>NW_027437198.1:11488789-12088789 GCF_033239565.1 Halichoeres trimaculatus | reverse complement strand
AGAACATATTTCATATTCCAGATCTTAATATCCAGAATATTGCCAGGATCTGGATCGTACTTTAACATCTGTCAGACGTTATGGTGACCTTGTCTTGTGTTGTTTTGCAAAGCAATCTGACCATTTATCGTGGAGTTAAATACACATGGTGAAAACGGCCCTATCTCACCATAGTAAAAAATCCTTTGAAAAAGTCCTGGATCCAGACGGTGATCCAGATCACCTCCAGAGTGTAATCACTTCTTCCTTATCCCATTTTGAACATTTCCTGAAATTTCATCAACATCCATTTATTAATTTTTGAGTTGTGTTGCTCACAGACAAACAGGCAAACTCTTTCCAAAACATAACCTCCTTGGCAGAGATAACAACTGGTTTACATTCGTGAGCAATCAAAGTGATTCCTTTTAACATGGTGCATTGCTCAACCAGCGACGCACGGACAACATCTCGACACATGGGTAACATTACGATGCAATGCACATCATCTCCGCTTCACCTTGTTGTATCTATAGCAACATCAACAACAACAGCAGCATCACTGCAGAATTCCTGCACTCAAAAGACCAAGATTCCTTGCAAACAGAACCGATAGGTGTATACATTACCAAATATTTGGGTTAGAAAGTATCCCAGGGGTGTTTTGGGGTTTTTTAAAAACCGTAATATGAACATATTTTGGTTTTTCAAAGGGGTTATTGGCGTTTACATGGCCCTTGCGCAAACTGGTTAATGCTAGTATTCCAAATATGAAAGGGTTACTGACTGCATGTGAACGCACTCAGTGATACTTCCACTGTGGGCTAAAGTAAAGTTAAAGTGAACAAGTGACACACAGGATGCTGGGCGGATGTTGTGGTGGTCACTGTGCTAGCAGTATTCAAAGTTGGCTCACAACTCAAAACGAAAAATCATCAGAGAGAGGGCTTGAATCTCAAAAACTTAAGTCAAGGTACCACTGTCCTGTGCTACACTGAAGGTCTTTCCACCTTCACAGGGTATATGCTAAAATCCTGAGGTTGATTTCGATACCTTTTTAAGACTTTTTCAAAAACCTTTAAAAAAGTTTTAAGACTTTATTGCAACTTTCAGTTGTTGGCATCCACTTTTTAACAGTTGTAGTTTACATTTTTACAGACATGATGTAAGCTAAGGAGGAATAAAGCTTGAAAGAACTAATTAAATTAAAGGCAGGTTTATCGACACTCCCACAACAAGAAACAGCAGTTATTCGAGGCCAACTTGCTTGGTTGTATTTTATTGTAAGTAGAGTCTTTTTGTATTTTTTTTTATTTTATTCATTTTTGTATTTGTATTTTTCTACTGACTCCATCAATTTTCGCTGTTAAAACAACATTTTTCCAGTTTGGGATCAACAAAGTAACTCTATTCTTTTCTATTCTATTCTATTTTAGAAGTTTATCGGCTGAATGTTTAACGTCCCAATCAGGGGACAGTTGCAAGGGGGAAAATAAATATTCATGGATATTTTTTGGGTCAAAGCTTGAATACCTATGAAACTTAATACTTCATAAAACCACAAGTAAGACTTTTTAATACTTTTTAAGGCCCTTAATTTTCCCAAAATTGATTTATCAACTTTTAATACTTTTTAAGACCCCGCGGACACCCTGCTTCAAGTTTGTTATATAAGAACATGATTTTTGGTCCTGCAATATGAAAAGAAAAACGAAAAGAGTCACGAAACGACACCTCGCACACTGAATCCAATATGTGCACTTTTCTACAACTTGTGAAAATTCACAGTACAAGAAAAATCTCTGGGTTGTTGAATAACTCTTGAAATGACCTGAAAGCATGCAAAAAAATGTGGAAAATTGAACATATTCCAAAAAAAAAAAAAGTTTGAATCATGCGATCAATTTTTTGTTTTTTTAACGTACACCAATTTCAGATGAAGGAAACAGACTCAGTGTGCTAAGCTCTCTACTATGGTACAAACTGACAAATAAATACCTTCTTGTTTTGCATCCTGGGAAAAGTGGCTCAAACAAATCCGTGCAGTGTGGAAAATAAATAAAAAGATTTTAAAAAAGATCAGCGTTGAGTCTTTATAACCATGGTGATAAACTGACCACAGGTGTCTCTGCAACCAACACCACCTGCCTTCGAAAGTCAAAATTCATCGTGTAATGTTACAATCTATTGTTATTAACTTGCTGCAAAACCAAGCAGGAGCGAGAACTACAAATGAGCATTTTCTTTAAATCAGACCTCTAACATGTCACATGTGCAGGTGAACTGAAGTAAAGTATAAACAGTGTAAAATGAATATCAACAAATATACTCACAGGATTCTTTACACACCAGTGAATCCACCATATTTAAACTGTTTTCTGCTCCATGCACACCAGAGTTTCACCAAACACACGCTTCTGATTCCTCATTTCGCAGAGTGACTCCATCTTAGACACTGCAATTGAACGCCTCGACCACGCATTGTTGAACTGCGGGTTCGGCTACAGACAGGTGCTCTTGAATATTCATTGGCAGTCAGCCCTCACAGATTCTAATCACTGTCAATATGTGTGCACTTTGCAACTGTCAACTATTCAGAAAACAAAATATGCCCCCCGCTTAGGCTGCTTATGAAAATTTATGATGCAGACAGAAAAATGGAGAGTTCACAGTGTATTTACCTGAGGAGTATTATTAGCCGGGGTTGTTTTTCAATCACGTGTGTTGGAGGAAAGGTGCTTTACATCACAGGAAATCTTTTGTCATATTCCATCTGACTCAGAGATCAGTTAAATATCTTCTTTTCTTTCCAATCAGTGCAAAAAAGAGGGAGAGGAGACAAGACGACTTTCCTTTGATGTAAAAAAGTCTCTTCTTTAGCCTCAGGTCAGCTTAATTCCCTTCAATCCTCACTCTTCTGCCTGTCTGCAAAGAAAGTTTTGCCGCCTTCAGTTCAGATTTCTCTTCAGGATCTTTCTAAAAAGGCTTCAATATGTCACCTTCCTGACGCCAAAGAAAACAGCTCCTCAAACTCTGCCAGCTCCTTGTTACAGTGACATCCATACATCCCTGTCCGGTTTGTTTTACTCCCTGTTTATTTGAAAAGGTTAGTGTCCAGAAACTCTTCACGGTGACGTGCAAACATTTGTTTTCAGCAACTTTCTGACAACACTGGATGCTATTCAGTGGGATATATGACAGGGTCCTGTAGCACTTTCAATCTTGTTGATGCTGCTGAGGATGTGATTTATCAAATAGTTGTGTTGATGGATGTTTCTGCAACTTTTAGAAAACCCTGTCTGCTCAGGGAAGAGCTTCTGTCCCACTTACAGTGTGAATCCTCCCTCAGTGTCTTAATACAGGTCAATGAAACTGCAGCTACTTAAAACTCAAACTTTTCATTCAAATTGTGTCTGTTTTGAAAAGATGTTTTTGCCTTTTTAAGATGAAAACTTTCCAAATCAGAGGAAGCCAGTTTCAGCAAAATACACAAAATAACCTTAAATTAAGCGTGTCACTCAGGGATGTCTGGAGATAGTTGGAATGAGAAGTTACCAGCCTTTTACAGGGCTAACAGGCAACACATTACACACACACTCACATCTAGGGCATTTCAGAGTGGCCAATCAACCTGATGTGCTTTTTTTTTTTTTCAACAGAGTATCAAGAGAGGAGCCATACATGCTGGGGAAACACATGCTACCTCTATGAAGAAAGGCACCTGCCCAGCCAGAGATTCACACAAGGAACCTTCCTCCTCTGGGGCAACCTCTGCGTCCCCGGTAAGACAAGTTATTTACTGTAAAATCTGACATATATGTCACACCCTTCCAGTAGAAAAACAATCTAAACTGTGCTGCTACGAGTATTCAGCAATGTGCCGTTCCTGTGCAGATGTGTAGCTCTTGCGTGAACCCTCTGTTCTTGCCCCCCTGGCAGCTCTCCTACTGTAGTTGAGCTGGACCTATGGTGGTGTTGACAGGTGGGAGCAACCCACCAGCTACCACCTACCATCACGAGTCTCTTGTCTTGAACTGAAAAATACTTCAAGTCACAAAAACCGCTCTACATGCTGCCTCCCAGTGTGTGGAGCACGATGTCTGAGATGAAGTGGTTGCTTGCTTTTTCTAGCTTTGTCTTCTGCTGAAAACACCACAGCACAGTTGAATAACTAAATGCAGTCCATACTGGCATCGCAGTGGATCTTAACAAACTTGTATCAAATCATGTAGTTCATTGAAAGAGTGTTGTACCGTTCAGAGGAGCAGGATCAGACGATCTTGCATCATTTGAGAAGATGGTCAGAAATGAACAGTTTTCTTGGAGGGCTGAGAGAAAAAGTTCTTGACTTCTTGTGTCTGATTTTCTAACATTCGGAGAGCCTGAAGAGACTTTTTTTGTCTGAGGGTTTTGATGTTTTAGCCTTTCTTAAAAAATCAGAAACCAGGATCTTTCAGAGGCAGGCAGTGCATGAGTTACCTTGACACAGCAGACTTCATCCCATCTCTAATATGAGTCAGTGTCACTTTCCTTGAACCCAACATTGAAGCACGCTCCTTTTCAAACCTATGAGGATGGGCTCTTTTAAACATGAGCACCATCAGTTTGGAGCTATATGTGTTTTTGAATTCACTGCCTAAAAAGCTCTTTTTACCAGGAGGTTAGAAGATTTGCAAAATTTTGAAAGGAGATGGAAAAGATGTTTGTGTTGCAGTTTCCTACTAAAGGCCAACATGGGTTTCTTTACTCTGTAATCTCATTTCTAAAACTTTTTCAGTCATCAAAGTAGGGCTGCAACTAAGACTATTTAGTTTTCTATTTTCTTTAATTTTACAATTAATCGAATCTGGAAAAAAAGTATGAGACTGCATAATAGTAAAATTAGCAAAACCAAACATGCGTTGTTATTTCAGTTGATGACTATTGTTTGCTTAATGATATATTCAAAGAAACAACATATTTAAACATTATTTAAATGATCAGATGCTTAATTTATAAAGTATAAAAGTGATATGAATGTATTGTCCCCTACAGAATCAACAGTATGGGCAAGATAACAGAAAATACATTGTAATGTCATTAGATTAAGAACTTAGTGGGCCAAAAGAGCAAATATATAATAAAAAAAATGTGTCCTCAATCTTTTCACCTGCAGGTCAAACTGTTCACCCCCTCTGTAGCAGCTAACGCTAATGCTTACGTGGGTTTAATGAACTCCTTGTGGTTTTCAAACCTGGTGACAATTTAATAAAAAAAAAAAAAACAAGTCCTGAAAGACATAACATGCATTTCACATCACATAAAGGAGTGTATGTGAGATTTTGTAGCTCCTCACCTCGCTGCTGAGCTCCCGGCTCGTCATCCATGAGCCCAACATGTTTACATTTTAAGTCCTGGATCATTTCTGCCATGCCATGGGAGGTTGTTTTTGTCAATTAAAGCGGTGTGTGCTTTTACTCAGCGTGAAATATACCCACACTCTGGAATTTTTTTGGATGAACGGCTTTCTCCGGCTCTGCCATTATTCGTGTGTTTACTTGTTTCCCTCACCTGCCGGCTCGGCTTCTCTTCTGCCACGCTGATCTGTTTACATGTGACGCGTTCAGCCCCGCAGCCCAGGTAATCTACACTCCAGTCCAGTAGGTGGTGGTAATGCACCTTCAGCTAGTTGCCAACCACAAAATAATCCAACAAAAAGGAAGAAGACAAACAAACTGAAGAGAAGCTAATACAGTAATGATGCAGCACAGTGCATCAATTATAAAAAAACGTTGTTGATGCTTATACTAATCTTTTTTTTAATCAATTTTATTGATTCATCGTTGCAGCCCTACATTAAAGTGTGAGAATTCAAACAGTAGAATTGTTTCATATCATTTCTACAAATTCACTGTCTGCAAAATCTCTGAGCTGGAGCGTTGTAGAGTTTTAGCTTTGGTTGAAATCAGCTTGCTTAAACTGTCCTGAAACCTCAGGCCTTCACTGAACCGGGATGAGGACCGTGAGGTCAGAGCCGATGCCTGGGCTGACTGAGTCATTTTACACTCTGTCATCACTCTTATCACACAATTTTAGCCCCTCTTTCACTCTATCTTGATTGGTCACTCCTCTCTGGAACACGTCGGCACCCTGGAGGCTTTATCTGTGATTCCTTATCATCCCGAACTCTGTCTATCTCTCCCTCTTCTTCCCCTTTTCTCTTTTACTTCACCATCCCGTTTGTCTGTTTCTCTGTCGTATTTGTCCTTCTCTGTCTCCTGTAATAGAGCTGGAATTATATTTTAAAGCAAATACCAGTGTGGTTGAACAGATGTAGGTTTCAGAGCAGTTCCTTTGGGGATCACATCTATATGTCCTGACTTCATTATATTTTTCTTCCGTGGTTTTATTTCTTAGTTTTAATCACAGAGACAGACTTATCACTGCAGTACATCTGTAACCATATCTAGACTTTACACTTTGCACAGTGTCAGCCAGGCTTGACACTAATTATGATATTTTCAAAGCCAGTCAGATTCACAGCAGTAGCACATTTATGCAGGATCCATTTAAATTCTTAATTGTGCGTTACTGTTAAAAGCAGAGAGTCTGGGTATTTGGTGTATAGCCGTAGGAGCTGTTTGCCCTTGGCGATTCTTTCATCTTCAGATTTAATAGCGTGAGTCAAACAGTGTTTGGTAAATTTGACTGGGGTACATCAAGAAGCTGGAGTTCCTTGTGCTAATATTGACCTGAAGGAAAGGGTGAAGAAAGGAACGTGTGGGACATGAAGATCCCTCCGAGATAGAACAGGGACCGAATGCAGTGAACATTGTTAGAGGACGTCTGTGTTTGATATGTGTCCTTTGTCTTTCTTGCCTTGAAAGTCACACATATCCAAGACTTTTGTTTAGCATCTGATTTTCATAATGAAGGTGATGAAGCTACTTTAAGGTCTTTCAGCACTGCTTGAAGGTTTTTACATGAGCCTAGACAGAGTTCAGTGTACACTGTACCTCCAAGTCTGCTTATTAAACGGATGCATGTGTCTGCTTAAAGGCTTTTTTATTCTGCGTTTAACACCTTATTCCTCCAACAAGCAGTCTGAGAGACCTTCCCTATGTTTTGCAATCATGGGCCTGTTTGGGGTTTGGGTGACAAAGCTATCAGATACAGATGCATGACACTATGTGTTGAATCATCTAGAACATCTGTAATTAATCCAATAACAGCTTGAAACCACCTCCTTGTTGTAGTTTACAGTTAAAGACGAAGGTACTTGAACACTTGTTAAGCATCTCTGCTGGACTGATAGCAATTTTGGTAACATAAAGCATCATAACACCGCCTCACTTGAAGGATAACTTGGTCTACTTTTACACTGCTTTGCATCGGTCACCATGTCTCTTCATCTTCCATCCCTCTGGCATTTCATCACTGAGTTACGGCTGGTTTCAACTATTATGTTTGTCTTCTTCTTGCTATTTACTTACAACTAACAAGTCTGAAGTTTGCATGCTCAGGCTCTCCTAAAGAGAGGAAAACAACTTTGAAAGTTTGTAGCACTGAGGTCGGATCGATAATTTCTGATGCGTCCCATGGAGCTTGGAAATCTGAGTGCAGTTGGTTCTTACAGTATCAAGCAGCTTGATAGCAAGTTGAAAGTTTAAACTAGATGTTGTCTGTAAGTGCATGCATTATCTGTTTATAGATACAATAAGTTATTGCGGCAAGAAGCTGAGACGTCATGACATCCGAATATGTCCATCCATGCTGTTTTTTTCTGCACATGACCGTCAATTAGGGTTGCAAAGATGGAAAATTCCCAGTAGTTTCTAGAAACTTTACATGGGAAGCTTTGGAAATTTGGAAATATTCTGAATTGTTTTATCAGAACTTACTTGACTTAATGTTGTCCTCAGGTGGTGTTTTTAATAACCTTGTGCTGTGGGCATCATGCACAGTGCATGAAGAGAGTGTGGCCTCAATATCCAGACTGCAATTAGCAAAGTGCTGCTATCTGGTCAAAGACAAGCACAGATGTTCAAGTGTACTTGCATTAAATCTAGTTGTTTCAGCCAAGATTATGCTATAATATACTTACCCTAGCTTTATTTAAGCTCCACATACCAAATTATTGTTTATTTCCACAAATTCCTAATGGCACATCACCAACCAAAAGTATTAAAATAACACTCTGTAGCCTAGCGATAATAGTCTTTTCCACTCAAGCACTGCATAATCTGGGCCTGTTTAGATGAACACAAAGCTGATGTCCTGACTTCTTTTACCACGTCAGAGTCAAGCACTCCCTTAGCGATAGCTTTGCAGGTAGAGGATATTAAAGACTCTGTTACAGTGTGCGACATTTATGATTCAGCACCAAGTTCAGCAACGCTGTAGCTAGCTTTGAGGGTTTGCTCCCTTGTGGTATTTTCCACAAAAATTGTCTGTTTCACCATGTTTTCACACAGGCAAACAAAATCGTCCACCTGCTTGTTTTACAGCATCAGGTGTTTCATCTGGAAATACTTAACGCTTACTTGGGACCATGGCATTATTGGATAACTTTTAACCACACCAAGCACACTAGAGTTGATGTCATTGGTAAAAGTAAATCCAAATGAAAGGCAGCTTTTGCGGTACAGCCTTGAGTTCACCATCTTTGCTTTCCTTGACTATCTTCCTTACTAGAGCCTTCATCAGAGTCTGAATTTTGTCCCAGGCGTTGTTCGGAGTTTGGACTATTTATTTTGAAAATTTCTCCATTACTGTGAAGGATACCTGTTTCATGCGTCGCTAAATCTGAGTATTAAGGCAATTAGTTACCTGCTGCCACCTACTGACATGGAAGAAAGTACATTACTTTTAGAGCAACTTGACAATAGCATGTTATCAGTATTTTCAAAAAAAAAAAAAAAAAATTAAGTAAAATTGGATTATTTCCCATGGCACACCTTAAAGCAGTGTTTTTTAAACTTTTTCAGTGATGTACCCCCATTTTTTTTTCCGCCAAGTGCCCCCCTAACAAGCACAAACCAGTTTTGGATGGAAATAAAATTGAACATAGCACTGTACTCTAAGTGACTATTGGATATACTATTAAATTTATGAACTTAAACTAATAATGGGATATAACATTGATTAAATAACTGGTAATAAAGGAATTTTGCTTGGTTGCTACTTTTTGAATGTACATCTTTGAATCTCGCGTACCACTGGGGTGCCATTGCGTACCCCCAGGGGTACACGTACCCCCATTTTAGAACCACTGCCTTACAGTATCTCATGGCACACCAGTGTGGCCCGGCACAGTGGTTGAAAAACACTGCTGTAAACAGACACCGAAGCTCTTCCTGAATACAGACCCTTCAGAACATATCCTATATTTTGATGCAGAATCTGTAGATAGACGTGAGCTGTGTAATGGTGAATGGGTGTGTGTGTGTGTTTTTTTCTCTGCAAGCTCCAGTCTACAAAGAGACTAATGACTCTGTAATAGTAGAATTAATGTTAATACTATAAATGCATGTTTTCAATCAGCACCTCTAAATGAATAGTACTTTGTGTTTGATTTAGTCTCTTGTCCCTCAACGTGTGCACTTGACTTTTAATGACACATTAGTATGTGTATGAGACTTCCCCCTGACACCTGCCTTTCCCATTTCCTGCACTCCACTTCATTCAGCGACACATTATGCTGGCACTGAACTAACTTTTGATGAGTATTTTGGCACCAGAAACATTTTCATACTCTTTGAAGTGAATATATTTATTTTAGGAGCAGCTTGAAGTCCTCTCGCTCTCTGTGTTTCGTGAAAGCTGTGGTTATCATGGGTTACGGATCTGGAGACTTCCATCATTTCCCTGTTTATCAGTTAATTCTGGCCAAAATGACTTATTGCTATTTCCGCTATTTGTCTAATGGAACAGCATTATCGAGTCTCTGTTTTTATGAGATAATGCCCGGGAAGACACTGTTCAAGGTCTGCCGTGGTCTACCAGATGTCAGATTAGCAGAAGAAAAGGCACTGTAAATAAAAGCACAGGCAGTCTTGCTGTTGAAAACCACTTTATACAACATTGTGAGATATCAAAACGATCTGCCTATTACAGTCCTGACTCTGTTCAAATCCAATACATGGCCTTCTGGTGCGCGGTGAAATTCACCATCACCTCATCCATAAATAAATCAAGTGAAGGCATTGTACAAAGAAAAAAAAAGGCTTGTCCAGTCTCCAAAGAGTACCATTACATTTTTTCCCCAGCTAAAGTCACGGCTTACATTGTCTTATGTTTGCTCCATGTTGTCATTCTCAGCACATTTCATAATGGATGAACATATTTCCTTCGTATACAGGAAAGCGCTGATAATGAGAGTTCTCGTTCTTTAGAATTTGCACCACTGATGATAATGGACTTCATTATGTCCCCTCTCCCAGTAAGCTGTCACCCTGAACAAATTTAAATTAGCCAGCCCCAGAACAGATCTTACACCGAGATTATTTCCATTCACGGCACCATTTGGAGCTGTTTTGATTCCCTTTAATACAGGACTTTCTCACTCCAGCAAGCAGCAGCAGCAGCCCTGTTTATTTGACTGTCACAACATTATAAATTACTGGCAGCTCTCTTAGCAATGACACGAGGGGAGAAAGTCACCTCGAACCCGCCGGGGCTAGGAGAACGGGGCGGCTGTGAAGGATGCTGGCTCACTCGCTCTGAAGAGGGCAAGGTGGGGTCTATGGCGAGGGACCCTGAGGGAGCCATGGGGTGGAAACCATACTGCGACTCATTCAATAAAGTTAATTAATGATATTTTATACATAATGAGGGTCACTGTCCCATGTGGTCTCCCCTCAGGTCGGGATCATGGAGGGACAGCAATTTTGCTGTGGCTGCAGGGGACGTTCCTGAAACAAAACAGGGGTTGTGTCAGGTTGTGTTAAGGTCATTTTGTTATGACTTTGTCCATTTGAAACACATTTTTCTCTATATGCCTTAAGTAAGATCCAGAATGAGGCTCTATGTATTATACAAACATGTAATGGATACACTTATTCGCTTTTTGCACGTCAGTAATGATGGACAATGCCTTTGTGACATCATCAGTCTGTTTCTGAAACAGAGTTTTGAAGCATATCATCAGCAGTGGCCATATTGGAGATGGGGCAGGCTTTTAGCCCCCCTCCAACAACAATTGGGTGTGTGCACATCAACCAGATGAGCTGTGAAAAAATTCACTCCCACACAGTGTGTGCTGTTAGAGAAATTTGCTATTGAGACTGAAGCCATTTTTCGAACCAGGCTGTAAATATGTTTATTTAAGCAGTGAGAGTAGCTTTTTTTTTTTACTTGGTGTGTATGTGGTCTCTGGTACTTTCAAAGCCAACCCCAAGTGGATATACAAGAAGCTGCAGATTTTAGCACTCCTTTATTGGCTCATATTTTCAGACCAGAGGTTGCCACTCGTGTCCACCCTGTAATATTTTTGAAATACAATTTTTAAATATCGTCACTTTCAGCTTCCTCTAATGAAAACTGTGAAACAACTAACAAATTAAACGGTGAACTATGATAGCAAAAATGGCCGACTTCCTTTAAAAATACAATGCCCTAACCCAGACATCGCCCCCATATAAAAGAGAAAAAAAAAAGAAAAACAAACAAAAAAAAGCATCTCAAAATTTATTTATGAAAAAAGGATTTTTTTTTTTTTTAACGGAATTAATCTTCTAAGACATTTACTTCAAAAACTTTTTACTAAATCAACACAGAGCAAGAAAAAGTCTGAACTTTTTGTCTAAATAAAAAGATACATTTCAAACAATTTCTTTTATTTAGTCATTTCTGGGGCAACAACCTTCAAAACTTGCCCATTCTTTTGAGAAAAGAGTGAGTGTCATCTGCAAAACAATCACTATTACAGATTTCTATACCACGTTTGTGTAAAAAGTCTTTGACCCAATATAGAGCCCTGAGGAACCCCATGTACATTGTTCCTATATGTTGACTATATTTCATTTCTGTGAAAATTCTTTAATGTCTCTGCTAATTTATTAATCATCATTATAACTCTGGTGTATGTCTGAGCTTCATTGCAGACGATCACTTTGTCTCTCAATCTGTCATCCCTGTGGCTCTTAAGCTGTGAGTTGTGACAGGTCTCAGTTATTGAGGGTCGCTTGCTGCCCACCCAAGTAGCATTGCACAAGAATTGGAAGAGCATCGTGCTTTGTCAGATGTATTTCAAGGTGTAAAACATCTCACATACTCAGGTCAATAAAGTAAAAACTCTTTTGGCCTTCTCAATACAGAAAAACAACCTGACAACACATCCAAACACTCAGAGCTGCGAGCTAAAAAGATATTTGTGACATAAAGTAGCATTGAAGTGCGGTCTGTGAAAACATGAGCAATAACAGAACTGGTAGTGAGAGATAAAAGCCAACAGCCAGATAATGAATATAAATAAACCAATGTGTCACATGTAATTTAACAACCATAATGCCGACACTGGAGAAGAAAAGCATGTGTCTAAGAATATGACTTATGCTGTCAGTAACAGATCATTCAGAGGAGCTGAAGGTTGGACAGACTCATGCAGAACTGGATGAGTGTGATAGCAAAAAGAACAAAAATCACACATCAGGATTGCATCATTCTCACCATCACAGCACCTTGTCTCTGAGTAAAATATGTTACTCACAGTATAAAGTGTACACTCCAAAATTAAAAAAACACAGCCAAGCTTTCCCACATTTTGTGTTTATCTGTCTGTGGGCCGATGAGTCAGACTCGCTGCCAGTTTGTGCTTCTGATTAGCATGTTTTCAGCTGTATTGACTGATGGTGAGACTCTCGGCTGGCTTTCCTCAAAAAAGGTGTAATAAACAGAACCTGGGGAGGCTGAAGCAGCATCTGCATTAACACCTTGCCGGGGACGTCTCCTAAGGCCCAGGAGCCGAGGACAGTGCCTTCCCTTCACACCTCGTTACTCCTGTTCCCTCCTATGACCTTTCCCTGCAGGCAAACACGCACCCCAGGAGACGGCAAGCCAATCAGTGCCCCTCTCCCATCCAGCCCCACCCTCCGCAGCCCTCGTTCCCAAATACACTTCTCTGCAACTGTCATGGACCCACTCTCTGAGTGGTATCGTTGTCAGCGGCCCCATCATTGTCCTCCACTCTATCAGTCAGCTCTGTTTACGTTCAGGTGATTTTTGCTTTGAATCACTCCACTGGAAACAGATGTGACCTTGAACAGAATGTCTTTTAAACCTGAAGAGGAAGGAGAACATGCTTTGAAAGTCTTGTCTTTCATGTCACTAATAGACAGGAGGCTGTCTGAATTACTTTTTTTTCCCTTTTTTGACCAGTCATTACAAAGATCAGGACGAGCTTGAATGCATCGAGCCTTGAAGAGAGAAAATGGAGTTCTCCAGGTGAAAGGAAAACAGTCCCTCTGGCAAGGTTGCGTGGTTTGTCTTTGATGCTCCTGGTTTGACACGGGGAACTCACCTTGACTGGGTCATTTATTCAGACACACACTAAGTCACCTGGCACTGGGAGGCTGGGCAACAATTGCATTTAGCCTTCACGGAGCAGTGGTGCCAGGTCACCAGAAAACATCTATATTTTAAACCTTTAATAGCCTGTCGCAGTTTAAGTGGTATCCAAAGTTCTCAACACTTTTTTTTTTTAAAGCCTGGACGGAATATTAAAATGTCTGGACTTTAATTATTGGTTAATTCCCCCTCTGAAAAGCTTTTGAAAGTCTGTGAGAAAGTAAGAAAAGTGAAAGGAGGCATGAGAAACATGTTAATGGAGCAGAAGCACTGGCAAGATGGCGCTGCCCTTATCCTTTATCCCCTCCACCTTCTGAACAAACCATCCCAACCTGACCTAGGACGTCTGCAAGTCTCACACCATAGATGAGTTGCAAACTGCAGTGTGGCGAGTCAGAGCACAGAAAAACCCTGTTAATTGGTCCAGTCTGGCTGGCCCCTGTCAGACGAGGCCTTTCATGGCCTTTTCATGGGTTCCTCCTGGGAGAACTGAGGAGGCTGCCTGTAATGAGGCACCGTACCTGGTTGCAGAGGGGGGAATCAGGAGGGTCACTCGTGGGCAATTAGGGAGAAATAATGAGAGCTTTCTCTTTCGCTCTGTCTCTGTTTTTACCTTCCCCTTTCCCTCCCTCCCCTCCTCAGATTTCCTGAGAGGACGGTGGCTCATCAGGTAACTTTTTTTGGGGGGAGGAGGGATCCCCGTGAGAGAGTTTGAAGCCAAAAGTAGCCGTGCCAGAAGAGAGCCAGAGCTTTGCAGATCTTCAACAAATATGCACAGCATTCTCCACATATGCTGCTGCTCTGTCAGCTGCAGAACTCATTAGCTATCCTGTGATGAAGATTTAGCCTCATGGGGTGGATGGATTTAATTTTGGAGATTTTGGTGCAGTCAAATATCTGGATAACAGACACTGGTTGAGCCAAGACCTCCTCCATTATTTCAATTTTATTGTTTATGGTCTATGGATGGGTCCTGAGTGAGGTACTTTTATAGGTGCCGACCCAGTTCCATCTATGGTACTGAGTACCGATTCACATACAATCAAAAGGTACCATGTTTAGGTATCTAAACACATGTTTGTGACTGTGAGAAAGTAGACGAGTAGGCGATTTTCCATGCTGGACATGAACGCAGCATTGCAAGTTTATATATTGAGAAATAAATATGTTAAGTTGAAAAACTTTGGGATTTTATTATCAAACAAATTTATACTTATCACCACATAAACACACACAACAGTATCAAAAAATGGTACTGTTGAGTTGTTTTAAATGTGAAAGGTACCCATCCCTAATACTGCCTGACCAGTAATGTGATGTGCAAAGCTGGAGTTAGGAAGAGAAAAATGTTTGGCGGTAGCTGTTGCAGTGATATCTGATTGGAATAAATGTAAGCCATCATGTTCTTCTACTTTTACTCTGTAAACTCGACTAATAAATAGGGCCTTGTTGGAATTGGTGGTTGTGCCAGAAGAGTGTCTAGTCTTAAAGAGGGGGTATTGTGTTTTTTGATATTTAAAACATGTTTAAGTAAGAGTGCTGGATGTTCTTATTAACATGAGCAAAATCTAAAAATTGCACGAGACTTTATGATCTTACAAGGGCCTCAAACAACAAGCTCTGCCCATAGCCGAGCTTGGGCTGGCCAATCAGAGGGAAGGGGGTTTGTGCCTTGAAGCCTTGAAAAGACAGCAACTGTAATGACATGTTTCAGACAGATGCTGAATTAGAGTTAGCCAAAACACCAGTGAAGGAGGAATAGTGTTTTTCTTAAGCTGCGAGTCATGTAAAGCTAATGCAGAGGCACAAGAGGGACAAAATAAAGACCAGAAAACGTCACGATACCCCCTCTTTAACTCTTACCACTCTGATAGAACTATAAAACACCTTCAGATAATTTTAGCTAATATTCTTGGCCAAGTTTGTATTGTAAACACGGGTGAAATTTGCAAATAACTTCCTAACCACTAATGACTGTTTATATACTCACCCAATAGGATGAGTGCTGCTTTAAGATTGACTACTTTGTTTAAGTGGTGGTGTATTTTATGCTAATATTTTTTAAAAATGACACTTTTTGGAAGTATTTTTATAATTTTTTTTTCTGTCCCAGTCTGCCCCTACTATACCTGTTAGATAGAGTCTTCTTTGGCATGTATACAGTGCACAGTACATGTCCGAGA
Source organism: Halichoeres trimaculatus (assembly GCF_033239565.1). NCBI lineage: Eukaryota > Metazoa > Chordata > Actinopteri > Labriformes > Labridae > Halichoeres > Halichoeres trimaculatus. Next base: position 12,073,082 of record NW_027437198.1, on the reverse strand, counting down.
TGTGATGCTAAATCTAAGCTCCTATATGCTTCATTATACAGAACTAGCTTTCCCATCACTCCTGGGATTCCAGTATTTTATGCAGCTGACGTTAGCCTCTGTAGCTCCTTCCTGGCTGCTGCCTGTCTCAAGACACATTTCCACTTCTTTGACAGAGATTGATGTGCTGCCTGTCCCTAGCTGTAATAGCACTCAATATCCACTGCACTTAATATCCAAATGGCACCAAATCAAAATCAGCAGCTGTCCTGACACCGGGGTGAAACACCTCGGCTAAGTGCAGTGCCTTATTTACATGCACAGAGCTCATTGTTGTTTTTTTTAAGCAGCTGAAAGGTGATCAATAATTTACATGCAGGTAAGTGCTTTAGATGTGTGAAATTCCCTGCCAGCTTGGAGAATAATGGAGTATTTGAAGTGCAATGCAGGATGTTTGAATTATTAGCAGAAAAGATCCATGGAAAATATGTTGTTATAGAATATTTAGTTTTGCCTGTTTATGGTGTGAGAAAAGCCAGACGATGTGAGACAAACATTTCTTATTTTGTGCAGCCTTAAGGTTCTGCATTAAATCAGACTGTGAGACCAACAGACTAAAATCAGTGTGAAGCTGGTCCTCCCACTTCCTTCTACTTCAATGATAATCACAGATTCCCTCTCTACAGGCTGATCCACTCTTGCTTTTTATTCTTGTTTAGCCTTCAATTTTGCTTTCGCTGCTTTCAAAACCTTTTGAATATATTTTCTGTTGAGGGGAACTAATCCGCGGTGGGTTGAAATCTACCTGCTGCCCTTTTACGTGGACCGGTCGCACTTTAAGCTTGAAGGGGAAACAACAACGAAGGTGCCTGCTGGTGCTGAAGGCTGCACTTTGCATTCAGCTTTTTGTTTTGTTTTGAAGTGGTACAGCACGACTCTGATGACATGACAGATTTGGGTTAGGATCCAGACCTTGTTTTGAGTCTCGCCTTGCAGAAAGGACCATTAATGTTACAGCAGTAGTGGAAATCCCTCCCTGGTTAAAGCTCCATCTGTGCACACGAGGAGCAGAACGTGAACCAGGCAGTAAAAAATGAATGTGAGGATTGCAAGATGGCCCAGGGAGTCTGTTACGCTGATAGAAAATGTAAAGTGCTATAGTCATGGATGTAATGTAGAATGATTGTCTGTCTCCCCTGTTTATTTGCCGGTGTGAGGGCTGTAATGGAGACAAATGCTCGCCTGAGCCTGTGAACCTGCTGCTTTGGCAATCTAACTCCTCTCTATATGTAGCTGTGGAGGCAGGCTGCTCTGAGAGGACTGTGTGAAGGCAGGTGAGAGGTCCTCAGGTGACTAACCTGGCTTTTATGCCTTAATGACTCCTTGTTACTCTCATAGCTATTTCCCAATTGCCACCAGCAATTCCAGCCTCTGTGTCCATTAGATGCGGGGAACATGGATCAATATATGATGCAATTTCCCTGAGGAATAAAGCAGGCTTCTTTGGGATGGCTGGCCCATTGTCTCTCCCTTCTCCTCCTCCTCCCTAACACGCCATGCTAACACGCCATGCGCTGAGTAAACCTCAGGTAGGTGTTGCGAAGACAAAAGGAGATTTTTTTGCGCTATCACTTATCTATATAAAGTAAAACTCACCAACGACAGGAAACACTTTGTAACAGCAGCTAAAACAGAAACCTGTCACCCTGGGCTCTCTAAAGCAGATGAAGAATGAGTCATCAGCAGCACGACACCCACCCAGTCGCAGGGTTGGCACTCAGCATGCCAGCAACATCATCTGCCTTACAAGGAATGTTGCCCAGCTATTATCTTTGAACAATGAGACACGCTTTGCTAGTATTCGATTTTGCAAAGGTCAACATCATTTTGCCACTGGAGTAAAGTGCTGTTTTCATAATGAATATGCCCGATATTATGCACAGACACAACACAGCCTATACAGTCAGTGCATTAAAACCCAGGGAGCAAAAGCACATCACAAAGCAAATGCATAGCTTTGTTAACAAAACTCTGAAACTCAGTTTTACTTCAGTGTTATTTTACAGCTAACCATGCTATTCAGAAGCCATCTGTTATTAAATAATGCTGAGGTGGAGACGCTGTTTAAAACAGACCTGAACTGAGGCCTCTTCCTGAACTGATATGTGTTGAATAACTATTTCTGGGGTTCTCTTGAGGTCAACATATGGTGCTCACCAATGACATGACCTGTTTTATAGTTTTCTGTTATGGCTGTAGAGGACTCTTGTCTCTTCTTGGACTCAGCACTGACGGCTTCAGCCATGTTTCTACCAAGTGGTTCAGTTCAGTTCATCTTGGTACAGCATGCGTTTTGTGATATTTTCTTTGACTAAAATCGGGACAGGTCCCCAAATTACTGACCCGTACCATCCCACTTTTTGGTACCCTTCTGTTGGGATGCCAAACAACCATCTGACCCCTGAAGGTGGAGCTGAAAACACTGCATTCTATTGATGTGTCGAAATAATTGTCACTTCCTGTGCAACACAAGAAAGAACAACACATAACCCTGCCGTGTTGAAATCTCCAATTGATTTTGTGAAAATCACTTTAACTGTATCGCGCTGCTATGCTGTCATGCTAGTACGTCTCTAGTATGACAAGCGCCTACCAAGACGGGCATGGTTGGTTGTGGAAACACAAACAGGGTCAGTCTTTACCCAACCAAACTGTACTGATCTAAACTGGACCGCTTGGTGGAAACTGTTTTCTAACCTGCATTTGAAACAGACCATCAAGCTCCGGTCTTGGTCTTCTTTTATTAATTAGGCCTTGTTTTGATGTTCTTGAAGTTATATAAATCATCTTCCATATTTTGCTTTATCCAGAGCAAAATTTGAGAATGAACTGACCGTAGCTGTGCACTTTATTTTGGAATTGCAGCCAGCTTCATTTATGTGTAGAAGAACAGAAGCAACGTGAGCTTATGTGCTCACGTACGCCCCCTTTCAGAGAGACAGAGCACTGTCTGCCCCACCACATGTTTTTTCTTAACTGCGTATTTATCCAATCAACCAAACTAAATATGTTAGACATTAATACTAAATGCTTTAGCCTGATGAAAGATAAGAGAGTTAATGGAAGGTTTGTGAAAACATTACACTTAAGATGTTACAAGAGACAGAAACAGGCACATGCCAATTAGGCTACGTTCACACTTCAGGCCTTTGTGCTCGGATCAGTGTTTACTGTTTACAGCTGCCTTTTATTGGAGCATTTTAACAATTCATTCTAATAACTTTTCTTTTTTAGAAAAAAATCACACAATTTTGCAACTCTGTACTGCGACTCTAATCTGTTTTTTTCTTTTAATCTTATTTTGTTTTATTGTATCTTCTTAATTTTAATCTGCTTTTAAACTGAATTCTCATATTTTTCTTTTAATTTGTTCTGTCTGTAAAGCACTTTGAATTGCCTTGCTGAAATGTGCTATATAAATAAACTTGCCTTGCCTTACCAGAAACAGACCAGGCTGCAGTTGGTAATCTAATTTACAGTCTTAAATTAGAAACATGTGGTGGCAATCGGCAAATTTTCGAATGGATTATGTAAAAAAAATAACTTAAAGTGTGACGCCTACCTATGTTTTTGTTAGCAGAGCAGAACTTCTTCTTTTTCTTCTTCTTCAGCTTTTGTTAGGTTGGCAAACCAACTTATTTGTGCATTTCTGCCACCAACTGGACTAGAGTGTGAAACACCAGATTAGGTGCAGTGCAGAACTGTGCCATGTGTTTCTCCAGAATGAGGTCCAAGTTGCGTCATTTGTGCCAAATTTGTGACCTGTGCTGTTCACACTGTAAGAAACAAAGCAGGTATGGGTCACATTTGAGCAGAAAAGTCAGATTCAGGTCACTTTTAACTCCATAGTCTTACAAACCTCAACCCATTTAGTGAGGGATTGCAAAATCTGTTGTGAGGCACATACCAGAGAAATAAAATTGAAAATAAATAAATAAATAAATAAATAAATAAATAAATAAATAAAGTCAGTGTTTATTTAGTACTCTCTATGATGACAGTTGAGGCTCTGCATCACCTGATCACACATCCCTGGTGTGTTGTCATCTATTTTTTTTTCGTGAAATGTGGTTTTGAAGCCCGTGGTTGATGGCTTTAAGCCTCTTTGCAACTGTCTACTGGGTGCCCACCAGAAATAACCGGTTGAGAGTTGTGTTTTTTTCAATTTCTGGCTGTGAATATGTTTAGTTTTGCATTCAACACATGGCTTTATTAAAAGGGTGTGTTTGGAGTGTCCAGTGTTTTTGGAGTCAGCGTCAAATGAACACTTGGGGAACTGCAGATATTAAAACTTCTGCAACAGTTTCATATTTTGAGACCAGATGTTGCTGCTTGACCAGGCCAAAAGAAAACTGGAGCATTTCCATTACTATGATATCTTTACCCTTACAAACATGCTCTGTGTTCATATGCTGATATCTTGGATTGAGTAAATAAATTATTTCTTTCAATTTGTTTGGTAGAACCCCTATGATGAGTGCATCACTCGAATGCCTCCTCACCGTGGAAGTTTGCAGCTTTTGACAAGGTTTTTTATTCCATGACAACAGATTGCAAATGCAATGTTTACAAGGCAATGAGCCACATTTTTTCCCACCAGTCCACACTGCCACGGGTCAGTGATTTTCTGTGGGCCCTAGGTTTTTGTAGTTAGCACAGTGTAGCAGTTGAAAGATGTGCATGGTGCAGTGGGTGATCAGAAAGTCTGAAATTGGCCCAGAGAGAGCGCGGCTGTCAGAAAAAAGACCACAGCATTGAAGAAACGAAATGGAAAATGCCATCCCCTGCTGAGTGAATGAATACATGAGTTTCTCTGTGAACTTTTGGTCGTGCCGCTTGGATCACAGCATCAGCGAAAAGCACTCTTAACAGTCTACAGGTTTCTAAAGGGTATAATAAAACAGGGAGGGTAATTTATTCTAAAATGCACAGTGCAGAGGCTATGCCTTCATAAAAAATGTTGGTGTGAAAGCGGTAGGAACAAACAGTTAACATCTTTACTCCGTTTCATTGTTGTATTTGTCCATGAGGGTATTTCTGTCAGCTCTTCTGTGCTGATTTGAAAGGATGGTGTAGGTGTCTTCCTCTTGTCTTTAATCAACACACAATGTTATCTTCCAGCAGCTCTGGCCCTGCGTTTGTTTCCTGTGACTACTATATGACTGAGCCGTCCCTCCTGAATGGCACCAATTTCTGGATAAAAAGGAAAGAGCAGAGCAAAATGTCTTTAAAGACAGACAAAGAGGGAGAATGAAAGAGTGGAGACAAAAGCCCCAAAAAGAAGTCTAGTTCAGGATCAGAAGAGGAGACATCAATATGTGTGTGGGCAGTGTTAAATAATTTACTGCTCCCTGATCAGACCCTATTTAATTAGTCCTTGTTCTGTCGATTTAATCAGGCCCTCTTGGTTGGGGTTTTGGGCTATGAACTGTGAGCAGCAAGGAAGTATCATATGGTGGCCTGCTGTGTGATCACAGCAGGGCCCCAGGTAGAGGACACGGGGACACGTCCTAACGGCTGGCTCCAGTTATTGCTAACAACACTAACAAGGCACAGTCGCAGACCCCGCCGACTCCTGGAAGTCTGCTAACAGGTTGCCGTCTAACACCTTCCATGACTTCTCTTAACAAGGGTTAGCCCTCTAATTACAGTCCTCTAAACACGTTATACAATTATCTTTGTGTGTGATGGTTCACGGGCAGCCTGTTTACACTCCCAGCTGGTCGAATACTACAGCTCAGTCTCTGGTTTGTAGAGGTACAGCATATTTTCTGACCAAGGAGACAATTAATAGCTTTCCTTTGACTCAGTTGTTTTTTGCCTCTTAAAACCTCTGAGCACTTGACTCCAGGCTCTGCTCATTATGACAGTGTGTCGTTGATGTGAAATAAGATCTGGAGTAAACACAGCATTTTAATTCTGAAAATCAAACGGATGCTTCAACTTTGTTTTGGGGCCTGACCCAAGGGGCAACATCCGATTAGGAAAAATGAAGCCTATGCGAGGATGCTAAAAGTTGCTGTTCATTGAGAATCCACAGAAAGACTGGCACATCCATCTATAAAAACAGACTTTAATGGCATTGAAAGAATATTTCATAAACGGCTTGGGTCTAAAACACTGATTTCGCTATTGGCATACACTGAGTGGTGAGTAAATTATTTTTTAACTCTGCAGTTAAGAAGTTATTAGGATCTTTTGACTGTCCAATCAGAAGCACAGCTCAGGTCATGTGACTGGTAGGCCCCCTATAGCTGTTAGAAGAAAAACTCACAGCCAGCGTCAAAGCAAATGTGGCTGCATCCACAGACTGGCTTCATTTCACGGTTTCAGGAACAGACGGGTGACGTCGCAGAGGCTACGTCCCTGTTTATACCGTCTATGGTCCTGACTTCCCCTCCTATTTGTACTGTTCAGTGCCAGAGGTCTTTTGTGCTTCTTTCTTTAGTTAACTTTCTTACAACATAATGATTCATCCTCATGGCTGATATTGGAGCAAGATCAGCAAAAAGATTTTCCATTAAAGTTTTGTTCAAGACAGAGAAACTCTACTAGCTGAAAGTGCTAAATGCCTACAAACATAATTGAATGTTTGTGTCTGTGTGAACGTTTCTCTGCTCTTTGAAGGTAAAGGAACTAAACTGTGTGCGTATTATACAGTTATTTAAAATTTTTTACAATATTCAGGCAAGGGATATCCCAGTGTCAGAATTTTACTTTACAGTTATCATGAACATAGACTGTATATTTTATACAGTCTATGTCACTAACATAGGGTTTTATTAGCATTTGTGTAAATTGCAGCCAAACCAGACAATCCCTAATCCATGACACATACTGTGCTCACGTTGGTGGGGTTTTAGAGACCGTCAGATTCCACTCTGTGCCTGCACCGTCTTACTTCGATGAGTCTTTTAGGACTTGAATCTTTCTGGGAATGATAGCAGAGAAGAGGGGGAAGTATTGTGTTGCCCAAGGCTAGTTTGGAGGAAGAGTAAGCCGCCAGAGGATCCAATTTCAGGCCATTTCCTCCCCTAAAAAATTGTCTGAAGTGGAAAATCACACCTGATGGCCCACTGGCGAAGCTTTCAAGCCGCTAGATGGTAGCACAGAAATCCTTGTACAAATCAGTTTCCTGATAAAAAGGGGTAATGATAAAAAAGGAAATGCTGGACAAAAGTTCAGATGACCATCTGTGCCCTTTGGTAAAAGATTGTGTTCTCTCTTCTCATCGTGAAGGAGGCGGACGAGTGGAGCTTTTCTTTCCTCACACTGTTGGATCGACATGAATCTGCAAGTGGAGGACGTTGAATTTGTTTTAAGCTACACTCCCACAACGTGCAGCCAGTGCTGAGTTACACACTTTGATTTGTGACACGCAGAGACGGGTGGAAAAGAGAAGAGGAAGAGGAAGAAGGAGCTAAGGGAACAGAAGTGTAGTGTCCCGCTGAGGTAATTTGCCTTGGGTCTTATAGAGCTTACTCAGACTGCTGGCAGAGTCATATGCAGGCTGATACGGGAAAAGGAGAAGATGTGGGAACAGCATGAGAAGCCAGCAGAATCACAAGTGTTGTGGCTTTGCCTTGTGGCTTCAGAGGAAATAAGAGAGAGTGAGACCGAGAGGAGGCTGGGAGTGGAGTAGGGTTTAACTAATACTCAAACAAAGGTACCTGAGCATGTGTGCAGGCACATGTGCTCACTCCCAGTCATCACCCAGAGCATCGGGGACGGCCAATTTTCATGGGAGCGTAGCAGTTTTGAGCACACATAAGCGCCGGTGACACCTTTGGCAGTGCCAGGAGCCGGGACATCAGCCGGCGTTGACAGCATGGCTGGCACATGCCTGAGGGGCCGGGAAACTTCCCCTCTATAATTGCATCTCATGTCAACCTGTGACAAGTCAGGCTCAAGCAGCACAAGAGCTCACTAATCAGCGGCCAGGCGACCTCCACCCCCTCCTTACCCTCTCGTTCTTCACCCGTTCTCACTTTCATCTCACACTCCAGCTCCCTGCGTCCATCTTTGTTTCTGCATCTGATGAAGTGGAAGCCATTATATCTTTATCTCAGTGTGATATCATCAGTGTTACTCAACATTCAGAGCAGTCCTATCTCATGAGTCATCGCTTCAGAGGCATCTGTTAAAGCGCTGCTCCGGCAAGTTCCTCACTTTATGTTTAGTTGGGACGCAAAATGAGGGTGTGGTGAAGTAATTCCCATGTTGTACAGATCACTATTGAGTCTGTATGTTTCCCCCATTACATCTCTCCAACACTTCCCTTCCTGTTGTCTCTCAAGTTCTTCGGGTGACATGATTCTTCTCAAGGTGTGTCTGGACTTGGGTGCTTAAAAGTTGCAGTTCTGACTTCTGACGTGATCCCTTTTGGAGTTATAGCCTCACATACAGGGGTCTAGTTTTGCTTTGTTACATTGTTTTGGGCCTCAGTTGGTCTTTGCTAAAACTACAGCTGCTGCCCCTGGAATGGGACACAGTTAGCAGACATTAAATATACATTTTGGAACAAGCTATAAAGGATATACACTCACCGGCCACTTTATTAGGCACACCTGTCCAACTGCTTATTAACCCAAATTTCTAATCAGCCAATCACATGGCAGCAACACAATGCATGTAGGCATGTAGATATGGTCAAGACGATCTGCTGCAGTTTAAACCGAGCATCAGAATGGGGAAGAAAGGTGATTCAAGTGACTTTGAACGTGGCATGGTTGTTGGTGCCAGACGGGCTGGTTTGAGTATTTCAGAATCTGCTGATCTACTGGGATTTTAACCCACAACCATCTCTAGGGTTTACAGAGAATGGTCCCAAAAAGAGAAAATATCCAGCGAGCGGCAGTTCTGTTGGACAAAATCCCTTGTTAAATCCAGAGGTCAGAGAAGAATGAACAGACTGGTTGGAGCTGATAGAAAGAAAACAGTAACTCAAATAACCACTGGTTACAACCGAGGTCTGCAGAAGAGCATCTCTGAACACACAACACGTCCAACCTTGAGGCAGATGGGCTACAGCAGCAGAAGACCACACCGGGTGACCCTCCTGTCAGCTAAGAACAGGAAACTGAGGCTACAATTCACACAGCAACACCAAAACTGGACAATAGAAGATTGGAAAAACGTTGCCTGGTCTGATGAGTCTGGATTTCTGCTCCACATTCAGATGGTAGGGTCAGAATTTGGCGTCAACAACATGAAAGCATGGATCCATCCTGCCTTGTATCAACGGTTCAGGCTGCTGCTGCTGGTGGTGTAATGGTGTGGGGGACATTTTCTTGGCTCACTTTGGGCCCCTTGGTACCAACTGAGCATGGTTTAAAGTCCACAGCCTATCTGAGTATTGTTGCTGACCATGTCCATCCTCTTATGAGCACAGTGTACCATCTTCTGATGGATACTTCCAGCAGGATAACGCTCCATGTCATAAAGCTGGAATCATCTCAGACTGGTTTCTTCAACATGACAATGAGTTCACTGTACTCAAATGACCTCCACAGTCCCCAGATCTCAATCCAATAGAGCACCTTTGGGATGTGGTGGAACGGGAGATTCTCATCATGGATGTTCAAGCAAGCATTTCTGCACGGAGGATCTAGTCCTGGAAACATCCAGATGATTAAAAAAAGTTTGACTATGTTGTGCTGCTAAACTGTCTGTCTCTTCTGTTTTATTCTGCTCAAAGAAAATGAAGCCAACAACACACTTTTATATTTCTGACATCAAATTTGTTAAAAGAGGCGCTGAGATAAAAGATAATACAGTGGATCACAAAGCTTCATCACGCCTCCCATGAAAAGTCTGAGAGCGACAACAATACAGTCCATTCCCAGGTGTGATAGCCGTGTACCTTTGTGATTTAGGACCAGGGGGGCAATTCCCGACAAGTTTACGTGCGTGACAGTGAGTTTGTAAAAGTCTGAACAAGCTGCGCAGTCCTTGTGGTTTTTGACATGAGATATGAGTGTGTGCATGTAAGTGTGTGTGTGTGCGACCACATCTTTGATCTCTGCTGAGTGATGTGCGTGTGTGAGGAAGAAGGCGACATGGTGCTCGTGCCTGCTGCCTCCTACAGATTGAGGTGAGAGCAGCCAGGTGGGGCCCTGGTCGTGTCTGTGTGCCACAGTAACTGGATGTGATGGCTGGCCTCTGGGGATCTCTGCCTTAGAAGTGCTAAACGAGCGAAGCAGAGCAATCACACTCTTCCTGAGCGTATGTGTGTGTGTGCATGTGTATGTGTCGCAAGCCCGCACACACCTATCCCTGCTTTCCTGTTGCCAGTGGCTTTGTGTCTGCGTGGGCGTGCGTGTCTGCTATAAAGGACACTGCATTTATCAGCGGACTAAATATAAGTGGGGACGAGATGGATGATAAGATAAAAAGGCCTTTAATGTATTAAATGTTGCCTGGTAACAAGGCTTTTAAATAACAAATACACAAACATGGCCGCTGCTGCAGGTCAGTGCGGTGACGCTAAGTGCTGCAGACAGTCCACATGTGGTGGAGCTGCAGCGCTGCGACTCCAGTCTCAGAGGTGGTGACAAGACACTGGTTCCGGTGTGGAGAGTGTGACCCCACCCACCCTCCTCCAAACACCCCCTCCTCTTCGTCTCCATGTGATTGTTAGCCTGATGCCCCTGAAAGGGCAAACTGCCCCCCAGCCCTTCATTAACCAAATGGAATTGACTTAATTCAATTAAGGAGTAAAATTTCCCTCCCATGAGATGAGCTGATGTTTGTGTGCATTTGTTGCTTTTACACATCTGCGTATATGTGTGTGTGTATGTGTGTGTTGTTCGTACTCCTGTGCATGCTCCCACATATATAACAACCTGTGAAATGAGCTCTCATGCATATGAACACAAGCCAAACGAGTGTGTGTCACAGGTTGCGTTCTTGCCGCGGGCCAACAGAGACCCCGGCAGTGCTGCTACAGAGGCCTCAGGTAGAAACCGGGTCCCATGGCTCTGCCCACGCCCTTGTGCGCTGCTACAGCCCGAGGTGAATGCCAAGAAGTCTCCGAGCCACTCCATCAAGCATCCCCCCTCCACCCCACCCCAGGGGAACACCAGCCAATGAATTACAGATTAGATCATTGTTACAGGATCATAACAGTGATCTAATTGCCAATTTCTCTTTTTAATTGAATTTGGTGGAGTGAAGAGGCAGAGATAGGATTCAGGGGACTTTGTGCAGAGCCGATTTGGAGTCGGCCTGCTGTTGACCGGACACGAGGGTTAATTAGGGGAAAAAAATACCAGAGCTTGACTTTCAGTTGCAATCTGGGCGTTGACTGCAGAAAAGTCAGGCCTGATATCCTGTGCTGTGTTCCTGGTTTAGCCTGGGACTTCTTTTAGGCGCTGAAATGAGACCGACAGCGTGAGGATGCTTGCTTTATTTAACTGTTCTCTGTTTTCTTCATTGAAATAAACAAGAGATGTAACTCTTATTTAGTCGGCAGTAAGCCAGGTAATATATGACGTTGGCTGCCATGGATGCCACCATACTTATTACTAGGGATCAGGGCTTGACATTAACACCCGCCAACCCGTTGAATGCGGGTGAATTTCAGCTGTGGCAGGTAACACTGTCACTCCTACTAGCTACTGGTTGAATTATTTAATTGTGGTTTTCTGAAACGGCATCTGAAATAGTAAACCCATTGCTATATGAGACTACGACTCTACAACTCCCATGAGCACTGCCTGCACACAGTGCTAGCTCATTGGTCCATTTGTGAAGTCGTCTGCTGACAGGCACCTAGACCGATGCACTCGTCTCCAGCCTCCGCCTTGGACACAGTGACAGCTCCCGGTGCTTAGCGCCTGATAACTTTTTAAAAATTCACTCGCGTCTTTTTTGCTCTCTATTGTAAAGAGATTCCGGGGTTTAATTCACAAACTAGCACCAAAACTCCCGTAACTTTTTAAAGGAGAGATGTAGAGAAGAGAAACTTGTTACAGATATGAGGTGTTAAGGAACAACTACAAATGCTTATCAAAGTTATATGTAGAAATTTCACTCTGGAAATACTGTAAAAAAAACCAAGTCAATGTAAATAAATAAAACTTATTGTCCAGTGTGACACATTTTTTGACTGATACAACTTAAAAAAAAGAGAATGGTTATACTCCAGAGTGACTTCTAGTCCAGAAAGTATGATACTTTCAATATCACTGAAAAATTACTGATGTAAATGAATAATTAAGCAGACAGCGTTTCTTGCTTGATTTTTCAGTTTAGTTTTTATCTTTTCAATTAATCTTCAACCTTCGCTACTTTCATTAAACGCAATAAACTACAGCTTGTATTACTTTGCTTAAGTAGTCTGCAAATTTCCACATTCAAGAAGCTCAACCGTATCAGAGCTGAATACCTGATTTATGTAGTCTTTATTTGAGTGTACACAGGGTCCATTTACATTTAAAAATGTTGTAAATCTATTTCAAGTAACCTTAACCATGTCATCATCCGCTTTAATCATATTAAACATAATTACCCAACGACATAATTGTGGCTAGTGAAAATTCTGAGTGGCTAGTAACTCTAGGAAACCACTAGCCACAGTGGTTGGTGAGCTAAAAAAGTTATTGTCAGCCCTGCAAGAGATGCACGATATATCTGTATCACTACTGGAATCGGCCGACGTTGGTCTTTTTTTTTAACATTTAGGCATCATCCGATGTGTAAAATTGGACCTATATTTACTCATTAGCTGTTGGCCAATTTCATGGCGATCTTTCAAGACCCAAATAATATTGTTTTCTATGACTATGTAAACACCAAAACTGTGGTGGAATATTAAAGTTATCTGTACACAGAGACACTGTTTTTCTAGTCAGGGTTGGATCTGATCCACACGTTCCTGTCTCCTTGAAAACTGTTTCTCACATTGAGTTCCCAAGCTAAGCTGAACCCATTGGCTCATGGATAGACATAGCAATCCCAAATCTCAAGAATGATAAATACTGAGCACATGGACTGGTCTGTTAGATTTGACCCTGCATTACACTGGGTACCCATGTGTACTGTCTATCACCTCTCCTTGGCCAAGCTATATAAAATATTTCAACCTAAGCCATCTGAGTCTCCTGAGTCTTCTTCATAAAGTGTTGAGATTCCTGAAATTTCCTCAACAAGAACTACCAAAGAAGAGTGGACCCTCTTCTTGAATGTCTCTCTTCCTGTTTTTGATTCAAAAAACAGACAAAACATACTTTTTTTGATCGTGTTAATCCGGGGCGCTCCATCCTTCGATCCTCTCCATAGTCGTCTTTTTTCACGATCACGCCACTCTCTCTCTCTGAACTACCTTGACACATCATCTCAGATTTTTTTTTTTTTTACCAGTATTGATATTGGTAAACATCGGTTATCAGCTACAACAGTATTATTAATATCAGATATCGGTATCAAGCAAAATGTTCATATCGGTGCATCCCTACTTATTACACTAAAATGAATATTTGAACCTCTTTAAACTGTAAACTGTTTAATAAGACTACTCTTTCATTTCTGTGCAGCAAAATAAAACTTTCTTTCTCAGTCTATTTTTAGCCCCCTGGAGTGCAATTGTTCAGCTCCAGCTTGGCTCCTGCATTAGCTCACACATACAGGAGACGCAAACATATCAGGATTTTAAAACAGTCCCCCTTCAGTTTAAGCATTAATCACCCAGACTTCAGTGTCTGTGTGTTGTCCTGCTTTGTTTTCCTCCTGAAAATGTCTTTAGAGTGAATCTTTAGCCTGCTGCTCCCTGACCTGGCTTGATCTAATTGCAGTTTGTCTGTGTCTGCTCCTGCACCTCCTCCCTCCATCCTCACCCCTCCGCCCAGTGCTGGCCATAAATGAGCTCCACAGTGTTGTCTGATTATAGTTCGGTTAAATTAGATGAGATAAGTTAGCCCCGCGTCTCCTGCACAGCCTTGCTTGAGAGCTGACAAGCCCAATACATCTGCCGTGGCCATGGTAATTGAGATAGGGAGGGGAGGAGAGGGGTTGTGGATGTGAGGGAGTGATTTGTGTGAGTGTGTGTGTGTGTGTGTTTGTGTGTGAATGGGAGTAGAGGAGGGTGGGGGTGCCTCTGTCTCTTGTTCCTCAGTACCTGTCATTGATGAGGAGCCAAGGAGAAGCTTCAGCTTGAAGCTGTCATCGGCCCTCTGAATGTGTCTGCCTCACTCCATCATCCCTCCCTCCTCATCCTCAATCCCTCACACCCTCTCCCTCTTCCTCTCTGCCTCTCTTTCAGTGTGTGTGATGTGGATGCAGAGTGTGTGAGTCGTGAGGCAGCCAGCTAAGCTTGTGTGCACCGTAGGAATCCGCGCGACCAGGCTCTCGAGGCGTTTAAATCGGAGACGCTGGCAGAGCGACCGGGGTGCTCGCCTGCCACCCTGACACCACCGAGACCGACGCTCCCTCTCCCGGACTGACAGGCCAATCGCAGGCCACCACTCGCCCTCCCTTCCCTCAGCACGCTCTCTCACTCTTCCTCCTCCTCCTCCTCTTCTTCTTCTCTCTCACTCTGGTTCTCATTCCTTTGCGCTCAATCCGTGCATCCCCTCCTCCTCCTCCTCCTCCTCCACATCCTCCTCCTCCTCACACCTTTTGGTCCGAAGAGGAAGAGGAAGCCCAGCCCAGCGAGAGATGCTGAGAGGATGAAACTCTGACACGCCGACAGACCACAGGGAAACAAGAGCACAACTGTGAGTACAGCGGTCCTTTCACCTCTCACTCAGGCTTAACGCTGTCACACACACCTCCACTCACACTCACACACACACACACTCTCCCACTTGCACGTGTTCGTCACATTTACTTCAAACACACATGGTGACTTGACTCTCCATCCAGAACTCATCCGTCCGTTTCATGAGTGTCTTTGTCTCTTTTGCAGCGTGTGTTTCTTTATGTTTGCTGTTTGTCTCAAACAATGCAAACAAAAACAACCCTACTAAAAGTGTGTTGCTACTTTCCAATCAGTGTGTGACGTTCCTCCACACTTTTCCTGCTCTTTGCAAAAGTCAGCAGCACATTTCTCTTTGTTTGGATGAAAAATCACTCGGGCAATATGCAAGGTCAACTGAGTAATGTTTCACACGCTGCGCCTCATGCTGTGAGCTTCTTTTGTCTGCTGTTTTTATTGGCAATATAGGCACGCTGGATCTCCACGCCAGGAACGCGTCCCCCTTCTTATCTTCCCATCTTAAACGTATAAGCTGCTATAAGCCAATAGATGCCTGCGGGGTGAAAAAAAGGGGGACGTACTTTCTTCACAACAGCACAAGAATCCCGAGCACTGCTTATTGTTTAGCGCTCAGCCAGGGGGAGGTCTGCATGCACGCCGGGGCTGATCTGCACCGTTTGCGCCACACTATTTTTGATTATGTTCCTGGTTCATCTCTGGCTGAGGCGATTTCCTATTTCCTTCTCCCATTTCCAGAGCAGGGAGTATAATATGATAGCGGGGAAGTGCAGACAGTGGATCCGTACAGAGGACACAGATTGCATTTCCCCTGGAGAATGCTCCCGCTGTATTAAAGGCACTGGAGGGCTGCTCGCCACTTGTCATCAGCCACCGCTAGTAATGCCGGCGAGGGGGGAAAGTAGACACGGTGTTTACGGCCACTCTCTCATTTAAAGAGCTCCCATTGGCCTCTAATGCCACAGCTGCATCACGCCGGCCCGCTGCAATCCAGGTTATATTACGTCTGCCAGGCCCAGGATATTGCGTGGCGCCTCGCTTTGCTTTGACAATCCGATGTACAAATACAGAAATGAAAAGATATATATGTTAAACACCCAGGAGCATATTGGATCTGTTGTTGCCCTATAAACTCCTGGAGTGAGAAGTACAGTATTTGCATTTTAATGATTCGGTTTAACATGCACTGCAGCGCCTCTTTATGCTCCAAATTGAATTCATACTCCACGTTTCCCCCCCAGTTTTCCTTTTTTGGTGTGTTATTAATTTATAACTCTATAGATTTCCTGACATGTTTAGCAGCTGTAGGTGATACTTCTTTTGTTTTTCCACGATGCGGAACCTAAACGAGGGGATTGATTCCGACTGTTCGAAATGTGAAGTGACACATCAATGGCTCTCGAGGTCCAACAAGCCTCTGGTCGCCCGTGTGTCAGCAGAAGTGAATGAAAAAGCCCGAGACTCACTTCCCTCTTCAGTCTGGCCTTGGCAAATTTACAGAACCCTTGTGGTTTCACACTCAGACACACACACTGACACACAACGTTAAATCAAGGTAAACAAGACAATTATCCGCCTTTTTCTCCTTTGTAGTTGCCCCCCTTCTCTTCCCAGGCGGCTTGGACTTATTGGAAAAGACTGATTAGAGTCAGAGCTAAAAGGCAAACTCATTTCATGTCCTACATAACTCCACTGACCATGCATCACCTAAAACTACCATCAAAGCTCTGATATTCTTTGCACAGGGAGATTACAAAAGCTACATCACAAAAAGTAATTTAAACCTCTCTCCCTTAAAGTTTCATTTCAGCTTCGCCTGTGGCTTTCATTGAAAATTCAGCTTATTTAAATGTGGAAAGCCCTTTTTTCCCCCCTTACTTGGTCACTCACTGTCAAATTCACCTCCTCAGAGTTGTTTGTGTCATTGTTGAGAAATAAATCCAAGGGAAGTTAATAGCTTTTTATGCTCAGATATTTAATTACATGTATCTTTTACCCCGGAGGTGCTGCTGGTAGAGAAAGCTCAGGACTGTGCAGTTATTAAAACCCCTCCTGAAGGCGAGGAGAAGTTACTGCCATCCCATATTTATGACTATCTGCTCTTGTATCTCCACTTATTGATTACATGGTTGGTAACCAGTCCTGATCATCAATAGAGATCCTTACAAGGCGAGGGCAGATAGTCTTTCCACTCTCCCTGAAGGCTCAATTACACAGCTAGCAACGAGGAAACGTGGGGTGGGGTGGGGTGGGGGCTCCTGACAAGGTCAAATTATACATGTCAGCCTCAAATCGCACCGTCGCGGCTTTTCGGCCATATCTGAATGTAAAAAGGAAGAGGAAGAGTCAATAAATGTTGTAGCTGGAGCTCTTTAAATATTCACATACTGTGCTGATTAAATCATGTCGAGTGGAATAGACGCTTCTTCCACCTGACTTTGGGGCATTGGATGCAACTAATTGCACATCTTGAATAAATGAGTGAAGGAATCGACTAATTTGCCACATTGTTATCATTTAAACATCACTGATTGCTTTTGCAAACCCATCGCACTGTATGTGCTCCAGAGCTTCTTGTGTTGCTGCAGAGATGAAAAGTTGGAGTCATAATTGGTGCTTTGCCGGGCTGTTTGCTCTCACTGATGCTCTTGGACAATGGAGCCCATTCAAAGACTCATGAATTTCACAATTCAACGATGAAGGACGTGTGTAGGAAACATTTAAAGTCCTTTTTTCTGTTGGTAGAAAGCCAAAAAGCAGCAGTGATTTAAGGAAAAAGCCTTGGAAAGAGGGCCTCTTGTCAAGAATAGATTGTGAGGGAGATGGTAATTGCAGGCCAAAGAGCTACAGGGGGATTAGTGGGAGATTCCAATAGCAAGGTTTTGAAAGATATCAACCAAAACATTATTCTTATCTGAAAAAAGGAGTGTCTGCACGGGAGAGAATTGGGTAACTCTTTACTTTAGAAGTCCGCAAATTTCATCACACTTAGGTAATAATTAGACAACATTTTTTTCTTATTTCTTTGAAATTAGCACATAACTTCTTTAAAATAATGTCCAAATTTATTGTTGCAAGTCACAATTGGTAGGTTATGTACTTTTTCCCAGTTTCTTTGAAATTTACCTCAAATTGCAAGGTAAGAGGGTGACGATTAGCAAATTATTTAGTTGAAATTCAATCACAACCCACCACAAATTTTTTTTACAAGTGACCCAATGTTTCTGCTATTTTCAGAGAAGCAGGTGATAAATAGCTGCTTAGGTCTTGAATACAGAAGTTAGGTTCATTGTTTCCTCTGATAATTACCTTTGAAATGTTAAGTGAATAATTACATTTCACAATAAGAAGTTGATAGTTAGCTATTTGTTATAGAATTTCACCAAGTTTTTTAGTACCAAGTTTGTTGATATGCATAATTGAGATCAGATGCAAAATGAAAAACCTTTATGATTAGGCCTATAATGTTTTACATGATACAACTGAAGGCTTCAGGCGTGATATTCACCCAGAGTGGGGTTGTAAATTGGCCTTACCTGATTGTGATAAACACTGAGTACAGGGGCACTGTGAAACAGAATCTGGCCAGAAGTTATGTGCTAATTTTCACCAAATTCTCATGAAATTCCGGGGGTAACTTCAAAGAAATAAGAAAAAACTTTGTCTAATTATTACTGAAGTGCGATAAAATTTGCGGAGCTCTAAAGTGAAGTTTTATTGAGAATTGTGAGGGTTAGCTTATTGCATGTTTTGACTTTTCCTGGAGACTAACGAACCGGAACAATTCATTTGGGTACTTGGGTTCAAGTTGACCTGGTTACTTTTTCTACTATTTATCCCAAATTTCTGCAAAAGGATGTTCCTTTCCTGATCGACTAATGTGCAGATTTTACAATGAGTTATGTTAATCATACTGTCCATTTGCAAGAATGTTAAAATAGAAAAAAAGGAAAACAAAAAAAAGAAAGAAATCACCAACAGAAGTCCAAAGCCCAAATATGTTAAATTAATGTTCAATTATGGATATTCAAGACTGAAAAATTGGATTTGTTCCACTTTCAAGAAGTTGTATAGAGATTTTTTTGATTTTCAAAAAAAAAACACATTTTAAAGTTGTTGCAAAGCATTTAAAATTTTGAAAAGTAATGTCCAAATTTTTACTGGTATGTCTCAGCACTGACCTTGTACTCGGTTTACCGATGTTCCATTCCTTTGGGGCCACTGTGGCACAGTGGTTGAGCGGTTAAAGGTCAGTGGTTCGATCCCAGCCCCTGAAGTGTCCTTAAGAAATACCCCCAAATCACCCCTCTCAGTCGTGTGTGAATGGGCATTAATGGGGTTAGATAATGCCTATGGTTCCCTGCTATTACATCCTCTGTTATCAGTGTGTGAATAGTTGAATGTGAAGAAAAGTAATGACGTGCTTCAAGCTTTCGGACAGACTTGCAAAGTGGCAAACTGACACATTTATAATTATTTATATTATTTTTGTTGACTTTTTCTTTTAGTGATTCCTCGTCACTCAGTGTGCTCAAACATCCGTGTTCCACAATTACAGACTGATGAATCAAACATCACCTGTCCCTCAGGTGTGTTCAATTGGTCAGTTTTCTGCAGTGTTATGTGTTGCAAAAACACCATTAGGGGGCGATATGAGGGAAATATGATGGTTTTGTGTCAGGATTAGGATCTGGATTTTGTTTGCAAAGACTATTTTGACCTGCAAACAACATTTTTAGCCCCAAATATTTCTTATCCAGCAACATTTTTAAGCTCCATTTTTTTGAGTTGTTGATTTTGTGCAGAATGTGCTGAGCTTTGTAGCTTTGTAGAGCTAGTCTATCCACAGTACAGATGTAGTTTCGTACGGCATTAGGAGATATACTTTGAATGTATTTGTGCACAAAGACCTTTTGGAGGTGTGGGAATGTGCTTTTTTCGTAAAATGGGCTCCTTCAGAAATTATTCCAAAAAAAGACAGCCGGTTAAGCCAAACTAGAGATGCAAAGACTTGTTGACTGTGCAGCCTTTTGTAGGTCTGATTATCTCAGCTGTTGTAAAATATTCTCAGTAATGTCCAATGGTGACTGTAATTTATTTTAAAGACTTTTATTCATGTTTTCACCGTTAAAACCTTGGAAAAGAAAAAGGCAGGTGACAAACTCTGCAGGTAAAGCAACTGTTTACCTGATTGGATATAACTCCAGGTGAATGGAAGAGTGTGTTTGTGAATTACCTTGTTAAAGTTGTCCTGGACCTAAATTGTACCGTGCAAGTGTTTATTCAGTCCCTTTTATTAGAAAGTTTATGGCAGCCCTGGGTGGGCTTTGGCCGCTCAGTCGCTATTTAATCAGTCTCTACCCCCAGCGTTAACCTTCATTACCTCTCTGTGTCATTCTCTGCAGGGTCATGCAAAGTATCATCAAATATTTATGATATTAATAACTGCCTTTAGGAAGGAAAAAAAGGAACATAAATAAATCTGCCGGGCAAAGCACGCGATTAAGAAGTCCATTCCATTTAATAAATGGGGTGCAGGGAAATAAAAGGGCAGCCCCGGAGGAAAAAAATGGGGCGAGGCGTTACAAAACCAGATACTAAAAGATGGAGATGCTACGAATTAGCAGCAGCAGACATCTTTTGTGCTGCAGCAGGATAGTTCTTGTGTAAATTTGAGCATTATCTGCTGTGCAATTGTTCTTCTGAGAGCTTATGCGAGCCTGAGAGAAATCGTTGTTGTGGATGGCTTGAGCATCCTCGCTCCCCTGGGGGGGCCTCCTACATCGACAGACTCCAAATAGACAAACATGCAGACACCCACACACATGCGCGCACATATGTACACAGAGCTGTTTAGCATGGGAGCCGATTGAGGCAGCGCCCAACATTAATTATCTGTTTTTCAGCCGAGGTCTGGTGACAGTGATTAGAACGAGGGTTTTTTTGGTGAGTGCTGCACACGCGGTCTAATGAGGAAAACTGGCCTCTCTATAGAGCTCTCCAGGCACACTTGATCTGCTCCGTGCCTCTGCAAGTGTATTTGTGTGTGTGTGTTCACAAGCGTGTGGGTGTGACTGTTGCTCCTCCAGGCTCGCAGCTAGCAGAGACACACTGTGAATGTGAGCTTTAGGAGCTGATGTAAGAGGCAAGACACTCCCAAAGCAGAAAAGGTCTTTTACATAATTGCTGTTTAATTGTGTCGTATTGTGTTGATTAATGTTTGCTTTACTGGTCCGGGCTAAAAGCTTGAGCTGCTTAAAAAATAATGTGATTCTGCGAGCAGACCACATGACAGCATGGACTCGTCTGCATCCCATGGAGTCTGTTTTGGAAAAAGAAGCAAGCTGCTTTGCTTGTGAGAGAATTATAAATGGCTGTGTCCAAACTTTGGCAGCACTGAGCCAAAAATACTCTGCACAGTAGTGTTGGAGCAGCAGTGCATCTTGTGCTCATCTCAAAACAAAGGCAGGATTTTTTTTTTTCCACAGGCTGACTCGAACCAGCTTTTTAAAATTCAGAGTCAAATGTTTGCAAGGTTCAGGGTACTTCGACCTAAATCTGTTCTGATGTGCTGCAGGGTTTCACAAGTAAAACATTGTTTTATGTGAACATGACGGAGTCAAAGTGAACCCAATGCTGAGACATTTTCAGCAGCAGGAGCAGCAGATTGCATGGCTGGAAATAGTAGTTTTCCTCCTCTCAAAGCATTGGTCCAGCACATCGGCGCTCCAGTATTGTGGACTAAATCACATTTGTGAAAATGCCAATGTTGGTGTGCACCTGACTGACAGATTTCTGGTTGGCTTTAGGCGAGGGCCTACACGTCATTTTCCACACCATTTTGTCCCAAAGTCGATTACTTTGCCTCCGCAGCGATGGCCGCCTCTGAATTGAACCGCACATTTAGCTCTGGAGCTGCCAATAAAAGTCAGAGAGCCCGGGCTTCCATCAGCGTAATGATATTTCAGCCTCAGTATTAGTTCAGCACTGTTCTCCAGCGCCGTTTCTGCTCAATTAAAGATGGTCCATATTTAAATATGTAGAAAATCATAGAACGCCGGCGGGGGCCCGTGTGCATTCAGACATGCTGTCCAATGGTTAAATGATGAAGTTTGAAATGGACTTTTCTTTTTTTTTTCTAAAGTAGCTCCACACCTTTCGAGTTTGAATAAGAGGAACTGTTCATTTGTAGCTGTGAAAATTTCCTTTAACGTTATTGATGTAGATTAACTTTTAAAAAGGTAAGTAAGTGAAATGTGAAATACTTCATCAAGAGGCAGCCATGTAAGAAATGTGATTTTCACTCGCAGAGAAACCTTGTAGACCATTACCCCAAACAGAGGAAGTAGATTAAGGGCGGGTCTGTCCCCCTCCTCTCCTTCCTCTCTGTCGTTCTCTCTTTTTCAGTATGAATAGCACATTTCCACCTAAATTGCCAGACAGAGCTGAGGAAATAAATCCCAGCTAGTGTCAGCCTGAGCACTCGTGGTTTGGAACTTTCGTTGTCTTCCCCCTTCCCCGACCACTCCGGCTTTATTTAGCGGGAGCTGTCATTTCCCATAAATCCCTAGGAGGGGGCGTCCGTCAGAGCTGCCAGCTCCCCTGTGTGGAGCACCTGTAACAGGGGAGCAAAGTGACAGTTGTGCTGGGATGGTCCCATCAAACGCTCAGACACAGACAGAGACGCAGACGACGCACACTGAGGATTGTTGCTCTCAGACCTTCACAAACAGAGATGCAGCTTCAACCGGCGCTGAAAAGTCAATTCATCAAAAAAAAAAAGAAATCTGATCCATTTTCATCTATTGTTTGAATATTTTAAACCTTCTACCTGTTTCCACAAAGAAGTCTATAAAATAAACATTAGTTTCTTCTCAGTTTAGTGTTTTCTATTTACGTCCTGTCAGCTTTGACGTATGAACAAATGACCACAGTAAAAAAAGACAACTCAAAGAAAAAAAAAACAGTACAGTGCACACAAGGACACATTATCTGTCAATTGTCATTTTCCACTTCCTAATTGTTTCGTTATTATTATATTTATGAATGCTGGTTAAAACCCTCACCAGGTTGAGAAGAGAGAAGTCTTTTTCCTGCGTTTTTTATCAGATTCAGCTGTCAGCACACATGCTCCATCATCTGCGCTCCAGGAAATTAGAAAGGAGAAACGTTTGACAGCACAATTTCACAAAACACCGCCACGCCATCATTTCATTTTCTCTGAACCCTTTTTTTTCCTCCATTTATTTATTTCATTGTCTTTTGAAAAACAAACAGAGCGATAAGAGCAGCTCCTTTTCAAGTAATTTATCCGGCTTGCCTTGTTACTGCTGGCACTGCTTTAACCCCGGCTGATTACAGAGTGCACAGGTGGGATGTCGGCCAATCAGAAGAGGAGGGTCGTATCGTGTAAAACAGGAGGGAAATGTTGTTTTGGTTTATCAGCTGGTGCTTTGAAGCAGTTTTTATGAATGGGTGGAGGTTTGTTGGTGCGTCTGTTTTTGCCCTTGACCCGATGGCTTGAGCTGCTCCTCTGAGTGTTAACCAAGACGCCAAAGAGTCATCAGCTGACAAGCAGCAATGGTGGCTATACATCACCAATATCAGTAGTTGATGGCTGCTTATCTCACAGGTATCGATTGGAGGACTTTGCAGGGGAGACCAAAGCTCCACGGCCAATCAATGGGGGCATTTCATTCTCCTTGAACGCCTGCTTTTTGATCCCCGTCACCGATTGGCTGGGCTCCCTCCACGACTGTGGGGAATTTTTCCCCTTTTCTGTGTTATGAACAGGAGTGGGAGGAGAGTGATGAACACTTTGGTGTTGGCAGCCTGCTGAGCTCCTCGCGGATGTGCGCGGCATATGTGCGAGGATCCCGTTGTGTTCCCCCCTCACTGCCAAATGAACCCACAGATCTTGCTCAGAGGTTTGATTTGAATTTGCACTCTAATTTCAGTACACATAATTCCATCGCAGACATATGGAGACTAAAAAAAGCTCACAAAGTTTCCCTGGATTACCTCCAGTGTCTTTGCAGCAGCAGAACGTGTTCAATCTGCAGAAACTGAGATCTTTGTACTCCATGTTGTTGATGGAGATTTAAAAGGCTGTGCTATCTAAGACTGCCTATGGGAGCTATTTAAGACAGTTTCACACAAAATTTGTTAATTTATGATAAATTCACAATTGCAAAGTTGTAGTTTTAAACACAGGGCACTAGGTTATCATTGTTATTCCTGACCTCTTTATCTCTTAAATATGATGCATGATAGTGTCCATAGAAAATCCAGCCTCAAGCTCTCCAGTCATGATGAACATAAAGGCAGTTTGTCCCCACTGAGTCTGGATCACTCAGAACCGATGAAGCAGGCAGGGTGTCACAGTTACCGCTGTGTGTTTACCCTCGTACTTTCACAACGCAGTAACGCAATGTGAAATCACACACTGGGACACCGATGTGAGATCAATACACAAGTAGAAAGGTGTGATGATGGCAGAGCACTCACAGTATGAAAAAGGCTTTATACTAACCTTTGGAGCATTTCTTTAAAAAGCAGCCCAACATGTTTGCATCAGTCGGAGGTTTAGAAGTTAGGGTTACAGAGCAAAGATAGCAAAGCTACTGGCTGGGTTGGATGATAAGTAACAGATTCTGACGAAGGAATAGCTGGGCCTTTTGAAAGTTGAAAACCACTCCCTTATGTACTTCAAACTGATAGATTTTATTTGCATAAGCTAGCATTTATTACATGCAAACATGCAATTACAGCAGCACACTCTGAGTCACCTCAAAGGCTGAATACCCTGCTCTGAGTTTCTGCTTTTTCTCGTTTCAAGTATTCGGACCTCCAGCAAGGTCGGACTCTGCACCAAGTTTTTTTTAAACGACATCTTAGTTTAGAGGCAACACTTTCCTGTCCCTCAGAGTTTTACAACTATGTCACTTTTGGTTGAATATTAACTCATCTTTTCTGACATCACCCCTTGAAAATTATGACACTATGAGTCATGGGCTATTGCTCCTGGGGTGATAATGTAATCCGAGCCTCGAGCTGCCATATCTGCCTGAACGGCTTCAGCTGCTGTCTCTTTAGAGTGACTGTGAGGACTGTCCAATTGCAACACTGTTGTGATGATGTGACTCTTAACATGAATGGAGATTGTATTTTCTTTTTCACCACTTTTCTTTGTTCAAGACAACTTTTCAGCGCAACAAGGCAAGGTGACTTTAAACAGTTACATAACACTACGGGTTGAAACGTGACAACAAGCAAACTTTGTCAGTTTGTACCGTAGTTTAGTAGCTGGCTATATTTAGCACTACTCACACCCCCAGTGCCCTGAGATGCAGCAGTAACATGTAACATGAATGAATCCTCCTTAGTTTCTACCAGCGCTCATCTACCAAGCAGAGCTAACGTAACCTCACTCTTCATTTTATTGATAGACTCTCAAGTTTGAACAGACCACTGCAGAATAACTGCTGACTGTGGGTTGGAATGAACATTATCACAAACAGTTTAGCTTGTGTTTTAGCCTTTAGCTTATGCTCTACCACTCTCCTGTTTAGCTTTCCTTTGCTGTTTTGTCCTTTTTTCTGTCTGAGTTAGGCTACTGTGTCCACAATCATGACCGAATTAATCCAATAAATCGTTTTCAGAAAAACACAGATCTTGTAGCAACTTTTTCTGGTGCTTCGGGCCTCCTGCAGGCCCCGTCGGGATAGGCCCCTAATTTCTCTGCCTAAGTACTTAATCACTGAACTTTCTAATTCCTTGATATTGGACTATTGAAGAAGAAGACGTGGAGTCCAATCAGCTAAGGAGTTCAGTCAGCCTGAATCCAAAAACTATATTCAAAACAAGCCATCTTGAACAAAGCGAGTTCCCTTGGTCCTCTAAACCTCTTAAGACCCCTAAAGGGGGCGTTCCAGATGATCTGCAAGACATTCCTTTCCTCAGAACAACATGTTGATCGGCTGTTCTTTTCTGAGCTACAGAAGCTATCCTTCTTGGGTCCACATTTGGAAGGTGTGTAGAAGGTAGTCAGTTTGGAGAGAAACTCCTGTTTCACCCTGAATTGGAGCAGGCTCAGGTTCAGCATCCTCAGATGTTTCCATGTTTTTCGGTCATAGCTGGCCTTGGACCTGCATGTCAGCCGATACTTCAGGAGGGAGACTGGCGGGACGTGATCATGTTTTCATTTGTCAGTCAGAGAGAGGAAATCTTTAGACGTGAGAATGATACTTAAAATCCAGAGTTTTTTGAGGTGTTATTGATGTAAACAGCAAGAAAAGCATTGAAGGCAATGTCTGTCACCTGTCATTCCATTATTTATGATTCTGTTTACAGCTACCCCAAAGCTAAGGGGGCAGGAGGGACAACTGGCAGCTAAGTTTAAACTGATAAGACATTCTTTAGTTTTAGCTAGTGCTAGCTGCTATAGGTAAGATGTTGTACAATTCTTGAGTTTCTTGGATAATCCCTTAAAAAAATGATACAACAATCTCTCCTATCACTACCAAACTCTGTCAGCCAGCAAGGTGTTGGCATTGAGAGTTTAACACGCCATTAATCAGTCCAGTCCTGTCTGACTCGATCGGGAAGCTAAGAAACAGCATTTAGAAATAACCTATACTGGAGCTGATAACCTCATTTCAAGTTGTAGATTACAATCAGGCATATATCAAGAAGTGAGACTTTTTCAAGATCACTAAGAAAGTTCTCACAGTCCCTTTAAGGCTACTCTCTCCACAAACCCTCCTTTGCTCTGATTGGTCAGGATTCTTGAGGTCTTTTAGGGGCGGAGCTATGAACAGGACTCGATGATTGATGCCTGCTCCTCCAACGCGTGATGTCACCATTTCAGGAAGTCTAGAATTGAGTGTTTTCATCAGTTTACAGACAGATGGATTTCTACAACATATGAATATGTAGGGGTTTGACAATCTGCACATGTTGAGTTTGAGCACTGTTGCTTTATATACATGTTTACAATATAGGGAAGCAAAATACTCTCTTTAACATTCAGTGATATTTATTCTATCTCTGTTTTTGTTTAAAGCTTGTGTCCATCAGATAAGTTTCTAAAAATCTAACACAGTGAAAAGAAAATCTCACAGTTTGTTGGTGTGTTTTATGTCGCCTTCTCTTCAAACTGCTTGCTGACTGATCAGAAGCACTCTCCGTGCCAAGTGTTGGATTAGCATGTCAAGCAGGTAAAAGATCCGGACGTGTTTAAGTTGGAATATTGATCGTGAGATGAGGGGATAAAAGGTTGATGGAGTTTTTGTCAGTCTGGGTTTGTCATGACTCATCAGCATGTTAGTAATGAGTATGACTTACAGTCTTAAAAATGTGCTAATTAATCCTCTGACATTTACAGGACAGTAAATCTCAGATGGAGGACATCATCATGTTTGTCCTTCTCTCTGTTTGTGCAAATAACCCAGCAGCCAAGGTTGTTAAAGTTTGAGAAGTTTGGATGTGCTTCCTCTGAGCATCAAGTACTTTCAGTGATTAGTGAAAGTTCTTAGTCAATAACTTCTCATGCAGCAGTTCAATGTTACTCATGGTTCTGTAAATGTTTTGGTGCTGAAGATGATGCAGCTGTCGAGAGTTTGTTCAAAGGTTTAGTGTCTGATTCAAGGTCTGTTTTCGGCTTTCTAACGTGTTTAACAGGAACTCTGTGTTTGGTGATGTCTAGAAGAAAAATACCGGATTGATTTTTGGAAAGGGACAGTGAAAACAGTGAAAGACTTCCTATTCTGTTTTTTTGTCATTACAGTTTGGAGACAACTTAGAAACAGAAATCTGTATCAGACATCTCCAGGATTTCTCGATGAGTCCTATTATAAAACATATAATCTGTCTGAAAGGGGCGTCACCAAAGAGACTTACAGTTGTTGCTGTTTGATCTGCTATCTTTCACTTCGCACTTTGTGTTGAAAAACACAGATGTCTCATATTGAATTCATAAGCCAGTCATGCAGCAGAACAGAGCACCTTTCTGTGATTCATTTTCAGATGGAAAACGAACAAAGATGGTTATGCCACTCTATTTGTGGTTGTGCTGAAACCGGAGAGAGCGCTGTTTGCATAATACCTTCCTTATAGGTCTCCTTAACCTTTGCGGAAGGCTTATTGACTCTCACTAACCTTGCAGGGAACTGCTGGAGGACAGGAGATGATGAGCGTGCTCAGTGTATGGAAAAAAGCCTATGTGGAGGTTTTTCCGCCCCCACCTTGCCCTTGCTGAACGAAACCTCTACCAACGCTTTGCTTGACCTTTGCCTTCTGATCCCAGTTACCATGGTGAAGCTCACAATGCTGTGAATTCAGCCACAATAGACGTATGAAACAGTAACACACAGGGCCTTTGATGTTCTTGCAGCAGGTACTGTGTAAAAATAACGCTGCTGAGATGTTTGAGACGAGGCGAGATAACTCAGATGATCTCAGGTTGTTGCTCACGTGTGAACTGTGGATTCTCAGGGCATTAAACCACCCCCTGACCACTCGGCACACACCCTGGCACCCACAGTTTGGAGATTGCATAATCAGATCCAAACTGTATCACCGACAACATTTCACATCCCAGCACCCAAGACTGTGAACAGTATCCTAGCAACATTTTTGGCAGGAAAATGCTAATTCAAGCATTGTGCTTGTCTGTCTGTGACCCCCCCAGCTTTTTATCTGGACCAGTTTCAACTATTCTCTGAGCTTGTATTTGACCTGGAGTATTTTCATTTATACTAAAGGTTTAAAGAGACAGAAACTTCAAGAATGTCTGAGCATAGTGTTACAAACTTTTCTATTGATTCAACACTGGACATCAGTACTGTCCGTATAACTATGTTAGGTACTAAATTTATATGTATTACTATGTGTTTATATGTTGTAGGAAACCCTGAAACTGTTTGTAAACTAATAAAAAATTAGCACAAGACCTTCATGAGTTCTTAACATGATCTTGCTGAAATGATAAGGTCATCACATAAGGATCTCCTTACTGCTTCATGACATCCTGGATGGGGCGGGGCCTCAAACATCAAGGTGTTTTGCTCCGCCTCTGTAAGGGAGCCTTAAGGCTGTTTTATGTTTCCCGGTTTAACGTGAGCATGGAAATCAGACACGAGGGAATGCATGGGGCTTTTATGATTTTCAACACCCTGCGTGGCGTCCGTTGGTGTCCATTCCCAAACTGCAGGGGGCGGTGTATCACAAATTACTACCAGAGTACTAAACAAGAGTCAAAGAAGTTAGCCTTTTCTTTACAACATTACATATCTGTCCCGAAGATTTTTCCAGGTTATTTTAACTGATTTTCTTCTCTGCCTAAAGTAGCCACGATTTCACACCATGAATTATTTACCATTAAGTTATCATGGTGATCTCTGTGTGAAAGTTCATACAGATGCCTGTATTTCTGCAATTTGACCACTAGGAGATCCTGTTCTTCTGCTATCTTGTCCGTGCATCTCCGTCCTGCTGGTTAGAAAAAAAAAAAAAAAAAACACTCCAAATAACCAAATAATCCCATACCCCCTCTCTAAACTGCCTTAGCCTCTTAACTCGTGTTGTT
Organism: Halichoeres trimaculatus; assembly: GCF_033239565.1. Lineage (NCBI taxonomy): Eukaryota > Metazoa > Chordata > Actinopteri > Labriformes > Labridae > Halichoeres > Halichoeres trimaculatus. Next base: position 12,043,743 of record NW_027437198.1, on the reverse strand, counting down.
TCTCTACCTCAACTTTGTAGATGAGGAGTGAGTGGCTGTTTGCTGCTGCTCTCCCTGTATTAGCTTTTCATGTATGCACATCATGATGGAGTCACTTCTCTCTCTATTTGGTAGTTGGTGGCTCCAAAAGTGTGATCCAGAGTGGGATATTTTGCTTTGAATGTTTTGCTTTCTCAATCCAAACAAAAAGTAGAGCATACAGCACCATGAAAACTTTAAACATCTCAAGGTTCTTTTTTTATTCTTTATAAATGTATAAAAACAGGGTCAGGATCCGCTGCTGTTGTGGTAAAATGAACTGTCTGTCATCAGGCAAGTTGGTAATATATCAAACAAAACCATGAATTTCTCGTATTGGATGATAAATCCAGAGAACGGGGTCCTGATGTTGGTTGTATTGGAGAAGACCAAGGAGGGGTCAAAACAAGACAGAGCTGTCGAAACACTGAGGGCCATCCTTCAAGTCTGACTGTAGTGGTTAAAGGGCAGCCAGGCTCTTAAAGAAACCATTAGCATTTAGATTTGAGACGCTCCCCCCACTGAGCAGCAGGGAGCGGTTGCGTCACACCTCAGACATCTTTTCTTTTTTTCGTTTTTTACTCGTGCCTTGAGTGGACCCAAGTAGCAGCTCTGTAGCTCTGATCAATCTCTCAATATGCCTAAATTGCTTTGGATGACCCTCCTCCAGCAGAGACAGGATTGGCCGTACTGATGCTCCTCCAATCAATAGCAGATGCTATCATGGCCCATCAACAATGAAGTGTGTTTAATGGAGGTCAGGCCATGGAAGATCTAATTCATTTTAATTTGTAAATTGTGGCATGACAAAATTCTAATCAGGGTGCTTTGCTATCAGATATGCAGACTTCAGAGTCCCTCGCTCTGTCTCTTGCTCGCCTTCCTCCTCGGCCTCATTAGCATTCATGTCTGTAAGTGAATCCACTCCGGACTGGGAATCGTGAATGTATACATAACATATATTAAATATCAGTCACCACTGAGTATCACACATTTTTTTGTGCTGGATGTTTCTATTTTAAAATGTCTCGTCTCCGTGAAAAAGACTTTTACTTTAAACACTCCTGCACGTGTTCCACCTCATTAGGTAAGATTGAAAAGATTACAAATATGACATGTGCGATTTATTATCTTAATTCATTCACTGTCTTCTGTCAGAGACAGGCAGGGCGGCTCTGTCATCTAGAAACTCTTTTTTTTTTTTTCTATGGAGGGGATGTTCATAGGAAGCCGGTGCTGTGTTGTTCGCCTCGATTAGTGTAAGAGGTGAGCCTTTTCCATCTCCCCTTCCATTTCGGCTAAATTTGCCTCAGCCACAGTAATATGCACCGCAGGATCTTTCCCCTCCCCGTGAGCGGAAATGCAATTGGAATGGGATGCGGCCGTCCGTTGTGATTGTGTGCAGATGAACCTGTCTGCCCTTGCACCCCGTGCATGAGTGAGGCCGTGCAATGCTCATCGTCTGCAGAGGCTCTCTGTAGCAGCAGAGAGGAGGGCAGGTCCGGAGGGTCACTGTCTCCGCACAAGGCTGCGTGCTTGCCGAGATGTGACCAATACAATCGGTAGAAAAGATCGCCATGCCGTTTCGAATGGATTACAATTCCTTCCAGCATAAAAGAAAATTGGCAAAAATCCTCCTGTCATTGTTGGCATAAACAAAGAATGGGTGGCTGTCATTACAGAAATACTCAAGTCAAGGATGCTGCCAGTGGAAAAAGCTGTTTTTGTGCACTATCACACAGCCTTGATGAATGCGCACTCTTTTAAAAATGATGGGCTGAAACTACCCAAGGACTGTCGTACCTCCTTCGTCATTTGTAAGGCAGAAATCTCTCTGTGAATTATGGAGAATAATTATTGATGAGAAGCAAGGACGTAGAGCTGTATGGCAAAAAGGAAGCTTCAGAAGCAGGCAGCACCAACCCCCGTCTTCACTCTCTAGTGTCCCCATTGATTTATCAGGACTCTATTTTTAGTTGCACATGGAACAGTAATGGATTCATGGGAATTAACAATGATTCATGCGAAGCTAATATCAGAGATTTCAGAGGCTCGATTAATGCTGGAGGAATCCAGCACCTCAACTCCTCCAATTATTCATAATATTTCTCCAGCTACATAAACACAGATGCTTCAAGCTGATCAGAAAGGCTTGTTAAAGAGGAGCCGGTGAGATTTCTTTCCATCTTTTTACTCTGCAAACTGTAAGAGCAGCTAATGGATTGCAATTAATAGCATGAACTTTTTACCTTCATGGTCCACTTGATGATGGAATAACATTGTTGGAATCCTGTTATCAAGACAACAGCTCTGAAGCCTAAGAGTGGAATTAACCATTTATCCCTGTTGGTATCTAGCCATGCAAATCATTTGGGTTTTCTTCTCTGATGTGCTCAGCCATTGAGAGAGCTTTCACTCCGCCTATACAATGGAAGGAAATTGATTTTTGTATTGGGTTTTCAAAGCCTGGTCTGACTTTTGTTATCAGAATAGTTAAATAGAATACCTTTGGAGAGGAGAGGGAGCCACGGCCTAGGCTGCAAATCTGGCATACCGGGCATTTCCTCAGTGGGCAGACGCACTTAGTTGGTGTGTTGTTTGTCATCAATGAAGTTTGGGAGTGCAAAGAAAATGCAGATGCACCACATTTTCTGGATCTTTCACATCTTGTGCTTCTGCAGTTGAAAACATAAATACAAAAGCTACACAAGCTGCCAAGAATAGTAAGACAGACAGGGGGATCAAATCACCCCTTTCCAGGCTTTAAAATTTAGAATAGAATAGAATAAAAAATACTTTATTTATCCCAGAGGGGAAATTCAGGAGTCACAGCAGCAATCAAGAAAACAAAAGTAAGAAAGTGTATAGAAAGTGCAAAAAGGTCCATGAGAAAATAGATGCTGACAGCTTGTCCATCATTGTCCAGTTCAGCCAGCCTCCACCTCCACAGGGTCCAGGACTGAGCTTTTTCAGCAGTCTGTTCAGTCTCTGTCTCCTGGATCCTGTTTGCTCACAGCAGGTGAAGCTCTTCCAATGTGGCGTTGGTGTCTGATGTTAGCTCTGTTTGCCATGTCTGTGAATAGCATGATGCTACTCTGCCTTCTGGTATTCTCTCTGTTGCTGGGTTAGCACAGCTAGCTCCTCCATCTTATTGGAGATACAGATCTTACGTTCCCAGTAACAATGGATGGAAGGACAGGTCCATGCCTTCACTTCTTAGCTCACACCTGGAAACCAGCACGTTGTCCTCTCCTCCTTCTCCTCACCTTTTAGGGAAACATCAGGCCTTGCACCAGTTAGCATTGACATGCTACAGTCTGCTAACAGCTGATTTCACAGTAAACAATGAGGACATGGTTGCATGTAGGATCTCCAGACAAACACAGGAGAAAAAATAGTAAAAAATATCACTGAAGAAAAAAACAGTAATGCAAGTACAAAGATGATGAAAAAGAGATGAAAAAAATTACAAGAAACAGACAAGGAAGAGAAACAACCAACAGGGCGGCACATAGCAAGCACCAATCTGCATTTCACCTTCAGGCCAAGAGGCAAAAGAGTCACCTATCAGTAGCAGATGGATTCTTGGGTTTGGCTTGTGTTCGATTGGTTTTGCTCTTTAAAAATACCCACCTTGTTTGGACTTTTATTGGAAGATAAAAAAAAACAAAAAACAAATCTGCAATAGTAAGATTTTTATCCAAGAATAGAAATTAAACTCAACAGAAAATTGCAAGATGGAGTTGTTTAAGAAAACTTGAAAAATGTATTTTTCAAGTGGCACAGCTGTCTCAAAAGAAACTTCCCTGATCAAAAAGATCTCACTTTATGCTTTCAATTACAAACTGCTTGTTTACAGCGGATACATTGAGCCCTGCTGATTGGTTAGGACAGAGTAATGACCCCTCCCAAACAGGAAACTATAATGCCAGCCTGAATAATGAAGTGGAAGCAAATGGCAATCCAGCTGGATTGTCAGGCTCGGGTTATATGGCGTCATTTGTTGGTCTGTGATCGAGTTTAGATTCAATTTGTTTGTTTGCTTCGCTGGATGAATAAGCACTGAGTCTGTAAATCTCCGTTTATGAAGACTTGTCTGATGTTGTAGGGTATCCTAAAAGGTTTGACTGCTCCGGTCTTTTGTTTCATGTAATTAAATCTGTTAAATGTCGAGGGCCTGGAGTTCGGAAACGGCGTGTGGGGTCAACTGTGTAAATGCAAAGTGCTAAAGAGAAGACTTCACGGGCTGATAAATACAGTAGACCTTTTATAATTTCTGTTTTTAGAGACCTCGTATTGTGACTCACTTTGTGTTACTTCTGCTCAGAGTCATCCAGAAACAATGTCCCAGCTGCTTCTCTACAGACCTCACTGTGAAGATTTTCTTATGTAAAACTTTCTTGCAGAAGAAAAACTCGAGCATTTTGTATCTGAATTGGTGTCTGGAGCAGAGTCCGTTTGAGAAGTAATCTCAGTGTCATTACCCGACTCATGCATAGAGTCAACTACTAACCGAGGCTGCTCTGAAAAGAACAAAAGCAGGCTGTGCACAATGTAATCTGCTGTCTTTTTTCAGGTGTGTAGTGTAAAATTGTTTGACTGCTGCTTCTTTGGTGCACAGGGAGTCGGTGTCAGCTGTGTTGGTGACCCACTCCTTTGTTGGCAAAGTACAAGAGCCTGTCGGTGTCTGTAGACTTGGACTTCCTCACCTCAAAACATTAACCTTACCTCAGAACTCCAGATAGCATCTTGTTGTTGTTGACAGGATCGATGAGGCACAAAAAGCTCCTTTAGATGGAGTTGAGTTTATGAAAGGAATTATAAGAAGCATCTTATGAGTTTAGTCTTCCAGGCGAGACTTTTCTTCTAACAGCTCTGCAGTGTCTGGCAGAGAGGATTCAGGTCTCCTGTTGAGTCAATATGTTTCCTCTCAGAGCTTTTCTTGGCAAATACTCTGAATAGAAGTACTTCACTCAGTGTCCTGCACAATCAATGTCTAATCATATCAGCTACCTCCTTTCTGTAGACACTGCTCCCTTCATATGATTTTTATCTAATATGAGGTCCTTCTTATGAAAACTAAATATACTTCAGGTCTGCATCCTCTGGATGTTTTAAAGCAACCTTCCCGTTGTCTTCTTTCCAGCCTATCCACTCCACCACGCTGAATTAAATACTGATCCTCGTGCACACTGAACTTAAACGTCATCAGTAAGTAGGGGTACGATTGCCCGCCATAGGTCAGGAGAAGCAGCTTTACGCTACGTAAAGGGAGGGGCAGAAGAAAAAAAAAAGCCACATACAGCACATTCTTGCCACTAAAGAGGGCACTATGTCCTGCATGTTTTCGAGGAAAATTTAGCGCAGGTTGTTGCCACACAAGAGTGCAGTTTATCATGTTTTAACCATAGACTCTATATAGAGTGGACAGGGGGGCTCCGCCATTTACCATTGTACGTTTCAAATGTCTTATCACTTCTTGACTCTGCCTCCCGACACATTTTACAATCCCTGAAAAATGACGTAAAAGCTAATTTTTACTCTTGTATAACTAATGAAAGCGAAACTCTTCAGAAAAAAGAGGACTTGAATACAAGGAAGCCAAATTATATCTTCAAATCACTACAACAATCAGGCGTGAGAAACATTTTTAAGAGGTGTATTTATTTTTTAAAGTTTGACCACAGCCCATCTGGAATGACTGGAGAGTCAGATTTTTTGACCTATACTGCAGCCAGCCACCAGGGGGAGCAGTTTTTGTGGTGACCTCACTTCAGGCTGAGCAAGATGATGTCCTTTTTTTTTTTTTTTACAGTCTAGAGGGCAGTGTAGAATATTTTGCAAACGAAGAGGGCACTAACTTTTTTGGTTCAAGAGAGGACACTTAAGTGTGAGTTTTAGGTCCCAAGATGAAACTTTCATGTGTGTTTTGATTCTAAAGAGGGCATTTTAGCACATGTTTCAGCTCACCGAAGGGCACTTCTATGTGTTGTTTTGGTTTCCAAGTGGGCACTTTAGGCCCCGTGTACATCGCAACGTTGCTCTAAAGACACTAAAATGCAGTGGAAAAAATCTGCGTTTACACAGAAAGGCAGAGAGACTGAAAATGCCGTAGTAAGCATGCTAGGCCTGTAGATGGCGCTATAACTGTCTTGCTGCTTTTGTGAGATCCCCACCAAAGTAGAGTTGAGCCGATAATCTGAGGTATTGGAGAATACTGAGAGCAGAAGTTGAGCAATAGATACACGTTTTGTTAAAAGACAGTCAGCAGATTCAGGAGATTAAGCAGCACAAGCACAACAAGGTGATCTGCAATGATTGTAACAACGGTACTGTTGTCCTGTTAGATGTGCTTGTGCGAAGCGGAGCCTTAAGTCGGTGTTTCCACTGAAAACGCCGGTTTACTGTTTGCATGGCAACAATGTCGGCAGCGTTCCAGAGAAATTCCACTCCAGAGGCCGTTTTCAAAAGTTTGCGTTTTAGGTTGGCTAAAACACCATTTCCGTGTAACCACGAGGTCAAAACACAACAAAAACTTTTGCTTTTCACCCTAAAACTGTTGTGTAAACAGCCCCTAAGTGGCCTCCCCACTTTTCTGGTTTTTATCAGAACTTGTGACAATGAGGTTGTTGTGCAAAGTCCAGCAACCAAGGGTGGTGTTGGTTTGGTTACAAAAAGCATCCTCTCTGCCGTTTTGGGGAATGAGCAGGTGGGCTGCTTTCATTCAAAGGAAGAATTTCTGGTTGTCTGAGTTTGAGCTTGATTCATCAAAGGCAGACCCCACCTTGAACCACAGCATGCTGGGAACTGTTCCCTAACAGAGTAGTGTCTTAGAAAATGATTTGTTTTCCAACAGAATCTGTGTAAAAGCAAATTCAGCTTTGACGTTGTTTTGATTGGTAACATCAAAACCCTCATGAGGTCCTTTAAATATGGAAGTATTGAATTGGATTGTGTGGCAGGGCGTGCACACTGCTTTTAAAATATTTAAGTTTAGTTCATGCTTCATTCATGGACGGCATTTGAGTCCAACTTCCAAGATTCTGAAGTCATGAAAAAACCTTTTCAGATATGAAAGGCCTGTGTGAAGTGTTTGTCAGTTACTTGGAAGAGGAGCGGCAGCTGAGGAGATAATTTGGAGGTACTGTGGTGCACATTTTAGATAAAGTAAGAAATATTATGAAGCTTTTGAAAACATGCTTCACATACAATGAAACTCTTTTCACTAACTTCAGACTTTTGCACGCAAGTGTCCATCGTGGAGCTGTCATTCATTCAGCATGACAAATGCAAAAATAAAAGCTTTGTGGGCTTTTTCTTTGATATTTCAAACTCAGTTTTGATGTCTGTTTTTTAAATATAACATTATCTCAGAGCTACACGGGGAGCCAGGGGCACATCACATTGTTACGTTTTGAAGTGGCTCACTCTCACAATCCAGTGGCTTCGACAGGCCCCGACTGAAAGCATTAATTATTGATTAGAGGAGTGATGGCTGTGTAACAGGCCTGAAAAGTGAAAGTGACATTTTTTGACAAGTGGATTTCTTCGAATGCTTTTGGACAGCTCCAGGTAATAGTGTGCAGCAGGTGATGTAAAACCAACTGGAAGTTTCGCAGTCTGATTCAACGGCTCTCAGGGAACTTTAGACAAAGACACTGAAGCACAAAGAGTCACACAGACAACAATGTTGAGTCTGAGGAACGTCAAGGCCTCAGATGTTATATAAAGCCAGACGTTACCTTACTGACTTTTAACGTCTTCAACACTGATTCCTTTCTACCATCAGGTGACTTCGTACAGCACACTAAGCTGTGCTGTCGTCTTCTGCAGCTAGGAAATCTTTCTTCTTTATTTGAGGACTTGAAATCACCAGTATGCCTTCTGTCCCGACTCAAAAAGGTGGCTCTGGATGATGGTGTATTACATGTTGCAACAGCACTATAACAAGGCGTGTGGTCTGTCTGTTGACTTGGCTTCCATGATTTCCAAAAAGAATGTTATATTTTGATTTGCAAGACCTCAGGACAGTTTTCCTGTTCTCCCTGGTCCATCTTAAATAGACTGAAGTCCCACAGAGGCCTCTGAGCTCTCTGGATCATGTTTTGTTTAGATTAGTTGTTGTTGTAACGAACTATGTTCACTGACAGTGGTTTTTGGAAGTGATTTTGAGCCCATGCGGTGAGTTCCACTCTGGAGTCGTGTCTGTTTTTAATGCAGTGCTGCCTTAGGGCCTGATGGTTTTCAGTCTGGTCCCTTTTTTAGTGATTTCTCCAGATTCTCAGAATGTTTTTGATGATATTATAGTCTGTAGATGATGTAATCCACTTACTCTTTTTCACTTTTCTGAAGCTGTTTGCTCACGCAGACTCTCACAGGGTGGTGAACCTCTTTATATCTTTGCTTCTGAGAAGCTTATCCCATCCAATCATGATGCTAACTTGTAAATTAGCCTCATTAGCAGGGAGTTGTCCCTTAAATTGTTATGAAACTTGTTGCTTTAAAAGAGAACATGGGAACATTTTCAGTTTTAACATTTGATATGTTATTAAGTTTTTGTTTTTTTTTAGATATTTGTGATACTAAGATTGCAAAGTCCTGCAGAGTGAGTCTCCACTTGTGATGCAGTTAATGTTTCTCATTATAACCATTCTTTCTTTGAGCATTGGGGAACATATTTCTATAAATGACGCAATGAGAAAAGACATTTATCACAATGTCACCAGAGCCAGACATGCAAGAAGTGCTTCAACACCTGAAAGAATATTAAAATCTATCTGCCAGTCTGAGGCCGTGTAATACAATATGAAAGGTGGGGCGGAAAGCGGTGAGAAGTGGAGGCCAACCTCTCATCACCTGGTCACCCAGACAGGCAGACAGAGCGCCGGCCGTCTGTCCACACGTCTGATTTCCATCCCCCTGGCACACCGGGTAATAGAGATCAGTAATTGGGTGCTATAAATCCTGGCCGAGGACAAGGTGGGTCAGAACAGGCTGATTACTTAGGCATTACAGTCAATCTAAGCAAGTCCTTGAATTGAAAGATTTGGTGAGGTGGATTCTCATTATCAGGCTTGGTGCATGTATGCATTTGTGTGTGAGAGTAAGGGCCAAGGTCCCCTACCCGTCCCCTCTTGTAGGACGACATTATGCAATGCTCCGATGCCCTTAACCGCGCAGACTCGTAAACATCACAACAAATTTATTTTCCTCATCTTCCTCCGTTTTACAAGAATGTTTTCTGAATCGTCAGGAGAGAGGTCCGAGAGATTTTAAGACCCCTGTAACCAAACGGCTCCACGGTGGGTTAGGGACCTCTGTCTGTCTGGATGACAACATTCATGGGAGGGCCTTCAGTTTCAGTCTGCAACAGGCGCGCAAACAGGACTCTCACCATCTGCCTTCATCATCCCTCAGCCTCAGTGGTGTTTATCTTGGCCAGAAAACAAGCTTTCAAGATGATTAGCCTCCGTCATTTAACACGAAGCAGATTGATAGCTCTATGAGACGCACCTTTCTGTTATTTTTCATCTCAGGGCCGATGAGCTAAATCCATTTTAAGCTTCTCAGAAAGAAAAAACGAGTCTATAGAAGGTGAATTAGGGTGTAAAGCCGATAGTCTTTCTCAGCGTTCTCTCCAGCTGAGGGTGTGACTTACTGGATTATGGGAACAGTAGTTTCTGCTCCAGCCCCCTTTCACTCCTCTGATGTGGCTTTTATATTCCTGCCTATTTTGATTCAGATTTTTAGTATTGAGAGCACATAAAAACATTCTGACTGTGAATTTCTCTATCACAAGTTACTTTACTCTTTTCCATCCCTGAAAAACTCTTTAGTTCTCAGTCTCTGAATCATTTATCCAATAAAAAATCGGCAAAATGTAAAATTATGAATAGTAATGTGGCTGAAATCCATATATGAGCTTAATGAGCAAATGTGACAAATCATCTCAGTGTACATTTCGAGCTGTAGAGGAAAAAATAGCATGAGAAAAAAAAAGAAAAGAAAGAAAGATATATGACAAATTTATGCTGTGGCATCAGTGCAAACCCCTGCAGTGTGAAGTGTTCCCACTCAGAAAAGCACTCATGCTACCATCATCCCTCGACTCCTATAACAGCAAGCTACTTCACTTAGCAGCCTCCATTTGGGATACAGCACAAACACTGTTTTAGCGCTTTTATCTTAATGCACTGCAACACTCTGCAGCACTAACGGCATGATTATTGTACAGAGATGGGGCGGCGTGCATTTAAGCAAGACGTATTTAGGCAGAACTTAGCACCAACCTCCCCACTCAAGGGCACGCGGCGATGTGACTCTCATAGCTCATTTGGTTCAGTCTGTTAAATAGACTCTTTCCATAGATTTTGATATGTAAGACTAATACCTCACATCAAATTTAAACCACAATGTCCTGCATCAGAATTGAGGCCATCAGGGCAAACTTTGGTGTTTTCTTTTTTTGTGCTGCTTTTTGTATGAATAGAGGGTCAAGATCGGTAGAAACTTACGATGAGCTAGACAGAACTTAATAAATACAGAGATAATGTGCCGTGTAGAGAGATGATAATTTATACACAGCGTGTTTATAAAATGATGTTGAAGGCCCTGTAAGTAAGTATGGGTTCCGAATCAGGTACTTTTATGGTACCAATCGGATTCTGCCAAAAGAACCGGGTACCAATTCACATGAAACCAAAAGGTACCTAAATGCATCCTTGTGACTTTGAAGGAGAGGAAGAGTAGGCGATTTTCCATGCTGGACATGAACACAGTATTGACATGTTATATATAAGAATAAATTTGTTAAGTTGAACATTTTTTTAAATTCTATTATTTAACAGTTTGATTTTTTTTACCACATAAACACAAAAAAAAAACAGAAAATTGGTACCATTGAGTACCTGTACTGGTTGCCAGGGAACGAGCATCGGTACCGTATCGTTTCAAATGTGAAAGGTACCCATCCCTATCCATAAGGACTCCATAGCTGCGTTTCCACCAAGCAGACCGGTTTGGTTCGGTTCGTCTAGGTACGACACACATTTTAAGGCGTTACCACTGACTTATCCCGTGACAGATCCCTAAAAACCGGGACTAGCCTACTTTTTTGGGACCCTTACGTATGGGTGCCAGACTGAACCGATCTGCTCTCTGAAGGTGAAGCAACACACTGCAGACTGTTGATTGGTCAAAAGAATTGTTACTTGCCCCGACAGCAGCTGCATTTCTCCTGGCGGCTCACAGACTTCTCTGAAACAAAGCTTAATTGTACTTTGTAACAGAGAGCTACATGCAAATCACAGAGAGGACGAAATGCTGCATGTCTTCCATCTATGCTCTTTGTTTACAGTGTCGCATTTTTCTTCTTTGTTTGATTTGATAGCGGGGTAAGCTGCTACGACGTCAGGCTGTTGTTTAACAGCTGCAGCTTCCGGCATCCAGCTTACACACCGCCTACCACGAGAGGGTTTGCTGTGGAAACGCAAACGGGATCAGGCTTAACTGTTCCAAACCGTCCCAAACCGTACTGAACCGACCCGGACTGCTTGGTGGAAACGCGGCTTATATGTGATCTTAAAATAGTAATAATAGTAACGTTGCCTGTTCATAATCCACAATTTAAAATGAGATTATTTACACTAAATTTGGTTAAATCTAGACGTTATTTCTCAGTTTCCATGTTCAGATCAGATTTTACTGGAAGTAACTCCAAATGAATACATCAACTTGTCCATTTGCATCCTTCCAAAAGCTGTCTTGCACAAAGGAAATTAGTGATAAAGGATCTACTCTCAAAAACAAATGCACGCCTTGGCAGGCAAAAACAGTGTCTTTATCCTGGAAAAGCACTACCAATTCTCGCCACAGGTGTCACTGTAGCCAACACCAACAGATATTCCTCACAGAACCTTTAAAATCATGTAACACAAAGTTGGAGGGCTTGAGAAAAGACATCAACGAAGAATGAGTAACATGGCAGATGGAAGTCTTCAGCTGCTCAACGAAAGAGGTTACAAGCTTTTTTGATTTATGATCGGTTCAAAGAATCTCATATAAAAAGAATTGGCCTCTGTGTTCAAAGAGTTAACCATACGCTTGCTGCTTGATCCAGGAGGATAAAAAAGCAGCTGAAGGTTTGAGGGATCAAAGTGAGCTTTGTCTCCATGTTTGTGATGCCAGCAAAGCAACATATGGCTGCTGCAGCTCTGTGCTGAAGCCAGGTGTGGAGAAGGAAAGCTTTCCCTGTGCCACACCCGGTTTAAAGCAGGGAGGATAAAACGTCCGTCACCCTGGGCTCTGAGCGTGCCTGGACCCGGTGTGACAGTGAGGCTTGTTCGCACACTTTCAGAGGCCACTGATTTAATAGAGGCACATTGTCAGCACTGACCTCATCCTCTGATGTCTTCACAGCTAATGCCCTAACATGTGACATTGACACTCAGTAAGACAAACAGTAAGGGAAGGAGATGGATGGATGGAGAGGCTCATATGTCTTTCTCTGGATGGAGGAGGATGATGGGTGATAGACAGGGAGACAGTGCTGTCAAATGAATACCGTAAAAACAAGCACCAGAAAAAGTACTGGATGTCTTTGTCATATTACATTTTATTTGTCATTAGGAATAAAATAACTGTCTATAAGAAAGTTCTTTACTGAAGGTGGTTTTTGGTAGATGTATTCAAAGTCTGTATTTAAATTATGTCTCTGAAAGTCAGAGAGGAAGCTGCAGACAAAGGTGCAACCTAAAGAGAAGCTGAGGGATGTGTACAACACGTTTTGATTCTGAATGGATGCCCTTCAGACAGGCAGGAGCTTTGGTTGAATTTATTGCAAAGAACAAACTTGTTAGCTGCTTTTTTCAGAGCACTGCCGCTGCTTTGATTAGAGTTTATTGTTGAAATCTGCCAGTAAAGTCCACTTTTATACAAAAGTGATTTATAAAGTTGATTCAAAGTTATTAGTGGTGAAAAAGGTAGCTGAATATTTTTCAAAGCGTGATAATAACTCCTGACTTCCACAGGAAACGTGTGCACTGCTTTCTGCGCTGCTTTCTGTCAGCGCATTTAGTCCCAGACTCAGCTCAGTCTCTGCAGATTTAAATGTGTTTGATGTTAAAAACATTTAAGATATGCAAGTCCATTTTTGGTTGGACCTACACCCATCTCACCTAACAGAGCCAGACAGGAAGTTTGGCACAGGATTGGCATGTAACATCCACTAAATTTCAAAATAAAACACAGTGTCTAACTTTTTAACAGAACGAATCAATCATTGGAAATACAATATAATGGATATAACTGTTAATAAGATATAAAACAGACACCTTGATTTGATCAGGGTTGCAAAGGGATGGAAATTTATCAGAAACTGTGTTAATTTCCAGAAACTTTCCATGGAAAGTTATGCTTGGAAAATTTTGAAAGTTTTTGATTGTTTTATCAAATCAAATCTTCTTAATTAATTTCTTATTATTTTTTTTATTTGAATTTGAAATTTTTTTTTGACAAAGAATCACAATTTTGATATTGTCAAACAAAAAGTCCTAATATATAGATTTTCGTTTTGTTTTTTTTTTCTCCAAACTCCAAACGTGGTTACGGAAAAGCAAAGATATTCTAGTGAACTTGTATTAATCTGGTTGTTTTAGCCAAAATCATGCTCAGGTATACTTACTCAAACTATATTTAATTTCCTCATTGTTAAATTCCTGTGTAAAGTTTCTGACTTGAAAATTCCCAGAATTTAGCATCTGTGGTTTGGTTAAAGTTATTTTCTCTAGCTTTTTTGTTTTTATGTCTTTCATTATAGAGAACAGCACAGTGGAAAGCACAGGTAACAGGGTGAGAGCTGGAAATGAAATGTAGGAAACAGGACACAGGCTGGACCCGAACCTGACTCAATGGCAAACCTCTTTGGGTGCAACCTAGACTGCTGGACCATCTGCAACCCCAAGCCTAGTTTTGATCCACAACAAAAGAACTTTCAGCAGGCTTTGTCAGAAGATAATTGGGGCTGGGGCGATATGCTCCTCTTGCAATTCAATTCTATTGCGATTTTTGGAGTGCTGACTCTTTGATATTTACATTTTTTGGGGTGTATTTTTAGTTTGCTTTTCTGACACCAGACCTTGTGATAAAGTTAAATGATGATAATAATGTCTACAGACTATATCAGGAGCCATATTTTCCCATACAATGCACAGCACATGAGTCAGAGAGAAAAATTTTACCCTCTTCTGAAGAAAAGTGGTGACTTTTTTCCAATCCAGTTTATAAACAAAGACTGAAATGAAGAATTTGAATTTGGGGGAAAAAAAGGTAACTTTTTGACAAAGAATTACGATTTTGATATTGTCAAACAAAAAATGCTGATATATTTATTTTCAACAACAAAACAACAAAACTTTATGTAGCATACTTAGAAATGATAGAAGCACACAAGTCCTGTCTTGCTTGTATTTCCCTGTAATTAAGAGATGAATTGTGGACTTGAAACTTGAAGGAAAACCCACTTTTTTTTTTTTTTCAAGAGGATTACATAAAAATGTAAACAGCAAAACAGGGCACTTGCAAAAATGAGTCTGTGACATCCTTCTTAAAAAACTGCTGTGTCAAAAAAAAAAAAAAAAAAAAAAACAGAAGGAGAGAGGAGATGTTTCTTTACCTCTGATGTTTACCAGATGATGTGAAGTGAGCAGCCCTGAAAAGGTTCCAGGACATGCTGGACCAAGACGTGAAAATATCTTCTTCCTCCAGATTGAGCTGAAACGAAACAGGGATTTAAAATAAAACGAAACAGAAATGAGGGAAAGTAAAAACAGAGGTGAAACTAAAATCAAATTCTGAAGCAAAGCAGAGCCGATTCAAAAAACGTGGAACTGAGGTAACCTTGATTTGATTTCTCTCCTTGCTCTGCGGCGCTGTGTTTTATTATGTTTGTGTTGTATTATATTCACTGTTCATACATAGCTGAACTCTGCTTAATGGACTAACCTGCCAAACTCACAGCAGCACAAACACAAAGGACCTGCTGTTTTTAAAATGATTGAGCCATGACTTGTCAGGCAGAATCTACTTTCGTCCTTGAATGCTAAATACGCGATGTTTATGCAAAGTCACGTACGCACTCCCAGAGGATCTTAGGCTGGATTTCCAAACTCTTAAAACAAATCTTAACATGTTGTCAGCATAACAATGTCAATAAAGTGACACTTCACTTTCTGTGTCAGGGAGGTATTTCTCATTCCCCCGAACAGGAAAGCTTCAATAAGACCCCCCTTCTACCCCCTCCAGCGTTTCACATTATCTAAATCTGTGACACAATTTCTACAATCAGCCTGACAGCTGCCCTAAAACAAATTAAAATGTATGAACTAAAAAATGCAAATGAAATCCAACTCATTTCAGAAAGTTTCTGTTGTTTAAATGTTTGCTGTAATCATCGTTCACGCTGCGAAGGGCAAACCCAGAGGCATATTTTATTAATGTTTCAAACTATTTTTATTGGCAAGTTGAAGGAAAGTTTGAGAAATTGTCTTTTCAGAGTTGGGCGTCTTACTTTCTGTATCACTCTGTAATTGCTGGAGACAGTTTCTCCTCTTGTGAGGTTTAGTTGTGACATGTTGAAATTAGGTTAGATGCTCTAACGTGAGCTTTATGGGAGCCTTGCCCAGTTTCTTTTTTAACGTGCAGTGTTCCTATGCTTTCTGCATCTCATTTAATCATATTTTCACAGTGTAGGCAACATATCAGACTATTCTGCAGGTTAGTGATGGAGTAAAGAGTGTGTGTTCTGCTGTGTGTATCTGAAACATGTATATCAAGTAACAATGCTGGATGTTTAGACTTAACATGATGATTTTCAAACCATTTGATATTCAAATGAGGTTGAAATCCTTGAATTTGTTTGTGAAATAATAAAAATGTAGCATTAGATCTTCACGAGATCGTCACGAGATCTTCATGAGATCTTTGTGAGATCTTTGTGAGATCTTTGTGAGACTTGCTGAATCGATGATGTCAGTGCATCAGGATCAACGGGCAACATCCGGTTAGTAAAAATGAAGCCTTTGCGTAAGTGCTAAAAGTTGCTGTTCATTGAGAATCCACTTGAGGCTGGCTACAGAAAGACCAGAAGTTACGTACACACCCAGACATAAAAACAGACTTTTACGGCATTAAAAAGCATTTTTACAGACTGGTTCAAAAAACGTATTGGGTCTAAAACGCTGATTTTACTATCAGCACACACTGTGCGGAGAGTAAATTTTTTTTCTAACTGCGGTTTAGAAGTTATAAGGATCGTTTGATTGTCCAATCAGAGACACAGCTCAGGTCACATGACTGGCTGGTGCACTGTAGCTGTTCGAAAAGAAACTCACAACCAGCGTCATATTAAATGAGGCTGCATCTGCAGATTGGCATTATTTCACGGTTTCAGGAGCAGGCAAGTGACATCGCTGATGCTACGTCCATGTTTTATACAGTCTATGATCAGGATCTCTTAATTGGTTCAAGGCATGTTCCAGGGGAAGTCTCAAACGTCAAGGCTTTCCAACAGTCCCATCCCGATAGGCCTCCAGAGGGCTGGCAAATCAGAGGGAAGGGGGTATGTGGAGCGGTGATCCTTAAAGAGACAGCAGCTAAAACAGAAGACAGCAGCTATTGTCAGGAGGCTCTGTTAGAGCGATGACTGATTTTGATCACCAATGAAGGGGGCTCCTTTGCAGTTTGGTATGTGTCGACTTGGCACGTATTTTACAGCGTTTCCACTGACTAATCCTGGACAGACCCCTAAATAACCAAAGACGAGCTGTCCCACTTTTTAGCCCCCTTCCGTATAGGTGCCGGATTAAACCGATCTGATCTCAAAAGGTGGAGCTACAACACAGCAAACCGTCGATTGGTCGAAAGAATCGTCACTTACCGTGTGACAGCAGCTGCAATCTCCTGGTGGCACACTGTCTTCTCTAAAGCAAAGCTTGATTGCACTTTGTAACAAGGAGCCACATGCCAATCACAAAAAGGGCGAAATGCTGGATGGCTTCCATTGTTGCTCTTTGTTTACTGTGTCGCATTTTTCCTCTTCGTTGGATTTATTAGCAGGGTGCACTGTGTCGCGCTGCTATGGCATCACACTATAATGTTACTGATGTAGCTATCAGCACCCGGCTTACATGCCGCCTACCACGAGGGGGCATGGTTGGCTGTGGAAATGCAAACAGGACCAAGCTTAACTGAGCCAACCCGTATCAAACCGTGCTGATCTAAGCCAGACTGAATTGGTGGAAACGCGGCTCAAGTCAAACTTGTGTTAGCAAGCTGAAGCTGTTTCACTTCACTGTTGTTTAGCTGAAGCTAGCTAAAAGCTTTTATAAATAAGTCAAGTCCTGTGTCTAGCCCTCGACTAAGAACTCATACATGTCACCAAGCATTCATCGAAACAATCATCCAAAGCTACCTCAGACATGCGAGAAGATCTTACCTAAAGAATTCACATGGTTTGTCTTTGCTAATCAGCTAATTTGGAAATTAAATGAGGGGAAGACAGGGAGAGGAAAAGATGAATGAAGCAGGGAGGGGGGAGTGTTTTGAGGAGGGAGTCACCGCCGCCCACTGCTGCCTGGCCCTGACACCTTGTGAAGAGTGCTCATTCATCACGCGGCACAGGGCTTGAGCCTCCGTAAATCACTGTGGATAAAGGACACGCCATAAAGAATGGAATTGTGAAGGTAAGGGTTTTAAATCCCCCCAGATGATCCGAGATAAACACGGAGAGACTTTTGACAGTCCCTCGTTACCGCCACGAGCGAGAGGAGCTGTCACCGCTTCCTCCTTTGCCTTTCATCTCTTGGTAACAGTCTGGCTGCTAATATCCTCAATTATCTCGGCAATATGTTGCTGGGAAAAAGGGAAAGTTCCGAGGAGGCATTCACACAATTTAAAAGTTTTAATTTGACAGCTTGTGGCGTAATGATGGCTTGTGATGAGTGTAGAGGGGGCCTGAGAGCCCACACTGAGTGTGTGACAAGTGATTGGGCTGGACTCAGAATGGTTTGTGGATGTCAGGACTCTCTGGTTCACATGTCAGGTAGCTAAGGAGACAAGTTACAGGTTGATGCAGGAAAGAAACCAAGCTTCTAATTTCAAGTGGCAGAAGCAATTCTTAGTGATGTGAAGACCTTAAGGCCTTTTTACAGCAGGATTAGATCCAATAGATTCCACTCTGCAGGTTATAGCTGTAATATTGTTTCACGCTAATGTCTTTAACACCTTCGTGACATTTCCTGTGTCATATAAAAGCAGGGAGCTCGGCAAAACTTGACTCTCTTTACCCACCTGAATCAAGTCAGACCTGCAGGAGACAGAGCTGGGAGCATTTGCATAGACAGAGCAGCCTCCTGTCTCATAATGACGGCGATGTCACAGTGCATGATGGAGACACAAAGGGCACGAGACTGTCGTGTGAAGGTTGATTCTCAGGAAATATCCTCCCACCTCAGTACCTAGCCAGGTAATTGTCTTTTCCCTCCTTTTTCCCCTCCTGATATATATACATAGCTCCTTCTTGGAGGATAAACCAATCGATCACTCCAAGTGTCTCAAGTAATAAGCGAAAGTGATAAATCACAGCTTTGCACTCAGGTTTATGAAATATGTTCCATCCTGCAGGTGTGGATGCATTATCTAGCAGTCAGTGTTCCCGGGCTTAAGGTGCTGGTGTCAGAGCACGTAGGCAGCACAGTGCTGCCACTAATAGGAGGATCCGCCTACGGTGGAAGTGCCTACTCCATCAAGGGCTTTGTGCTGCTCTGCAATTAGTACACAAAATATTAACATAAGGATCAGACGTGGCGTTTCCACCGGGGCGCAACTTAAAAGTTCAAGGTAGTTCACATCGCTGGTAGTTGTGATCCTTTTTCTTGGAGTAATTGCCTCAGGTTCATTCAGCTTGAATCAGTATAAGGTGAAGCCGGTAGCCTCAGTGGCATAATGACAGAGTACACACTCTCTTTCTCACATTAACAGCTTTTTCTTGATAGATAAAAGTCCCAAATAATGGCTTCTGTGATGGAGTGAAACCGGGATAACAAATTGGCCCTTTGTGATAACAACCCCCCTGTGAGCTCCTCGGCTGTGTGAGATAGACAGGCAGCTTTGAGGAGAGGCAGGTCTGCTGCAGCGTTGCACCAGGGGAAAAGGCTCCATGCCCTGCAGAAGGATGGATAGTGTAGATTTGTAATGGTTCCTCCTGTCTTTTGACAAACTAACCCAACCTGCAACTTTCATCCTTGTTGGCTGAGTGAAAGGGCATCGGCAGAGGAGCCGGCCAGAGATAAGTGAGGTCTGTCGCTCGGGCTGGGACGTTATAAATTGCAGCTACCTCAATCATGTGCTTGAGACAAGCGAGCTGTCTCCTGTGACAACCTCCCTTTGACTTGACATGCAAAAAAAAAAACAAATTGATACAAGGCGGAGAAGCAGGGATTGAAAAGAATGAGGGCTGAGCAGATGTGGGAGGTGATGTCTTCCTCCACAACTCTTATTTAACATTACATAATGCATGGGTTTTATATTCAATCAAAACACAGCTGTGCACAAAGAGCAAGGCTGCGTGACAAAACCAGATCAATCTCTTTCACCGTCCCTGTTTAAAACCCATTTAACGTTCAACTTATGGTATATCTGCAGCAGTTACTCCCATTGTTCTTTTCGGTGTGATGTTCTCTATACTTTCAGCAAATCTTTTAATTAAAGCTTAAACATCTTCACCACCCACAGAGATGTTTTCAGCTGTTGAATGTGCAGTTAACCCAATCAAGGACATGAAACGTTCTGAAAGGGAAATGCTGGCATCTTAAACCTTGTATTTATTTGGTTGTCTGAATGACTCATGAGTTTAAATCTTTGGAAAAGCTTTGGTGGACTGCCAAAGTTAAGGTTTGTGCAAGACGAGAATGTTAAAGGTAGAGGGTGTGAGTTAAAGCACTCATCATGGTCCTGGTTGGTCTCGATAGTCGTCCTTTCATGTAAGACTGAGCTGTTTGAAAAATCTGATGGAAAATAACTCTGAAGACAAAAGATAATAGTTTGAGTAAAGACTCTCTAAACCACCTCCACCGATCTGCGGGACCAGAGATTTGGGTGAACTTAACCTTTTGTGCTCTTACACAACCAAACAGAAGCCTCACAGCTGCTCTCACTTTCTTTTCGCTGATTAGTCTTTTGTTCTCACCTTGTGGGCGTGTGAAGACTGCAACTGATTGACATCTCGCTTAAACTTTTGTTTGCTTTGAGCACCTGTTCAAGTACACTCCTAACAACCTCTGATATACATTATAGCTGCGATTAATTCAACAGCAACGTATCTCATGGAGCAGCCGGTGAGCGTGGCATCCATTTGCGCAGGTCAGCATCATCAATGGACATTTTGTCTGAAGCTAAGTGCTGCAAACGGGAAAGATTCTTCTCTTATATGTAATGCAAAAGAGCTTACACAACCTCGGCTGTGTGTTTTATGTGGGTGTTGCCATGGACGAGCTCAGTACTTTGTTGATCAAAGTCGCTCTGCAGTAGCACAGATATTTGACAGAGGAGTTGAGATAGAAGAGATAGATGTTTACTTTCTAACCCACACTCCTACCCCGTCGGCTCTCGCTCAGGAAAAAATCTTTTGACTTCTCCTGCTCTGGTTTTGACCGTACGCACAACACAAATCTTTTTGTTGTTGTAAACCTAAAGCCAGGCATTAGCTCTTTGGCAAGTCTCAGACAGGGGTATTAATCACATGACCACAGTTCACTGAACTCTGCCTTGAAATATGAGTCTCATTTCTCCTTCCTGGATAATCAACTTAGGGGGAGAAAAAGAAGTCTGATATTTCACCTTGAAACGCCTCATAACTTGCTGCTGGGGTTTTAAAGTCGTCATGCTCATGCCTGATTATACCGAGCTGAAAGAAAACTAATGAAATAAAGAGCTGGAATTCTGCAGCACAGCTTTCTCTTAACACATGCATGCCACAGTGTGAATGCCAACAAGCAAATGAATAAATCTACATGAAAGCTCCTATTAATTGAAATGTTGTTTTCCTTCTTTCTGAGCTGACAGCAGATGACAAAATTGGACTACGTGGTGTATATTTTGGACAAAGCTACCTGCAAAAGAGGCCAGAGATGCATTCATACCATAATTTTCTCTTGTGATTATGAATCAGTCACCAACCCTGTTTTTAATCGTCTCACAGCTCTGTTACCCTTTGATAGTAGAATTTATTTTCTTTGCATCACAGTTAAACAAGATTTAAAAATGAAACACTGGTAAAAACAGAAATACATTGTGGAACTTGTTTCTGGCACTTTTAAGGAGGAGGACCTGGGAATTTTGCTTAAATCACACCTAATACTGTCAGGATTCCCAAAATATCTATGACTTTTACTAATCTTTATTTGGTTTCACACTTTATTTAGGCAGTAAACCACTCAGCGCACAAGAAACACTCATCAGATGCTGAGTTTTGACACATTAACACCTTGCTGGGCAAAATATATCAGACCGTACAGCTGAAACTGTTCATGTTTCTGTTGGTAACCCTTATGATTGTAGAGTACACACTAAAGGATGAGTTTTCCTGCTTGTGTGGTCTTAATCTGGATTTTCTTTTTGTCTTGACCAAAGCTTGGACTGCACAATAAGTGCATGGTCATGGCTTGGCTTTAAAATGTTTTTTTGTGGTTAACAAAAATTTTATCTTGTTCTCATCGATAACCTGTGACACATAGTTTAACCCAGAAAATTTAAATTTGGAACTGAGATGTTTTGAATAGAATAGAAAAGAATAGAATAGAATAAAACAGAATAGAACAAAAAATACTTTATTTATCCTCAAGGGGAAATTCAGGAGGGGTCACAGCAGCAATCAAGAAAACAAAAGTAAAAAAGTGTATAGAAAGTGCGAGGAGGTCCATAAGAAAAAGATGATGACAGCTTGTCCATCATTCTCCAGTTCAGCCAGCCTCCACCTCCACAGGGTCCAGGACTGAGCCTCTTCAGCAGTCTGTTCAGTCTCTGTCTCCTGGATCCTGTTTGCTCACAGCAGGTGAAGCTCTTCCAATGTGGCTTTGGTGTCTGATGTTAGCTCCGTAAGCCATGTCTGTGAATAGCATGATGCTACTCTGTCTTCTGGTATTCCCTCTGTTGCTGGGTTAGTATGGCTTGCTTGTCCATCTTATTGGAGATAGATCTTACGTTCCCAGTAATGATGGATGGAAGGACAGGTTGATGTCGTCGCTTCTTAGCTCACACCTGAGAACCAGCACGTCGTCCTCACCTTGTGGGGAAACATCAGGCCTTGCACCAGTTAGCATTGACATGCTACAGGCTGCTAACAGCTAATTTCACATGTAAACAATGCAGCCATGATTACATGTAGGATCTCCTGACAAACACAGGAGAAAAAAATCGTAAAAATATCACTGAAGACAAAACCAGTTTGGTGTCCACGACCAACAAATGAACCATACAAAGTAATGATCCACTCCAAATACAAAGATTATGAAAAAGAGATGAAAAAATCACAAGAAATGGACAAGAGAGGAAGAGTTTCTGTAACAGGTAGCCACAACGGGGCGGCACCTGGCAACCCTTGTTAACCCTTTTAACAAAACCAACTAAGAAATAATGTATCATTTTGTTTCTGATGTAGTTTTTGTAGCAAATTTTATAAATTGGGCAATTTAGGCAACTCTTTAAGTAAAGTTTTGAATTAATATAAATGTGCATTTTTAATGCAGAAAATATATTTTAAAAAATAAGTTAAAGTTTGGATGTTACTCTTTCCACAGCCTCTAAAAATGTAGCAATGTTATTCTTGGAAAAAAAAATGTGTGGATGGTTTCACTAGAACAGCCATTTTGATAAGGGCCAAAATTGACCTCTAGCTGCCTGTAGTGGAAAAATAATTCAAAAATACATAAAAATTGAAAAAACAAACAAACAAACAAACAAACAACAACAACAACAAAATGTGGTTTTAAGGAAACTATCATTCTGATGAGATAAAGGATTAATACTTATAGAGGGAGAGCAGAAAGGTGATGAATCCAACTCACCAATTACTACACTCCTTGCAAAATCCCAGATCCCCAAATCATCATGCAAAACCCCCACATCCTTGCAAAATCTCCTAAAGTTAGATAAGACTCCAGAAGTAACAAAGATGGTGGACAATAGGAGCTAACTTTCCTGTACATTCACCCTGGTAGCAGCTCCCGTTCCACTCCTCTTCAAGCTGGCTTGATTTTGGTTTGTTTCACCAAGCACATCAACAACTGGGTGCTGCATTTCTGATGTCCATATGAGTTTATGTGTTTACGAGACTGAAAGAGACAGACTTGGAATGAGACGGACAAACACAGCAGCAATAAAAACAAGTTGGTCGATAGAGCCAACAAAGTTAAATCACCAAAAAATGTTGCCAGTGAAGTTAATTGTTGATAATTGCCCAGTTACTCAAGCCTTTTTATACCTGTGCATCCTCTGCAGAGAGCTGTTTATGCAAAATAGAATCAACAGGTAAACAATAATAGCTAAATAGCCGTAGGTGATGCATCCTAAAACTTTGAAAATCCTGAAGCATCTTCATCTTAGATGCTGCAATTGTGCGAATTATTACCTGATAAGTAGATTTATAGTTTCTGTAACAGCTGACAGGTGACTATGAATGAGTCTTGAGTTGAAAAGAGAAGACAGTAACCTGTGGCTGAAAGAAAGCAAATGAGAAAGAAACTAGACAATTGTTGTTGACATAGATGAAACATCTGTTTCACAGGCAGCAGAAATCTGACTACTGGCTGTTATATACACACTTTAATTAATACCAACAAAAAATAAAATCACCAGAGTTTCTTGAACAGCAAACACAAACAAAGAAAAGTCTTCCATATTTGACTACTTTTCCAAACACTAACTCCAAGACAGCAAAATGCCAAATCCCCCCCACCCCCTCCTTTAAACTTTGGAAAACCCCAATTACTGTGAGAGACTTGAGGAGGACTGGAATGATTATTCATGAAGGCGGTCAGATGTTAGAGGTCAAAGTGGTTCCCTGATGGTTCCGCGTCCTCGTGCTGAGCAAAGCCTCCCCTGTCACCTCCACTGCGGCTCTCCTCTCAAACAACACTCTGCATTCAATCTTTTCAGGAGAAGCTGTGCCCTTCCTACCAACATACTGATGTTTAATTCATTCCCGGACACCTGGGGGACACTCATAACAACAACAGAAAAAAAAACAAAAAGAGAGAGCGGGAGCGGGGGAGACGGGGGGAGGAATTAGAAGGAACTAAATGTTTGCTTTGTGTTTGCTATCTGTGGGAGTGAAATGACTGAAGACCTAAACTAAGGAGACTTAAGACATTTGAAAGGGAGCATCAGGGAAGTGAAGACAAATAAATCCTGTTTCCTCGGGTGGAGATGTTGTTGGACACCTCGGCGTGCTCCCTCTTAATCAGAGGTTGATTAAGCGCACTTTCAGAGGCATGGATTAGGGGGCTCCCCTCGGACTCGGCTAAATTGGTCGGAAGGGAAGGAAGGCAGAGTGTTGAGCACTGCTGAGGGAACTTTTGATGTGTCAGTCAGAGAGTCTGGCATGGTTTGCTTTTATTGACCTTCCTATCCTTGATTTGTGACAGATCCCCTGGTGCTGGGGTAGGTGGGAAAGGTGCTAGAGAGGGGAGGTGAGGTTAGAGGAGAATCAGCTTTTGAAGAATTCCCAAATTCTGCTGATGTGGTAGAGCTGCCACAAGCATTTCCTGAGATTCATAACAATGAAGGGCACGGAAGAGCGCTGCATTTGCAGTCTTGACGTTTTTTTTTCTCCTTTTCTCTAAGATTATATTTCTGTCATCTTTGCTTTATCTGACAACAACAAGGAATAGGCGTGTGGCAAGAGTCCCAGGGCAGGACCCAGAACCAGGATGTTGCTTTAACAAGAGTGTGGAAAGAAGTCCTGGCCCAGACATTTAAGGATCAGGTACCATTCATTGACTAACTCTGAACATTCAAACAACAAGAAAGGTTCCATTTTATAATTTATTTTATATCTCTTTCAATGCTTTTGGCATAAATCTTACTGAAGAAAGGCTTATTCATTTCCATTCTAAATGGAGCCACATTTGTAGGAAATATGTTGTAGTGGGATGAGCAGCAAAGCTAGGTTTGTGGGTTGTGCCCATGAAGAAATTTGCCAAATCTCCACTGCCAATGCCAGATCCAAAACCCAAGTATCCTTACTTCTTATGCTAAATCTATAAAGGGATTATTTTTTTATCAACAACACCAGATGCGTGCGCAACTTAGGTGCAGTACCACTGTGAAGTATAATGTTTTTTTAAACTAATGTGGAGGAGTTAACCACCAAAAAATGCATTTTTAAACTAAATAGCATCACTTTTATGGATGGTAAATGGCCAGGTTTGTGAAATAGCAGTGAGTGAACAGAAGAGATCAGCAAGTATAGACAGACATGTTTAGCAGAGAAGTCCTGCGTGTAGCCAGAGAGGAATTTAAACACACAACTGTCACTCGATGCTCATGACTGCATTATCCGTGGACACTTACCACACTGTGACATACCAGGATGTGTGTGTGTAAATAAATTTAGAAACCCTCCCGGACCAAAAAAGCACACAGACTGCTGAGTCTGAGACCCGTTTCATAGTTAAAGAACCAGAAAACTAAGTCCAGAGTTAATTATTTACTCGCAGATGTTGCTAGTGTTGCAGTGTTAAGTGTGACCCTGTTAACTGGTGACCCTCAGCCGTTCATCACTGCTACTGTTAGCTGAGAGTCACCAGTTAGCATGGTCGCTATTAACTCCAAAACACCGGTTGCTCTGTGAAGGTCAAAACTTGATAGACGCTGCCTCTGTTGTGTAGTATCGTTTCTAAAAACCGACCACAGAACTACTGTACATTTTTATGCTGATAACAGGTTGAATTTAGTGTTTAAAACGCGCTTACTTGTCTGAATGAATGGAGCTAAACACAGCTTCTGCAGTCAAGATGCGTGCGCATCTTTACGATGACATAGACTGATAATCCCTCTATACTGCAATACTCCTTTTATCCAGTAGAGGCTGATTTTGGCTTCTTTTGTGTGATGGCATCACTACTTGAAGAGCACCATGCACAACAAGTTTGATGCAGAACTTAACATAGCTACATTTTTTACTCAATGGATTAACCAAAGCTACATTTCACCATCACACATTTTTAAAGACATTCATTCTGTTGATATTTCATCTTCCTCATGTTGACCGGTCTGTAATGATTACATCCTGGTTAAAACACAGATCATTAACTTCTTGTGGCAGCTTGAATTAAAACCCACAGCTGAACGCGTCACTTCAGTCCTGGCAGCTTGTCGACTAATTCTGTGCAAAGGTTTTCCTCATTATATCTTGTTTCCTGAATTAATGGTTTCACCCAGAGACCAGAGTTCAGCTCTAAATATATACATGCTCCTGTGTGGACAGTGTGTGTCATTTCAGGATTTATGGTTAATAATAGCCGAATGCTTCTCCCTGCTGTCAGACTGGTTTGTAACCCCTTCACTGAAGGAACGGCGTTATTCATGTTGTGGCAGTGGCACTGCTATTAATGTAATGAGTCAGGCTGTTAATGTGATCCCGCCTCAGACACAAAGGGGATCTCTCAACCTGAGCTCCTGCTGCAGACAGGAGACCTCTGCGCCCTACATAACAACGATGGGACGTGTCATCGCTGATTTATTTTGCCCTTGAACCTCCTCGTGATAGGACCTTGTGGGATAGCCTTTAAAAGAAGCAGCCAGAGATGAAATGAATGCTCCATACCAAACTATTGAAAGACGTGTGCTACAGGCTAAAGGCTTTTAGAGGCAGCGCTGTAATCTAAAATGTGCTATTTCTCACACATAGTACACAGCCCTGGGATGGGCTGATCTGATGAATCTGACTTGACCTGTGAGCAGCAGTCGGCCATGAGAGGAATCTGCAATGGATTCCAGGTAGATAGAGATCAATTCGAATTCAGCTGAGGCTCTATACCTCGATAAGACATGGCTACACCTGTACTCACAAATTTCATAATGAATAGATAAGGATTAATGTAATTTCAAACTGTCAGCGGCTGCCAGATGGCATGTCATGAACGGGCTTATCATTGTGCCATGATTTTATTTACATCCAAGAACTGGGCTCGTTTGTGTACCGTCCATAAACATGGCTCTTTGGTCACCGCCAATGGAGGTGCATCCTGGGTAGTGTTTTAAACAGCCTTATTAACTGAGTCCACTTGCTCGTGTAATTAATGTCTGCTTACAATGCAGCTAATATCCGCTATATAACCTGTGAGGACACGCGATAATTATGTGAGCGTTTGAGTGACAGAGATCTGGAAAGCAAATAGAAGAGGCCTGTCCTCGGCCTCATCAGGAGGGGCAGAGTGTTGGCCCAGGTTAATAGGCATCCTCCAGGGAGGGATTAGCCGGAGTTAAAGAAAGTAAGGAGGGCACCATTTGAATTCAGTGTAATAATGTCAAATACCTTAAAAGCCTCTCCTCCAGATTCTCATTGTCACGGGCCATTTGAAAGTTCTTGGTCCAAGGCTTTCTGAAGTTCCCCACGCAGGCATTAAAAGACACTGAGATTCTGTGAAGGAATGTTTTGTGAGCTGTGCACCGGACCTTTCACAAATAGCCAGCCATCTGCTTCCTGCTTTTACACCAGCCAAGAAAACATTCTCGAACCAACTGAGTCGACTTGAGTGGGAACAAAAGAAAAAGGGACAAAAAGTGCTTTCGCGGCACAAAAGCTGAAGAAAGTCTGGAGTCAAAGTCCAGCGAGGTGTCCGGATCCTGGAAGTGAGCTCAGAGAGGAAGTCTTATGTTTTTTAGGGGAACGCCACTTGAAGTGGAGTGGACCTGTGATCGATTGGGATGTGAGGTGGCTTAGCCCTACCTCTGTGTGTCAATACCATTCCCCCTCTGCCTTAACCCTGTGATAAAACAAGAGCTCATGGTGCTAACTCTCAGTCTTTGAACATCTGTGAAACTGCCTTTATGACAAGATTTTAATGAGACAGCTTTTTATTTTATTCCTGGCTTGTTCCTCTAATCAAAACTTTAACTTTGTGAATCCAAAGCTAGGACAGGAGACCTGGATGAATAAAGGGATGAAAACAGATTAGAATGCACTCCACAGCTCCATAGATCGAGACCAGGTTTTAATTGGCTCCATATCAGGGTTAGATAGCACTGTTGTTGACTTTTGATTAGAAAAAATAGAAGAACAAGGTGACTTGATATTGTCGTGATAAGCAAAAATCCCAACTCGATCACATCAATAAGTTTCTCAGCTGTATGTTGGTGGCTCACCTTGTAACCAATGACAGTGCACGCAGTGGCTCGCCAGCAGATAGGCATCACAGCGTCTCTTTTATTGCTGTGTTCGCACGCTCTGTTTTCCTTTCAGTCGTTTGGTCCTTCTTTGCATTCTGTTAACTTGGAGGTCAAGGCGCACAGGGGTGTACATTTTTGACGCATTGATGTCGGTTAATTTGCAGCATGTCACACGGCGGCTCTTCAAAATAAAGGTCAGCTCTTATTGCTTTTGTACCTGTTTTAAAGGAACCTGTAGATTTACTGCTGTTCACTTTCAGGATGCGAATCACCTTTGGACGTTCTACCTGACTTTGTTTATCTACATTATTCAGAACATGATCTATTAAAGAGGTAGTGTCATGCAGATGTAAAAAAAATTGGACGTCATCTTGCGCAGCTCGAAGTAAGGTTGCCACAAAAACTGCTCCCCCTGGTGACTGGCTGCAGTATTGGTCAAAAAATCTGTCTCTCCAGTCATTCCAGATGGGCTGTGTTTAAACTTAAAAAAAAAAAAAATAATAATGATAATAATAATACACCTCGTAGGAATGTTTCTCACGTCTGATTGTTGTGGTGATCTGATGATATCATTTGGCTGTCTTGTATTCAAGTCCTCTTTTTTCTGAAAAGTTTTTTTTTTTTTTTTTTTTATTAGTTATAAGAGGTTAAAACTAGGTTTTACGTCACGTGTAACAATGATTGACAGCTGATGTTCTTGTGTGTTTTTTTCGGGGATTGTAAAATATGTCAGGAGGCAGAGTCAAGAAGTGATTAGGCTCTTGAAAGAAAAAAAATATATATTATTTTTGTGGCACGGCTCCTCTCAGATTCTCCCAGAATCCTTCACAGTCTCTCCTTCTCAGTCTCTGGCTGCACAACTGCTTCGATGGCTGGGTCTGTGATGGGGGTATTTTGGCTTCAAAACTGTACAATGAAAAATGGGCTGAGCCACACTGTCCACTCTATACACAGTCCATGGTCGGGTTTTCAATCCTCTACATATTCATATGTTATACAAATCCTTGAATCTGTCTGTAAACTGACCAATACGCTCCTACCATGACAAGCTAGAGGTGTGAGCCTCAAACACAAAGGTCTCCTGACAGGCTAATCAGGGGGAAGGGGTTTTGTGGAGCAGGGAGTTTTAAAGAGACAACAACAAAAACACAAGTGACTTCATACATGCTCATCCAAACAGTCTCCTTTCTGTTGGGGGTTAGAAAGATGTTCCCTTAAGCTTTGTACTCTGTATTCTGTTCATCAAGCACTTCTAAAGATGTAGTAAAAAAAAAGAAGAAAAAGCTTCATCCTTTTCTCAAATCTTACTTGGTTCTTTAAAAAATATGATAACTGTTTAACCAATAGTTCAATGTCAAGGCCTCTGGGTTACTTAATATGACTTTTGTGTGATTTATTTGCAATTTGCAAATTGATTTTTTGCACCATATTTTACTTTGACTTCATGCTCCTCTCTGCAAAACCAACCTTGGCCCTTAAAATTCACATTAACCAGAGCGCAGCGTAAGATTAGTTTTTTATTCTCCTCTGAGAAATTCTGCGAAAAGAGGAAAAGGTCAGTTTTTTTTTTTTTAAATGTTTCTTGCAGAACTTTTTGGTGCTACATTTTCTATTTTAAAATATGTTGAATGAGTTACATGTGCCCACATATGCTGCTCTCAGCTGCAGAAGTCTTAAACTGAGGTCAGGGTTGTGACACATCAGACAAATACTGACACAATCTTTAACCAGGGATTTGAAACATACTACATTATGCACCTTTAAAATCGTAATGTTCTTTTGTGCTGCCATCAAAACTTGTTCTTCAACAGACTGGAGCATGTGGCTTTGCAATATTTAATGCCAGAGTATTATGTTTTGATTTCTGTCACGTTATTTATATTCGACACTCGTTTATGTGAGAAATCGGCAGCTGCTGTGCATGTTCAATACCGGTTAAAGCTAACGTGTGCAACTCTTTGACTCCAGGTCTTTGTCTCAGCCTGTCATCTTTGTGCCCCACAGTTTGCTTCTTTCGTTCTAAAAAGCCACTCTTTGTGTCTTTCGTTGCAAGCATATTAGTCTCCATGGTAACTCTTTTTACCAATATTTCATTGGTGCCAAATGACCCTGTACTGTTACTTAGCTTCTCGCTGCTTTGTGTGGAAGTGTTTTCTTTTCAAGAGTAAATGTTCGAAGGCAAATTGAGGCCCCGCTGGTTTTATTGCTGGGATATTGAATAGGCATACGTGGGGAAAATACCATGGTACTGTAACACATCATTTGAAAGCAGATTATGATGTGTTACAGTGCTTCTGAGGGGATATCTACACCTGAAATGTCAGGGGGACTGCACCGTTTTATCAGGTGGAAACAGAGCGCTCGATGCAGCGCTGAACACATGTGACTGATGTTAGATTCTTGTTTTAGCAAAAGGATATCCTCGGCTCTCTTCAGGGGATAAAATTTCATGGTGAAATTTAAAAACTTTGTCATTATTTTTTTGTTTCAGCTGAGAGTTTGTGAGCTTTTTTTATTATTATTCTGCTTACGACACTTAAATGATCAGTGGGAATAAACAGAACACATCTGACTGCACATCATTTCCACAATAACTGCTCTGCTTTTATGTGTCCATGTTTTCCTTCCTGCTTTTGAACCAAAGCTATCTGTCTGGGATTCCCCCCCTGGAATATTTATTCCTCTCTTCAAACCTTTCCACAGATAATTGCTGGAAGGAAGCGCCCAGGAAGGTCAGCCAAGAATCCCGCCGTAGGTGCCAAAGTGAAATCTACAGGACTACAATTACTTGGACAGACTGAGGCTGCGGAGCAAAGTGAATGACAGGTAGGAAATAATTCATATGAATCACCTGCTGTATTATGAATAACCACCTGCTGAGAGGACATAGCACGGTCAGTTATCCGCGGAATTGCTTCTGAATAGCCCTTTTCGTCATTTGTTGGTAATTGCCTTAATTCTCTGGGTAATATAGTGAAATTAACCTCCGAGAACATTTCTTCCTTATGGCATTTATTAGACAAGGTTGAAGTTGACATGCCAGCAGTCACACAATTATATTTAGATTATTCCACTCTACCTGCAATTTGGCTTCGCCTCCTTTTGTCGACACGTTAGAGGAGAGTTTTCCTCTCCCACTCATGATTTATAGTCTTTATTTTACCAAAACACACAGCGTTGAATCCGACACGAAGGGCATTCTTTAAGAAATTCAGGATCACTCGCTTCCCTTTTCTATTTAGGATACATCTGACCTTGTAGCGAGCAGACATTAAAAGGCTGTCAGTCAAGCCATCACGCCGTCTTTGTTTCTTTGTGCTTGTCATTCTCCAGAGGAGTCGAGCCGCCGCTGACTTAAATCTAGTGATTCTACGCTCCTGGCAAAATGCTTCTCTGTCCTTCTTTCTACCGAACTCAACGACCGCCTCAGGGAAAGGTAGAAAGAAGGTGAAAAAAAAAGTTTTAGAAGAGTGTTTGGATGGTTATGGAATATAATTGAGGCCAGTAGCTGGTTATATAGTTAAGGTTTTGTTAATAAATCACTCAAACTTTAAATTCTGACCTTTTCAGAGATTTTAAAACTTACTGAGGGGTTTATTAAGTGGTCTAAAAATCCCTCTTTGTGTCTCAGGTGATGTGACCATGATGTTAACATTTAAAACAGATAAACACCCACATTTAATGCAGTGTGATGTTTGTGTTTTCCTGTCTTGGCGTCTCACACACACCATATGCATCCCCTGACATGTCGTTGACCTCCGCGGTCTGGGGCATTTCAGCCGTTTGAGCGAGTAACCACGAGCTGGCCGAGTGGCTCAAACCCCTCAGCTGAACATCAAACATCACAGTATCTCACTGCTTGGCTCAGTTTCACATACACAGATCAAGGCTGGCACAGTGTTTTTCTATTCCAGTTGATATGGAAATGTCACGTCATTTCAAAGAGAACTTCTGTTTTATTCAAGTCTAATATCCTTTTCTATGTCTCGCTGTGTAACACTGACCTGGAAGGGTTGCCATGAAGAAAAAAAGCAAATAAAGCTTTACTGTAGGAGATACAGTGCGCTGCGGCTGCAATTGTTCTGTTGTAATGTGGAAAAAATAGGATATATTTGTATCCTTATGAGTAGACATATAACTCTTTCTCTCCACGGGTTGTATTTGTATTTTGAGACAAATGTTCTCCGTCAGAATGGATCAGGAGGAAGTTTCACACTTTAAGATATATTCCCCTTGTCTCTGCTTATTGTGCTACAGACAGACAGTAGCTTGGTTTCCTGACTGAAGCAGCCATCAGGAGCGTCTCTGTGTCGTACGCTACTCAACAATTTCATTTCACTTTACTTCTCTCAAGATTTGAACATTTATAATTTTCACAAAGCTGATGACATTGTAATTAGTTTCTGTACTCAAGCAAGATAGCTTGAAGCCATTAGAGAAGAATGTGTAGATAATTACGATAATTTATCTCGGGCTGCAACTTACAATTATTTTCACTATCATTAATCTCTCTATTATTGTTTTGATTAATTGATGAGCAATGCAATCAGATGATGTCAGAAACACTGAAAATGCATCAAAACTTTATTTTTAACCCAAGATGACGAACAAAATACCCGAAAGCTTACACTTTACAGTTTAGTATCATATCAGACCTAAAGGGATGAGACAAGAACCAGTTTTTCAACATGTATGGAGCAAAGACGGTCAGTTTTAAAGTTTGCACCTGTATTAAATCAGCTTTTTCTTATCCATAGTTTACAGGAGTCTGTGACGCAAGGTTTTACCTGTCTTTAAGAAAAGAGATGCCACTCAATTTCTGCTACATCATTACCCCTAGCCCTTTGCTGGCTGTGTCATAGGCAGATGCAACAATTATTTATTTGCTTCCAAGATGGCGTCTCCCATGATGTTTCTCTTTGCTTCGGCCCTTTTGATTTGCTTTAATATTTACATGGGGTAGCAAAGGATCAAATACCCTGTATCATTACTATGGAAATCAATAATTATCTCCCTTTAGTCTCCACTTTGCCATCTTGTCACTGGGCGTGGTGTATCATGGGAAAATTCTCATACCCCTTCCTTTCAAGTGAGGTCCCGGTTTGTCTTCATTTAAAGAGCTGTGTAGCCCTTCCTCTTTACCATGGGTGCTCAAATTCAAATTTTCAGTGAAGGGCAAAATTAATCAGGGTGAAGGGTTGCGGCCCAAAACTAAACATTCACGTTGCAGTGCATGATATCAAATATACTTATGGCATAACTGTGCAAAATAAATACTTGTGAAAACTGAAAATGAAAAAAAAAAAAAACCTTTCTTTACTGTATTTCCCAGCATGAAATTACTGAAAATCCATATTTCACAAATACCAGACCTGTGTCCTTAATGACATTTAGTGCAATACAACCTAAACAACACAATGTTATGAAACCAAAATAGTGCATTGTCCATCGTTTTAAAATAAGGAATAGTAATAAAACTGGACACCTGCTTATTTTTTTTCCCTTTGAATGCCTGTTGTATTAACACCAATTCACAAAGATTATACTTTTTTAAAACAGTAACGTTGTGCCTGAATATTAGATATACTACTGTGGAATTCATTTCTATAAAAAGGTACTCATGTTCCCAACTATTTTTAAACTTTCTCTTGTCAGAGTGTCACTGTCTCATACACTCCATCCCAGCAATGACTCTGTATCTTCTGACTCTGTGGTCATTGACTTCCAGATTTGAGCTGATAGGACTAGCGCCAGTCTACTCCCAATGTAGCACTGTGTGGCCAGATGAGGAAGTGCAACAATGAATAGATAATGAATGAAAAATTCAGGCTGTTGACAGTGGGAAATTATTAGTGATAAATAAATATATATTAAAAAATAGAATTCAAACATGGGCAGCAGGTCAAAACAAAATTACTGGTGGGCCAACTTTTGCCCCTGGGCCCCAAATTGGACAGCCTTGCCCTTAACCTTAGGGAGAAATGGGATACCCCTTATCTAAATCTGAAAATGCAAAACAAAGGGCTGCAGGTTTGAACTGGGATTGGCCCTTGGTCTGCACAAATGCAGCCATATCAGATGTTCCTGTTGCCCCTCCCTTATGGGGTTGTGACCAAAACTGTACATGTACCAGATTGTAAACATGTTCATTCACAGAGTTTAACCCTTTGCTTACTGAGGCAAAGAATAGTCTGGACATATTCTGTTATTATGGCTGTAAAATGGTTTGAAAATGCAAGATGTCTGAGTGCTGTTGCTTTTTTTTCAGTTGTACATAAACCTGAATTTTTAACATCTGGTAGATGATTAATGCACATGGTGTGGAAGCATTGACAGTACAAAAAAAGAAAACACAGAAACAAAATAGATCTTTAAATACGTTAGTTGGAGAGCACACTGTAATTGACAGAAAGCAGAGCTTCTCAGCTCTCTGTAAATGTCGAGTTACAGCCATTTGGCATTTTTGGGATACTTTGCTTGTTTTGCTACGTGGGGCTACGTCATGTGCTAGTTATTACCATTAAGAACAAAATATCACTGGAAAGTGCAAATTCTTATTGCCCTTCCTCACTGGCTTAATTTTTCTAACACAGAATTGCTAAATTGCTCTGCAAAACCATGATGGACCTTCAAAAGATTATGTGCAGATGGGTGAAAGATGTGAAACTGATAAATGTCAATCTGTGCAACCAATTTTTTTTTTTAATCTGATATTGCACAAAAAGTTACTATGAATATGATTTTAGCAGTCTACTACACTGTTAAAAAAAAAAAAAAAAGAAATTTACATTATTAAACCAACTGACTCAAAAATACAGAAAGACAATTGATGTCTACAGCATACTTACTGGCCCAGTACAAGACAAATCCATTTTATCAAGTTCAGAAATGAAATATTGTATTTATACTTCGAGATGATATTTCATGATGAACAACATTTTTCATTGGTGCACTTGCATGACTTCTAGTAGGGTGAATTATTTAATGCTTTTCCTGCTTTTGTGGTTACACTATTTGATAATTTAAAGGGGTTGATTCCTCAATTAATTAAAAATGTTAGAAATGTCATGTATAATACCATGGCACCAACAGAAATGCAAACTACACATTTAAACCAATATCTAACATGTTGTTTTAACAAGTTTGAAGCATATTTATGATACAAGCCCTTATTTGTCACCTTACCAGAAACAAACTTCTTACGGAGTGATGTGATAGAAATTGTTGTTTCTTTATGCTTCACCGAGTAAAAATCTGATTCAAGGCTGCAGAATATTTGCAGTCTTGTTTGAAATAATCACAAATTACACGTGTGCAGCATTACATCCATTGCACTCAAAGAAATGACCTCACAGGTGTCATGAGTGGAAAGGATTTAGTTGTTTTGGCAGCAGCACTCCTCTGCAGGACTTAAATACTTTCTAATGTGGTTTTGAAACTCGTTACGTGTTCCCCCCGCCTGTTACGGCTCCAGGTCTGGATTGTTTCAGTATGTCTGCCATCTTCCTTGAGGGCCCTGCTTAATGTCTTCACGAGTCTGTCTGGTGCCACACCCTATATATCTCCATTCTCAATTAAACATGGCTGGAATGGGAAATGAACATAGGGCACATCATAAAAAGCTTGATAAGAGAGCTAATACAATTACATGGCAGTGATTAAAAAAGGTTAAATAGGTGATCTATTACATTGATCTTAAATGCATTCAGACTTAATTTAATTGAACAGTGCTATAACGCTGTAGTTAAAATATGTCCTATTAGTGTTTGGAGCCTGCATGTATAACGATTAATTATTGAATAATTGTTCATGCATTTCAACACTGGCAGGCTCTGAAGGGTGATTTATTTTCTTCAGTGGCTGTACAGAGATAGGGCTTAATTACAGTGGATAGCCTTATCTCCCCTCTCTAATCCTCTCTTTGGAGTCTCCCGCGTTCACGCCATCTAGTCGTCGATATCATCAGACTGTTGGCAGAGCCAGACACAGAAAGTGATCCCCAATTTCTCCGTCACATTAAGGCCCATTCATGAAGTCTCTGCGGTGGACCTGATTGAAGAACTCCAAAGTGGGAGGAAAGAGGAGTCGCTGAGTGCTGGAAAGCTGCTCCCCCTGGTCTGAGGTCAGCGCGGGCCGACGCATTACCCACTTGTGCTGGGCTTTGTCAGCTGGATGGACTGAAGAACCGCCGGTCAAATATGATCAGATAATGAGCTCAGTTTCCAGCACGGAGCAATTTGTTGCAGATATTATTGTACTAATGCAGGCGCTTTTATTGTTTACAACTTCAGTACAAGACAAAGCTGCATATCTACGCCGCTCAAAGCACTGTGGACTCCCGCTGTGGGGATTAATTCTTCATATAATGCTCAACAAAAGAAAAGAACTCATCAAATACCTTCATAGATGATCATTTTAAGCAGACATTTGCCTTTTTAGCTTGTTATAAACTCAATTGAAGGTTTTGTTGCTTTTCTATTTATAGATTTCAGTGGTTTGAAAGTCAAGCTCCTTTAAAAAAAGAGGGTTTGTTTCTACATTTTATCTCGAGAGACATCAAGTGCTCAAGTTGGCCTTCTGGTAAAGATGAGTTTTGAGTTTTGTTTAGAAATCTTAAGGCCATGTTCTATGTTCAGGGTGAGGCTGGAAGTAGTTTGGCTTTTATTGAATTAGTCTTACTCATTTTGAATTTAGAGTCTGGTTGTTAGAATGTTAAGGGCACTTCGAAATATCTCTTTGGACTTTTTGAAATTAGGATATGGAATCCCCCCAAACTTTGGATATTTCTAACCCCAAAACCTTGATGAACTGAGATGTGCAGAATGATCTGCCATGACAGTTGTCATTACTTCTAGCTCAAATTTTCTCTGAACGCTTGCAAACTATGAAAATATACCCCCCAGATAAATGTGTCTGACTTCCTGTTTGCAGAAAACAGGAATTTCTCTTCAGTTTTGGTTCATGATGGATCAAAGGCCATTAATATGTATTCATCATGGCAGGGATTTTATAATAAGCTTTTGTTTTTACCACTTGCAGGTTAAAGGTCCAATATTATGCAAAATTCACTTTAAACTGGTTTTGTGACCGTAATATGCGTCCCCAGCCTGTCTACAAACACCCCCGAAATGAGAAAATTATATTGTCTCCTTATCTTGCTTGCTCCAGACAAAGCTTGCTTTCAGGACATGTGTGATCAAACACGTGGATTTGAAATCTGCCCTGCATGACGTCATGATTCTAAAAAAGTAGCTCCTCCAGGCCCGCCTCTTGTACTTCCCCTTCTGTGCTCAGCTGCTTCGGTAAAATAAACATGGCGAAGGTACGAGCGAAGCAACAGTTGCTCTGTTGTTGGCTTCACAAAAGAGCACAGAAGTCTTTTTTTTTTTAACTCCATCATCTGAGGTTTTGACGACGCAGTGGATTAATTTTATTTTTGATGTAGATGCACACACAACAACTCCTAAAATGTTGTATGTGTGTGCTCATCATTTCACTTCAGACTGCTTTCTCAACGAGGGCCAGTACAAAGCAAGATTACCAAGCTACATCCATGGGAGCTGTAGGTTTTACTATTTTATGTTGCTTTACCATATGCTCTACCTAGTGCGATAGCCTGATGAATGTGGTTTTAGCATGGCAGCTAACCTAGGTTACAGTTTGTAACTTAGTTTCCTTACACTATGTTAACACACATGAGTAAATAATATCAGGGGACATTAAAGAGAAGAAATATGGACATGTTTCACGTGAAGCTAGCTATATATACATATATATATATATGTTATCTTTTGTTTGGACGGATGTGACTCCTTGTCGCGGAAGCCCCCGGCGGAGCTAATGTCGTGCTACACGGTAGCAAATGCACTCAGCTGATATTATGGACACTAAGACCACAGTCACCACTAATGTGTGTGTTACTGCTGCAGTTTAGTTTGCTTGATAGATGTCCCTCATGGTACTGTCTCAAAAAACTAACAGTCCAGGCTGCACACAGTTCTTTCTGCTCGGTATGGTCATATAACTCTGGTTAGCACCAAGCTGCTAATGTTAATTTTATTTACCTGATGGTAACTGCAGCAGGATATCAAGACACATAATATTTGTTACTAACCACTCATGTAAGTCCTGCTGCAGCCATAGAGTTTGGATTTCTTCAGGCGCCTCTCCTTCTGGGTCAGACTCTGGATCAAACTGGTATGACTGAACCATGGCACTTCTATGAGCCATATCTATACACTCTGTGTAAACACTGCAGCATGGTACCTGAGCGAAAGCCACACCCTCATCCAAAGAAGTTGTGAAGGAGGCGTGGACAGGGCAGCTCATTATCATTTAGAGCTACGCCCACAGGAACAGCTTGTTCTCAGGAGCGCTCGGGAGAGGGGATTTACAGAGTGGCTGAAGTCCAGGAAATAACTGGATTTTGAGGCAAAAATCTTTAAATTGACTGTCCTGGGACCTCTGAGACCTATTTGAACCTGTTGAAAAGTTGCATAATATGGGACCTTTAAAGATTTCTCAAGGTGTACGTTTGCCTGTTACATCACCTGATAGTGAGAGACTTAGTACCAATTAACATGGCCTTTATGTTATTTGGATGAGCGCTACATAAAGCTACAGTGAGACAAAAATGCTGACAGAAAATGAACATTTTAGGGGGAAAAAAAACCAAAGGCTTCAAAAAGCAACAGCAGCAGTTGGCGTGCATGGCTGATAAAGTGGAATCATACACACTGACTGTCTCTGAGTCCTTTCCTGCCCTTCCTGTTTCCTGGAGTGATGAACACAGCGCTGGAGATGCTCTGTATGCTAAATTTCTCCCGGACATGACAGGAGAAGCTGGATGTTCTGCTGTACTTTCAGTGGCTGACTGGGCTCGTGTGTGTTGGAGCAGGAGGCGTTACGGCTTGTGATGAGTTAGGGCATCTTAAACACTGCAGCTGTGACCAAAGAGGGGGATGTCGAAGTGAACGCACCGACAAACTCGCTCCTTAAACGTCATTCTCCTGTGCTGTGCTTGGTGACAGCTCTACTCGAAACTGACACAACTCCCAACGCAAAGAGACGAGTAAGATAACTAATTAGAGCAGGGATCCAACACAAATGTTTAATGAAGAGATCCTGGATAATTAGACAACTCTTGTCATTTGACTCTTTTCTGTCTGTGACAGCGTTGTCTCACCTTTCTCTGAGAAAAGAAAGTCTTCACTCACTTCTGGGTCCTTTAAGTTCTGGTTAAGTTTAAGTTTCATTTACTTGCTATTCATAGTTTACATAAATGATGAAGTGCTGCTCTCTTCAATTTAATTTTGTCTTAGAAGATCAATACATTTTAAAGCACATTAAGCTAATTTGATGTCATTAACTTTAAATAATGATTTTTTTTTTATCATCTCTATATTTTATAATTAGTTTTATGGTATTACACTTCACTGGGACTTTGCCTTTACTGTTTTCCATGGTTACAAAAACTTTTTAAAAAGCTTTGATTTCTCAGACGATTTAGTCCTCAAATTGATGTTATTACGATCTAGCTTTTTGGGTCTCATAGAGGGGGGATAGCGTCTTTCAAATCTTTATTACATCTCCACGGTACCCCTGTGGTATCTCTACATAATTTACAGCTTATAAAACAATCAATCAATAAATAAAAATAATTAAATAGAAAAAAAAAAAAAAAAAAAAAAAAAAAACAACAACAATAAAACAGGAAACTCTTAGCTTCTTTCTTCTTCTTTCTTAAACACTTTGTTTAGCTGCTGTCACTTTAAGGCACCCTGCTCCACAAACCCCCTTCCCTCTGACTGGCCAGCCCTCTGAAGGCCTACCAGGGGCAGGATCTCCTGATGCTGTCGTTCTTGTTTCCAGAACAGTGTGTTTTGAGCAGTTCTGTGCACAGATGGGGGTTAGGGGCCTCCTCTTGTGGACTAATCGTAGAAAAAGACGAGCTAAAGTGCCCAGTCAGGTGCCAAAACACACGCTAAAGTGCCTTTTTGAGAGCCAAAGTGTGTGGGTAAGCGCTCTGCTGGTTGGCAAAGCTGGTTGAGTGCCTCCTTGTCCAGGTAAAACATTATAAACTACCCTCCTAGGAGGCAAAATTGCGTGCTAAAGTGCCCTCAAAAACATGCCAAACTTAGTGCTCTCTTCAGAGGTGGAAACACACTGTATTTGCTTTTTTTAAATTTTCGCCCCTGTCCTTCAAAAAGTCTGCCACTGGTTTTGAGCAGCTAACAGATTCAGGTTAGCAGTGTTTCCCATAGGTTTACAGCCTTGGGGGGTCAATGATGTTTTCGGCAGCAGGGGGGGGTTGCATCTTCACAGAGAAAGCGTTAGGAGATGTTTGATGAAGTTCTGTGCGGAGAAATGTGAACCCATGTGTACAAATGACATCCCATCATGAAAACTAGATGAGTAACATATGACTTTTTTGTTGGTAAGATTAAAAAAAACAAGGTATAACCCTGACTTATGAGAGTGCTCTCAATCACTTCTGCTGTGATCTGGCACTGTTTGGAAAATAGAATTAACACGACTTCCCGGGGGTGTCTGGCCCCCCTTTATAATGGTGGGGGAAACACCAAGGTTAGATTAGGTTAGATTCAGCATATAAAAATGTTGCAGCTCATCATTTACAATCAAGATAGGTTGAAAAAAAATATCCTACTGTTTTGTTTCTATCATCCTAAATAGCCATTCTGCTATTATACTGAGGACCAAAAACTTGCTATTCCGACCGGAAAAGGCTCACTGCGGTTGCAAACTGGGTGAAAATCAGCATCTTATTCTCAAATTTCTCGACAGACTGTCCTGTTCAAGAAAGATGGATTGTGTGGCTGAAGTGTACTCGGTCAGTACCCAACATTTGTGAGTTTTTCAATTAACCCTTTAACAATAAATGAGAATTTAAAGACCACACACCCTGTCAACCAGTGATTAAACCACTGGTTTGATTGCAGCTTGAATTCATGCTATCTTCCCCCTCCGCTCTCCATAATAGTGTAGCATCAATTTTTAAAAGAAAGGTAATAAAACTAAGCCGTCTTCCTCTGAAATGTAATCAATATTCAAACGAGCTGGCTGATTCCTGCTAACTGAATACCGTATGCCGGCACCTGATGTTATAGTGATGGTAATAGCACTGTCAGGTTTGACAATGTGGAGAAAGCAATACTGTCATTCCCCATATTCACTTTTGAAAATCTCATTTTGCTTTCATCTCTTCACTAACACAGAGCTGTCAACATGTAATTCAATGAGTGTCACCACTATGCTTGAACA
The DNA here is from genome assembly GCF_033239565.1 of Halichoeres trimaculatus. NCBI lineage: Eukaryota > Metazoa > Chordata > Actinopteri > Labriformes > Labridae > Halichoeres > Halichoeres trimaculatus. Next base: position 12,002,001 of record NW_027437198.1, on the reverse strand, counting down.
TTTTCTTCATCTGTTTCGCCAACAGTGCTCGAACCACCCAGCATACTTTGCTACTTTTTACATCAAACTGTACGGAGAACACTTTGGTTGGGATTGTGGGTAATTTTAATGCAGATTAGACCTATTTTTGCACAAGAACCCGTTTTTTCTTCTTCTTCTTTTTTTCTATCAAAGGTCTTGGTTCATTCGACAGAAATGTAAGACCTGAAAGTGATGTGTGGATGTTTACATTGGATACTCAACACAATAGCCATTGCTTTTTCAAAGTTGCAGATGAAATGGCCTGCCAGAGTGAAGGATATTGAAACGAGTCATTGTGAGAGCCCTTATCTGCAAAACACAAATATATACATGCAGTCTACTCTGCTTTATAGAAAAGTATCACCTGTGCATAAAACTCTGATATATCTTTTCCTGCTTGTCACAATGCTTCATTGTTGTCCAAAAAGTATTACAAATCACATCAGAGGGGAAAGCTATTGCAGAGGGAGAAATCCTCTTTATGACCATCAATGCTCTCAGAATTTGTTCCATAACAAGGAGCTAATGAAGACATATTTATGAAACTCAACCAAACAGTTTGTGCCTACACCAAACTGCACGGTGCTCACGTTAGGACATAGGCAGGCTATCTTTAGGATTTATATTGTCCTACTTGTGTTGTATGCGATTTAAGATCTGCTTCTTCCCATGAGTGAGCTCTGAAAGCCTCCTCCTCCAATGCTGTGCTAAAAAGTCATCATCATTAGGTCAATGACTGTTTTCCTGTTGAAACTTACCTGTTACAATACATGTCTGTGTGCTTTTGGGCTTGAATCTGACACATACAGATCAGGGCATTTCTGTTTGATACATGTTAGTCTCGTGTTCTTTAACCCTTAAACTTGCTGCTCAACCATTTCGTAGAGCATTTTGTGAGCAGTTTAATCTGTTCAACTGCGTTAAAACTTATTTGGTCAACGCTATAGCTTGAATTATGTGTGTGTGTATATATATATATATATATATATATATATATATATATATATATATATATATATATATGTATATATATATATACATATATATACATATATATATATATATATATATATATATATATATATATATATATATATATATATATATATATATATATATATATATATATGTATATATATATATACGTATATATACATATATATATATATATATATATATATATATATATATATATATATATATATATATATATATATATATATATATATAAAATAAAATAACAAAAATAGTTTTTTTTCTTGGATGGAACATTTAGGGGGTTGGAATTAAATAGAATTCATAAACCTTACATTCAAAGTTAAAAGGTTAAAAGAGATTTACCAATTTGTGACACAAATTGTGTACATTTTGCATTCATCTTGCATATATATATATTTTTTTTCACTTGCTGTTCGGAGCTAATTTCACATTCAGTATTAAGATGAAACACTTGTTGTCAAAAGTATGAAAAAGCATCCTATCACCTCTTTAATGGCTGGAAATTGAGAACAATAGAACTTATCTTCTCTTGAGATGCTTCAAAAACGTTTTTCTTTCTGAGACTTACAGTACATTCAGTCCTGTTTAACAGACATTTTACACTTCTCCTTCCAGTTTGATACAATAATGGACTTGATATAAGGACATAATGTTCTGCAAGGTCAAGCTACTGTTTTACTCAATATCATCACAGCTTCTTTATCAGCAGATGGAGGAAGTTAGAAAAGTACATATTTAAAAGTAATTTCCTGAGAACTTTCAAAACCTTTTTCACCTTTGAGATGATCTCCGGTCGTTCAGTTCTATTAGCTAATAAAGATTGTGTAATGCGGTCAAAAGCTTCACAGAGAGGAGGAAAGGCCCATGAGGTGAGATGGTTTTATGACCTGTAAATCGATAATGAGCTTTGAAACTCAGATATCTAGTCAACATGGGTGAGAGGGCTTTAAAAGCTTTATAAAAGAATGAAAAATGTTGATCTCAACTCTAGCTCTGCTGGTGAAAATGATCTGATAGGAAGCTCAGAAAAGGAACCTTGGGTGAGATTGTTTTGCCAGCACCGGTTTAAGCTTCATATCTCAGCCCCTGAAAGACAGAAAGAGTGTAACACTGAGAGGAAGTAACACCAATGTTTGAAAAAAGGCATTTCCTTCCCTTTGACAAGATTTGAGTCACATTTGTAATCTTTTCCTTGTTAAATGGCAAGTACTTTTTATCTCCTCTCTTTCTCAGCTGGAGAGCCAAAGATTCAAACAGATCATTTACATACAAAGGGATGATCCGCCTTCCTCCGCCCGTACAAGCGATGGGAATTATCTGCTGTAGTGCTACTTGTGCTGTTGGCTTGTTTTCACCATAAGACGCGTCAACAACACTTCAGTTGTTTCCAAGCAGGCTGACACTACAGTCATTTTCATCAGCACTCTTGTTCAGGTAATGTTCCTTCAGGCTGCCTGATTTCAGGGCTTATCTTGTTAAGAGCCCCCCGCTTCGCTGCAGATCTGCGCGGCTGTCAGAGACACGGCCTGCACTTTTCACGGCTGTTATTGGTGCTGGTAGAATGACACTAATTAAAGTCATTGATGTTAAAAATCAAACCCCGCGCGTCCCACTTGTTTTGTCACAAAAGCTCAGATAGCTCCTCAACCTGGCCCCCACCATGTCGTTATCATGTCATTTGTTTTCAAGCCATGTGGAGAAACTAGCGTGTGTGTGTCACTTCATTAAAAATAAAACACACCTCAAGATGGTGGAGCTCTGCTCCAGCTATTTACATTTTAATTTGAGCTGGGGCATTCATTTGCTTATGTGTGAGGTGTAATGCTATAGCTCAGTGAGTCAAACTTTAATCTAGCTTTTATTACAGCCGAGCAAAATGAAAATAGCAAAGACTATTTATAAAAAGCCTCTCTATCCTCTGAGCTGACTGCGCTGACATAATTCATGCTCCATTCATTTTTTTGAAATACAAGAAGTGAAATTCTTCACAGTGGTGAATGTTATTGGTTTTCAGGTTTTATGGAGAGCAGTGTTTCAATCTTTTTTTTTTTTCATCAGACCGGCTGATGTATTCCTGGAGTTGTCACATTTTGGTGTCTTTGTTTTCTCACATGAACAAAACAAGGGGTGTATAAACTTTTTCCAGATTACGTCAGGTTTTTTTTTTTTTTTTTTTTTTTTTTTTTAGCAAGATCAGGATCTGTATTTTATCAGGGTTGTTTTTCATACTCAGAATATTTTGACCTGCAAACAACATTTTTTAGCCCTAAATGTTTCTTATATGAACAATTTCTACGCACCATCTTCTGCCTTTTCTGCACCATTTTATTACTTCAATCCAGTCTTATGTCCTGTAACAAGTTTTTTGAGGTGTCTTGAGTTTTTGCAGATATACTCTAGTTTTATGTGTGAGAGAAAATGTAAATGTACACAAAATTTAGAACATCATCAGTGCCATGATTCATACATTGTTAAGAAGAAAGCTTGGGCCTGTTTGAAAGTAGACCCAAGGCTACAAGTGGACATGTAATAACTACAGACTGTATATAGAGTGGACAATGTGGCTTTGCCATTTATCATTGTAAGGTTTTGAAGCCAAAATACCCCCGTCACAGGCCATTGGTAACAGTTGTGCAGCCAGAGTCTGCTCAATAGAGACTGTGAAGGATTCTGGGAGAATCTGAGTGGAGCTGGGTGACAAAAATAATATATTTTGTTTTTCTTCCAAGAGTCTTATCACTTCTTGACTCTACCTCCTGATATATTTTACGATCCCTGAAAAAAATACACAAGAACATCAGCTATCAATCATCATTAAATGTGATGCAAAACTTTGTTTTTAACTAATGAAATTGATGAAAATGAAACTTTTCAGAAAAAAGAGGACTTAAAAATACTAGGCAGCCAAATGATATCCTCGAATCACCACAACAATTGGATGTCAGAAACATTTTTACCAGGTGAATTCGTTTTTTAAAATTTGACCACAGCCCATCTGGAATGACTGGGAAGCTTGATTTTTTGACCTGTACTGCAACCAGACACCAGGGGGAGCAGTTTTCGTGGCAACCTCCCTTTAAGCCAAGCAAGATGTTGTTTATTTATTTTTATTTTTTTTTACAGTCTGTGGTAACAACCACAATGGCTGTTGGATTCAACATCCAAACTATGGAGAAAAGTATAAGAAACGTTACACAGCTTAATTTCTGTATTTTTGTGAACACAGTTTCATAACATTTGAACCTTACTTGTAGAGGTCTAAGAAAAACAAATCCCCCCCCAGAGAAGTGTGTCCAGTATTTACTTTTCTTTCAGCTCCGGTTTCATCTCCCTTTATGCCTCACTTTACCTGTTTGTTTTTACCACTCTCTTTGTTTCTCGTGTGCATGTAAATCCGCTTTAGTGAAGTGTTTGTTGTCGTATTCTGACTTTTGCTGTGAGCAGAGACAGCTCAAGAATAACAATGTTCAACCAATCATTCATCCAGCCATTGTTAGGAGTTTACAAAAGAAGGACACTTTTTATTGGATACATCAGTCAATAGTGTTTTCAAAAAGTGGTTAGAATCACTAAAAGGACTCTTAAGAAATCACTCGCAGGCCTGATTCGACCCAAGGACCACCATTTGAATAACCCTGCCTCTGGGTGTAATGAATGGACAACCTTTGATTTGAGGTTTTGCTTCAGTAGTCACACTTCACCTCTCCGTTATTGAAATGGCTTTTCGGATGCTCCATGCATGTTCCACCTTTTATTTATGGCCGTGGTAGCATCTGGCCGCCAGCCACAGCCCGCCGCCCCCCCTGCTTAAGATGCAGTGGAGCCTCTATGGGTTAGGAGGGCCAGCTCTATCAATCTGCTCCCTTCCGGCCCCCACGTTCCCCAGCGTGGTTAATCACTGCCACTAATTAGTGCTAATTACTCATGGCTGCCCGGGAGAGCCCCCCTCACTGGCTCACGCTGATCTGAAGGTCCTCCGTGGCGCCCCGCTGCTTGGCATTCCTCAGGTACAGGACGTGCAAGGTGCTGAGGGGACGGCGGGGGCTACAGGGGAGCTCATCTTTTCTAATTTCCTTTGTTTTGGGCCAATTTTATTCAAAACATCCCCTGTGCTTGGACTCCAGCGGATGCAGGTAGAAGGCCTTGTCCCTGCGGTGCCTCCGGGGCTCCAGCAGACTGGTTTGTGCTGGTCTGGCTGGTGGCCTTGTCTGCATGCTCAGGCCCCGGCCAGGCTTAATGAGCCAGCACCTTTTTGCTCCCTCTGTCATTAATTGTCTGCGGCCGTGACTCTGTGGGTTACGTCACGTTTGGCTGACTTTTTTTTCCCCACAGTAATTTTGCTTTAATAGATTCAATTTGCTTTCATTTGCTTCGTATTGATTTATTTGTCCTGCTTTGTCTTGTCAACCATAGAAACCTATAATTCCTCACAAAACTTTGCGAGAAAAGGCCGCAGAAAAAAAAAGCTCATTTAATTTGCTAATATTGAGCGAGTTATTAAAAAAAAGAGAAATGACAAATGATGTTGATACGGTGAGCAAGTGAGGCTTGACTAAAGCTGGACTCATTCCTCGACAAAAGAGCACGGAAAAAAGAATCCAGATCTCACATCAGACGGACTGTGAGCTCAATAACAGGTTGAGAGGTTGTGGAGTCTGACGAGTCTGCTGCTGCTAAATGCTGTCGTTTGATCTGTCAGATTTTAACCTGTCAGATGATGGGAAATCTCTAACATCAGCTAATGGAAGGTGAGCCAGCCTTAATAATTATACAATGACAGCATATTGGAGGATTGAATGAATTTGGTAAATCAGAACAACAGTGTGGAGAAAAGAGAGGAGGACGGGTGTAAAATAAATTGCTTTAGCCTCTGTCGGAGGGACGCAGAGCACGACACCGAGTGTCACCAGGAATCAACGGGAGTGTAAAGCCTTTACCTCTCACTGACCTCCAAATGTGAAGTGTCCAGCAAGAGTAACTGTGACAGATGAACCAGCCACAGTCATAACACACACACACACACACACACACACACACACACACACACACACACACACACACACACACACACACACACACACACACACAAAAAGAGTTGGACGGATTCGGACAGAAAGTTTCAGAGAGAAAAACCTGTATTAAGTGCTAAAATGACGTGTCTGCACTGCAGTCGACGCCAACACAAAGAACGTTTCGAAGAAGCTTCAGAAGTCTCTCATTCACAGTCACGACGTGAAGTTCTCACTTTGGTTACGTGTCACCAGTACTCTCACTCTAAAACCCAAACTCTGCGTTAGCATTTGGCAGCTCCAAATGTATCTATGTGATGTGAGGTTGAATAATTATTAGAGCAGCATATTTCTCATCCCATGCAACAGCTAACCAAGGACATGAAATCGGCTTCTCACACAACTACTTCAGCTCATAAATGACATGAACATGTGGCCCTTATCTTACACCAGACTCCTACACTGACAGCCACAACAAAATTAAAATAATTTCAAGTGTAAGTAGCATGTATGCATGAAATAGGAAATGTTCTCAACCTTTTACGTCTTTAAATAAGCTTGAAATGTTAATTTTGACAGATCTTGAAGTTAGTTGCATTTCAAGGTAGATCTTTAATTTCACATAGATTTCCCTCTGTGTAAAGTGACAGCATCAAAAAGTAAAGGCTTATAGTTGGATTAAAACTCTTATGCTGTATAATAAGAGGCAAATTCTTTGATATTCTGCAAAAAGCAGCTGTTGGGTCATTATCAACAGTATGAAGCACATGTAAAAGGGGATCATGTGTCTTACAAGTTTGAGTCAGGTCTCAGATTCTTCTTTCCAAACTTGTCACCTGTTTGCATGGCTTTACACTGTGTTTCTTTTCCTCTGATGACTTTTCCCTGAACCCTGATGTGTTTTCATGAATGTCTTTTACTACAAAGACCCATAAATACGCCTCATATCATGACCTTCAGCATGTGTGTCAGCATGCGGTTCATCAGCAGAACCTGTTGTCATGGATACATATTTTTTTTCTATTCCCTCTAATTTCTTAAACACTTTGAAGACTTTAATCTTAATACCAACGTTAGCAATGAGTAGATGAATGAGTGGATGGTGAGTGGGTGGTTAGACGCATGGATGGATGAGTGCGTAGGTAGTTAGATGGATAGATACTGAGTTCATAGAGGTGTGGATCAAGCAGTTGGAGGAAAAAATAGCAGGTAAATGAATAACTAAGCCATGAATGTGGCAGTTGGATGGATGAATGGATGAGATAATTGATGGATAGATTATTTATTTTAAAAAAAAATGTGAGTAATGATTAATGATCTGGATGGATGGATGGATGGATGAATAGATGAATCAGTGGATAGATGAATCAGTGGATTGATTTATGGAATTTAGATGAATTAATTAAATGATGAACAGATGATTAATGTGTGGGGGAGGAAGTAGATTAATGGATGGATGAATCAATGTGTGAATGGATGAATAATTGTTGGGCAGATGTATGGATAACTGAGTTGATGAATGAATAGGTGGAGGGATGATCTGTGGATGGCGGATGAATGAATGAATTAGGTGATGAATGATGGATGAGTAAGTCTGATGAATGAATGAATTAAATGTTAAAAAGATGAATGGATGGTGAATGGATGAATAAATGCGGTGATGAATGATGGATGATGGATGAGTAAGTTTGATGGATGAATGAATTAAATGTTGAATAGATGAATGGATGGTGGATGGATGGTGGATGAATGAATGAATTAGGTGGTGAATGATGGATGAGTAAATTTGATGAATGAATGAATTAAATGTTGAATAGATGAATGGATGGTGGATGGATCTTTGGATGGTGGATTGATAAATGAATTAGATAATGAATGAATGGATGAGTAAATTGATGGATAACTGAGCAGTTGGATGGAGTGCTGGCTGTGTTTTTACTTTTAACACTCCTGGAAACTATCAAACTGTCAACTTCAACACCAGTTAATGAAAGGACTTTGTAAACGGAACTGAAAAACCAAAATGTTGGGAAAAAAAGTCAAATAACAGAAGAATCACTTCTGATATCCAGTCTTAAAAGTAACAGAAAACATAAAGCCGAGGATTGACAGAAGAGATTTTTGAGTTTGTGTTCAATCAGCAGCTGAACTGAGCTGACCAGATGTTCTCACATTGAAGCGTTTCTTATCTTTGTGATATTTGCCGTCAAGGCCAAATAAAAGCTCTACAGCTATACAGGCAGGTTAGACCGTGAATAGAAAACACTCAATGTTTATGTCTCTGTGTCATTACTTTCAGGGAGAATAGCAGCCGTTTTGAAAGCAATCTCAGTTGCAGCCTCTCAAAGAAAAAGTGTCAGAGTCAGAAAGGCATCCAGGCGGGAGCGTAAACTCGAAACTTTTATACAAATGACAGGAGGACGTTCTTTTTCCACCCCGATGCCCTGATGGATTCTCATTCCTCTGATGACAGGAAGGTGAAATTAAGCTCAGTCTTTCTGACTGTATCAGACGGACGTCAACAAAGGGAAGATTCTTGTTGTGTTAATTGAGTTATGTTCAGGTCTGCAATACTTTTAAATGGAATTCAAAGAGGATGCCTATAGTTTGATGACATAAGGTTAATATACAATGTTTTGTATCTCATTGCTGCCGTTTTGAGATCCGATACACTGTGAATTACTGAATTTAGACAGAAAAAAACTTTTGACGTGTTTGATTTGCTGCCACCTGGTGGTGAATTATATATCTTCCACAACTGATTGAATTATTGAGGGTTTAGGTTGGAAACACCTCTACCTTGAGATTAGGAGACCACTATAATAATGTTTGTAGTATTAACTCAGATTTAGGTTGTGCTGACAGAAATCCTTGTTGACTGGTAAAAAGTAGCGTGAATTTTGTCGGTCCATCCAACCATCCATCCATCCAGCCAACAGCTAAATCCCATTGTCGTCACAAATTGTGCTGATTTTTCCTTTAAGTACAAAATACAGGTAATAAGAACTTGTGCTTTAGATTGAACCAGGTAAATTTCAATGGATTAAACCTAAATCAGCCAAATATTTAAAATAGAATAGAATAGAATAGAATAGAATAGAATAGAATAGAATAGAATAGAATAGAATAGAAAATACTTTATCCCCAAGGGAAAATTCAGGAGGAGTCACAGCAGCAATCAAGATCAAAAATAAGAAAGTGTATAGAAAGTACAAAAAGGTCCAAATGAAAATAGATAATGACAGCTCGTCCATCATTCTCCAGTTCAGCCAGCCTCCACCTCCACAGGGTCCAGGACTGAGCTTCTTCAGCAGTCTGTTCAGTCTCTGTCTCCTAGATCCTGTCCACCTGTTCCAAGATGGCGTTAGTGTCCAGTGTTAGCTCCGTTAGCCATGTCTGTGAATAGCATGGTGCTACTCTGCCTTCTCGTATTCCCTCTGTTGCTGGGTTAGCACGGCTAGCTTGTCCGTCTTATTGGAGATAGATCTTATGTTCCCAATCATGATGTATGGAAGGACAGGTCGATGTCGTAACTTCTTAGCTCACACCTGAGAGCCAGCACGTCATCCTCACCTCCTTCTCCTCACCTTGTGGGAAGACATCAGGCCTTGCACAGTTAGCTTTGACATGCTACAGGCTGCTAACAGCTGAGTTCACATGTAAGCAATGCAGCCATGGTTACATGTAGGATCTCCAGACAAACACAGGAGAAAAGTAGTAAAAATATCACTAAAGATACAACCAGTTTGGTGTCCATGACCAACAAATGAGCCATACAAAGTAATGATCCACTCCAAATACAAAGATGACGAAAAAATTTCAAGAAACGGACAAGGAAGAGAGAGATGCTGCAACAGGCAGCCACAACCAACAGAGCGCCTAACAAAGGAGGCTAAGGATGGAGGAAAGGAAGCCGCCTCCATTTGAATGCAGCAAAGTGCTTTGATATTATCCTTCGTTATAGATAGTATAGGATAATGCACCACTCCTTTTGCAGTTGTGCTTAATGGTACTTAAAGACTTAGATGAAGTCAAATCAAGCTGGAATACATTATTAATGTTTAACAATCAGCTCTTTTAGTGATATTCCCTGAATTCTTTGATCACAGTAAGAAGGCAGAACTCCAAACACCCTGTAGGATGAGTCCAGATCTGCTTCCTGCATATTGCTCTCCTCCTCACTCTACCGTTTCTTGTTCTGGGAGTTCAAACTGATATATCAAAGCAATTGTTTTCAGAACAAACCCTCTCTAAAGGAAGCTATGAAGCCTCTTAACTGTTTGGAAAAGACATTCAAATCTTGTCAGTATGCCTCCCTTGAAAGAGTCTCTGTCTTTCCAATAAGATAAATTTCCTCTGCTCCAACTTTCTTCATTAAACCTCTGAGATTCATTGAGGTTTATTTTTAGAGAGATACTTATTGTTATTGCTGTGTTGATTTTCTGCTCAGTCTAGTGGGTTTTATTCAGTTGCAATTTGTTTCCAGGGTGCAGCAACATAAGTGGGATGAGGTTAAAGGTCCTGAGCTGTGGGTTTCTGTTGATTTTGGAAAGTTAGGCCCAGTAACAGGAAAGTATTCTCTCTGATTCAATGCCGTGTGTCGAGTATCTTGCTAAACAGAAACTCTCCGCCACACTCTTAAAGATAAATCTGTTCCTTGTTTACGGGAGTCTTCTGTCGGATTAGTCTGTATGATTCTCTGTTTGCTTTCTGTACGTTTTCCTCACCGCTTTAAATCTAAAATACTTAAATGTAAGAGAGAAACACTGAGTTTCAGTCTACAACATTGTGTCTGCAAATGTTTTTATCACCACGTTGTTAACTTCTCCCAATGCAAATGCACTCGGGTGTCCCTAAAAAACCTCATCTGACACCTCTTTTGAGGAATTGGGGCAGAACGGCTCACTTTGCAGCCCAGGTTTGTAAATTGGAAATAATATTTCAGCGGAAATGTCACCGACAACATCAAACAAACTGTAATCTGTTGCATTCCAGCAACTCTTAATTGACCTTTTGTTCCATTCCCTCTTTCCATTCCTTCTTTAATTCTCAATTCACAAGAAATATAGCCATAAACTGGAGGCAAAAGAGCCAAATCTAAAGGCCATTCTTATTCATTAGCTGGAGCTCGCAGCGTTGCTGGCTGTCACTGCCGCCGAGGGGCCCGTCCACGACTGCAGCTGACATCTGCTGGCATAAAGTAGCGTCCTGCGCTGTGATAGGCAACAGGAGCTGATTTATAAGGTTGCCTGTTTAAGTGGGTGTCTTAAGGTAATTATAAACTGGTGGGGGGGTTGCTGCTAATTGCACCTTCCCTGATCTGTAATGAAGGCCAAACAGCGTGAACGAGCTCATCCTGCGCGTCTCAGGCAGCGGAGGAGCGAGGGCAGCTGAGCTTGACCGGTTAGTGTTTGGTTTAGCTCTGGGCTGGAGCTCCTCACCTGCTGTTACGCCGCGTCTTCAGCCAATTCCTCTTGAGTAATTAACTGTGATGCCACATATGGCGCCGTGGTGGAAAAATGTGATTGCTGGCGGATGTAGACGAAGTGGGAAGGAGAAAAACTGAACACGAGAAACCCCGCCGCGACCAAAGCACCAAACACCCAGCGCGAGCACAAATGGGCTGACTGGAAAATTCTTCTGACATGCACAATTAAAAACAAATGTTGTTTCCACACGACACAAATGAGTGTAATTAATCACACAACAAATGAATTATTAGGAAGATTAGAAAATGAGGTAGATTAAGTACACCAATGAGGCTTGAATTATTAACAATATTTGTATCAGTTGATGAAGATGTTATAGAAAGAGAACAACATACGACAAAGTCACCAGAGTAGGAGTTCTGCATCTCACGGATCCGTCTGCAAAAAGGAAATTTTGCTGCTTCATCTTCAGATTCTAAAAAGCGACGTAACCTTAAAATGGTAATAAATGTTTTTGTCAAATGATCAAATAATCTGCAGCCAAAGATCAGCGTTGTTTTTGAAACAGTCAGATATTAAGAACAGCCAAGGTGAAGCTGTGTTTAAGCTCTGCGTTACCGAGGAAGAGTTTCTGTCGAGTGAGTGACACAAAAGCAAGATTAGGGGATCAAGTGCTGAAAGATGAGAGAGGAATTTAGTGGAATTGACAGCACGTTCGAGGGTTTCCGAGAGGAGGAGAAGACAAGAGACAGGGCGATAATTTTAGAGATTTGAAGGGTCAAGATTAAGCTGCCTGATAATAAGCAGAGTGAAATGAACCAATTTTGAAAATATATGCTGATGCAGTCAGGAGGAGGGGAGACAAAGGGAGGCTTGTCAGTGCTCCCACAAATGACTCGGTATCAGACAACAGGCTTTTGGTATTATTGGATTGTACAGTCAGACAGTTTCTCTGCCTTCCGCACTATATTTATGCATGGATCAAATTCAGGGCTGCATCAGGCCTCGTGCACACCGCTGCCTCTGCGCGGTAAATGTGAGGGAGCGGTAAAGAATCTCGAGGATGTAATTAGCCAATCGTTTCTAATAGTGTCCATAGCAATGCATTTTCATGGTGGTGTCATTTACCCCGAGCAATATGCCTTGGAGTGTAATTCCTGGCTGAGCATTTAGACACACAGCTATCGATTGCATTCAGTGAATGATCTGCTCAGAAACCCATCATCTGCTTTAATAATGTCACTCAGCGCCACATTCTCTCTGCTTGGTTCCCATTAATAGCCCGCCGACGTGACATTGTCAACATTCACTGCTCAAACAACAGGCTCTTTGAAGCATGGCCGCTCCGCAATTGGGTCATTTAATCAATTTATACAATTGAACCTATTTAACATATTGATATGCAGTTACCCTGTAATGTGTGTGGCCTTTTATCCCTCCCAGAGTGAAGGAAACTCCAAGGGAGCTTTTCAGATCTTCTGCCGTTATTTATCATGTGACATTTAGCCGGGGCCCTGATGGCGGCAGCTCTCCACTTTAATTAAAGGTTCAACCTCTTCACTGGATGACAAATTGACTGGTTTGCGCCTCGGAAAAGTGGAGGAACATGTCTAGTCCACCTCGGCCCTCGCTGACGCTGGGCTAACACTGAGGAGAGGGAGGCAGAGCTGGCATTTTAGCGCGCGAGGGAGGTCAGAGCGGGAGCTGGATGATCCACTGCACGGATCTCTTGGGCCAGATAAAACACAATTATATCCATCTTTTCAATCTTCTGCTGGCAGGTTCTTTAAGTAGCCGTAGATTGCCCACAAAATGTATAGAGTCCAGTTTTTAAAGGAAAATGAGCAGGGGCGATGCCTGTTAAAAAATAACTAAATATTTGGGCTGTCACTTTAACACGTCAATTAATTAACCACAAAATAACGCATTATAAAAATTAATCTGATCAAGTCATTGGCTGCCAGCCATTTCCAGACCATCTAGAACAATCTTTCAAGAACCCAAAAATATTGTTTTCTATGACTGTGTGGGCACCAAAACTACCGAAAAAGAGTGGACTCTTTGATCCCCAAAAAAACAGACAGAACAGACTTCTTTTGATCGCGCTCATCTTGGGTGCTCCATCCTTTGATCCTCTCCATGATCTCCGCCGTCTTCTCTCACAATGGCGCCGCTCTTTCTCTCTGAACTACCGCGACTCATTCTTAGTTTGAGTGTGAGCTGCCTGAACTTCTCTGACTTGCAGTGTCTCACATCTTTTCCTTATATCCATGCTGAGCTCTCATCCAAAGAGCACACCGCTCTCACCCACAGTAGTTTATGAGCAGGATTTTGATTGACAAACTCCGCCTCCCCCCGCCGAAAAAACACAATATACTCGTAAAGACCAAGTAAATGGTGGTCAAAATGGCGTCTCTCGATGTCAGTAGCAGTTAACACGGGCACTATCAGCTAGTAGAAAAAAAAAACATGGATTTGAAAATCTTATACTTATATATTTATTTGATTAGTCATGCGCTACAATTTTGTAATGTCCTAGAATTTAAATTCTTTATTTGAGGACCTCAAGCAGACATGAGATTAAAATGCAGTTAATTAGATTAGTTAATTACACATCCTGTAATTAATTAGATTTTTTTTTTAATCGCCTGACAGCACTTCTAAAAACCCAAACAGAGAAAAACAGGCAGTGATTAGCAGTGGTTTTGAATGTCCCAGCTGAATTTTCACCAAGTTGTGAGGAAGTGTTCCAAGTCTGGAGGTTTCAACTTTGCGACACATTGAAACTCTTCTGGTGGTTTTGTAAAAATGAATCTGAACTCCCACCAAGTGGTTGATTTCCATTTTTTGGCCCCTTCCCAAAGATTTCCACCTCCTCCATAGACATTACTAAGTCTCCTGGTTTCTCTGTTTGTCTTTTATGTAGTATTTTGTTCACCCTCAGCTAAATTCTCCATGTTTTTTTGTTCTTAATATTATTTCTTCCTTGTGCCGTTCTTTTGTTAAGTTTTTTGTGACCTTCTGTTTGTACAGATGTAAGATCTGCAACTCCCGGTCTGCAGCGGCAAATGGCTAATGGTCCATCCCCCGGTTATTTTACGGCAGGCTGGAGAATATGTCCACTTTGCATGGTTCCCTTCTTCCATTTTTCAAACTTCGCCTGAGTTGGGGGGTGACACAGCTTGAAACGGTTTTCAGGAGAAGCAGCAACACAAATGGAAGAGTAGGCCCAGATGATACAATCACTTTGTTCAGCATGAACACTTCTGCAAACATGTTGGAGGGTGGGTGGCAAGGGGGGTCTGCGGGGCAGGCGCCAAGGCTTCTGTGTAAGATGAGATGGTGTAAACAGGCAGATTGGCTCTCTGCTCGACGTTAGCTCCTTGAGATTTCATGCTGGCTGGATTTATAGAGAGTCACAGTGCAGGGGAATGTGCCGCGGGCTCCTCTGGGGGCCAGTTTCACAGAGAGCACAGGGCTGTGAACTTCAGATGATAAACCAAATATAAACCCATAAAAAGTATGAATACATTCTGCCATCTTAAAAATAGAGGCCGCTCTTTTTATTGTGACTTTCACATCATTCAGAGCGCAGCTCCTCAGCCTTCATTTTCATCATGCAGCATCCTAATAATACTTTTACCCCTTTATTGAATATTTTATCACTCTTATGTTTAATGTTTGGAGATTACTGCAGGAGTTTTTTTTCCTCCTTTTAATCTTCTTTCCTGGATGGTTTCAGGCCTCAGCTCTGCTTAATAACATGTTTATTGTGTAGGTTATTGAAATGTCTGAAGGGTCAGAAATAGGGCTGTCAAATGATTATTTCTTAAATCCAAAATATCCAAATTAAATGTATTATTCAAATTTGTGCTGCAGTGATACATCAGTGTGAAAGAGAGTTTATTTGGTATTATTATTATTGGCAGTGGGAAGTGCTTGAATTAAAAAAAAAAAAAAAATGGTGCGATAATTGTGAGTGTGTGCTTCAATTATCAACTGAAAAAGCAAAATCCTTCCGTGCATTTTAATTACGTTGATTTATTCCTGATTCCTGACAGTGATAAGAATTGTCTTTTCATAGTTAACATAAACTTAAGATCTGTTTTGAAACACAAAGTAGTGAAGTTTGTGGTTCATAGCAATGGATGAACCAAATTATTTCAGTTTGTTTGCACTGAAAAAACTGAAAACTAAGTGTTTATGTCTTATTTTTAGTAAAAATGTCCTAATATACTTGATATGAGCCACATTCAACTGGGAAGTCTAGAATCATGTCTTATTTCAAGATGGTAAAAGACTAAAATGTCTGAATTTATTCTTACAAGTAAAAAATAAAGACTGCCAATGGGATAAGACAAATTTGCTTGTCAAGCTTCTTGAATTTAGAATAATTTCTTAGTACAAGAAACTAAAGAAAGTATTTTTTCTTACCCTATTTTTACTTCTTTTTTTTTTTTTTTTTACAGTTTTTACTCATCACAAGTAGGGCTGAACAATTTATCGAATTTAAACATGACATCACAATGTAATCGAATGCAGTTTTCAAATCGCAAAGGGTACAACTAAGAAAAAAAAATGCATTTAAGTGCATTTAAAGAGTGAAATACAAACATTTTTTTTTTTACATATTTCAGTAGTTGAGCCAAAACTTTGTTTATATTTCAGAGCTGTAGTTTGTGTTTTTGCTCTGACGAGAGATCAGTGAGATATTTTATGTATTTGATAATTTGTCAGAGATTTGGTGTTATTACAGTTTTGAACTTTATTTATCGTGAGATTCATTAAAGAGGTGATTCATATGTATTCCTCATTTAATGGTAATGGTAATTAATGATAATTATATTACATGTATACAAGGCTTGACGTTAAATCAAACAGTCAGTGTTCTACCGTGGCTCTAATAGTTAGATAAAGATACATTATCCTTATCAATTCATGTATCAATTCATCTTATTTCATCATAACATGTAGGCCAGGCCTACAGGAAAGGATAGTTTATATGTTAACAGTATCTTTTGTCACGTTGGTCTTACTATTTAATGTTTTTTTTTTGTGTTTGTGTTAAGTGAATAATGCAGAAGATCCCCCACCCCAAAAAATAAATAAACAAAAATAAAATAAAATAAAATAAAATAAAATAAAATAAAATAAAAATAAAAGTAAAAATACAAAATTGTATGTTAAATCACAATCTCAATATTGGTCCAAAAATTGTAATTAGATAATTTTCCAAAATCGTTCAGCCCTAATCACAAGCAATTCAGACGTCTTAATTTAAATGACTAGAAATAGGACACTCTTGTGGACAGGTCTGGTGAATGTGGCTCATATGGAGTCTCAAACCACATTCTTTACCAAAACTAAAACTAAAACATAAACACTTGTTTAGATTTCTTTTTTTTTTGCATTGTGTTGTAATGAAACAAGTTTTACCTTTTAAGCTTTTAAGGTTTAAAATGTGCACCGGGAGAAAAAACATCCTCTAACTTCATGAACGAGGAGATGGAATCCTCTCCAATAAGTCAGTCCTCTGTGCCATTGGAGGATTATTTGTTGTCTGTGTTTTCTTTATAACAATCCAGTGACCGGTCAGGAGCAGCAGCTTGTTCCTCTGCGCTGCAGCCTGGACGCAGACATGGATAGAGGGACCACAGCTCCTTCATAACAGTCCCTGTGCTGAGGGGACAGTCGTCTGGGCTTGAAGCCCCACTTTCTTGACAGCCCCTGGGATCCCTTTGTCCTGTTGTAAACTATTCTGAAGGAAGGACATTTAATTGCCCGGCACACACTAATGAGTTTGCAAACTAATTAAAGGGGGTATATTACGCCCTGTGGAGGCCCACATCACTAAGAAAGCCAGGGACATCTTTAATGAGGAGCCTTGATAACCCTTCAAAGGAGGAATGTGTAGTGTCTGTAATGATGCCCAGGGTAAAGCCGAGCTCAGCCAGGGAAAAGTGTGTGTGTATGTGTGTGTGTGTCCCTCACCTCGGGTGTGTGGAGACTTACAAGCAGATGCCAAGTGTTTTCAGTCCATCGCCCACAGCTACCTACCTACATGTCCTAATCAAAGAGTTTCACTCTCCTTCCAATAGGTTCAAAGAGAGCAGCTCGGGCTCCTCTCTCAGTGGGTGGTGCACACAGACTTCTGGGTTGTTTCATTTCCCTCTATTGTATAATTCACTTCAGAATAATTTGCTTTATTAAGGAATCAGAGGAGGCATTTTAGCAGCTTTTTTGAGCCACTCAAATGACCTATATCACATGTGTGAGTGAAAGCATGCAGAGGGGGAAACTTGGCGCTAAAGTAAGATGGAGGCATAAATCAGACAGATTGAGTTTTTTATTGGCTGAGTATATTACTAAAAGGATTTTTATGAAAGAGGAAGATGCTTTTTTTGTTCAGAAACAGCTGCTACAAGTCACCAAACTCCATCAATTAAAACTTGAATTTAGCCTCACTGAAAACAGAAGTTTCTGCTGCACCACCGCCAATTTTTTTTTTCTTTTCTCTGCACTTATGTGATTCTGGTGTTTGAATCATTGGAGTTTACACAGCTGAATTGCTGTTGTCCAAACAGTAAAATAGAATTAACCCCTAAATGAATGAGGGGGTGAAACCAGAAATGCTCATGTCATATCAAATAAAATTATTATTCATGTCAAAGGAGTCTGGTGGGGGAAGAGAGACAGCGATACGACTGTTGTTAGTTTTCAGAGTCTCCTCTCTTTTGTGGGTTTTCCTGATATATATGATCATTTATGGTATAATGATTGATTTTAATTAGTGTTACGAGAAGCAGGTTGAATAACTCTGTGAGTGAAAACATGCAGAAGTTAGAGGAAGAGCCCAAGAACAAATAAAAATAAATAGAAATACAGAAAAATAAATAAATAAATAAATGAAGAAAAAATCATTTCCTTTTGTGGTATTTTTTACTTTACAGAACCTTTTGATTAGTAAAGGAATCAGAGATCTTTTACCACACTTGTGCTGCAAATCAGAAGTCGCAGCTTCAGACGGATAATCTCGTCTGAGTGAAAAAGAAGAAAGCATGAAAAGAAGGCATGAATCAGACGGATGGAACAAACGTCTGCAGAAGTCGCTTTGTCTAATTGTTATCCTGAGAGTCTGACCTCATTACAGGAGCGATCTGTACAGATTCATACCTTTTATTCCTTTACATCGCTTTCTTTCGTGTCACCAGAAATCATTTTCAAAAAACGGCATTTTAGAGGAATTGCTTGTTTACACTGATATTGTTCAGATCCTTTGTTTGGTTATTTGATTGATCTTTGAAATCAATGGTAAGAATCAATGCAGTATTTTTTTTAAAATAAAGTTTACAAGTATGTGAACATGAACCGGACGGATAGACTAAACAATGTTTAGGATCTGCTACTTCAAGTAGTCTTTATGTGAAGTGTTTGACATAAAAATATTCCAAAATACTATTGGATGGTCAGTAGCATCTTTTTAGTGATTGGTCGATTAAATGCAATCCATCAGCAGTGTTCCTGTAATGCTTCAGGGTTGCATGTGTGTCGGCATTTTCCCGCCATGCTGAGTCTCTAAACTATTTTCCTGCTTTGGATCTCATAGCATTTCTCTCTTGCGTAAAGCGAATGCTCTTTCTTTTGCTATCTGATGCAGTTACCATTCTTTTTCTACTGTTGTGTAATGTGGTTAGGCAAACAGCTTTAAGATGAGCTGCAGCCACCGTCTGGTGAGAACACAATATTACAGCCAGGCAGTGGTAAGAAGTCGTGAGCATTGTTCAACGCTTTGAAAATCATGATCCGTCCTTTTCCCACAGATCAGGAAAGTTTTCTAAAGTATTTACAGAATTTTATCTCAGGGACTATTGGAACTTTTCAGGGTTTTGTTTCCTTCAGCTTAGATGAGTTTTTCTATAAATTCCTTGGAAATTTTGTTGCTTGAAATTATAGATATTTTTTCTCTTATCAACTAGATTTTCTAAATATTGCATTAGACACGTTTGAATGCATGTCTGTTAATAAGTAACCAAAATTTTTATTTCTTATACATGTATATGACCAGGGCCTGTATGCATGTTCAGTCATTAAACAAATGGGACCACTAATCCTAACATTCTGTTATAGAACGGCCTGTTTGGCTGCAGCGTTAGCAGCATGCACGACTGCAAATAATTGTCCAGTTAACTAATAACACCATGAAAGCAACGCAGGTGCAGATTGCGTCATAATTAAGGGGAACCTCCTGGAAAACCCATCAAATAAGCTTGAACTGCACATTTCTACTGACTGAGAGAAGAACAAGAAAATATTTCTTAGCCAGAGATATTGACATTTTATTCCAAGAATACACAAACAGCTGTTATCTGTGAGTCAATCAGGCAAACAAAGAGAAAGAGAAAGTTTGGCTGAACAGAGTAAATGTGAGAGGTGTTTCTGAGCACACAGTAGAAAACCTCAATAATAAAATCAGGAATATGGAAACTGCTTTATGGAACAAGCCTGCAGCAATGCCCCAGTACGTTGATGAATAACTTTTAAAGCAGTTCACAGACTCCAACATTTCACCACACACATCTTGGAAGGACCCAGATGCATTAAAGCAAAAAGTGAATCAAACTTATAAAACTGACAGCAGTGAGCCTCACCAGTTTCTGGCCCTTATTTCATCTGTTCACTGAAAGAATGTGTCTCCTAAATCTAAAGTTGCTGTATGGCTACACATCGCGACCTTTCCAAAGGATTGTCCACTGTCTTTGCATATTTTGTCACAAATTGTAACAAATTGTGCTATGTCCACCTTTAAACAGCCGAACCTGCCGTTAGCGCCTGAAATGATGGGGTACACCTCCATTAAAGCAAACACTCTTTTGGGCCGTTAACCAGGCTCATGCATTGCACTGATCAGTTTTTTTCACCGTTAGAACGAAAAGTCTGTTTTCCCCGCTAATGGCTTGTCATGCATATGAGCCCAGGTAAATGCAGTTAATATAAATTTCTGAAAATTCCCTGAAAATTTTCATACTTCTCTGAAAAATTTCAACTCTAAAAATTCCCAGAATCGTGCAACTTTTCCACAGATACAGTCCTTTATGTTGGGTTTCAGATCAGCTATTGAACAAAAAAAATAGCTGTATTATGTTGCAGTAGGGAGTGTAAGGTCAAACCCCAAATACTAAAGAGCTACAAATATCTTAAGTCAGATGAAACAAAGTTGCTGTTTCTGTCAGGTGGTGGTGAGTCAGCTGGCTTTGAAGTACGCATTGCGAGTTTTAGGAGGCCAGGGCATGAGTCGGACGGATCCCAGCAATCAGAACCAATGATGCTCATGATTTGTCCATATTTGTAATTCATTAAATCTCCCGGGGTGCTTCATGTTTTCAAACAAATTAAACTCTGTTCTGCTGCCAAGCTTTCACCGTCACTTTCTCTCTTATCTACCTGACTTCCTGCTGAGGCTGGCTGCAGCCAGCAGCCCTTTCCTCTAGCAGAAGTCACCCCCCAACCCCACCCCCCCTCAGAGTAAACAAGTCCTCCATTTTTTTTTTTTTTCATATTTTGTTTGGTCACAATATTTTCCTCCCAGACAGTGACGGCTGTTATTTCGCCCGTGGCTCCTGTCAAAACTAACATGGCTTAATTGACTGCGAGCGAATGAGCTCCTGGATTGATCCTGTCAGGCTCCTCAGGAAGTGATGCTGCTCCATCTGTGAGGCGCAACTCCAGCGACAGCAGCAATCTGTTGCTTGGGAATGAGCCAAGTCTTAAAAAAAGGGGAAAAAAAGTCAGAATTACAGAAAGTACCTCAGGCGCTGTGTGTATTCTGATCAGCTGTCAGTGATGACACACTCAGATGAACACGCACATGGAGAAGCAGCTCAGAGAAGGAGACAGATAGACAGACATGCACATGTACACAATGTAATTTTTGCATCATGGTTAGCAATGTCACATTCAAGAGGGCCTGTGTCTCTCCCTGAAGGTAGTGCAGGAAATCAGGATGGTCCTGTCTGGCTTGTTAGACATTTGATGTCAGCCGACATCGTCCTCAGGGTATATCCAAAACACAGCCTGTCATCTATTCCTGCACCGCTGTCATTTGACCAAACTATTGTGGCATATACTGTCATCTTAGGTTTTTACCTGTAACTCAGCTCAACCAGGCCCAGTCGTGACCCCGCAATCCTTTCACCTCTCCCTTTCTGTCCTCACCTTCCTTTCATCTCTCACAGTCTATCTCTTCACTTGGAGATACTGTATTTCCCCAGTTAAAGTGCACTGTGCAGCAGCGCCTTCTGGCTCCATTAAATATTTAGACGGCTGTCTATGTCGGCGGTGGCTCCGGAGACGTGGAGGAATAATCTGGGAGACAGCTGCTGTGGCACATCTGGGTGTCACTGATAGCAGAAGAAGGTGTGTGGCTGGTGTTGCTATGGAGGAGGGGGTGGGGGGGACTTAAGAGACACAGCTGTCAATCAGACGGGTGGCAACGGGTGCTGAGGCTTCACAGCATCCCTGCATGGTGGGCCCGGCTCGCACAGACTGATGCCTGACAGGCTGACGTCTGAGCCGAATGCACTTTTTGGTGAGGACGACCGTATGCTAATGTTGTCACTAGCCTCACGCTACACTTTAAAAATACATCAGTTCAACCTGCTCTTAGCTTTATTCAGCTCGGGGCAACTTTTGGTACTTTTTTAAACATAGACTTGATTTTTTTTTCTTTTATAAAACTTTACATTGTTTATGATGAGAGTTTAAACAACTCTTATAAATTAAAAAGGATGAGGAGTTTTCCCCTTAAACTTAAGAATGATCATTAATATTGACTATTTTGCACATTAAAGCAAAATAAATATTATTTTTGATTTTTTTTAACTTGAATCCAGCTGACTCTATGAACAAAACAGTGATTCTGCCTTCCAGGACTTTGGAGTTGCTGGTCTACTTTAGCAATTCTGCAAGAACTTTAGCTCTATGTGAGAGTTAAGTCCAGTTAAGAATGATGGCATTTCCATTTCTATACAGTTACCAACTTGCCTAAATAGTAATTTTTGAAAAAGCGTCACTAAACGACTCCAATTTCAGTGACACTTTGATTTTCTGCGGAGCAGATTTTAGTTCTAAATAGCGCTGATCCGTGTTTAGGTTCGCTGTAGCAGGGGGTGGCTGTAGGTGCAATGTGTCAGAACATTTGAAGAAGATTGAGTGTGAAAAGCCGCCCACTCCTTCATCCCCCCCTGCACTCTTCCTCCGCCAGCAGCCTGAACTCGGAGGCTGCACGGTGGCGCTACGAGGCCGGCTGGCCTGAAAATCACTTTGTGTTCCTCTCGCAGGCACATGCCGGCACGGATGCGTCTCCACTCGACTCAGGCCCTCCCCGACACACCGTGATTAATGGCGCTCGCTTCCCTCCCCATCTCATTCTGTTACTGTCAGAGTTAAGTGGGCCGAAGACAATAATAAACAGTCAGTCTTCTGTGAACCCCCTAACACGATCATTCCACCCCACCCTGGTCCCCCCTTTCCAATGAGAAAAAGAGGAAGAGAGATGGAGTGAGAGATACAGTGTGTGTGTGTGTGTGTGTGTGTGTGTGTGTGTGTGTGTGTGTGTGTGTGTGTGTGTGTGTGTGTGTGTGTGTGTGTGTGTGTGTGTGTGTGTGTGTGTGTGTGTGTGTGCATGAGCGACAAATGCAGGTTAAAGACAGAGACACAGGCTTGGTAATGGGAGTGGAAGCTGGGAGATTTGTCACTGATTCAGTTTGTGTCATATGTGTGTGAAGTTTTCAGCATACAGAGGGTTTTGAGCTGGTTTGTCTTATAAAGGATGAGTGTGTGTGCATATATTTTTGGCTTCAAAACTACAAATTCTATTCAACTTTTTTCTTTTATTTCCTCTGTATTGCAAGAAGTTTGTTTCTAAAAACTCCAAATGGTTGCAAAATATGCTAAAAGCTGCACTTCCTTGAATGTCCACTAGGTGCTGGCTGCAAAAACACCAGCAACCACAGACACACCCATTGTAAGAAGCTGATCTCTGCAGCAAAAATGATTTCTCACCCAGTCTCTGTCTTCAAAGACTCTGTAGACTCCACAGCTGTATCCATTATATTACACAGGCTCTGTCTCCAAGGATACCAAGGTCAGTGTTGGATGATGGACCAAGACTCTGCAACACTACAACTGTGTCGTCCTCTTTGATGTTGACCTGTGTGACCTAAAAAGAAAGTATGAGTTGACTTGGGTTAAGTCGGGTAAAACAGAACACCTTCTTCAAAGTCAACGTCATAAAAAATACCCAAAAGACTCCGATAATGTCTGTAATGGAGGAAGTAAAAGCCTTGTGCGAGGTTAAACAGTTCTCTGAAGCAGTTGGCTTTGCACCAGAATGTTCTAAGTCACTGTTTTTACTCTAAGCAACAGGCGCAATGCAGTCTCATTCATAAAAAAAAAAAAATGCTATTTGCAGCCAGTATGCATGATAACAGAAAACAGTGAGTAGTTGCAACATAGTGGGTTTCTGTAAGAAGCCAGAGTTTTTTTTTTTTTGCTGTGACTTGGGGTTATTCAATAATGACATCATTAGGACTGTGCAGAAATTGTGCAAAACTGCAATGAAACATATGATTCTGGGTGTAATGCCAAGTTTTTTCTTGTTCTGAAAATGTTGATTCTCTTCAACCACCTTTTAAAAGCTCTACATGAGAAATTCTGACCAAACCCGTGATCAGCTTTCATGTTGCCTGACATGCTTACAAACTGGATTCAACTAAAAAAAAATCAGGATCAGTCTTAAATTGCAGAGTATGGCCTGACTCAATATGATGATAACCAGTGGTGTGCATAGAGGGGGGTGAGGGGTGGTTGTCCCTCCTTGTTGCCAAATTCATTTTCATTTCATTTATTTGTTTATTGGAACAAGTGAAAGACATAACAAAAGAAAACAAAAACAGAACAGAGATAAATAAGATGTACGGTGTGTTTGAACAGAAAAAGAACCCAAAACAATTAAAGAAAGAACTCTATTAACACAAATCTTTATACCTTGTTTGAAAGGGTGTAGGATGAAGTCAGAAAACTTTTCTAGTCTTACCCTTTTGTCTTTGTATATTTTTAGTGTAATCTGTCAGAGCATGTGCAGAAAAACAAAACAGACGTAAAAGAAAGTGAAAAGAAAAGAAGAGAAAATGTGCGCTAAAGTGCCCTCTTGAGTCCCAAAAAAACCACACAAAACTGTTACCTTGGCAGGTTAATTTATCCCTTTTTTTGCCCCTGCCCTTCAGAAAGTCGCTACATGCCACTGAT
This sequence comes from Halichoeres trimaculatus, assembly GCF_033239565.1. NCBI lineage: Eukaryota > Metazoa > Chordata > Actinopteri > Labriformes > Labridae > Halichoeres > Halichoeres trimaculatus. The sequence continues at coordinate 11,977,238 of NW_027437198.1, read as the reverse complement.
GCTACCAAATGTTGGAGCATGCTTCATCCGGTAGATGAGACAAGATGAGGTGATCACAGACTTGGGTAACTTAAAACAGCAGGAAGTGAAGTTTCTGCAGCGATAGTCAAGGCACAAGAATCAAAGGGCATGGAATGTGACTGTGGAGTAGGAAAGTTAAAAATCAAGTAAATGTGGCACTTGTAGGAAAAAAGAAAAAAGTTGAGGAAAGGAACACTTAGCTCTAGCCAGATATAAAACAAAAAACAAACAGAAAAAACAGGTGAAGAATAAGTGGGACACTACACCTGTCGCTTTAGTCACCAGTAAGCTGCTCCCCCCTGCAGCCTCGACCTCCTCTTCCTCCCTCCTCCGACCTGTCACTTCACTGCTCTTTCACTCGAACTCTCCCTTCTTCTCTCTGTTTCTGCAAGACAGCAACCAACACAGAGCTCAAGCAGCGGCAGCATCATTCAATCCTCTGAGGGTTTCTGTACACAAGCAGGAATAAAGAATCAGCGTTTGAGTTCCAGTCACTGACCTTGGTTCCTCAGTTTCAGGGCCTCGAAAGCCTCCACTGAGGCAGCCAGACCACCATTACATCCTCCCCTCCTCCTCCTCCTCCTCTTCCTTATTTCCTCCGTCTACTTCTTATTTCTATGTTTGACCTGCTGCGCGGCCCTGAGCTCAGTGACCGAGAAATCCTCCGTCCCCTTACCTGCTGTCCCCGTCTCCGTGCTGCAGGTGGATTGTCTTTGTGTCTACCGGAGTGGCCTCGGAGAAATGAAGTGCCGTGATCTCATCACGTCGAGCCCATTGTTTTCACTCTCATGCACACTGTGTAATAGCCATGGAGATAAGGGGATGATTCAGGCCTTTCACGCAAGGAAATGTGAAAAAGCCCTGCCTGTGAAAAAGTGAAATTACTGTTTTGATGGCTTTTGATGGCGGGGGGCATAATTGCTGGATGGAAGGAAGGATGGAGGGTGAAATACACGTCGGAGATTAGTATTTCTAATACTGGAGACGGTGGTGGGAGGCCTGCAGAAGGTTATGCACGCAGTGGGTAGTTCTAATGAAGCTGCCGTGTATGCAGAATAGCAGATTGACTAAAATAGCTCATTGTTCTTCTTTCCACAGCAACCTTTGCCCCGCTGGATTGAAACTACATTCTTGATGGCAGCGCTGATTATGATATTGTTCCATGCTCATCCCCATAGTAACGGTGATTATTTTCACATTGTTTGTGCATGAAATAGTTGCTGGAGCCTTCAGGAATAGGGAAACGAGCTTATGTATTTTTGGCAACTGGCATAAGGCTCATCAACACGTGGAGACAACGCAGGTCGGAGGATTACAGCTTGTAGTAATGACAGGGGCAGAGCGTAAATAGTATAAATACTCCATGGGATTATAATTAGCCTTACTCTGCGCGTTTAGACACACTCAAGTGGAACTAAAACCTTATTGACTTCTGGAGACAATTTCATATTAATTGGATGCCGCTACTTTCTGGCTGTCTGTTTCTTTCCGTTTGTTTTTTTTTTTTTTCTCCGAGGCTGCTGACAAACGCGCCGCGGTGCAATAACAGGACGGGCAGCGGATTAGCATTAGCAACAGCAGCACAGAGTCGGACGGGAGAGACGCGCTCATTATGCCGTCACCTGGGCGGACGAGGAACGTGTTGATGGATCCAAAGGGAGTCAGAGCAGCTTTGAAGCCGCCTATGAAAGGTGACTAAAAAGCAGCAAAAAGTGATAAGAAAAGAGGCGGATTTTATCCCTCGGAGGGCGATGGTAGCATTGAGGTGTGATGGACAGGGTTTCCTGGTGATGCAGGGGCAAAGGACATGACGGGAATTAATTCATCTGCCCCCTCAAACACACACGTACTATATTTCATCTTCCGTTTCAGCATTCAGCATATGTCCTCCTCCCTCTTTGTCTCCCACCTCTCCCTCCCCTGTTCTATCAGCACACCGGCCACAAATTTCTCCCTTATTTTCCGTCCAGAAGTGGGGGGAAAGTTGTAAAGCTAATTAAAGAGCGGGGATGCGGCAGCCCGACAGATGTGCACTGAGATGGGTGCTATTGAGTAGCGGGGATAATGGTGTGTGGACCTGGTGGGCAGCGGGGGTGGTGTTGGAGGGAGCTTCTACCTGGGCGTGCATGTTAATCAGCGCGCCTGTCTGTAGAGAGCCGGGGAATTAAGGGGGAAGGGAAGCGTGTCGCCAGCCTCCAGTGAGGAGACAAGGCTGGCAAGCTGATTAAGAGCACAAATTTGCCAGTTTGGTCAGACAGGGAGATATGTGTACCAAGGAGGAAAAGGGCAAGAAAAGTGTGTATTGATTAACAGTGCTGCAGGTGGTGGAGTTCAGGGGGGAGGGAGGCTGGTAAAAAAATCTACCTACTGTTGTCAAACCAAATATTTCACACTACTTGAAGGCATCACAATACTTCAAAGGGGGCAGCAATCACCAAATGACCATCACGTATCTGCAGGGAGGCTGTGAAAGTTGTTGATAAATGTTAATAACTTAATGATTTCTCGACCCGGTGCAGAGATCTCTCCCTGTGAAAACTCTCTTTGCCAGTACTCTGGACAAAAAAAAAAAAAAAAGAAAAAAAAAACTCCCAGCCTGATGAATTTCATGACATTCACAGTCTCCTTCACGTCCACACGCATTTACAGCTGCTCAGCAATGGAGGACAGAGCTTCAGTATGAGCGAGCAACACTCCAGTGATGAAAGCTTTTGGCTTGTTTTCAAGCCCCAAACGGAAAAGGAAAATGAAATGCAATACTTCCATCAAGAGGGGAGAATCTCATCCAGAATCTCTGACGGATAACTGCTGAGATAACCTACACATTACTTTAGATTTTATACAAAACAGCACAGAGTGTGGCTTTGAATCGCCGGTGATGTGCGCTGCATGACAACGTGCAGAATTTAGCCACAAAAATAAACCTTAAATAATCCTAGTCTGCTTAGAAATACATGCAGCTCCTTTATCATCAGACTTGTGAGTTGTTCCCTCACAGAACAAGTGAAATGGCAATTAGTGAAAGAGACATCAAACTGTAAAAACTCTCAGTTACTAATGAAAGCACTATGTTTATATGAGAGGCTGATGGGAATTCTCAGGTTTGTTAAGCCGTAATGACACAAAAACTCACACGTAAAAATCACCTTAATAACTGAAACACCAAGCAATAACACACAAGCAAGGTATCTTTGCCTTTATTGTTCTCTATTACCAAATATTCAAATGCAAATGAATGAACAAGACCAACTTTAGAAAAGAATGAACTACTACACATAACACGACAAATATTTTAATCCCAAGTTCAACCTTTCCACTCTTTGGTTTTGATTATTCTGGGCAAGTTTGCATTGCATCATTTAAGTTGGAGCTTATAACCAAACAAGGGTTGGCTAATGGTGTTTTGAATATGTGATTAGTCATTAACGTTGCAAAAACCAAATAAGTCAATGGCTTTGTCCTGTTGGTGGCAGGCTGCAACATACAGCAAGGGTTCCTAAACTTTTCTTTGCCAAGGCCTGGATACAACACGCGAAGATAAGGGATATAAAAAACATGGATGTAGTCTCCCCGGCGTCACCCATCTGTTTCTGAAACAGAAAATGAAGCACATTGGCTAAAGTGGCCATATTCGTAGTAGCAAGGGCTTTGCATACAGCCATAGGGCACCTGTTGGTCACATGACCCTGAGTTGTGCCTCTGATTGGGTGAGCTTGCGATCATAATATCCTCTGAACTGCCGAGTTAGAAAAAATTTGCACCCTGTACAGTGTGTGCCGACAGTAAAATTAACGACTCAAACAGGAGATGTTTTTTTGGACCAGGCTGTAAATAGGTTAATTTCTGCTTTGAAAACAGCTTTTTTTGGCTTGTTGTGCATGTGACGTCCTGTGCTTCCGAAGCCAGCCTTAAGCAGACACTCGAGAAACAGCAGATTTTAGCACTTCCACATTGTCTTATGTTCTTAGACCAGAGGTTGCCACTTGTTTGAAATGTGACATCAAGCATGTAGCGGCATGTTAGCGCCTTCGGCAACCCTGTGCTCCAAGTAAACACTGTCAGTTTGTAAGTAGTTCAGTAGCTATTAATATTTAGCACAGCTGGCAGCCCGGTGCTCTAAGACATGTCTGTAATATGTAACATTATTAAATCCTGGTTACGTCCTAGCGCTAACGAAACCTCACTCTTCATTTTATTGAGACTCTCAAGTTTGAACAGTACACTGCAGAAAAACTACTAACTGTGGGTTGGACATTATCACAAACAGTTTAGCTCCTGTAGCGTGATACAGCCCGAGCTCCTGTGTCCACCATCACTACAAAATAGCCATGGAAATCATTTTTAGCAGAGAAAAACACAGAACTCTGTGTTTTATCTCTTTTCACTACTAAACTTTCTCAGCTGGCGTGGTGTTGTCATAGAGACCTAGACGTGCTGTAAATCAATATGGTCCTGGTCGACCCGAACTGGAAGCCGAGAAGTAGCAATTTAAAATAACCTTTAACCAGCAATATTGGGGCTGATAATTTCATTTTCAAGTGTGGATTATGATCAGGCATATATCTAGAAGGGAGACTTTTTCAAGATCACTCTCAGAATCCTCACAGCCACTTAAATACACTGAGAGGTTATTACACACAGGACCCTCTGTCTTTAGACTACATACTTTCATACAGTTAAATGTTAGTTGAGCTACATTAGGTAACAACAGATACATACCGTGTCACTTTGAATCCTGAAAAAAGCTGTCTTGAACAAGGACAAAGATCTGCTCTCCAAAACAAATGCACACCTTAGCAAGAATCACCTCTTTAGGACAGTTGGTGATGGTGCTCATGGGAAATGGAGTCTTAAGCTCAGAAAGACACTACAGGTGTTGTATTTGTTTCAAGTACACTGCTCTCTACAAAGACAAACACTTTCCAAGAGTTAAAACAAGCAAAGAGAGGCTTATAAAAATACACAGGGTTGAAATAAATGCTGTTTTTGTATGTAGGCCTTTTTTGTTGAACACTTTCCTCGAGTTACTTCCTCACAATAGGAACACGACACATCCCGAGGTTGATTTTTACACCACAGAGGAGCGGGATGTGGTTTAGTGACACCTTGTAAACAAACAAAAGTTCTCCACACACGAGTGCAGAATAATTCCCTCCCATGGATCGACGTGCATACTTCTGCTTTCTTCCCCAGATATCTGCGAGTTTTTAATTAGAATTATCTCTTTTTTTTCAGCAGCACACCCTGATCTCATTCCTTCCTAATTGTTGTTATTTACACAGCCAAGGTTTACGGGTATTTATCGACATTTCCTCTCCCCGATCTCAGTGTCTGCGGTTGATAATGAGTGGGGAAATTATTTTTAACACTCAGTCATTATCTCTGTGTTCAAGTAGTCTTTCCTTTTAATATGCTAATGTCGCTGATATAATCAGCTGGTAATTGTAAAACACTTCAAGTACGACACATTTTGTGGCGCTCGCTCCTGAATGAAGAAATCACAGACAGTCGGCAGCCGAGCAGAGCTGCGGTCGGATGTGCCGACGATCTGTTTGTGTTCTCGGGAGACGTTGTGGAGGGAACGCCCGCTATTCGATCCGGCGTGGCACCAATCCAAATCACACACAGACTCCTATAGAAGTGTGTAGGCTGACGTGAACGCACCAACACACACTCCTAAAAAAATCCACCTTTGATTAGCATTGATCCTCCCATATGGCTGGTTTATACCTGCTAGCTATTCATGTCACAACATCTTAAATGAATCTTTTTTTTATTGCGTGTTAAGCAGAATGATGAAAGAAGTGTTCTCCCCATGTCCTGCGGGAATGCTCCTGCTTTTCTGCAGGAGAGGATGGAATCCTGACTTTGTTTTTCTCCTTCGGCTGTTATTTCCCCAAAGAGAAGAGAAAGAGTGAAGGGAGCTATGAGTGATCGACTCTGCCTTTATTCTCCAGGTTTTCGGGGGATTTGAAGTTATTGAAAGTCTGGGGATGGGTGACAGCTAGGAGACGTCTATGTGATGCCCATCGGGCATGTGCCGGCCATTGTGTTTCCACATGTGTGTGTGTGTGTGTGTGCACACAGGCGTGCACTAGTCCAGCCCTCGCAGGCGGTGAGGCAGAGGGCACCGGCTCCATGTTCTCAAATACATGTTATTCTTGCGGCCAATCATTTCTGCTCACACATGACATCTCTCCCAGATTGATTTCATTCAGCTGTAGAGGGCGGCAAGATCAAACAAATGTTGTCTGAAATAGCGGCGGCGGTGCAGGGGAGAGGAGGAGGGAGTAGAGGGGGGTCAGGGGTGGGAGGTTGCTTGCTTGAAAGATGAAGTGAGGGATGGAAAAAAAAGAGAGACAGAGAGAGAATCAGTCATCCAGTCAGGCCTGTGCCATGCGGTGACATGGTATAGCGAGGGAAGGTCTATAAAGCAGCGATCCTTTCAACGACTGCTCCTTTTACAGCGAGGTGGCGGTTTTGTAGAGGTGGAGGTGGTAGTGGTGGTGGTGGAGGCGGTGGGGGGGCGCTTTTCCTTCACGATGCCTCTGAGTACCCATGCAAGGAATAATGGATGCGTAATATGGAACGACAGCTTGCAGAGCACTATCATTAATGTTGTAATTCACTTTTAGTGTTTCTACTATTGCGCTGCAACAGGAGGCACAGATGTCACCTGAATCTGCTCCTTCTAGCAGCCAGAGCACACCCGCTTTTCACCAGCTGTCTTGGAATGCACCCTGCCAACCCTCCTCCCGACCACACACACACACACAAACACACATACACACACACATGCACACATACACACACACATGCACACACACGAACTGCTCTTTTGAATTTTAGTTTGGCCTCTCATACGTGGATGATGTTTGTTAAGTTTCGAGCTAAAGAACATTCAATCAAATCTGCATGTTCTGCAGTTTTTCTGTTTCAAGTTCTGAAACAAATGCACATTCAGAAGTGAAGTTAATCCATCTCTTTGAAAGCAAGGATAAACACCATGTTATGCCAAGCATACAGGGCTTTAATAGTTATGTTCATTCTGCAACAATGTTAATATTATCAACACATTCTTGTTTTTATATACAAACTGCCTCTGAGAGCTGCACCCATCCAGAGGCAGGCTGACAGCTATTACACTACTTCTCTGCCTGCGTTGTTCATGCTATAGATCAAATAGAAATATGTTTAAACATTCTGGAAAAACAAAACAAACAAACAAAATGTCCTCAGTGTTAAAACCAAGATATTAGTCCCCACTTAATCCAGGAATGATTCAGGAATAAACTGAGATATGTCATGTTTAACTGCAAAAACAAAGATGTATTAAAGCTCCTGTAAGAGACTTTGAAATGTTATAAGACAGCCCGAAATTAACAGTTTAGGACCACTAACAATAGGGTTTACAATAATTTTTATATAATGAATAATTCAGATGTGCCTGTGGGGTGGGAGAGGGAGGGTGGTAGGTAGGCATCAGACCACACTAACAGGAAGTCAGAAAAAAAAAAAAAAAAAAAAAAAAAACCTTTTCACATTGATTCTAGACAGGAAATGCTCAAACCAAGAGATAAATTTGACGTTTTCTGTCAGAAAACATAATTTACACATGCACAGGACAAACTAAGTAAAGAAGTAGGAGTTGTCACTTCGTCCAGGGGGGGCGCCAATGCTATATTTCTTATCTCACTCATGGTTTTGGTAGTTGTTTTGGTTGTTTGTTTCTTTTTCTAGGGGAATTATTTCAATCTTTTCTTCACTCTGAGTTTTATTTTTTTGGACTACATGCTTGCATATTTCTTTTTTTTTTCTTTTTTTTTCTTTTTTAGTTTAGTTTGAATTGTTTGTTAGCCTCACCCGTTTCTGAAATTCTTTGGATAAAACTGGAAATTTTCTATTTTTGTTGTAACTTTTGTTTATTTAATTAAGTTTGGATATTGAATATTAAATGATTTGTTTTAGAGATGACTGATTACAAAGGGCAAAAGAGGAAAACACATAGAGGAAAAAAAAATGAACAAAAACAAAAACTTTAACTTAGTCTCAGATTCCTCAAAATAAAAAGGAAAATAAATAAATAAAAAACATTTTACCAAACGGTTTATCCAAATGTTAGCATAAAAAGAAGCCAGAATAAATAAACCTATGTATTTCAGACACAACCAGCAAAGAAGTGTAACCTCATCCTCACCCTTTACTTACTGACTCTGGTTCTGTTTTCAGAAAAACAAAGAGCTGCTTCTGACCATGCTGCTGAATAAGCCTCGTAATGAGGTTAATGAAATGCAAATATTCAAACATTTTGTCACTTTCCTTCAAAGTGCACTGTTTTCTTTTCTGAGGCAAAATGCAAAACAATAAGCAAACAGCGATATGGATTTCATGGACACCGGGGCTCTAATTGAAACAGGTGTGATTAGCATATTGTTTGTGTTTCACGCTGCACCCTAGGCCTGTTTGTGTTTTACAGGGGACCTGTATGGAAATGAGCTCTTTGAAAAAAAAAAAATCAACATGTATCCTATTTCTTTAAAAGGGGGCACAAATTTAGTGTGAAGATCATCCTGGCAAAACCACAGAGGGAAATGTCAGGGCGAGAGAAAAAAGGTTCAAAGAGAAAATAGCTGACTGACTCTGTAAGTGAAGCTAAGCCCGAAATGAAAAATGTTCATTATATGCCCGTCAAGGTGAAAGGAAGCCATCTCCTCGCTGCTGCAGTTAAATGTCGACCTCTCGTTTCTCTGAGGGCGAAAATGTAAAAAGAGGAGAAACGCTGCTGTGTGTGTGTGTGTGTGTGTGTGTGTGTGTGTGTGTGTGTGTGTGTGCGCACGCATGTATGTTCTGTTGGGATGTGTGTATGTGTGTGTGTGTGTGTGTGAGTGACTGAGCCGAGCTCCAGTCCAGACAAGGGCAGCGATGTTAATGGTGCTGCTCAGTAAAATGACCCTCACATCCGTTTCTTCATACATTTTACAGCGCTTCACAAGTCCTCATATTTTCCTCTTGTCAGCAGTGTTTGTGTATCGGTGTGTGTGTGTGTGTGTGTGTGTGTGTGTGTGTGTGTGTGTTTTGACCTCTACAACAAGCTTGCCTCGCCCTCTTGGACCTCGGCTTGTCTCTTTGTATGTACCTGCTCATGTAAAAGGCTGTTAAATCGCTCTCAGGATGCGTTTTATTCAGCAGTGGAGCAGAATGTTCCGGTTGACCTCTGCAGATCACAGATGCTGTCCCTGGTGCCTCATTACTGACAATTTATATAATCTAATGTTACTTGAATCACTTGCTGTGTTGGTGAATGTGTTTATTTTGAAAGCAGCTCTCATTCATACCGCTATGATGCTACAAATCCTTCGAAAAAAAAAAAAAAGAAAAAAAAAAAGAGATGAAGCAGCAGGTGGGGGGCGAGCGGCTGACCACATTTCTCTGTCAAAAGACTTCAGGAACAACCTTCATGGCTCGACTACAAATGAAGCCTCGCTGTGTTTGATTTGTCGGATTGGGAGCTCGTGCCAAGGCCCGTTACAATTTTCATAAGGCTTGGATGCCAAGCTTTAACTATCTGTTATGGATTATGAGCTAACCTTCCACCTCTCCGTCTTATTTCTTACTGCAGAGCTGGATGTGAAAGGTTTTGTACGATTTTATGAATGTGAGCAGAAACATTAAAGAACAACTGCTCAGAACCAGACGCAGACAAAGTTCTCCATGTCTGTAAAGTTTTATCTGTTTCTGTCTTTGTGGTTTTACCAGTAGATGACGGGCTTTTGTAAAAAAGTTTCTGGGATTTGAGTGCTGGAAATCTTCATTTTCTCCTGTCAGAAGTAGAAGACTGAGGCCATAAATGAACATACTAATGTGTTTTTATGTGAAACCTTTATTTGTCTTTTTTCATAGAGCTCTTTTGTTATCCATCACTTATTAAAACCCCAAAATGCACGTAAAACTGCTAAGATATTGGGAATAATTGCCTAATTCTGCTCAAGAAAATAGTATTTTTTCTCATCCAAGAGATATTTGCAAAAAGATTTGTACACCTTTAGTCAACTTAATGATCAAACCTCACCAGAATTACAATTCTGCTGAACAAATTAGTAATATTTTCATCTTTGTTGGCCTGATGTAAAAGTAATTTATTCCATCTAAGCCGTAGTGCAGACTTCTGCCACTCGCTGGGGCTGTAGCTCCTGTTTATGGCTATAATTCTCAGTTACCTAGGTGTAAACTAGCACTGTGGATGAATTACATCTTGTCAGTCCGTCACCAATATTGATCGAGTAAACAGAAATAAAGCTGTATTAAGGCTGTGTCTGGTATATGTACACAGACCTCTCAGGAGGACTGAAGGCTGCTGGTGCTAGCTCTGCTAATGTTAGCCACACTAAGGAAACTGATTTGATGTCTTACTCCACTGACACTGTTTTCTATTTTTTCCTCCACAGACACTGATTGCTGCCGTGTGGCGTTGACTCCGAACTTCACCCTCGGCTTCTGCCACTTGTGATTTCTCCTCATCCTGACACCTTCAACCTCTGACCCTCAACCTTTCACAGGTAGGATGACTTTCTTTCACAAGACGCTCCGGCCACATAGATAAAAATAGAAGTCCTCATGTTGTAGCTCTAAGTCAGAGAAAAACAGCAAGAAATGAAATTAAACAACCATCAGTTTAGCAATCTGACCTGCATCTGAATAAAGGATTCTTCGAGGGCTACACTCCAAACAGCACCACTAACATTTTCTAACTTCCATTAAAAACAAAACAAAACAAACAACAAAAAAAAACCCACACTTCTTCAAACTAAGACTCCACATGCATTCTTCTCTTTTCATACAAGAATTACATGGCAGAACAACCAATGCTGTATGTACAAGTTCTTAAAATCTTTTCAAAATAAAAGCCCGGTTACACTTAATTTCAAGCTTGCTGAGAATTTTTTTAATCATCTGGAATCAATAATTCAAACTTCAGTGAGTAACTTTTTATGTTGTGCCAAATCTGATGCCCCCTGTGATCAATGTAAGAAAATGTACCCCCTCTTGTGGGTGATTTTTTTTTTTAGCTGTTGTCACAAAGAGGTGTAAAGAAGCCTCACAGGAGCTTTAAACTGGTGTTAAAGCAGTTGTAAACCCTTGTTAATTTAACAAAAGGAGCTCATAGTTTGAGTAAAAATGTTTCGTGACATAAAACCTTAAAGTGATACTCCGGGATGGAACAAGTTGGGACCTATCACAAGTTTTAGGGCAGAAATTACCCCTACAGCAGTGATTTTGTGCAGCAGAAGCCCAGAGCCCTCGCACCAAATACCCCATCCCTGCTCCTCTGCCGGTTTCCTCTGCACTCAGACGGGGCCATATTTTACTTGACCAAAAACACAAATAAACGGACTCCCACCAAAAAAATCTGATATCAGTCTGCATTCACGCTTTATTAATAGAATTTTCAGCACATTACTTTCACACAAAAACACAGCTAAATAAGGCTCCAGTTCTAATCGTGTCGTAAAACGGCGCTACCTCCGCTGCAGAGCCACAGCTGGCTACGAGGTGCTCGCTGCTTAGTGTATCAGTCTGTGCGTGTGGCGTGCCAGATAAAAACAAACTCAGGTAGTCTGCCAAGACAAAGAGACGCGATGAGAACTAGAGCCTTATTTAGCGGTGTTTTTGTGTGAAAGTAACGCACTGAAAATTCTTTAAATAAAGCGTGAATGCAGACCGATATGAGATTTTTTCGGTGGGAGTCCATTTATTTGTGTTTTTGGTCAAGTAAAGTATGGCCTTGTCTGAGTGCAGAGGAGCAGGGAGGGGGTGTTTGGTGCGTGCGCCCTGGGCTTCTGCAGCACAAAAACACTGCTGTAGGGGTAATTTCTGCCCTAAAACTTTGTGATAGGACCCAACATGTTCCATCCTAGAGTATCACTTTAAAGCTCCTTTATGGAACTTGGCTTTGGGTTAGTTATGACACCCCCCTTGGGAATTTTTCTCCTCTTCTCTCGTTAATTCTGACAATCTCATGGTGCTCATGGACTTTTGACTGCCACATTTTTGTCATTTAAATATTTAAACTTGTGAAAAGGATGTTGTTTTTTTCTGTAGCTGCTCAGCCGACACCTACCCCCCTCATTGCAGAAATAAAACAGCATAGAAATCTGAAGCCTTATCACCAGTTTTATTTTTTTTTTAAAGGTCATAAATGAACAGCAAAGCTAATGCCATTCTGTTCTATAACCAGAAAAAGAAGATCTCCTCACAGGAGCTTTAAGTTATCAAAGAAGGCAACTTTCTGAAGGATGTGAAAACAGACTTTTCCCACAGTTCAGTCAAACTGTGACACTGAAGGCCTTCATACAACATCATATTTTTTCAATGACACACAAAAACAATAAACTAGACGACAGGGTCAGGACAGGATGCCAGAGTAGAGCCTAGAGCTTCATATTTTGAAGGTGTTTGGCTGCTGACCCTGCTGCTGTATTTGACATGAGGAGTGAAAACAGACTGAAATGACACAATACTGAAGAGAGCTTGCTGACTGGAAACAACAGGAAGAGGACAAAATGCGGAATCTGATGAAAGGATGCACCAAAAAAGAAAAAAAAAACAGGGAAGAAATAACAAATACTTGTTTTTACTTTAAAAAACTTTGTGTTTAAAGTGAAGGAACTCATTTCCTCAAACAGAAAGTAAAATTGATAAAGGGTAGAAATCTTTCTCAGTGTACTGCCCCTCCACTTCCTCATTATTTGTCTCATCTTGTAATTAAAAGATGTCTCAGCAGGTCTTGAAATGCCATATTGACTTAAGTTACAATCCACTGGACAAAACGAGAAACCTCATTTTTCTTCTTTTGCCATTTTGCGTAATGAGCCCCGGCTTCCTTCCTCCATCCCTCGGCACGTTGCTCAGACTACTTTTGTCTCGTCAGCCCGTGTTATATGCAGACAGTAAAAGACATCAGGACTGACTCACTGGAATGATAATCTGGTGTGTGTCTGCACTTGGGGAGGATATCTCGAAGCATGTCACACTTGCATCAAAGCCGTTTGTTGTAATTTTCTTTTCAAGGGCAACTTGAAAGAGAAGCTGGCGAAGAAAGTGGCATTAGTTTCTTGTTTTCTCCTAAGAGGCAGCCGGTTCAAAAGTAACCCGGTGCTTTTTCTGATGGGAGTGTAGGATGATTCAGCAGGAACCCAACAGCCCGTCTGACTGATTCACATTTAAACATAAACAGAAATATGGCTGCTCCCGGGAGCTCCGCAGAGGAATGGAAAGTAGCCCCAAATTTCACAGCTGCAAATCAAACGTCTTTTTATTTAACTCTTCCTCTGTTTTCCCTCTTCCTCGATGGCTCCCTGTAGCATTGCACACACATAACAGCGCCTACTGATTGGGCTTATTTGAAGCACGCACCCTGACACAAAAATGGAGAAGAGGAGATTTTCCCGTGTCACGACAGGATTGAATGTGGTTCTCCAGAAGAGGAGGGCCCTGAGAGGATTATATGGCTCAGTGGGCGCTGCATTGTGTGGGGAGAGGATACAGCAGGTACCCACCGAATCCCAGCCAAGAGACAGACACAGTGTTGCTAGGGATAATGTTGCCTCCCAGCAATTAAACTCTGGAGGTTTTGGAGTGGTTTAGGAGGAAGCTTGTTAAATTATCCCATCGCTTCTTTCTCTCTCAGTCACTCTGCTTCTCTCTTATTTTTTCCCTTTTTACTGTTCGACTGCAGAAAAGCCTGAGAACTACAGGGGGAGTCATTCTCCTTGAATACTTTGCTGCTTTATTGAATCACCCACCGTCGGCTTCTTTGCATCTTTTTCAATCACAAACAGAATGCATGAAAAATGAGACAAATCTGCACAAACAGCCTGAATCTGAGGAGAAAAAAGTGACTCTTAAAATGCCAGGAGCTGCCAGCTGATGGCAGCTGTGAATAAGGAACACAGGTTTTAAAAAACACCACATTCAAACTCTAAAAATTGTCACAATTAACACAAAATGAAGGTTTATTTTTAGAGGACTAATTCACAGGTCTGAGTGATTCTCAGGTTGTGTTTACTTTCAAAGGACCCTCATTACTGAGACATGCATGAACTTTGCAGCATAATACACCTTTTATCTGCATCATTAAAGGCTGACACGTCTTATAAGATTAGTTGTTAAAATAGCCTTTAAATTTTGTGCTGTAGGAACCTTGAGTTGCTTTTAATATCGATTTTTTTTTATAAAACAGGAAGTTTTGCAACAAATAAGAAAAAAATATGTTGAAATATAACAAAGTGCAGACATTAATGCAGTATTTGATTATTTCATGTAAGACTGATGAGGGGTGTGCAGAAGGACATGCTTTGCTGATCAAATATCACGTGCATGCCAACATTTTTATTCAAAACTAACCTGTAAATATTTCTTTATTTTACTAAATTTAACAAAACTGGAATAAATACCAACATGTGATATTTTTGTATGTACATTAATGCAACAAAAATAAGTCAGCAGATTTTTGTATTTGTAAGTTATCATCATTGTCAAACTTCAATCATTGCAGGCTGCAGAAATAACAAAAAAAAAACCAACAAATTATTACTGAAGGATATTTGACCGAGTGAATAATAAATCTCTACAGTGTCATTTTCCTCTCACACTGTTTTTGTACTGCTTTTGTTTGTAATATGCATTTGTTGCTTCATTTTTTGCCTTGATAATAATAATAATACTTTACTGTATGGCACTTTTCAATACAGGTAACAAAGTGCTTGACAATGTACAGTAAAAACATGTAAAAATGAACAGCTGACATTAAAAACAAATTAAAACAATGAGACAAGCAGCCAAGCAATAAAATTTATCAATAGGAGCAAATAAGCAATAAAATCCAGATAAAAGTAGGTAAATTCACAAAATAAAAGCTTTTCTGTGAAAATAAGTTTTCAGTTGAGAAATTAAACAAGGGACTGATTGTGTAAGTTTGATCTCCTCTGGCAGGCTGTTTCAAAGTCTAGGGGCTCTCACCAAGTAAGCTCTGTCACCCCTGGTCTTAAATCTAGACCTTGGAACAGCCAGTAGAGCACTGCCAGAGGATCTCAGACTGCATGGTGGTGCATATGGGGATGATGATGTTTGCTTTTATTTTGAAAGTCTCTGAGACATTGAAAAGTTACTGGACTGATGAAAAACAGCAAAAAAAAAAAGGCCAACAAAGTAAAATTTTAATCCAGGGGTGGCCAACCTGCGGCTCGGGAGCTGCATGTGGCTCTTTGCCTTTCAGTGTGCGGCTCTTCAATCCATACATAAATTATATGTATAGATCTATATATTGTTATGAGTAGTGGTGTGTTTATGTCATTTCGTTAATGTGTGAGAAGAAGTGTGTTTGTAAGACCCTGTGCGTGACGTGGCTCTCTGTAGTATCACGGTCATTTTTGTGGCTCTTGGTCTCTGAATGGTTGGCCATCCCTGTTTTAATTTCTCCAAGAAGAGGCAAAGCTTTTAGATTGTTTTTGGATGTGAAACAAATCTAGAAAACATCAGTTGGACTAATCTTTTGGAGGGAAGCTACAATTTGAAATGTAACTAAAGCTTAAGAAAGAGAAGTACTTTATTTTATACATTTTTGTTCATAATTCATATATTCCAGGTTTGGACTGTTGTTTTTCATCAACAAAGAGTGAGTTGGGTTTCCTCCAAGCAAAAAAAAAATAAAGAAAAAAAAAAAAACAGCCACAGCTTTTGTTTTAAATTCATATACAAATGAGTTCAAGTTGAGCCATTTGATTGGACAAGGAGCGTTTAGTGAGTGCTGGAACTTTTAGCTGTCTGCTGTATGTGTTGTAAATTACGGCACGGTGTAACATGCAGTAAAAAGGGTTGCTTTTATTGGATTATTGGAATCACAGCCGTACCAGTGTTTAGCACATCAGCACTCCCTTTAAAGCACCAAATTAATCCAGAGTTCATCTTTCAGACTTTGCAGAGTAAAGTTTTCACAGACTGTTTGTTCACTCTGTTCGTAAAGAGAACTCTCTTGGTCCCTGAAACTTGTGCAGGCCTCACTTTGTTATTTTGCCTTTGACTTTAACCTCATAAAACTCCTGTCTTGGTTTTGGTTTTATGGGGGCGTTGTCGCTCACTAACTTTGCCCACTGTCCTCGTCCTCGGGCAAACAAACAAGCAGCCTATTTCAAAGGTGAAAGTCCATGGCGCTTCCTCTTTAAAAAAAACAACAAAAAAACATCCTCATCTATTTCCAAATGTGACACTGTGCTTCCTTATACCCTTGGGACTTCTGTGTCCGTAGTTCCAGGTCGGTTCCCAACAGCGCAGCAATGCTGCGTTAACCTCCTTTCCATACACACACACAAACAAACACACACACACACACCCCAAGGTAACTGTGGGTAGTCGGGCCCCAAAGCTTCGTCGTCCAGGACAAATTGGTAGCAAGCGGCTCATTTACTCGGAGCCGTCATGAATGGACTGTGCCGTGACTGTGTAAACAAGTGCAAAGACTCCCAAGGGCATTCCTGCATAAATAATGACTCCAAGAGATGTTTGCCATTTGTCCCACTCACTGGTTGCAGACATGGGTCAGCTAGTCTCCTCTGTGGGGAGTCTTCAGTAAACAACAGGGGCCGTGTCCATTAAGGAGTGTGAGGAAAGTTTACCTGGTCACAGGTGTGAGGGCCGCTCTCTGAGCTGAGGGGTATATTTGGCTCATTTCTCCTTCTTGGTTCAGAGATTTTCGACTTTCTGTTTCGGTAGGCACCAAAATTTCACAAGTTGACCCCACTTTTGTTTGAATTTCTCAAAGTTCCAGCTCCTGAGCCAAAGTTTCACCAACTCAAAAGAAGTTATTTTGTCTGGTGGACGTCTGAGGGGCTGTGTTTTGTCAGTCTGCCATGGCAGAGATTTTGGTGGCAGGTTAGAAGTCAGAACACATCACATCGCCTGTCATTTCAGCCCAGCCAAGGCTAGTCTAAAGTCTCCTCCAGAACATATAAAGTTGTTCATGTTTTCAAGTTTTCTTTTGGGTTTTAAAAGCATGACTGAGAGGAGGAGTTATCTTTTATCACTTCTTTAATTAAAAAGTTGTTTTCCAGTTTAATTTTCCAATCCTGGATTTTAGCTGTATCTTTCATAGCTTCTGAAATGAAGTTGACTGAAGAATTTAAGTTTGTTAGTTTGAAGAAACAGCTCACAACTTTGCTCTTGTAAATGCATCTGAGGAGGAATTACGGTTGCCACAAGGTGTCAGCTAATTTGCAAAAGACACAACACAACAAAAGTACAGCCGCAATGAAATTTAAGAGGACAGTTATCCTCGTAAGTATTTTTTTTTTTCTTTTACAACTTCAGCTATGCTAAATATAGCTCAAATGCTAACATTATGACATGAGTGTTTCATAAAGCTAAATAAAAGAAGACATATTACCAGTAAATAAAGAAATATAAGTACTATGAAGGATATCACAAGGTGGGACCCCTACAAAGCTACATTTATCATAGATAAGGTAAAGAAGAAAATCATTTACTTACTTTCACGACTTTTCTGTGTCCGTTGGGATAACTAATCACTTTTGACCTCCGTTATGGCTGTACTTCCATTGTGTTGTGGCGTTTGCACTTGTATTGTTGCTTTTTCATCTGTGTTGTAGCTTTTGCAAAACATCTGACACCCCCTACTCATGAAAGGAATGTTGGTTTGACTTCAAAAACTGCTTTTGAATGCAAAATTGTGGAAAAAGTTTGATTAATCACAAGTATCGCAAAAATGAATTATTGGACAGATATTCATAGAACATAGAACTAATTAAAAAGTTTACAAATAGTTGAAGTGAAACTAGATATGTGGTTAGTTGGTGACACTTTGCCTTAGGGGTTCACAAATTTCATCACACTTAGGTAATAATTAGACAAAGTTTTTTTTCTTATTTCTTTGAAATTAGCACATCACTTCTTTAAAGTAATGTCCAAATTTATTTTTGCAAGTCACAATTGGTAGGTTACAGTTTTCTTCCCAGTTTCTTTGAAATTTACTCCAAATTACAAGGTAAGAAGGTGACGTTAAGCAAATAATTTATCTGAAATTAAATCACAACCCACCACAAAATGTTTTTGGAAGTATCCCAACGTTTCTGCTATTTTTAGAGAATCAGGTGATAAATAGCTGCTTAGTTCTTGAGAACAGAAGTTAGGTTCATTGTTTCCTCTGATAAATACCTTTGAAATGTTAAGTGAATAATTCAGTTTCCCAATAAGCAGTCGATAGTTAGCTATTTGTTTTTTAATTTCACCAAGTTCTCTAGCACCCAGTTTGTTGATATACATAATTGAGATCAGATGCAAAATGATAAACCTTTATGACTAGGCCTGTAATGTTTTACATGATACAACTGAAGGCTTCAGATGTGATATTCGATAAGAGTGGGGTTGTAAATTGGCCTTACCTGATTGTGATAGACACTGCAAGTACATGCGCACTGCAAAACAAAATCTGGCCAGAAGTTATGTTAATTTTCACCAAATTCTCATGATTTTTTTTAAAAATCTAATTATTATCTAAGCAGTTAGTTGCAAAAGCTACAATACATAAAAAAGTGATGTTTTAGAAGAGCTCACAGACCAAATTCAACGCCTCGACCTGGCATTTATAGGGCAAAACTTGCTGCAATTTTTAAACTCGTGCATCAGCTCAAACATGGAGAAAAACAGTCTTTACATACATCTCCTGCTGCTTTTAGATTTATATTAAACCCATTGAGTTCTCTTACAGATCAAGTTTTTCAGATTCTCGTCCCTGATCTCTCTGTACCTTCAGCGCTTGTCTGATCCTGTGGATTTTCTCAACATCACCATTTACACTGACCACTCCAGCCCCCGACCGAGCAGCTGACTCACCCTGAGCCGCCATGATATGTCAGCATTAATTTTAATTTAAGGTTTTTAATATTGAAGGGCTTATCAGAGCTCTGCCATTAGTGCAAAAAAGGAATCATGTCATGAACTGAAGTGTTGAACAAGTGGAATATTAGACCAGACGGTGCAGCTGGATGAAAAGTCACGCAGAGTTCAAAGTCTTTAAGATCTTTTTTTAGGTATTACAACACGGTCCATGTGTTGTAATGTAAAAAGGAGGAGATGTCCCACTCTGAGCAGATCCTCGTAGACACTCAAACAGACTGAAACTTCACTCTTCCTCTTACGATCACTGAGGAAACACAAGCGCACTGTCCTGATTTAATCTCTAGCTCCATGAGCTTTATGTTCCTCTCAGTGTCGTTACTGCACATCAGTAGCTGCCGGGAGCTCAGCAGTCAGCTGTGCTTTTCAGACGGCCACCCGGGCTGGGAGCTGCACTCAATATAGTGTTTCATAATTGTTTGGCATATAGGTTTCTGCTCGGAGCGTGGGTTTGAGGGAGAATGGAGCGCAAGAGGATGTGTCAGTGGGAGAGAGGGGAAGAAATAAAGGAAAAGACAAAGCGACACCCACTCTTCATTAGCTTAAACATTGCGTGTATCCGTTATCCTGTAAGATAACATTAAAAGGAGGGAAAAAAAGAAAGCGGAAGCCCACATCGATCGCACCGCAACATGGGATGGAGATATAAAACAAATCCCCACACTTAGACTCCACCATCTGTTCATCTTGGAGAAGAGCACGCCTTTGCGACACTTTTTTCTCCCCTCCCTCAGGAACCAGCGAGCTCTCCCAGAAAGCGTACAGCTTGACAAAGTGACACGCCTGGATGCCAGCCCTGTGGCTGCATGTTCTCCCCCCCACTCCTCCAGTTAGAGCTTTGCTTTTTCCAGATAGTTTGCATATCTAAATCCAGTTTTTGATAGCATATGCGGAATACAATGTGACATAATACATTTTGAGCTCCATGTGAGAAATGGAATTATCTCGGTCGTGATTGTTTGCTCTGTGTTACAGTAATCACTTTCTTCTGGGAGCAACGACGTGACTCACTCACATCTTGACCTGCTGTCATTATCTATTTCCTCTGACAGTATTTATGCATTTGGCTTGATATTTTGTTTTCCTTCAGGTGAATTAGAAATGAATTTGGAAATAGAATAAATAAATAAAAGGATGATGAAAAAATGAGTAATCCCCCTTGCAAATTGGAACAAGGAGTAAATCCCAGCGGCAGTAAATCCTCCTCTGTTTCCATCTCTCTCTGTTCTCTCTCAAAATGGTGTTTGGACGCTTCAGAGGAAGTGGTCGATGCTCACAGTGAGCACACGTCATGGGCTGCTTCCCTGTGAGCTCCACAGCCAGACAAACTCCCTGGTGGTCTAATTGATACAGGATGTGTTTTCCAAACTCTGGAGGAAGGTCACATCACACGAGTCCAACACACCGCCGAGACATACACAACACAGCAGAGGTGTTATTTACACTCAGACCCACTTCTTAGATGTTGACAGAATGGTGTATTTGAATGATTTCCCTCTCATCGACACCTCCTGGACCTCCTCTGGTTTATTTACCAGCTGGTTTCTCATCCTGAGTTTAATTTTGGAGCCTCATTGATGTATTTAAGATAAGAAATTGCAGTTTGTTCTGTGTTTGTTGAAGATGAACATCCATAAATCTTTGAAAATCACATCAAAACAGGTGCTCCTGAAGCAGCTCTAAGCCAAGGTGTCTTTTTAGTCCGCCCACACCAGAAACATACCTGAACACACATTTCAACACTCTGAAAAAGATCAAAGTACACAACCTGAATTCTCCCTGTAACCTTAATCTGACCTCTCACCTGGTTTGCCTTGAATTTACTTGTTTCTGATGCTTATTCTGATGTTAAACCGTTTTAATTGTTGCCATTCATTTAATCTTTGCAAACAAAACCTGAGATTTTATCTGTATTGAATTAAAAATGACAAAAACTGTGTTTTATGTGGAAACAAGCTTTTTAAAGTCAAGATAACCCAGTCTCGACTTAAGCCACCTAAGCTCCTGGACAGGATAAGCAGTGGAAGATGAATGAATGAATAAACTAGAAAAGTACTGAAAGAGCGCAGACCACTGACAAGCATATTGCGATTGTCACCATCACTGTAGTCCTACTTTAATGTTATACTCCCTTTCAGCAGACTGTCTGCTACAATTTGGTGTTAGTTTCAGATTTGTTCGATAATTTGTTTCCTGACAGAGTTGAAAATTATGATGACCCAGTACATATTTCATATTCCAGATCTTAGTATCCAGAATATTGCCAGGATCTGGATCGTACTTTTACATCCATCAGAAATTATGGAGACCTTGTCTTGTATTGTTTTGCAAAGCAGTCCGACCATTTATGGTGAAGTTATATACACATATGGTGAAAACGGCCCTATCTCACAACGATAAAGAATCTTTAAAAAAAGTCCCGGATCCAGAGTGTGATCCAGATCACTTCCAAAATTTAACCACTTCTTCCTCATCCCATTTTGAACATTTCCTGAAAATTTCATCAAGATCTATTCGTAACTTTCTGAGTTATGTAGTTCGAAGACAAAAAGACACACCCCCCAAAAACATGACCTTGTTGGTGGACGTAATGAATGAGTGATGAAAATGGCAGAAAAAGAAGTGTAGAGTTGTGCAACAAGATCAATATTAAAAGGATTGAAACCCTCTTACCATCCCCCCTCAGCATTGTCAAATTGTATAAATACACATTACTTTATACTCTATTTCAGACCTTTAAGTCCATATACATATATTTGCAATAAAACAAAAAAACAAACAAACAAACAAAAAAACACAACAAAAAACAACAACAACAATGGGAAAAAAAGGAAAGAAAAAAAAACACAACAACAACAAAAATCTGCAATTAATGGTAGCACCTGCAGCCCAATAACTTGCAGCGCTGTTGTTGCACTAACTACGTTTTTCTTTGTCTTAATTCTTGCTCATGTTCGACGTCCCTTTGGACAAAAGCATCTGCTAAATGAAACTGTAGAACTGTAGAAAACACCAAAAAGTGGATTAAAAGAAATTAAAAAAAGAAAAACACATTTTATGTATTGACAGCGAGACATTTGTACCAATGTTTCCAGTACCAGGATGTAAACCCTGTGTCACACATTCTGGGCTTAGTGAGTGGCATTATTATTTTATTGTCTGAATCAACCAGTCGACCCATACATTTATACATACATACAGTTTCTAAGAACAGCGTAAAATGCAGGCACAATACTGTCAACGAACATGTTACATTTGCACTCGTCTATCAAGGTAATTTAAGACATATTCTATGTGCATCATTAAAAACTACCTTGATTTATTTATTTATTCATTTTGCTTTGCTTTACTGTAGTTGCACAAAAAATGAACAGTTTACAGAAGAGTACAGTAGGCTCTAAAAAGCTGATTTTAACATTTTGGTGCACATCTGAAATTTACTAAAATTTCAAGCATATTAGCTTGTGCATACAATTTACAGCAATGACGCTGAACATCATCATCATCATCATCATCATCATCATCATCATAATCATCATCATCATCATCATACAAATCACTTCTGATAATGTGCTCCAGGTATTTGACTTTTTCCACCACACTGAGGATTTGATCAAAAATGAAGAAGGATGGAACCAATACAGTAAGCGTGCCATAAAACCTCACATTCAGTTTGTATTGTGGAAGAAAACAAACAACACTGTAAAGTGTCCTTGAGTGTTGAGGAAGGCGCATTGAAATAAAATGTGTTTTTATTATCTTTACTAGCTACAACACTGCAGAGCAGTCTGAACTGAAATATCTGTTTACAGTGAAATTTACTTAAACTTAAAAGCACAAAGCCGAGGGGGAGAACTTTGTAGCTGCAGGATATTTGGCAGGAGGATGAGTTTGGCTGCCTGTGGGATCCAAAACCCATCCCCCAGCAGGGTAGGGTTGTTTCCAGGGGTGAAATCAAAAGTTAAAATCTGATCCTATTCTTTTTAGTTGATTAATTTCTTTTTTGTGATTGTGATCGCCAGTTATGACTCAATAGAAGATCTTACAGCTAATCAACATTAGCAACAGAGTTTAAAATCTACTTGTTTGCATTGTTGCCGGCAGAAGAAAATAACGCTTTCCTTCTTAGCCCTACAGAGCCCACCATATTGGCAGCTGGTTTGAAACCAGATAAGATGGATGGATCATTATTTTTGCTCATAAAATCTGGAGAGTTACACTTTCATATTACCCCGACATTTCTGAGACACTGTTTCCTTCCACTAATGTGTTTGCAGAAATTCAGTATAGCGTGTCAACAACAAAACCATAACGATCCAGGCTCTGGTGGTTCACATCGCTTCCTAAATTGAACACAAGTTCAGTATGTTTTTTTTTACATTTATATTTTTGTGGGAAACAGCCATCAAATGTCTGTATTTAGAAAAATATATGTCGTGTTTTCATTCTTTTATGGATTATTGGACTTTTTAGCAAATATCTCAATTAGTCTGGTCATGAGTCTGTACCATAGACTGTATAAAACATGGACGAAGCCTCCACGACGTCACTCATCTGTTTCTGAAACCATGAAATGAAGCCAATCTGTGGACTCAGCCACATTTGCTGTGACGCCAGCTGTGAGTTTTTCTTTGAGCAGTTACAGGGCGCCCGGCGGTCATGTGACCTGAGCTGTGCCTCTAATTGGAAAATCAAACGATCCTAAACCACTTCTAAACCACAGAGATGGAAAAAAAATCCTCACTGTACAGTGTGCCAATAGTACATCTGCCTTTTAGACCCAAGCCATTTTTTGAACCAGGCTGTAAATATGCTTTTTAATGCCGTAAAAGTCTGTTTTTATGGCTGGGTGTGTATGTTCTTTCCGTTCTTTTTGCAGACAACCTCAAGCAGATTCTTGACGAACAGCGACTTTTAGCACTGAAGCATAGGCTTCATTTTACTTACTGGATATTGCCCTCAGTCTGTACATTTTATTAAAGCTTGGGATAGAAGGGCTGTATTGATGCACAGCAAACGTTTTACGCAAAAAAATGACACTAAAGCATGTTGAAATGTAAATATATGCTGTGACAGTAATTTAATTTATCTTTAATGTATGTAGTCTGCGTTTTAAATATGCAAATCATCTCCAGTATTGAACCAAGACCACATTGGGCACTTGTGAGGAATTTATCTATAAATGTCAAATGCTGTTACCTAAAATGGAAGAACACATCAGATTCAAAAACATAGCTGTTTAACTTTTTTAACACAACTAGTCTTGGTGGAAACATGATTCATGGCACGTCCAGGGAACAAGTGTGATGACGATGCCTCGGTGCCTGGCAGTGAAGGCTGAACAACAGTCGTTTCGGGTTTGAAAAGTATTGAAAGATTAATTGTAAATCTCCCGTCCTCCTGATTGCTGTGGATTAATTGAAGCCGGTGTCTCTCTGTGTTTTGGGTATTAGCTTCTGGGCGACACACCCCTCCCGCCCGCCCCTGCCAAGTGGTGACACATGGCCGGCTGTGCTTCATTTTTTTTTCAGTGTTTGGTTGAAGCTGTGTCCGTTCTCCATGGCCCCTCTGCGCTGCTTCCACCGGCTGTAAAGGGGACATCCATCAGGACAGGTGTAATTTGCCATGCAGTCACGCTTCTCTGCTAATACCATTTGTTAACCACTTGTTAAATGTGTGTGAGAGACTGTGTGTGTGCATGAAATGACTCTTAGATGTGCTTCATTTCTGCATAACTTTTCCTCACTTTTCACTGTTTTCATGCAGGCTGTTTCACAACCGTTCTAATTGGCTGGTTGACTAATCAATTTAGTTCAGAGAAAGGCGAACTTTTCATTTTGTCCTGTTGAACATGCTTGACAAGAGAAGGCCCTGAGCTCCCACTTACTGACAATGATGTGACCCAGAAGAGTCTGTTATTAAATGTTTGAAGGATTTTTTCACTTTTGACCACAGATTTTTTTTTTTGTGCCATCTTTTCCTTCCTTCTGCTGTAAGGAAATTCTACAATTACTCTGCTCTTCAGGCCCATTTGTTTTGTTCCCTTTGCTCTTGCATCACAGTCCCAGCTTTGCTCTGAATGCTACCAAATGGCTTTCCTAGATAGCCTCACACAATGCAGTTTAATTCTGGTTACACAACACTAGATGTCACTCCAATGTTCTGAGATTAGTTTGATGTGACTGCGTTTGCCCACAACTAAGGTGGACATTCCCGTTCGCCTTTTAGTGCGTTTCCTCACATCAGCTCGAACGCTTTCACATCACATTACATCACGTATCCCCGTAGTTAACCGCGGATCAAATGCTTGTGTCATCCGAGTCGGAGATGCTGCCTCAGATAAGCAGATTTAAAGTGTGTGTTATTTGAGCAGAAAAGTGAAGAGAGGGTTCGCGCTGTGGTGTGATCCCGGGTCTCGAGGGGAGGCTCCCGCTTGTCAGAATGTGCTGTTGCAGGATCTTCCTGATGAAGTCATTAAGAAGTCATTAAGAAACCATTAAGAATCATTAAGTCGGCGAGGTGGCACTCCGATGCGCGCACAGCGAAGCGCCAGGCATCAGGAAAACTTGTTAATCACGCAGTTTATTTGTTTCCCCAGTGTGAGACTGTAAATACTATGACAGTGTGTTGAAGTGTGCCTCCTAATGAAAGTCTGTATTAGCTCCTTCGCCAGTGTGTGAACGCCCGTCTCCAGAGGGGCCACTCTCATCATCACACAATGGCTGCCTCCTCGCCAGCTCACTCTCTAAAGCAATAAACAAGAGCACGCGTTTCTGATTCTGTTCACTCATTTTCCCCTTAATCGGCCAGGTGGCTGCTTCAGAGGATGGCAGAGGTATCAGGGAGCTGTGTTTTTGTCCTCTCTGCTTTGATTTAGAAGAAATGCTCCTCTGGATGAAATAACACAGAAACATGGTTCAGTGCAGGACAGTGATGTGTTTGTGTTCTGCACATCTGGCACCGTTCTCACAAGATCTTTGAAGGGATTCTGTTTTCCAATACATTAGAGAAACAAGCCTGTCCTGAAAAAGACTGAAGCTAGATACACAACAAGGAATTGTTCTATTTAATCATGATGTTTGATACTTTTTATGCTTTAAAGGAATAATTTAGTATTTTTTTTAAAAGTTGGTCACAAACTTTGGCCTTGACAGGAAGTATTTTATTTACAGATCATGAAAGTAGGGCCCCATGATCTTTGTGACTTTTTGCCGCTTATGGCACCAGATTTGCCAATTATTGGATTGTTTACCCACAAATCGAGACCCCAAGCTGGGTTAAAACTGTCATGAGATACGTTAATTTTACCCTGATGATGTTAGGGAATTGGTTTGCTATTTACACACCTGCACCATCAATGAACTTATGGTTTCTCCATCTCTCCAGTTAGCATAGAAGTTTCTCTTCTTTCTCCTTTGGTGCATGGAGTCGCCTTTACCTCTGTAAACTCTAGCTCGCAAACATCCCCATGTTTGTCCATAGCATGTCATTGCCTTGGTAAGAATCACTCATGAATTAGTTTGGTTGTAATTTGTCTCTTTACAGCCTGCAGAGGAGCATCTCTGTGTTGGCCTCGTCGACAGAAACCTGTAGCCTAACCTGTGAGCTGTTCCTCCTGACAGGTTTTCATTTAGGGATCCAAGTTGATCAGCGTCTGTTGATGCTAATAAAATCACTAGTGAGATGAAACTTTTACAACCCCACTTTAAAATACTGAAATATCCCTTTAAATGCATCTATGATGATGTTAAATGGAAAGCCCCTACCTTACCATTTAGTCTTGAAATGCACAATAGCACAATAATCAAAGTACTTTTACTCTTGACCAAATGTGACATGGATGCAGTTTCAGTGAGATTACCTTGTGGTTTGTAAAGAAGCATTAGAAGTCATAATTTTGGAAATGCTTGCCCCCAACCAATTTTTAGTGAAGCTAAAGCAAACAGAGAGCAGTCACTGTGCTTCTGGCTACTGGGTGGCAAAAAGTTGGAACTCCTACGGGTACAGGTCCAAAAATATGAGACAATGCAAGTGTCCACTTGAGGCTGGCTCCAGGTGTACTGGAAGTGACATACACACCAAGCCAAAAAAAGACGTGTGCACAACATAAATAAACTTATTTACAGCCTGGTAAAAAAAAAAAAAAAAAAAAGTTTCCCATCTGAATTTCTGTATCGGCGCGCTTCAAGGTATTAAATGGAGATATTAAGATTGTGGGTACCTCCTATCAGAGACACAGCTCACGTGACTGGTGGACACCCTAAAGCGGTTAGTGTGGAGACTTAAAGCCTGTGTCATAGCCAATATGGCCGCGCCAGCCAATTTGCTTCAAAACTCAGTTTCAGAAATGGACAGGTGATGTAGTGTAGACTACATCCATTTGTTATACAGGCTATGGTTTTTGAAGCATTTATGTCTCCCCAGCTACTTCCTTATTTATTCAAATGTTGCATCAATCTTAGTCTAACTATGACCAAAACATTCTACCACAAATGAATGAATGAATAAAAACTGGCTTTAATTGGGTCTCCTTTGCTTTTGCAGTTGACCCTTGATGGACATTTGAGGAACTGCACTTATATATCTACAGATTTGTTTTCCAACGACAGGCTTTGTTCTGACATGTTTAAAATCTCAAAATGGTTTTAAATTATGAAGGGAAAAAATAAATTCAGAATCATTTAGATGGTTACAGGGGAAACCACTCTACTTTACTTCATTGCATCTACCAAGGTCTGTTGTTTGGGCTCAAAATGATAAATTTGGTAATATTTAACTCCTGGTTTATCACTTAAAAAAAATAAGTCTGAGAGGGTGAATGCAACTCTGAGAGAAGATGCATTTATGTGATTCCATTCACTTTTCCACATGATGAATGACTCTGGTGTTTGTGAAGTGGTACAGGAAACATTCACAGACAATATCACAATAAGCACAAATATCTAGTGCCCTCTTCTCTCTGTAAACATTGTAAATATGTGATAAGTCCTTGAACCTGCGAGTCACCAGATTATTCTGGATTCCTATAGATATGTGAGTGTGAGAACGAGCCTGCCAAGTGTCAGCACTTGTCACGCGTGTATGCGTGCCCTTAGTGTTTTCCTAGCTGATTGTGTGTGACCACTAGAAGCTCCATACTGTGACAGGTCGGGAGGCGGAGGGTGCTGCTTGAACAACCACTGAAGAGCTCTTATCTTACTCATTAGGCCTGAGCGAGATGTTGCCTTCCCCCATAATTATCTCCATACAGTAAATCTCTCATTAGAAGGTCCTTCTAAAGCGGACCCTCAGAGACACAGGGCTATCTCCTGGATGAAGAGGGAGGGGACGGAGGCTGAGGGGCCACCGAGCGCTGCTATCAGATGGAGCGGGCTCAGAGGGCTGGCAGTGATGCATTCAAGGTCCTTTAAAGGGGTAAGGGTTACAGCTTGGATGCCATTTACTTGACTGAGACTAGCATTGGTAAAAATCAAATGTGCACTTAGTAAATAAATCTTCAAATTGTGTTAAAAGAAACATTTTTGGAATAAAAACATGCGGATTAAGGAGTAGCAGTATGTCTGCTCTTGTCTTAGCCAAACACGGTGAAATATCTGTTTCTTCCTGTCTTTATTTTGGAATTGAAGGTGACCAGCACATCTCTCATCTCCCTTTCTTCACTGTCCAACAATATCCTACTGCCCTTGACTTAAATCTCTAAGTTAAAGATGTTATGAGGAGGATCTGTTTTAGTCGCACTTCCTCACCACCTTGTGGCTCGGAGTCTCCGCACACTGTCGTAAACTACTTTTAGTGAGGTGTGTGTTTGTTTTGGGATTAAATGGAGATTGGATAGAAACAAATTTTATTTGTTCAAGAAAACTTTTTACTGGATATAACGTGCTGAGGTTAGGTATTTATCAGTAGAGTTATGTAGCACTATGGTTTGAAACGTGACATCAAGCTGGTTATATGTCAGCGACATTGCCAGCCTGCTGCTCCGTCATATCTGTAGGCTAATGTGACAACAAGTAAACACTGTCAGTTTGTAAGTAGTTTAGTAGCCGTTTATATTTAGCACAGCTGGCAGCCCGGTGCTCTGAGACAAGTCTGTAATGTGTAACGTTAGTAAATCCTGGTCAGCTGGCTAGCTTATCCCCTGTATTAAAGAGTGTTACAGCCAGAGCTAAAGGCTAATTAGCCTTTAGCTCTGGCTGTGTCACTCTGCAGTTAAGCTTTCTTCTGCTCTTCTGTCCTTTTTCTGTCTGACAGTTTGGCTGCTGTGTCCACCATCACTACAAAAATAATTAGAGAAACTTTTCTTCAGCAGAGAAAAACACAGATCACTGTGTTTTATCTCTTCTCACTAATAAACTTGGTCAGCCAGCCTGGTGTTGTCATAGAGACCTAGATGTGCCGTAAATCAATCCGGTCCTGGACGACCCAAACTGGAAGCTAAGAAGTAGCAATTTAAAATAACCTGTAAGTGTAAAGTGTTGATTATGATCCGGCATATATCTCGAAGGGAGACTTTTTCAAGATCCCTTTCAAACTCCTCACAGACTCTTTAAGGTTTCCTTCACACAAACCAGGAAATTATTTTGAAATATAAATATGTGATGCAAATGGTTTGCATGACTTGTGGACAAGGTGGCATCTCAGTTGTCTGGAGAAGAGTCTGGAGAAGAGTCTAGACATTTTGTTGGTATAGAAAGCATCAGCTCTAACCTGACACATATCTGTCATCCTTGAAATGTTCCTGGGCTTCTCCATCATTTAACACTTCATCTCTCGTCTGCTGCGAACACACATCCAAAATAAACAATAAAAAATGCAGGTGCAGCCTCGTAAATCCCCGCGTGAACTTTTACTGTCATTCAGCTGTTTGCAGCCATCGAAGAATATTGACATAAGTGCTGTCAAAATACCAGAAAAGCAGCCTGACAGATGGCTTTCAGCTGCCACATTCAGCTTATGGATGTGCCTTTGTCCACATATTTGGCTCGACACCTCTCCCCACAGTTTCCCCACCCAGAAAAACACAACCCTCCCGCTGACCGTGTGACCCGGGTCAACCAACTTCTCTCAGGGATTAATCCTTGCTGTGTGTAAACACATTAACTGGCAATTAATATGGTGATTCTGCTCCAGATGTGCTTGTAAAAGTGGAGTTTGGACTTGGCAAGCAGCTTTTTGCATCCATATGGGTTAGCTGCCGAAGCAATATTCCACCTGCTCCTGCCGCCATTATTTTTCACACATGCAAACAAATGCCCCAAATGAGAGAGCCACAGCATTTGGTTTAGCTGATGAGGATGGGGGACGTGGATGAGGAGGAGGGGGGGTTCATTCCAGCAGCATTCATATACACCTGGTTAGTATGTGTTGAGAATCTGTTCCTGCTCTTCCGTTATGTTAATTCCAGCCCTCCTCCCACACGCCGAACATGATGATGTGAGGGTTTCATCAACAGCTGCAACTGTCTGTCGAGTGATACAACATTACTGCAGTATCAGTGGTTTTCCCGTCGACTAGTTTAACTTCTACAAACTTTCAAACTGTCGGATTGCGTTGATAACGTGAGGGGGGAAATGATGTAAAGCGGGGAAATAGTTTGAAGCTTGGCTCAATCACCGTCTGTGACATTTCACCTCAACCTGCTAACTCAGACACGCACGCACGCGGCGCAGGAGCTCTCTAACAAATTGAACTGAATTGTGCTAAATTACTTTTTTTCATTGATCCGGCTTATTTCCAAGGCATGTAATTTAATCCCCCCATTACTAGGCCTATATATCATCTTTGTTTATAAAGAAAAGGCGATCAATAAAAAAATACTTACTCTCTTTGAGAATGAGTCGATGTGAAGCATGATACTGCAGTACTATCATTCAAAAGCAGCGTGGCAACCTGATCTGCCTCCGACTGTACCGCCATTAAATAAAACAAATAGTGAAAATAACATGCCGAAAGACAGAGATATCACACTGTGTGTCAAGCAGAAACTTAATTCAACCCTGTGTTTTCGCCTGTTGCTTTGCAGTCCTCCGGTCCCTCACTCAGGTGCATGCAGGTCACAGCTGAGATATTGTGTAACGCCTGCTGAGAGCGTCAGCGGCGTCAGCCAGCTGCAGAAAGAGTGATTGCATGCGGGCTCCGTTCACTCCTCTTCTCATCAGGATTTCCTCAAAATGCACCCACTAATTCTGAATTCAGAGCAGCAGCTAAAAGCGGCTAGTTTTCATGTCACACATCCTCTCAGTCTCTCTCTCTTTTTTTTTTTTTTTCCATCTCAGCCACATAAATTGCAGCGCTCTCATCACCCACAAGATCGACTCCATGATAGAAATATAAATGTATGCATATTTTAAAAGCGTCCTCAGTAGAAAACACCCACATTTTAATGCTTTTGTACTGAATAATCACAGGATTCCCAGGCTGGTTGCATCAGTTCCTTCTCTCCGTCTCTCTCAGCCCGTCTCTGCTTCTGTGTGTTTAAAAAAGCAGGTGTACAGGAAGACATTGATCTTATTTTGACTTGACATGTTTCTCTGGTGAATAAAAACTCATTAAATGTTCATCTTGCATACATAAAGCTCAGATGCAGATGTTAACCTTGCAGGCTTTTGCCATTATCTGTGTGCAGTTTATCTCGGAAAAGTGCTACATTTGAATCTGGAAATTACACCCACGCAGATGCTTCACCTGTTTACAAAGCTGCTTGAGGGTACCTTAAAACAGCAGTATGCAGAAGGAAAATAATTAATAATCATCAGAGGTTCATTTATTGTGATCAGAAATAAGCAGTTTCTTGCTGGGAGGTTGAGGAAATAGATGAAGTGTCCAGCATGCATCTCTCAGTGAATAGAAACATGAAACAAACACTTAAGGAGCAAATATCAACTGTGTGGCAGGAATGCTGGGGTTTCTGGGAAATGTGGTGAAACACCAGTTACCCCTAGCCTCAATGGAATTACAATTAATTGGACTGTATCTCTATGCTGTAAGTGCCCCCCCCCAGTGTTCCAAGATCCCGCCCCCAGCTCATATAGCCCTACCTCGCCTCCGAACAACACGCCCCCTCCGACAGAGCAAGAAGCCAGCCGGCAGAAAATGTAATGAACACAACAGTCATCCCCTTTAACACATGGTGGGAGCTTTTTCAACTGGATCACGATTAAAACCATAAATTAGCGGGGCGAAGTGGGTCTGGCATTGCCACTGCTAGCTGAACAGAGCAGAGCCGACTGTGGGCGAGGCTTTACCTTTCTCTGCGTGTCTTCACCAGCTCAGTTTACAATGCCAAAGATGTGTGGCTAACTTGTGCTTGAATCTATTGACAGAGCCGACCCGTTCCGACCAGCAACAGTCATTTGTCATTCAGTCATTAGCCAGTTAAGGCACAGACTAACCAGAGTTATTCAGCTGACATCTCCCACTGTAGGAAACAAAGTCATTACTTGTTCAACAGAAATTCAGCTGTCTCAGCGTCAGTCTTCAGTCTGAAATCCCCCAGGAGCTTTTTCCACCAGTCGTACATTTCTCCAATATTCAGTCTATGTTGGCATCTGTATCACTCATAATTCTTTCTTGCTTCTGCCTTTTCTTCGAAACTTTTTCGTTTTCTTCCCTTCGCTGTGGAGGGTCACAGTAACAGCTTCCTAGTTTCAGTCTTCTCCGACTCCATGATGCTTCAGTAGCTGAGCAGCTAGCTGACGTGAGCAGGGTAGTGGGGAAGGATGAGGCGGGACCATAGGCAGGGTGGAGCGGAGCAGGGGAGACAGAGGATTGGATGGACTCACGCACAAATCCGAAATGAGGGGAACGGCGGTTCAGATTGGTCAATTATTATGCTGTTTTGCATCTGATCTACTGAATGGATTTTTTCGTTCTTTTTGCTTTTTATATTGCGTGGATTGGACCATCTGACCCTAACAGTCTCATAAATTGTGTTTTTATTAATTCCCAAGCAGTAAAATCGTAGACCATAGCTTTAAAGGCAGAGGGGAGACGCTTTGGCTTAAATTAGACATCAACAGAAAGAAAGTAAACCAAGACACCAGGCTGCTGGCTGTTTTTCCAGTAACAGCAACAAACCTCCCACTCTCTGCCACACGGGGCCTGTCCTCCAGCCTGGCCCGGATGGACTAGTGGTCCCCTGATGGTTGCATCCTTTCCCCTGAGGTCCGCCGTGTGCCGTCGGGCAAAGGGGAGAGATGCACTAGCAGACGCTGGCCACAGTTGCTCTGCCTGGCATGAGCACGGTGTTGGCTCTGAGTAGACCCGAGTCTTCCAAGAGCTCTGTCTTTTCCGGGCCGGCCTGAGCGGCCGCATGGGGCCTGGCATGCTGAGCATGAGCTTGGCATCCCGGACAAACAACAGGAGGTGGAGGCATCCTCGCTCTTTCTCTCTCCTGATGATCTGCTCCAAGGACGATTTCCCGTCTCTGAAAACTGGCTGCGGTTAAGCACACAACAGCAGCAGCAGCGTTTACAGACTTTCAAAAGGAATAGAATAGAACAAAAAGGAACTGAGGGAATATGTCTGATTTGCTTCAAACATATTGTGAAGAATCACATCCAGGCTAATTAAATAGTGCCCGTGTTTTGAAGCAGACACATTGACGCGCTGGAGCTGCATTATGTGTTAGAATCTGTGGCTGTGCCTTGGCCTCTGTGCTTTAGCTAAATATTTTGCCAAAGCACAGAGGCCAAAATATCTGCCAGGTTTCTCCATATCTGCTAATGTCGGAATATAAACTAATGGCATGTTTGCCACAGCCGGGATGAGACTCTCCTCATAATCGGGCTGAACTCACTCTGATTTACTGCATTATTTAGTCTGATAAATTGGTTTGTGTCCTGCTATTTTGAAGCCTCCTATCTGGCATGTTTAACCAGTGCCATCTTGGATTTTTGGATCCCAAAGTGACCATATTTCGAGGAGAAGGGGAGCTGGAGAGGGGCTATGTTTTAACAAATGCTCAGCAGTCAGTTAATGTTAGTGCTAGCTTGGATAGCAATGTGCAACCCTGAGTAATTTACTCGTGTTTTCTGCTTTAAAAGCTTCAAATCAGATATAAAACAAACCTATAGAAACCTGCCTACCATCTTTTTTTAAACCACTTTTGAGTTAATACACAGTAGTAAAGCCCTGGGTCTACCCTATGAGTAAGTTATTGTCCTGTTAATGTTGAAGAAGACTCTCACATACTCTTCAGGAAAATTCTTAAATCAAAGACCTGATGACTTTTTTTGACTTAGACTTTGTAATAGTCGGATGGGTCTTCCCCTGCTGGCAGTTAGACAGATTGCAGGTTTTAAATCTCTCGTAAGCTGACTTCCACTTTTCAGTCTCTTGTTCATGTAAGTGTACTTGTATTTCACACAGGGTTGGGAGGGTTACTTTAAAAATGTAATCCAGTACATTTACAAGTTACCTGGTAAAAAATGTAATCAGAAACTTACTCTAAGTATCACAATATTAAAGTAATGTACCTGATTACTTTTATCTGCTTTTGGATTATTGTAATACTAAACATGAACATAAAGACAAGAGAGTATAAAAGATATGTCGTCTGCTCACTGTATTTATTGCGGGAAACAAACGATAAAATCTCCTTTTACACTGCAAGCAGGAAATGCTGTTTCAGTTGAACACATAGACTAAGATAACCCACATTATTTTTTAACAAATCAGGTGTTTGTGAACTGAATTTTTGAAAAGGAGTGTCCACACAGTACAGTGGATATCGACAGGTTAGCAAGCCAACGAACCTGAACTTAAGCTTACTGGATATCTGTGTGTTCCAGCAAACGTTAGCAGTTTGTCTTCGTACCTGTAGATGTTTCTTTAAGTCGGACATGGAGTTCCTGGATGATAGTTTGCACTGTATTGTAATGTTGTTCCCCCTTTTTGTTTTAATCTCAAATGATGCCACAGTTTGCCGAGTAGTGGCCATAATGACAAATGACCCTAGCTTACATTATGTTTGCATACGACTCGAGGCTATGTGGGTGATCACTGAACATGTTGGTTTGTTGTGGTGTTGCGCAGTTAAGTGTCGCAAGTGCCCACTGTGTATGCGTCTGCTGCATTGTAGTACATCTTGTGTAATTCTGCTAAAAAAATCCCTGTTTTACCAAATACTCCTGTAATCTGATAACATTTTTTGTTCTGTACTGTAACAGATTACAGTTAATTATTTTTGGTCTCCTTATTACATAACGCCATTACCATAGACTGTATAAAACATGGATGTAGTCTCCCCGACGTCACCTGTCTTAGTCTAAAACGAAAAATTAAGCATATCGGCTATAGCGGCCATATTGGTAGTGGCAAGGGCTTCGCGTACAGCTATAGGGCGCCTATCAGTCATGTGACCCTGAGCTGTGCCTCTGATTGGGCGAGCTTGGAATCTTAAAATCCTCTTAAAAGCCGAGTTAGAAAAAAAATCACCCTCTGAACAGTGGGTGTGGGTAGTAAAATTAGCGACACACACACAGGAGACGTTTTTTGAACCAGACAGATTTTAGCACTTCCGCATTGTCTCATATTCTTAGACCGGAGGTTACCACTTGGCCATTACATGTACTTGTTGCTCCCCAAGCCTGATTTCACATTAGCAGCAAACTCTGGTGAAAATATGTGGTATCCAATGAGTTAACTAGTATTTAGTTAAGTACGTGTTCACAAAGTGAAATGCAATGTTTTCCTTCTTTGTTCTTTGACAAACTAAAAGAATATATTAAAGTTAAATCAATTACTATCTATCTAAAACATGCCTCAAAAATAATTCATAACAACATCTAAAAGGGAATCAAATATTTGATGAATTCATCCCAAATTTGTACAACTGGCAAATAAACTTTCATAGAATAATATGCTCCTTGGAGTGTGTGATTTGTGCAAATAAAAGGGTCAAAATGTCAAACCTCAGAATGTTTTTGTGCATTAGTAACATCCTGCCATGCATGAATTAAAATAATGTTTACACAAAATAGATTTAAGTTTAAAAAACAGAGTTGGCAGGCAGTGTATGGCACACTCTCTGCAGAGGAAGTGTTTTGTAAACATTAAATTCAACACTATCAGTCTGAATTTGAACAACCAGAGCATCACAAACCTTCACAGCAATTGTTTCAAGTTTGACAAACTTACCGCAGAACATTTCAGCTTAGAAATCCTGTAAACACCTGTCTCGGTGTTCAGAGAGAATACCAGCCAGCTACAAGCATTAATTAACAAACTTTCGCTGCCAAATGATATCTATGAAAGCTTCAGAAATCCTGCTGCCAGCTGTATTGTTCTGTATATTTTACTGACAGCAATTTAAAAGCGCTCCCTACAGCTGTTTGGATTTAGTAAACTTGTTTCATTATACCACCGTGGAAAAAGTTTACAGCTACAAAAGGTCAAGAGGTAGCAACGATGTGTGGAGCGAGCGCCCAGCCCGCCCTGCTTGTTATTCACAGAGCTTTAAAAACCTAACTTTTATTTTTGATTTACATCTCCATCACTGAATTATCATATTGATCTCGTACTGTGGCTAATGAGCTGGGAGCGATACTCTCCCTTCACTTCTCCCACCATGCTGACTGACCAAAAGGACTTCTGAATCCTAACAACGTCCTTCAGGCGTCACGTGACCCAAAAGGGAGCATCTCATTTGCATGTAGAGCTCTGCGGATGACCAGTTTCCTAAACGCCCCAGCTGATAAAAATAAAGGAAACTGTATTTTAAAGCAGCGCCCTTCCTGCAACCCCCATAATTCATGCTGTTTATGATGTAAATATTTCAGAGAGGTGAGATGACCCCACAGCATGGCAAAGGCCATTAATAATCATAAAAATATGAACCGCCCTCTTGGTGATTAATTGCATGCATTTTGCATAATGCTTTGTTTGCGTTGAGCTTTAAGCAATTTACTATCAGCCGACCAAACTGTCAAAGTAACCAAGGCTACTTCAAAGTGAGTTTTTTCTGCCTGTATCACTAGTTACTCAACAGTTATCTCCGTGCAGGTTCAGAGATGGAGTCAGCCTGTTATGAAACTAAGAACTGTGTTTCTGCAGAGAAGCATTTCTGCAAACACTTCACTGAGAGTGATGCCCGAAAGTGTCATCAAAGCTCCCAAAAAAGTAAAGTGGTAAAATGCTCCATACCTCAGTTATGTGATGAGGCAAGGGTTGTGTAATAAATTCAGGTTTCATTTTGGCTTTCTTTGGAGCTTTTTGAATTTCAAACTTTGTTTTGATCAGATAGAATAACTAACAGCTCTGTCATGCAGACCTTTCAAATTACACCTTTATGTATCCAAACCAAAGCTCTTAATTCACCCAAACCTGACCTTACATTTCTTTCCTGACAAAACTTTTCCTGTATGGATTTCGTTGCCAAGATACCCTTGTGTAGATATCGACTGGAAAGATGAGGGCAAGAAATATCTGCCAAATGTTGAACAAGGAGATCTTGGCAACTTCCACACATCCTGCTGGCTCTGCTGAGATCATTTATTGACCGGATCATTCATGTTAACTTTTTAAGAATCATTTGAACACATCCTCTCTGCTCGCCTGCCAGTTGTTAAAAAAAGAAGTTGCTGAAGTGTGTGCACCTTTAATGTGAACAGTTAGCCTGGAAAGCTAAAGTTGACAGTTGCTTGGTAGAGAGTCAGTTGCTCAGTCCTTGTATGTACTTCCCTATCAACAGCCAATGTATTTCATTGGCTGTTGTTGTTAGGGATGTGTACCCATTGTACCCATCACATTTGAAACTCGAAAAGCACTCAGAGAGCACAAACCTCCACTAAGCATATTGTGATTGTCACCAATACTTTAGTCCTACTTTAATGTTATACTCCCTTCCAGCAGACTGTCGGCTACAATTTGGTGTTAGTTGCAGCTTTGTATGATAATTTGTTAAAAAATTATGATGACCCAGTACAGATTTTAGTATCCAGAATATTGCCAGGATCTGGATCATACTTTAACATCTGTCAGAAATTATGGCGACCTTGTCTTTTATTGTTTTGCAAAGCAATTTGACCATTTATGGTGAAGTTATATACACGTATGAAAACGGCCCTATCTCACAATGATAAAGCATCCTTTAAAAATTCCTGGATCCAGACGGTGATGACTTCCAAGGATCACTTCCAAAATTTAATCACTTCTTCCTCATCCAATTTCGATCATAACCTGAAAATTTGATCTAGATCCGTTGGTTACTTTTAGAGTTATGATGTCCACAGACAAACAAGTAGGCAGACAAACACTCCCCAAAACACAACCTCCTTGGTAATGATATGGTACCAATGCCTGGTACTTAGCAATTAGTATCAGTACTCAGAGGTACCAATTTTCTGTACTTTTTGTGTATGCTTGTGTGGCAATGAATATACATTTGTTTGATAATAAAATCTCAAAGTGTTACAATTAAAAAAATATTTATTTCCCAATAGATAAACTTGCAGTGCTATGTTCATGTCCAGCTTGGAAAATTCCCACTCCCGCACAGTCACAAGGATGTGTTGGGCACCAAAACATGGTACTGTTTGATTTCACATGAGTCGGTACTTGGTACTACAGACAAAGTTTTGTCAGTACCTATAAAAGTACCAAATTCGGTACCCATCCCTAATTGTGGTAAGATTCCTGAAGCGACAGTGGCTTTTTCTCAAGTGGCAACCTCTGGTCTAGGAATATGAGACACTGTGGAAGTGCTAAAATCTGCTGTTTCTCGAATGTCCGCTTGAGGCTGTACCTGTAGTCACATACACACCAAGCCAAAAAAAGCTGTTTTCAAAGCAGGAATTAACCTATTTACAGCTTGGTTCAGAAAAATGTCTCCTGTCTGAATCCCTAATTTTATTATCGGCACACACTGTACAGGGGGTGAATTTTTTTGTAATTCGGCTGTTCAGAGGATAGTAAGATCGCAAGCTCGCCCAATCAGAGGCACAGCTCAGGGTCACGTGACCGTCAAGCACCCTATAGCTGTACACGGCGCCATTGCCACTACCACTACCAATATGGCCGATGTGCTTCATTTTTCGTTTCAGACACAGTCGGGTGACGTGGGGGAGACTACATCCATGTTTTATGCAGTCTATGATTTCTCTGGACAAAAAGCTCCTGAGTGCACATTAAGTATCATTTCCAATTTGTGGTGCTTTTACAAAAACTGTACCATTTTCCTCATCTTCCTCCCCTTCTAACTGGTGCATTTTCAGCAAAAAAATCTCTAGATACAAAAATGCCAATAACCCTTAGTTTGTTCCTTCTTTACAACTGTAGAAACAGGACGATGGTGGTTTAAATGATTTTCAGAAAGTATTTACATGAAGAAAGAGGGTTGTCTGTTTCAGGGGTGTACATTCTGATTAATCAACATTCTACTAAAAGCTTCTGATAACAAGTTTTCCTTTGAACTAAAACTTGTGACATTTGAAGGACATTAAGGGGTTTTAATTTAATGATTATATTGTTTTATTTCCTTGAATACCGTGTGTCTCTAAAGTCTCGCTCTCACTTGTTGCACACCCAGAATGATACTTTTTTTTCATCGTCTCCTCTGCCGCCGTAAAACCCGCCTCAGCCTCTCATGGTTACATTTGGTGGTAAATCTACAGAAGTTTTTTCATTGCACAGACAGATTGCTTCACAGCCCCAGAACAGGAAGCATGTATTGTTCTCTTGGTGTGTGTATACAGAGGGGGGAGCATCAAATACAAGAAAGCCAAGTCAGTGTTTGTTTGTGTCCTTGTGGCAAACCTCGCTTCCAAGTTCTCTTGGAGAAAATTGAACAGAGAGTAGCATCCTTACAGTTTGAGATGGGCTGCGTGCTTGATACCGCATGTGTGACCAATTAAAGCACACAGCTGTTCTTTCTCCCATCTGTTTGAAGCGGCTCTGTATTATAGACTGTTTTGGATGTGATGTGTCATTCTCACGATGAATCACCAAGCTCCTCATTTGTTCTCATCAGTCGAGTTGCTGTCTGATTTATCCTCATCCATCTCCCGTCCTCGTGTGCGTTCGTGGTGGAATCTTAACTTGGACGATTAGACAACACAAACAAGTTTATAGAAGAGCAGGTTTTACTGGGAATGAGATTTTGAAGTTAGACTGCGACTTCTGAAAGTAGAATTAACATGTTTTTTTCTTTCCTCATTTGTTCTTGTTGTCTTTTTGCTGTTACAGCTTCA
Source organism: Halichoeres trimaculatus (assembly GCF_033239565.1). NCBI lineage: Eukaryota > Metazoa > Chordata > Actinopteri > Labriformes > Labridae > Halichoeres > Halichoeres trimaculatus. The sequence goes on along the minus strand of NW_027437198.1, from coordinate 11,937,063 downwards.
CTTGGTGTGTTTTAGGCTTGTACTGGCAGTGTCTGAGATTGTAACTGTATTATATCGACACAAATAGGCTCAAGCTCATAAAATCTGACTTTTGTTCAGCATTTGTTTAACCCTGTACCATCCAATTAAACTTGTATTTCTTCCTTTTGAGCACAATGTGAAACAGCCTGCTGGTTTGGACTAAACACAAGCTTATACTTTATTTCATGGCTTTAGTTTTTTAATCATGGTTTTGGAAAATGAACGTTTCATAAACACCTTAAAACATTTATCTGACTGATCAGAGGAAAGAACTACTACGAGTAGTTCTAGTCACAACAAGGACCACATTTTAGAGAAAAACCCTGATAGTCTGGTCCTGAGGTTGACTGAGTCTCAGGCGTATTGGATCAAGCAGACACAGAGAAAACTGACCAAACAAAGGGCTTCTCTGGTGGAACATTGCGAGCGCCGGCAGTCAATAGTCGTATTTGATGTAGATTCCTGAGAGGCTGAACTCGCCGACAGGCTGACTGAAGGTTGGCTCGGGATACAAACCACTGCCCCCCCACTCTTTGGACAAAGACAATACATCTTGTGGCCTTGTGAAACAGGTGCTGGCAATTTAGCCCTGACCAGCAAGACACAACGTGTGATTGGAGTGCAGCCGGATCAGATTGTTCTCTTCCAATTGAGCCACAACCAGCTGACATTTTCACAGTATTTAATAAAAGCCAGTCTTGATTAGCGAGGCCTAACCACAATCTTTTTATTTATTCTCAGCGGCAGAAAAGCATTAATTCAGAGTAATTAATGAACAAGTGGTGGAGGGCCTGGGAACAGCTGCCTCCTCTGGGAGGCTGGAGGAAGGGACTCTTTCCTTTGCCCTGATTAGATGCACTCCATTTCCAGGCTCCCCATGACACTTTTACTGTCTAATGATAGCTGCTGCTGTAGCGCTGTACCTAGGATTCATGTTGTACAACATGCTGGAAAGAGCTGGGGCTGTTTTGGTTTTCTGATGATTGCAGCTGTGCAAAAAAATCCTGCTTCTGTGAGAAAAACACGGCGTTGTGTTGACCAATTCAATTCTTTCTCATTGCATGAAACATAAATCAAACATTGAAGCTATTTTAGGATTATCTGACACAAGCAGACACCACTATGATTGTGTCTGTAACAGCATAGCATAGTACCAGTTTTTAGTCAGGTGCTCACTTCTGAAAGGGACAAAGCAGAGAGATTTCATGAAACCACAAGCAAGTGATGACGAAACTAGTGTAAGCAAGATTTTAAAAGTACCCACTCTTAAAATCCATTACCAATCACTGTCAGCTTTATTTTTTATAACATACTGTGAAACCATTGAGTATTACATACCTCAAATTTGTAGATTACAGTAAATGTATATGGGTTGTGGTGTACCCCAGGGATCTGTCCTGGGGCCTTTTCCCTTTGTCTTATCAATCATATTTGATGTGTCATATGTAATCTCAGATGTCTTGCAACTTAATTTCTCATTTAAACCCAGCAAAGCCCCCAAGTTTTGCTTAAATTCTGCAGCCAGAGTAGTCACAAAGTCAAACAAAAGGTCACACTTCACCCAAATACTTATAGTAGACTCCTTCAAGGCCTCTGTGTTTCTCTAAGAGTCCAGTTTAAGACTCTCACACCCACTTACAGATCCCTATGCGGTCAGGCCCCAGAATATCTGACTAAATTGTTCACCCATATCATTACAAATTTTGAAAAACTCATGTAAATACACTTTCTTTACTCATTTGGCAGTGGTCAGATTCACATTAAAGCTACATTTATGACACATCACGTCAGTATGAGGATACATACCTGCTATTGGTTAGATTAAATCTGTGTGAGTCATATCTGAGAGTTGGAAAAACAACCTATGTGATCAGTTACAGAATAATCTAACACCGTAAAGCTCTTTCTGTGTCCTGTCAGCATTCAAAGTAAAATTCACAACAACTGATTAAAGTCAAACTCAGAGGAAAGTGTTAAAATCTAACTGGGCCCATTTTCAGAACATGATTTCATGCAGCAGCTACAGCAGACGTGTTATGAGTCCATTTGGAGTCGTTCAATTTGCCATCCATCTTATAATGTGCCCATTTCTGCACTGCAGTTTTTTTTTCTTTTTTTCTCTTTTTTTTTATTTAGTTCAGAGTCATTTTGTTGTCTTCCTCCAGCCTTTCCTGTCTCATATCCTCTGTCTTTGGCTGTCACTCGATTTTAGTCAGACGGATAAGCTGATCTCTTTTATCCACACTTGATCTTTTTCTCTTTTATCACCACGTCTTGATTTCTTCTCTCCCCTGACATCCTCCTTCCTTCCAGTTGGCTGGCCATGGAGCTTTACTTTATGAAAACAGTTTATACTTGAAAGACAGGAGCGAGGTGGCGTCGAGGGTGGTGGGGGAAAAGGGGAGGGGGGGTCAGCCAGCCCACAGGTCAGACTTTCTTTTTGCATCTTCTGAAAGCACGGCATCTCCGCTTGGCATCCTATTAGCGCCTAATTGTCTGCATGCTACCACCAGCTGAAGACTTGGGCTCAAATTTAGCCCTGCTTACTTGCCAAAAAGTAAGTTTATCCTCCCACAAGGAAGTGCTGGTGGATGTGGTGTAAAGCTAGAGGAAATTGTTTTTTTCTTTCTTTCTTTCCTTCCTGACCGAGTCAGGTTGAAGTGTCATTGCTGCCACGGAGCTCATTTATACCGTGACAATTTAGAGCTTATTTCTCTGCAGCTTTTTAGTATGGATGATACACAGTGTGTCTGTTGGTGTATTCAAAGAGTGCAGGCTCAAAATGTATCTCTTCTTTTCTCTTCACTACACATTTTTTAGAAGCATTCATCTGTGGCAAAGTAAAACAAATGCCTCGATTGAAGAGGACAAAATTGCTTCGAATTACCTAAAATGCATAAAATATGGCCACCTTAAACCTTTTTAAACTTTTGATCTTGAAACCAAGATTACTCTAGGACTTGACAAGTCAAGGTGACTTGAGTTAAGTTTGTTGACATTTTCTGACCAGAGATTAGAAAAAATAGACTCTGTAAAGTTGTAGTTTTTGGGTAACACTTTACAATAACTACACAATTTTTAACATTAGTTAAGAATAAGTTAATACCTCAATCATCATCTGTAAAGCATTGCTCATAGATTTTACACTGTTATAAATGTTTTATTATTGATTGTCATAACCCTTTATGATCAGTTAATTAACTCTTTGTTCATACTGTATTAATGATGGATTCACTAATTACAAATGAACTTGAATGGTCACTATGAACCAGATATTGACCTAGAAAATTGTGAAATTTACTGTGTCGTATAATTCATGTCACTTACAAATTATTTTATACAATCAGTGTTTAAATGTTAATTTGTACATATATATATATATATATATATATATATATATATATATATATATATATATATATATATATATATATATATATATATATAATTCTGTTAAAATTAAATATGTATCTTCTATATTTTGAGGGTGCTGCTGGTCTTAAACCTCATTAATAAATGCTTTATAAAGAAAGTAGTCTTTACTTTAGACCAGCTCACTAAACTCAGAAAAAACAGAGTCCTTATGACAACCTTGATTAATCATGCTTTACGATGACTTATTAATTAGGTTTTCACTAACTCTTATTACATGTTAGATTTATGTGTCGTTAATAGCTGGTCCATTATGACCATACAGCTCATTTGTCACTGGTGAATCCATCATTTATTAAGTATGAACAAAGAGTTAGTGAACACATCATAGAAGGTCATTTTATCAGTAATAAAACATTTATAACTCTGTTTGGAAATGATAATAAAAGGAGATAGCATAACTTCATGCAGGACACAGAAGTCATACGCCCATGCTCAATCTCTAACCCCTCTCAACCAACCACACTGTGTGTCTAACAACAAGGCGGCGTATTTACATCACATCATCACTCTGTCTTATCCCTTCTACCTTTATGCTACCCAGCTGCTGCTGTCTTAGGGTCCATTTAAATGACAATGGTTTAAGGGTGAAATGCAAAAGTTTTGTTGCGTTTCAGCCTCCCGTTAACAGGGAAACGGCATTTCATCCGACCTAAAACACAAACTTTTTAAAATCGTCTCCGGATTTTACTGAAACGCTGCTGACACCATTGACATGTATAAAGTAAGCCAGCAATTTCAGTGGAAACTGAAAACGCTGACATCACACACAGTACTGTTTTCATACAAAACGTGCATCTGTCGCTCTACTTTTGCACTTGTAGTCCCCAATTCACCAGATGATCGGCTCAACTCTACTTCTGTGGAGATCTCCCAGAAGCTACTTCTGGACAAGACAGTTATAGCACCACCTGCAGGCCTGGCATGCTAACTACAGCATTTTCAGTCCCTCAGCGTTTCCATGTAAACGCAGATTTTTTTTATTGCGTTTTAACCTTTTTTAAGATCAAACGTTGAACACAGCTTTAGTAATTCCTCCTCCACCCCATCCTCCTCTTTTTAAGAATCTGTATGTATCCAATTGATATTCATGCATACTTATAATCTGTATGTACATATGGGGGTTTGCTATGCACTTCCTGGAAAGCTCAAGCAGGCTACTCGGCTAACCCAGGGAGTACTCTGAAAAGCAGAGCTGTAACGCCAATTCTAACTGTATCCATTTGGCAACAAATGGTTTAATGTATGACAAAAGTGTTACTGACTGAAATGAGGATTAATATATGAACAATGCTTTACAGATGGTGAGTTAACTATTAAGTAATAATTAACTAATGCTAAAGAGTGTGTAGTAAATACAAAAGTGGTACCAGTTTTTGCAATGCAACTGTAGTTTGACTCCATGTTTTGGATCCAGAGTCTGCAATTGCATCTTTCCCATTAAATCCCATTTAAGTAGTGCACACTCTTTTTTTTAAATTTATTTTATTTTGCAGGCTACGTTTGATTATCTCTGAACTCAATAATGGCATTCTCGGTATCATCAAAAAGGCAATAATCGTTTTATCTTTTTTTATCAGAAATAAGTGGGAGTGTTTATCTCCCTTTCTTGTCTAACTGTCCCTGTGTGAACCATCAGTGGAAATCAAACTGAATGCTTTTATTACCCGTAATTGGTAGAGATTATTCCTGAAAGCTCAGACTGACACCAGTGAACCTGAATTGGCAAAACTTCACAAATGTGGGGGTTTAGTCCTTTTTGCTGCCATATTACTCTGATTTATAACAATGTGGGCGGAGCAGTTGGTCCAGTTTTCACCTGAGACTCTCCATAATCACTCCAAGCTATGTGTGTGTGACATCATAATGATTAGTATTTCTAGAGACATGTGTGTGAGAGAGCTTTAGAGATTACATTCCGTCCTATGCCGACGATTAGATTGTATGCATGATCAAACTCTGATGGTGTCACGTCGGAAACGGACAGCATATGTTATTCAACCTTCTGTTCTAATTTGTTTGAATGTATGAATAATGAGGAGAGCAGAGCGGCTGTCTATTGAACCTTGTATTTATGAGCCCAATGCATTAGAAAGTGCAATTCCTGAATGATAGAGAAAGCCATTAAAGTAGTAATAAAATTGCAAATGTCTTCCTTCTCTGTTTTGCTGCCTTTCAGTGCAGGCAGCCCAACACGTTGCTCTCACCAACTGTGTGCGAGCCGCTGGCGAACACATACATAGCAATATGATACAGAACACATTTCCCAATCCAATTCCTCCCCGCTGCGTCGGTGAAACACTTGGTGAGATCCATCTTTTTCAATTACACCGAGAGAGGACACGCATTCCTTTAAGCCTGGAGGGAGAGGGAGGTTTTAAGGACAGGTCTCATCCCCAGATCTCAGGCTGCATTAAAATGTATTGGTGCCATTGGATATTGAAGGAGAATCTGCCGGATTAATCGGTGAGAGGCTTGCCGAGGAATCGTCGTCTTGAGACATGCACTTACTTACAGGGAAGACTGTGATGATGACAGATTTAAAAACATCAGCGACATGGCTCTGCATGACGAGAGGATGTTTATGAGATAGGCTTCAATCGGGGTCTACTTTCTTTATCATGATTTCATTTTTTGACACAGCTTTTTTTGGTCCCGTTGATATTATTCACAAAACAATTTGTGCATACAAGAGCCAACGATTTCCCCGAGCCTCATTCCAACTCTCTCACTTTTTCTTTGGATTCAAAAACAAACATGGGTAAGTTTATAATTTCTTGCAGCCAGTGATAGATTTAATTCATCTGTCTGCTGGACAAAAGACAAAATGTTTGTGTTGGAAGTTCAGAGTTTGCACATTCAACTTCATCATTTCTCATGGAACAGTGAAGCAAACTTGTTGCACCCAAACATGCTGCTCCTGCAAGCTTAAGGTTAACTGTTATTGCATATTTTCAATGGGCAGTTGAGTCAAGTTTCCAATAATTTTCTTATTTGTAAAATTCTTAAATGATGCACACAATTTCATCTATTTGCTACGCTTACTTTTACCGAGGTGGCAGCCTCCTTGGAGAGATTAGAGTTGCCCTTCCTTGCGTTAGCATCCAGCTCCCAATGTACACTTCCCTTCCAGATTGTTGAACTATTCTGTCACAGAGGGTTGAACCTTTCCCTCTCGGCCACTCTCTGGGTGTGTCTCAAAGCTCCAAAGTTCCATCCTTCCTTCCTTCCTTCCTTCTTCCACTTGCAATGTTCACTTGCGTCTTAGCCCCTCCCACCAGAGATGCATGAGAGAAATGCAAGGAAATGAAGAGAGGAGAGAGGATGGAGGAGATTTGTTTTTAGAGCAATGAGACGTCCTTTCCTCCGGAGCGTCACATGAAGTGACTTGTTTCAGTGATGACAGCATCAGCTGATCACCTCTGGATCATCTGTCAGTCAGCTCTAACAGCTGTTTGTGTGTCTGCACATGTGCGCTGTAATAACACTAATAAAATATAAACAGTAACAGTGATTTGTCTGTTCCTTTAACCTGTTTAAAAAAAACATGTTACCATGAAGAAAGCTTGCTCTGTTTATTTTGTGTGCTGCTTAGAAGTACATGGATCATTTTAGCAGTAAAATACGTGATTGTTAGATTATTTATGAATTATTTAGCCTTTATCAAGAGCTCATCTGATGGTGAACTCTGAAACTTATTAATATAACCTAGTTTATTGTAATAAAGGAAAATTTTATTAGATTTAAGTTTGCGGTATTAATCCTTCGTTATATTGATTTGATGATGGTTCTGTTCAGTATTTTCTGCTTTAAACTCACAACAAACACTTTATTGCCAGCTTTATGATCCGTTTTGAACAATCTCCAGTGCCTGTCCTCAGCTAGTCTTTATCTCTCATTGAACTCTGTTGTGCCAGCTCTCGTGTTTCCTCGATCAAAGCTCCTCCAATCAGTCTCCTCCATCCTCTCTCCTCTTTCCTCCAAGCACAATTATTGCTTCAGTCTTCAAAATGGCGACTCAGACTCAAAGTACTTCCGGTGCTGTGGAGGAGAGAGGAGAGGAGGCACGAAATTACTGCATTGAGATGCACCCACTGTCTCATATTTTACCTTTTCCTGTTACTAATCAGTTCCCAATTTACCAAGTTAGCTGGAAGATGTTCCTCCAGGGCCCTGTTCTATGAAGCAGGGTTACTGCCTAGCAAGGTAGCTTTGAGAATAGGTTCAGGATTCCCTGTTCTACGACACGGGATCACTCCTCAGCGAGGCGAGCCTCCATGGCAACATATGCTGAACGGCTAACCTGCTCCAGGGCAGGTTAGGTTCCAGATTGAACTCGCGGACTATAAAAACCCCGCCCACTGACCAATGAGCCCTCACGAAAAAATGGCCGTTCTTTGAGGATCCCGAGGATGTTTTGTATTTTATCAATGAATTCTCATTGCCGTAATGGTATTTCAGTCAGACAACTCACGTTTGAATTGTTTATTTAGCAGCAAATATATTTTATGTTTGGCGTCCAGGCTCCGGCCTCATCACCCCTCACAATAAATTTACATGGTGACATTGAGGAGTGATGAGCAAAACATACTGAACATAATCCCCCCGGAGCCTGCAGGTGGTTGCTGGGGTGGTGGTGGGGGCAAAGAAACATGCAGCATTACAAACGCAGGGCAGCCAAGGCATTGACAGGCAGAGAGGGATGAGAGACTCCCGGTTTAAATAGACCGCCCAATTGAGAGAGTGTGATTGCAAGATGGTTATGACGTGTGAGACACGTGGTATGTGTATAGCAGTGCTGCTCGAGTTGACTGCCTGAACTAGCTCGCGGGCTCGCCCCATTCTCACTTTTCAAACATTTTACATGCAGAGAAGCGATTGGTTGAAGCCAGACAGCCACTCCTATTTAAGATGGCTTTGTTGGTCAGCACAAACATTTGCTTGATATCGGGCTGTGACTGAAACATTGCAATAAAGTTTTTTTCTCTCAGAAAGTTGGCCTGTTTGCAGGATTTTTTGTTTTGTTCTGGTAAATTTGGACTTTTTTGTCTTCATCAGATGCACTTGCCCGAGGAGTAGATGTGCGAAGATCTGTGATTTTATACGAGTACTGATGAAATAAGTTGTTTATTGTGAAATATCAAGTCAAAGTGTATGAAAAATAATTTATTTATAATCTTGATCAAATGGGTTTTTGTTGCACTGAGTGAATCAGTATGCTGTAGACATTGTTTCCTTTCTATTTTTTTGGTCAGTTAGTTTAAAATCCTCATAAATCCCATTTGTAAAAAGTAGCAAACAGCTGAAATCAGATTTTTGCCCAATGTCTTTTTTTTAATCAGAAACTTTGGTTTGTCACTTTCACCAACGCACTACATCTTTCACCCTGTTTCTGCTCCAACTTTCAAAATTTGTGGCTGCATCAAATTCAATATTCAGTATATGACATGTTGCCTTTGGACAATTTTCTAGAGTTGGAATGAGTCACAAACCATCCAATTCTGATTTTGTTGCTGTGGATGTGGTGTGAGGTCCTGTTGAAGCACTCACATTTCCCCCTAATACCTCCACCAAAAGCCTTCTTAATCAGCCTCCCAATCCACTAAGTGGCCTCTTTCATGACTAAGTAGTGCTGGTTCAACTACAAGCACCTCCTTAATGTCTGAGCTCCTTGTCCCATCTAAGAGCGACCTCGGACTCCCTGTTAAAGGAACTTTTTTTGGCCACTTGGAGCTGCAATTTCACTCTTCTGGTTAAAATTTGAAGCTAATAGCGTGAGTCACTGAGGGGAAGGAATATTTTACGAGGAAAATATTTATTTTAGTGGCCAAAGCTGTGGCAATATGACTCAGGAGGATTGGAGAGAGATTCTAATCTAAATTTAAGAAGGAGAAGGGGATGAAGAAATAGAGGTGTGAGAAAGCCTTAAGGTGGAAACAAAGATTCAAAGATCATCCATTAATGGAGCTACAGTGTGCAGGAGTCGGAGCTGTGCTGCTAAAGGTTACAGGAGCAGAGGTTGCCCCCAGCCAGGCCCCCCTCACAGTGCACTTAAATCACTCCAGTATGTGATCACTGTGTTTGCTGTGTGATCACTCAAAAACCCTATTGTGAATGGGGATTGGAAACACCAGGACTCTTATGAGTAATGGACAGAGTGGGGTCCCTGTTCTCTAACCCCCCTTCTCCATTATACACTGCCACTGCCCTGCAGGCAGGCACAGGGGGGAGGGAGGGTGAGCCACGGCAGCAGGTGGGGGAGGCGGAGGAAGGGCTGCGAGCGTTTGATGTTCGCCCCACCTTACCTGCGACTCACAGCTGGTCATTTGTTTTGCTTTATGTAGCGCGGCGTGAGCACCACAGCCGGCTTTCTGATCACCTTAAACATGCACGGGGGGTGTGAAACCACACCGGCAACAAGCCAGTCACCTCCTCAGCTCCTAATCAGGGAGCCAGGCAGCCTCCCTCCTCCTCCTCCTTTTCCCTTTTCTAGTCCTCACTCCCCTGGAAGACCAGAGGAAGGGAATTACATTTCCCCTGGGTGGCCCGGCGCTGGGAAACAAGCCCCCACTGGCCTCGTGTTGGGGGGAAAGATGAAGATAGCCTGTTGGGTAGATTGAAAAAGTGACAAAATCTTCCCCAAATCAGAAAGGTGACCTAGCCCAGATTGTTTGGCAGATTAAAAGTCTAAGTTTGTGATACTTTTCATTTGTCAGGCTACAGTGATTGATTTGTGCTCTAAACCTCTTTTAAGTGCAGCAGCATCACGGCAGTCACAGGGGGCTGTGTCTCCGCCAATGACATTAAGAACACTGTGATAGAGATACAGCGACGTTTGGGCCTCTCTCTCACACCACAGCTGTTTGTTTCACTCTTATTTCTGCAGAGAGACAGTGATTAAGTTAAACCACAGGAAAATATCTTTCTCATAATGGGAAACAAACCTTTCTCAAACATGGATTTATTTTGATTGTCCTGTTCAACTCCAAAGCAAATACTACCATAGAGGATAAGTTCATTTTATCTATAGTAATGATGGTGCAAAAGACTATTAAAATACAACATATTTATGTTTTTTATTATTATTTTTTCAAGGTTCCACTTTTTCTACACAGCATCAAAAATCCACACAACTGAAAAAGCTTGAAGACAAAAAATAAGTCATTGATCTGTAAATGCTTAAAAAAAAGCAAAAAAAACAAAAACAAAACAAAAACAAAACAAAACAAAGAACATCTAGTTAAACCAACAGCTGATTTCTAATTAGTCATACAGTTGCATATTAAAGTGAACATTTCCATTGAAGGTGACATCAAACAGCGTTATTAGGAGTATCTCTGTTGACATTTCTACCCTCATTCAACTCTCCTTCCTTTAAAAAAAATAACTTTGACTCACCTCCAAATATAAATGATGCAAAAATCACAGCTTTGAACATTGTTGTTATCACTACTGATCGAATGAGGTGCTATCTGTCTAACCAGCGTAACTTAAAATTTACTAATCCGACTCCATACTCCTCTCACCTCTTTCCGTGTAGATTGTTAGACAGGAAAGGAAGAACAGGAGGCATACTGATCCTCAGATAAATTTAAATTTATTAACAATATGTCAGGAATATGTATATCCTTGACGACAACATGTGCTGAGTCAGTTCATGAAGCTCAAACCCCCTTTTCTCTCCCTTGAACCTTTATAAAGCTGAGAGAGTTAGTTCTAAGGATGTCCATGGAGTCATCTTCTCATTGGCTCTTCGGATGTTGTCACCACTCTCATTGGTTGCAGGTTGTTCTCTGTCCCATGCAATTTGAGGCTTTCATTCACAAGAGATGTTGATCACTATCTGCAGGAGAAACTGTTAGATTCACATCTCACTCTCACTTTATTTATTTTCTTCACTTCAAATAAAACATACACCAAAAGTCTAAAAAAGTAAACTACTGAATTGAGTTATACAAGGTCAACTCCTTTTATTATCTGGCATAAGAATTAACTTAAATTGTGATCATGTCTCATCCTTGTCGTGTGCTCTATAACCTCCCAGGTGTCCTGCACATCTGTACAACAAGGTTAGTGGAGCACGCGTACATAAGCCATGTATTCTTACACTATCAGCTTAGACTGCTCTGCTGATGGTGTCCGGATTGCAGGACAGAATGTTTAGGAGATGGTTGGACTCTGGTAGCTCCTCAGGCTGCTTTCACAAGAAATACAAGAACTGTTGAGCACTTCAGAATGCCAACGATTTTGTCACAGTGTCAACAGGTAGAGTCCTGTTTGGTGGATTGATGTGATGTGTACATACATACATAGCTTGTCCCTGCTGTTGCTAAGAAATTTTACCTTTGCTCTACAGTTGCTGCATTTTGAAATCGCACAATATCTTATGTTTCTGCATGATAAAATTCTTTGAATATCCTTAGACCTTCTTTCTGTCGCATATTTTCTGCAAATTACAATTAAGCTCCAAGCTCTTTTAACTGACTGACCAACTCTATCTCCGAGCCACAGCCGCCCTTTTAAAGATGTCCTCATAAGTAAAGAAGTCGTGGAAGCCCAACATTGAGTTTGTGCAGTAACACTGATGTCCCTTTACTTTATCAACAGCATTATCTAAATCGTGTTCTTCCACTAAACCTTTTGTGAAGGCTCCATAAAGAGTGGTTTAAATAGACACTGGATGCCTCTTGCCCGACTCTGACCCCATGAAGGTCACTGTCAGTCTTTGTAGTAAAACTTTATGGGATGAAAGAATCCCCAACCGAGTGAAGACCTTGGTCTGTAATTGCTTTATACCCTCCTGCTTAACACGAGACAGACAGAGAGAGAAAGTGACTAAGGCGGAGGCAGGCGGAGAGGCTCATCTGCGGGTATCACAGATGAGATTGAGTGACATGGACTTGAATATTACGGATGATTCTCTCCGACGCAGTGATTGGATTCATCTTCCATTGTTTTTCTTTCTTTTTTTGTGTATGGCCACAGATGGAATAAGAGCGTGAGAGGGCTTTTGTTGTCTCTGTGCTCATCGCTGCTCTGTTCTTTATGATCCCGATGTCCCCTGTCTGCTCCACACAGACCCAGTGATTGTCTGCGCAAACAAAACCCGCCTCCCGAGTGATCACTTTCATTGAACCACGGACACTGTATGAAAATATGTTCCTGGTATTCAGGCACGGGAAAGGGCAGCCGTCAACAATACCTTAGGCTTTTCAATCCGCCGTGCACATCAAAAGACAACACAGGGAAAAAATGCAGGAGAGTTGCCAAGACTTCACCTTTTTTCTCTTTATTGTGGCTTTTTGTCTTCTCTTCATAAAGAATAACAATGGATGATTGTCTCTGTGTCTCGCTGCGAGCGAGGCAGGGACTATCAAAGGAAGAGTAATAGGACTTGCAGGTTGGGGCATATGCTAGCGCCGACATGGCCCCTAAACTTCCTCTCCATCATTCTCTCCATTTACCCACCGCTGAGGCACATCTGGGTCCAGGTGGCATCCAAACATGTTGTCAGCATGTTGTGGTAACTGCCTTAATGGCTTGAGTCATTCTAACTGACACGATGGGAAAACAGACATGGCAGAGCCTCACTCAGCCCCTTTATCTTGTGTTTACCTACCACTGTTCCATTGATAACAAAGAGCTGCACACCTCCATGGCCTGCTGGAGCCCCGACACAGCCAGACGGGTTAGAGTCCACTGGTGTTTTTTTTATAAAACAGATCAAATAAAACAGATACCTGCTGGAGTTGTTGATTTGTGGCCTTGAACTTAAGTTTTATTCTTCGTTAATTACAGCAGCATTAAAGGGCATATTGCAGGTTCTCATTACTAATATTTTTAATTAACACTTATCATGGTCTGATAATGGCAGTAGAAAAGTTTAATCACTGATTTTGTATGTTATTCAAAAAAGGCACAAATTTAGAGAAAGAAGTGTCTGTTTAACATGCTTTTTTTTCAACATCGCATCATTTGACGTGAGAATAGGGACTCGCATTCTCTTACTCTGCTTTGAGCTAATGTGACGGCATTTTGGGTCGTGTTTATTGTGTTTCTTCCAAAGTATTATTTAATTTGACCTTCCATTAAGATGATTCAAATGCGTTTGTAAGTATGTGAACGGGACAACGAGTCCACCTCAGTTAGCTTTTGTGCTCGGATTCGTTTTGTGCAACTGACAAGATGGGACTTTATTGCTGCATCGACCACAAAAAACGCAGTCGTTCATGGTGTCCATTCTTGGACAGGAAGATTGATATGATGGAGTCTATTTTATTAAGTGGATGGAGTTCAGGAGGGGATAGAGCCAGGTGAGACTGATGCGGCTGCTATCCAGTCAGACAACTGCAGTAAAGCACTGTAGCTAAATCTTATTTTTCTGACTCTAGATTAGTCGATAGACCTCTGATAGACCTCTCTGTCTTTATCTCTACGGGCTTTATCACGATGGCTCAAAGCGTGTTGCTCTATAATCACCACTTGCATGTACTACTTAGTCTTTAAGTCAGTGATTTCGAACTTTAAATACACTGATGTAAACACAGCATTACGCTACATAGCACTAGCTTACAGCACTCACCAGGACACCTGCTCCGTTCCATGTCCCAGTCTCTATCTTTCCTAACAGGCTCATAATTATAACCCTGAGGACCATCACATGTATAGGAATTGAGATTTCCTTCCTCTTCATTGACAGGAGTGACAGGAGTGACAGTCTGATCCATGTTTTTTAATGTTAAACAGAGGCAGAAGCAGCGGGACTCCCGATTGTGACGTCATGTTCAAATGCCGGTTTGTAATGGGGAAGTACAAAAACGTGTACTATGAGGTCTCCAGGAGACCCCTGTGGTTTATTAATTTAGGAATTTCTCTCAGGATAATATTTATTTTAAAGTTGTTTTCCCATCAATTTCTTAACAGTTGTCTTTAACCTGCAAAATGCCCTTTATCTGAAGTGTTAAATGCACCAGAAACATTTCTACAGAACATCTCGTGAGCACAATCGAAGGTAGTAACATCATTTGTTCTCCTGTTATTCTGAGATAACAACAGAAATAATACCCACAATGCCGTTCAGCACAGTCAGGAAGGCCTGAGCACTCTTAGTCACGCTGGGATAACCTGTTTGACGCTGTTAGCAGCTGTATTTGTTCAGAATTTACCAGCTCAGCCATAAAGTTGAGTTTAGCCACCGCATGCTACAGGATTTATGCACCACACACACATTTCAGTCAGCTCACTGTGTGTGTGTGTGTGTGTGTGTGAGTCATCTCCTGAAACACCTTTACTTTATCAACACAGGCACAAGTTAATACCTAAAATGTTTAAAATAAAGGATAAAAGTTAGCCGTGGATGAATCCTAATGAGCTCAACTCCCAGGATGAGCCCGAGGATTTTTAATTGACAGCACAGTCAGCTTGTTGCCCACACACACACATACACACACACACACATCAAATAAATTGGCCCTTGCCTCTGCTGAGCTTCGGGTGTTGCATACAAGCTTCCAGATACATCCTTAAAAGTGAGTCTTTTTTAATAAAACTTAAGAGATTTGTCCTTGTTTGTGATGACGTGCAGAGACGTGGTGACCCCGAGGAGTTAAGGGTATTAAGTGGACAGACGTGGGGGACTCTGAACCACCATAAGTTACACTGAGACGTGCACTTATGTTTAATTAACGCAGAGTTCAAGAACTGCTGGCTTCATCCGTTACGGAGATGGGCAGACTGAAGCTGCTTTAATTGGGGATGAGGGAGAAAAAAAAGAAGCAGAGAAAAAAAAACAATTGAGCCGAGTAGACGGGTCACACGTTAAGGTCAACATTTTTCATAGAAACCTCCGATCCTCTCTCCAGCACAGCATGATTAACTTTGTCACAGCTTCATTTTCTATTTGCACACGCTGAGATAATGAGTTTAGAGTTGGAACTATAATTCATAGATTCTCCATTTCCGCCTTGGTCTTACATAAGGTACATTTACAATTTGTTAGTGCAGAAGATGAGTCAGTGATGTGGACGCTGTGGTGACCTGAGGAGGGAGGAGGTGACTCAGGTAATCAGGGAGCTATGCTATGAATCTATTTAATTCTCTCTGGGTAGTTCTTAGAGTTACAGAATTAATCTACATAAACACAGAGTAATGCAGACCACTGATGCACAGAAAGCTTCACTTTTGCTAATCCAAAAAAGGGAAATATTATTGTTGTTTTTGCAACAATGGCTGAAAATATTTATAGAGTAAATATGCAAAGTATTTTATAATAAAAAGCATTTTTTATTTATTTATTTTTTTCCAGAATTAAAAGAACGATGTGACATTCAGTCACTGTTGCAGTGCAACATAACTGAGGAATAACACACTGTGTAATTAGCCTTTAAACGCTGCTTGACCTGTTGCACTTATAAGAAGGATTAGGTGTTTCAATAACATTTGTCTCAGTGAGAAATGATGGCTGGTGTAAACAGCCTTAGGAATTATGGGATGAATGCTGAAAATGCAGGTAAACTAATGTTAAAGGAGCCTGTTTTTGTGGCAGTTTATATTTGTGACATTCTTCTCTCCCTGGTGTTTTAATAAACCTTTATTTCAACCTCTGTCCGTAGCACCTCATGTTCGTTGCTGTCTCTTTAAGGGGGTGTTCACACAAAAACGAATTTAGCATGAAATGCAAAGCTATTATTCCGTTTTTGCTTCTTGTTTAAATGGAAAAGGCATTTTAGCCCATCTAAAAACAGATACTTTTGAAAATTTCTCCACCACTTTTCTCCTGAGTGAATTTTTTCTGGAACGCCAGAGCTACTGTTGCCGTGTAAAGAGCAAGCCAGAGTTTTCAGTGGAAACGCTGACATCATGCTCTGCTTAGCCTATGCCCATACAACTGTACAATATGTTGCAGTTGTTACAACACTAACAATGACAGACTGCTGTGTTGTATTTCTACTGCTGAATCTACTTCAACTGCTGACTGTCGTTCAACAGACTGTGCATCTTGAAGTGAGGTTGCCACAAAAACTGCTCCTCCTGGAGGCTGGAAGCAGTATAGTTAAAAAAAATCCGACTCTCCATTTATTCCAGATGCGCTGTGGTCAAACTTTTAAAAAATAAATACACCTCATAGAAATGTTTCTCACGTCCTATTGTTGTGGTGATTAGAAGATATCATTTAGCTGCCTTGTATTTAAGTCCTCTTTTTTCGGAAATGTTTCATTTTCATTAGTTAGAAGAGGTTTAAAAACAAGGCTTCATGTCATGTTTAACGATGATTGACAGCTGCCAATCTTGTGTATTGTTTTTTTCGGGGATTGTAAAATAGGTCGGGTGGTAGAGTCAAGAAGTGATTAGACTCACGAAAGAAAAAAATATCAATATATTATTTTTGTCACCCAGTTGTACTCAGATTCTCCCAGAATCCTTCACAGTCTCTACTGCGCAGACTCTGGCTGCACAACTGCTGCCAATGGCTGCGCCTGTGACGGGGGAATTTTGGCTTCAAAACCGTACAATGGTAAAAAAACGGAGCCACACTGTCCACTTTATATATAGTCTATGATATCACCAAATACAGGCCTGGCATGCATACTACAGAGTTTTTGATTGTTTGATTGTTTTCAACTGACTTTTTTTCTTGCTTGTTTGTTTTTTGCATTTGAAGGTAAAACGTTGTCATGTAAATAGGGCCTTAGGCTCCCAGCTCAAGAAACCCCTTCATTCTGATTGGCCAGCGAGAGGAGATCCTTACATGACAACCTCATTATTTCAACAAGTTTCTTCAAGATCTTGTCAGCTACTGGGTTCTAACAAAGAGTGTGTGCTGTCAGAGAAACGAGAAAATCAGACTGAAGTTATTTTTTTTGACCAGGTTGTAAAAGTCTTTATTTTTACTGTAAAAAAATAAGTCTTTTTGGTTTTGTATATGCAGGTTCCAGTACTTTCAGAGCCAGCCTCAAGTGAAAACTTTTAGAATCGCAGTTATTTTTAGTAATTCAACCCCAGCTCCATGTCTCCATGTCTCTGGTGTGGACAAACGGCCTAAATGGAAAGAAAAGAAACATGTTTTAAGATTTCTGTGGATAGAGCTCTATCAACTTAACCGAACCTTAAATCTGTACATGCTTAATGAGAGTGGATTAAGAGTATCATTGTCACAATGTTTGTGAACTGTCAGAGATCGTATCAAAGTAAAACCCTAAAACCAACACAGACAATCTATTTGACTTTGACTCGACTTGTTTTTCTTGACCAAACTTCACTTTTGTTTCCTTTTTTGGAGTAAAAAGATAATTGAGTAATACAGAAACCTTCCAAATACACAACTTTTAGTCTGATACAGAAGTTTCCTGAGGTCACTCGGGAAAGCAATGTAAACTTAAGCCTCAAATATATATATAAATATATAAAAAAAGGTCAGCCCCTTTCTGGATGGATTTTGGTAAAAAAAATCTTTATATACATGTGACTGAAGAACTGGAGTGTAAGTGAAGACATGCTGCCCCTGCACAGCCCTCATTTTAACTTGTCATCTCTGATTTACTCTTGCAGATGGAATATTAAGTATGTTCTTTTAAACACAAGAGGGAGTAAAACAGGGGAAAAGAAACAGTAGAGAAAGGGAATTAATCCGCTTGGCTTTATTTTGATAATGTTTCAGAGCTACGCCTGCCCAAATCCATCGGCAGAGCTGCTCTACTTTCTCTTCCACAGACAAGCCAATTCTTAATCCCAATTCATCTAATTGTACCTCAGAGTGCTAATAAATATTGTTATGAATTATTCAGGCTCTGAGTGGGCTGATGACACAGAAACGGGTGCAGTGAGCTGAATTCAAAGCACTCCAAATTGGAAATGGGAAAGTGCACTAAATTCTCTCAGAGTCTGAATTAATGAAAGTTACATGGAAAATGAAGAGTGTAGGGACCTTCTTCACACGATTATTGTTCTAATGGGGATGTTAGTGCAACTGTCCAAGGCAAAATACTGTTAGCTCACAGAATACAAGCTGATATAAAAGAGAAGTGACATCAAACCATCATGTTTTCTGTGATAATAAACACCACTGCATAAATATGTGTTTAAACACAACAGTTTCTGCACTCAGTGATGGAATGATAGTGTCTAAACCCAGCGTGATGCCTGAGCACCTACTCTGCAAGGAAATGGCCCAATAATGTATTCACGCCACACCTGTCAGTCGTTTTTAGGTTGTTTAAGTGCGGCGTTTCATGCATTTATCTCTTAATTCTCAACCCAGATACAGTATGTTTTCAGATGTCAGCCATGTTTCACACAGGTGGGGGTTTTACAACCCGCTTCATGGCTGCAGGTCCACAGGGAGCAACCGGGGATTAGGCTCCGTGGCAGCATTGTGCCGAGGCCTGTCTCGTCGTGGTACTGTTCCACTACTGAGCTCCACTAATGGCCACGGCTCAGACCGGGCCTCATTAAGGCAAACTGACACCAGGAAACCGGGTCTTGCGGTAGGCGTGATTAGATTAAAAGTTCAGACAAGCCTTTGGTCTGTGTAATTTGTGGGGCTCCGGTGATACACAAATAAACAAAACGCAAGAGCACTTTAGAAACAGCCCCCTTAATTAGCTCATTGGGACTTGGGTAAGCAATATCAACACCGTGGCCTTGGGCTGTGGAAGTAGCTGCTGGAATAAGCAGGGGGTGCGGGGGGTGAGGAGGATGGCGGGGGATAGAGCTGAAGGGAAATGAGGGACAGGAGAATTATTCACTGTAGAGTCATGTTTGTATGAGTGTTAGTTTTCGGCGGCGGAAGCTGGCGGGAGGTCATTGAAAGCAGCAGCGCAGGTCCAAGCCGCTGATTTGGGGCTGGAATTAAAATGTTCCACAGCTGTTTGGCTGGTCTCTGTACCTTGACTAATGAGTTGTGGAACAGGCTGATACGGCGCCAGTCGGTGACATCCTCACTCCGACCAGTCAACTGTTTCAAAGTGTTTTCTGACTAAAATACCACCTGCCCCACTCAGCTGTTGCTACAAACAGCTGCCTCTCTAACATGTGGACTGAACTTTTCATCAGACCAGCCGCACAATTAACCAGGGTCTTTACACCCGACACCACACTACCATCCTTACAGACTTCTCCATGTTCCCTACACTCATTAATCCATCAACTGATCTTTTTTCTCTGTCATGAAGTGTTAAACCATAACCAAATCAGTCTCTTGGCACTTCAAAAGAAAAAACAAAACAAAACAAACAAAAAAAAAAAAACAAGACAAAACAAAACAAAACCATAATGAACTCTTTGTTAAATTACTTACATAAAATCAGCAGTAATCAGCCATGGAAAGGGCTAAATGAGGCAGCCCTGGAATGAAGAATAAGAATAAAACGTAACCTTAGCGGGTGGAAATCTGGAACAAAAACAGACAAATTAGTAAAAGTCATCTGCCTAAACTGGACAAGCTAAGAAAGTGGGATAGAGGAAGACACAAAGAAAAGCAAAATAGGTTAAAATATGAAACTATAGTGATTGTTATACTAACCTGACCCTGTAGGTCTTGTAGCAACCAGAGAACTATCAGCATGTCAATTGTTAGATGCTGGTTATAAGACAACCCCACTTTTTCAAATTATTTTCAAGAAACCACCTCCCCCTATTTTTGGGTCAGTACAGTATTTATGTGTATTGTTACTGATGTCATGATTAGTGATGTTATGTACAGTATGATAGGAATGGTAGGATGAAATTTGATCTACTGTGCTACAATAAGATACAATAGGATACAAAGACAGGGTATGGTACAACATGTAACAATATGGTAGGACATCGTACAACATGGAATTATCACGAAATTATAGGCAATTCACAATATGATACGACAGGGTATGGTACAGTGTGATTTGACAGTAAGATACAATATGGTGTAGTATGATACAACAAGGCACAAAACAACTATATGAGAGGTTATGGCACAGCGTGAAATGATGGGGTGCAATATTACATATATAAAATGACAAATTATGAACAAAATACAACTAGAAAAGCACTCCGAGAGCGCAGACCTCCGCCAAGCATGTTGTGATCGTGACGCAACACTGTCGTCCCACTTAAATGTTATACTCCCTTTCAGCAGACTGTCTGCTACAATTTGGTGTTAGCTGTAGGTTTGTATCATAATTTGTTACCTGACAGTGTTGAAAATAATGATGACCCAGTACACATTTCATATTCCAGAATATTTGCAGGATCTGGATTATACTTTTACATCTGTCAAAAATGATCGTGACCTTGTCTTGTATTGTTTTGCAAAGCAATCCGACCATTTATCAAGGAGTTATGTACACATATGGTGAAAATGGCCCTATCTCACAATGATGAGGAATCCTTTAAAAAAAACAGTTCTGGATCCACACGGTGATCCAGATCACCTCTAAAATTTAATAACTTCTTCTTTATCCCATTTTGTACATTTCCTGAAAATTTCATCAAGATCAGTTTGTAACGTTTTGAGTTATGCTGATCACAAACAGACAGACAAACTCTCCCAAAAACATAACATCAGTGGCGAAGGTGATAATACAATGATTATAGCATCAACAGTTAAAAGCATTTCTAAAATCATACATTTTGAGCTGGGATTTAAATGTGGTAAGGTCGGTGAAGGCTCTGTCACCCCAGGTTCGGTTCTTGGTTCTATACAGCAGGGTGAGGAGGTTACTGTCAGAGGAGCAAATACTAAGGGGCAGGCTGTGGGGGTGGATTAGGTCAGACATGTTATGACACAACACAAGACGACACAACATGTTATGATGTGATAGCCTGTTGTACAATACAGTGTGACACAGTGCAACATACCATTTAATCATATGATACAATGCGAAAATGGTACAATTTGATCAAAGTAGCTCTCCAGGGGCCGAAGTCGACATAAATAGTAAAAGCCCCACAGAAGCATTACTTTATTTTTTTGATTAATAAAGATATCTTCTGTATTTAAATGATTGGAGTTGGAGTCTTAAGTTTACTTTTTTCCTTCAAAGAATTTTTGGAAGAATCAGATCCATCAATCGATAACAACTTGCTTTCACAATCTGAACAAATTCAGGTTTGATTTCTCCACAAAGTCACAGAACACAAACGGTTGCTCGTCCTTTGTGTTCTGACTCTGAAGGTACAGCTGCCTCCTGAATAACTCTGCCAAGGCTGGCCTGAATGTCATTTAGAAATTTGTGAAAATCAAAATGCCTAATAACATTTCATTCATAATCTCTGAATAAAAAAGAACTACACAGCTTGGCGTTATTCTGCAGCTTTTGGTTACCGAGGAAGGACGAGATGAAAAGCCGAACAAATCAAACAAACAAAAGAAGAAGGAACCTTGACTGTCAGGGGCAGCCTGCTGAAGTCAAACGCCTGTGCAATTATTTGAGCCTCCTGGCAGCACTGATTGGACCCCATCTGAAGGATGGAAGAGTGCAGAACCTCGATGTTTTGAGAATAATTAGAGACAGTGATCCCCATCAGGTAGATACATGAACACAAACACAAACCAAGTTGGTCCACCATCTGAACTGATGTGTTTTTTTTTCTGCTGCTTCTGTACTTTTTTAACGCCCTCTGATAAAGGATAGTATATATTTCTCCTTCTGGGAGCACCATCAGTAAACATTATTATAGAAGCTGCATGATAGCTAATCTGATTGATGGATCATGCATGAGTAATGGTGACACATAAGTGATGGATAGTGTTAATATCTTTGAAAACATTTTTCCCTCAAAAAAAAGAGAGCAGCAGGCAGCCGCTCTCTTACACTTATTTTCCCTCCACCAGTTAACTTCCATTTATCATCACATTTGTCAAAATATGTGCACTAGATGTATTTTTACTTCCTCTCTCAGTCTCCTTGGTCGATAAAATTTCCCCGTGTGGTGATTTGCAGGTGATAGGTAATCAGATTTAAGTGATTTTCCAAATCTTTTACATTTAAAATTGTCATTTCAGGCCAGCTGTCAGAGAGAAGGGAAGAGGAGGGAAGGGAGGCAGGTCTGGCAGCCTGTTTGTGTGTGTTGTCATGGCTGCACCACTGCAGTTTATTTAATAGGCCCGTGGCAGGTGATAGAGAAAAGTTGGTACATTTTTAATAAGAGATGTGCTTTTTCTGTTTTCTTATTGACTCAAATGGTGAGGGAGCTTTTTTAAGGTTGGAAAAAGGGAGCTGGCTGGTTGTTATTCAGAACTGAACTTATTATGAAATATACATGACGCAATGTAATAAAAACAGCTGGGATGATTTGCTCCCAGAGAATTCAACTTGGTGTGTGGATTCTTAGCTTTAATTATTTGAGAAATGCAGCCATCACCGAACAACACATTTATTTTGCACCATATCTCCTGAACCAACATCGAAACAGCCAAGGTAATGTTCACCTCTGTTTTTCCACCCAAATAACATTTAAGGGGGAAAAAATGTTTCTTCAACCAATTGAAAATTGATTGCCAGGATGCCAGAGCGGTTTGCGACTCGAGATTGGGTGGACAGACCTGTAAGGTGTCATTAAATTAGCTGAGAGCCCACCTTTCTGCAGACGTTTTTCAAACCTGCAGACCACTTGCTTGGCACATCCACTCAATCGAATTGAAGCTGCAAGTTCCAGGGAGGAGAAATGAGGTGGTGCAGGATCCACACGGTAAACTGCAAAAACTTAAAATTTGCTTGTGAGTTCTCAGTGTTTTGTGCCAAGCAGTCGACTCTTTGATGGTGTCAGAATACAAATTGCAATGCAAAGATGGTGAAAGCAAACAGTCTCACCGACTCTTACTTGTGTATCTGCTGAAACAAATGTGAGTTGAGATCATTGTAAAGATGTTTAAAGGTGCAATGCACAGATGCAAGACTGCTCACCCTGATGGCTGATAAGTTTGTGTTGGACCCTGATGTGTTGGACTTGACCTGACCTCGCTGAGCATCGGCACCTCGTGAAACTGCAGTAAATTTTGCGGTGCTTCGGGCCTTCTGCAGGCCTTGTCAGGATGGGCCACTAATTCCTCGGTCTAAACACTTTGTAACTGAATTTCTAATACCTTGATCTTAGACTATTGAGGGAGAAGACGCAGAGTCCAATCAGCCAAGGAGATCAGTCAGCCTGAATCCAAAAAACTTTATTCAAAACAAGCCATCTTGAACAAAGTGAGGTCAGAGGTCTGCTGAGAATCAACTAACTTCATCTTCCTAGGCCTCTAACAGCCTAAAAACCCTCCCCCCCAAAGTTCCAAAAAGCTCCTCTCCAAGGCGGCAGCAAGCTTCTTTTCAACCCTTGTGTTGGGCGTTCCTTCTGTACCAGATGATCTGAAAGCCATCCCTTTCCCCAGTACAACATAGTGATTGGCTATTCTTTTTACAGATGTCAGTAGGTACATATTTAAAAGTTGTGCATTGGTAGTCAGTTTTGAGTTTTTAATAGAAACGTCTGTTGCAACTCAAGTAGGAGTAGGCTCGGGTTCAGTGTCCTCAGATGTTTCCAAGTTATTTCTGTCATAGCTGGCATTGGACCTGCATGTCAGCCGACACTTCAGGAGGGAGAATGGCTCTGTCACTGGTGGACAGGAGACATAATGATGCCTTCGTTTGCCAGTCAGAAAGAGGAAATCTTTAAATGTGAAAATGTTACTCAGAATCCAGAGTTCCTTTGTGGTCTTATTGATGGAAACAGCAACATTATTACATTCAGCAAGCTCATCCATTGGGCAGTATCCAGCTTCATCCCCTGTACTTTTTAAGACATTGAAAGCAATGTCTTTCACCTGTCATTCCGTTATTTTCGATTCTGTTCACTCAGGGGGGACAACTGGCAGCTTAAACTGCTAGACATTCCTTAGTTTTAGCCTTTGCTGGCTAATATAAGTAAGATGCTGTAAATCTCGAGTTTTTTGGATTGTCCCTTAAAAAATTATACAGCTGAAAGTGCACAAAGAGCTATCAACATATGCAACTGAATGTAATAAAGAATCTATGACAATGATCCAAACTTTATAATCTTCTTTAGTTTCCATTTTTCTATTTATATCCTGTAATTTCAATCCTTTAGACTGCTGTTCCCCTGGTGACCCCTTTGAGGAACACTGCTCTAATTTTGCTTGGGTCTTTTTCAAGCAAACATGTTTTCTTTTTGTTAAAAGTGCCTCAACTTCAAGACATCCACTTGGCTGTTCTTTGATTTCCTTCAGAAACAGAAACACGGTTCTGTCTCACCAATGTAAAACAACTTAAACAAATCCTGGGAAAGCTTATTGTCAAAATAAACAGCCTCCAGTCACTGTAATATAACTTTAATGAGCAAGCAGGCCTTAAAAACCATGCGTGGGACTGCCACCTACCACTTCCCTGGGCCTATTGTAACAGCAACTGGAGAAAAATAACTGTCCGACCATTCAGAGCATGTAAATAATAGTCCTAGCACTAAACAAACCTGAGAGATTCAGGCTTGTAAGGAAGCATGAGGCAGCCTGCCTCTTTGAGTCCTTTGTTGTGATGAAGTATTGTGCAACAGTGCAATGTGAAATTGTGTACTGCACACTTGAATGGAGGGTTCAAGTATGCTTGCATCAGAATTTGGTTTCAGAGGCTTTTCTACTCTGACTAGCTCAGAAAATGAAAGAACAGAGAATCATGGGGCTGTACATGCAAATCAAGTATATAACACATCTGGGTTATGAAAACAATTGCAACCAAGGGTATAATTTATGAATGGATGGTATGGGAAAAACAAGTTCCCTTAGCGTTTGAGTGGAAATGAAACAGAGTGAGTGCAGACAATCTCAGACATAAAAACTGAGCCGATGCTCTGATTGTTTGCTCCACCTTATCAGGAACCAAAAGTGCTGCATTTCTTGGCAAAACTCTGATCTCATATGAACTAAATTTTGAACAGTTTAAGTGCGTCCTCCAATCATTGCCACGGAGCATATTTTAAGGACTTTTTATGGGCTTATTAGCTCTGTAAACAAGTTGTTTGCTTTTTGTTTGGAGTTTTCTCCACTTGCCTCAGAACACAGGTGCTAAACAAAATCCAATAACTTTGTTTTTAGATTCTGCCAAGACTTAAGGTCTGTGATCAAAATGTGCTGATAGCACAGAGTACTGAAGATTGTCAAACACCTCTGGCTGGTATTACTCTCCCATTCAGCTCAAGATTATTTTTTTTTTGTACCAAACTTGTTGATTACAATATTCTGAATGTTCCTCCCTCATGTGTGCAGTGCTTTCACATCATGTCTCCAGATGCCACTTATCTACTATCCGTAAACACCCCACTTCAAAATAGTCAAAGCTTTGTGGGGCAGGATTCCTTACAAGTAAGGGGCTGTTTAGGGGGTAATGCAAAAATTTTGTTGCGTTTCTGCCTCGCCTTTACATGAAAATGCCGTTTCAGCCAACCCAAAATGCTAACTTTTGAAAACGGCCACCAGAGTGGAATTTTTCTGAAACGCTGCCAACACTGTTACCGTGTAAACAGTAAGCCATCGTTTTCAGTGGAAAAACTGACGTCACACTGTGCTAAGTCCACTTGGTGCTAGCACATATACAATAGTCCAACAGTACCCTTGTTACGACCATGTTGTGCTTGTGCTGCTCAATCTGCTGACTGTCTTTCAAAAAAATGTGCATCTGTTGTTCCACTTTTGCACTTAGGACGCGGTCACACTGGCCAACCATGCCCTGCCTAAGCACGCTTCAGCCCTAAAGCACGTTTGGAAAGGCCAGTGTGACCGCAACCGTGCCGTGCTCAAGCACGATTCACTTAAGTGCTTTGGCACGTTTCGGAGAGGTGGGCTTCGGCACGGTTTACTTCATGCATGAGCACAAGCACGCGGACAGCGCGTGCGATCCATGACATATGATTGCCGCGAGCGCATCTCTCGACAATCATTTTAAACAAAGCGGGGGTGTTAGAGGGCTGTGTCGGGCAAAAACGACTCACCATTGGTCCAAAAGTTGCAGCAGTGCTCTCTGTGCGTCATTGTGCTGACTCTGATGAGATAGCGCTTCATGTAAACAGATGCTTCACGATGACGGAGGCGGGCCATGGTGGAGATCTCTCTAAGGTGGCTCCTGGACAATACAGTTATAGCACCAACTGAAGGCCTGGCATGCTTACTACAGTGTTTTCAGTCCCTCGGTGTTAACACAGATTTTTTCACTGCTTTTTTAGCATTTTTGGATGAAAAGATGTTGTGTAAACTGGGCCTTAGTGTCTGTTTCAAGGAACCCTAAATGTATCACCTGGTTTAAGGAACCCTTAAACCTGACATCAGTATTCTTTGATGTCAAAGAAACCTTCCAGTGACTGCCAAGACTTTTCTTAGCCATTACTCTCAGGTTCCATGTAGAAGCTGTTCTGAGGTACACTTAAGAATCTGAGAGAGCTCTTGTACACCTTGTCTAAGCCCAATGTGTTCTGTCCTGAGTTACCTGAACACATCCACACATCTACTTAGTGTCATCACAAGGTAATTTTCTGTGAAGTCAACCTTAGTCATCTGTTTTAAGGTACCCACTACTCAAGTTTTAAGATATTTTCAATAACATGTGAGCGTCGGTTTTTAGGTACCCTTTTAGTAGCTGTCGTCTCCCTAAAGCCAACATTTATACAATTCTAAGCATCTGTTCTGAAGTATCCTCTCATGCTGGGTTTTATCTGTTTTCTGGCTAGCCTCTGGCTTTATGTACCCTTTAATGTCTTTTAGGTTTCTTATGCTTTCAGGTACCTAACCTCTTAAGACCCAGCGTCAACATATGTGAACATTACATTTCTGCCTCTCAGACCTATGATACTTCATTATTTTAATCTTTGACAAATAAGCCACATTAAGGACACTGCCCACATCATCTTTTGGTGAAATAAAAAATCAATGAACACTACTAACAAACAACTAAAAGAGAACTCATAACACAAATAATCAAACTTCCTGTACAATGACCTAGCTTAGTTATTTTACTTATTAGGTCTTTTTATTAAACCTTTTTATTTAACCGTCTTACTTATTCTGAATAGCAAGATCAATTAAAAATTGCACACCATACAAAAGCTTGGGTCTTAAGATGTTAAAGGGTCTGTCTTAAGGTAGTTTTTAGGTATTTTTTCCAGAAGTTTTATATATTGTCACTCAAAGTTTAATAACGAAAGTGGGGATTTTGGTGTTATGCTGGAACTCTGCTTGGCTTTGGTATTGAAATACTTTTGAAATGATATTCAGCGTGCCACAAGTCCAAAGAACTTAGACAAAGGTTTCATACCCAGTGGCAAGGGTTTGTGAAATTCAAAAACGTATGACAGAAACGTCAGGCCATTTTCTATTCCTTTTACATCCCTGTCTCCTGGCTGCTGCCACCCACAGAGCTAAATCAAGGGGCCAAGACGAACACACTTCTTCTCTAGGTTTGTGAGTGTGTGTGTGTGTGTGTGTGTGTGTGTGTGTGTGTGGCAGGGTGAGGGTCACAGGGAGCTGTGAAGTGCAACAGTCCCATTCCTGTCAGCGAGCCTACACCGCACGCCTGGTCCAAAGGCCAGCCCTGAGCCGTGGAGAACTCCGCGGTCGCCTCCACACTGCTCTGCTCCCAAAACATCCACCAAACAAAAACCCAGAGAGCGAGCAAACAAAACCTCAAAGTAATATTATACAACATACACACGCTGTGTTTGTGCAGGGGCACTCTGTTTACAGTAGACGTTACAGTATATACATGGTGTATATATAAAGCAGCCCATAGAAGGTGTAAGCACATACACCGCCACCACACACTCATCTCAGGAGGCACAGAGTAGGAGGACAAGCCCGCTATCTCATCTCTTCCCCTCTTCCTGTCACTGTGCGGTGGTGTGGTGGATTCAGGCCTTGTGTTTGCCACAAAAGGCCTCCTACGTGCCTGGAGGCCAACTCCTACAGGCCGGTGTACCCAGCAGGTTTCCTCCCACCAGGATCCCGTCTGAATCATTAACTCTTTCTGAGGCTTTTCCTCTGTGTCGACAGAGCCGAAGCCAGTCAGTGGGTAATGCAGTGGTGACCGTCATTTCCCTCCTTTATTACTCTGACATTACTCAGATTGTTTTTTTTTTCTTTTTTTCTGACAGAAAAGAGGCTCACTTTTCTCTGATGAGCTGATTTCTGCTTTACATCCTCGAAAGCGATCTGATGGATTTCTCTTTCTTCCTGCCCGATATAATACCGGTAAAAAGCTCTACAGGCAGGGATGAAATCACTGGTTGAGGAATACTTTAATGTGCAGAGCATGATAACCACCAATTTCACTGAGTGCGTTTTTCTGAAGCCTCGTGATGTAAAACGGCTTCATTATGTAATCTTCTCTCCTCGTTTTTATCTTGCTTCGGGAGTGTTTTTTCTCGTTGGGGATTTTAGGCTTCTGCCTTTATGATATTGTTTTTCTGAACAGTAATGAAATTATATCTCAGCCTGGTTTCTGACATCTGAACTGTCGCCAACGTGTTTTACTTTGATATAATCCAGAATAAGTAATGAGCACAGTGTCTTTTTTTTTCAGAACAGGTAACTTCAACTTTATTTTTTTGAAATAGGATGGTGTGACAGAAGATTTGTCAACTAATCTATAAAAAGAAATCACAAATCCTCTCTGAAACATAAATTAACCAATAAAAACTTGACGTCAGACTAAATTATGAAGTCCAAATGAATTCAGATCATCAAAGTGATTATTTTATCTCTCTGCCTCCCCTCCTTCTCCAAGAAAAGGCCGTTGATAAGCACAACTCCAGTGTGCTGTCTCACCCCAGGAGACATTCATTTCACTGAGATGACCTTCAGAGAAAAGCCAGTGACACGACAAGATTAGTATGTTAGAGGGTAATGGGTTGTGTGTGTCTGTGCGTGTGTGTGTGTGAGTGTCTTTGTCTGTTTTCGGGGTCAGGGACATTTCAAGGAGATGTCATTGACATCACCTGTCAGGAAAACAGCCACTTTTTGTTGTTCCCAAGGTATCTTAATTAACTCTTTCCATGCTTTAGAAGAGAGATAGAGATACATAGAAAATGTACATATTTATGATTTTAACTGCTCTGTTCCTTTAACATGTTTTCATATTTGGTCCCATTATCTTCAAAAATCCTCTTGATACAGCTAGTTTTGCAATGAAAAAGACAGTACTCTGTAGTTATTTATAAAATGATATGAGATAAGATAAGATACTCTTTTATTCATCCCACAACACAGAGGTTTACAGAGTTACAGCAGCAACAAGAAATTGTATAGTAAGAAACAATAAAAAAGACATGAAATAGAATAATAGTCTGTAATAATAATAAGTAACAGTCAATCCGAGAAAAAAAAGGACATATTACGTATAAAATGAAAATAAAGATTCTTCTTAAAGGTGCGGATAATCACATATCACAGACAAAATCAAGTGGAGACATAAATTTCAGTTCTATCCAAGGGGCATCATCTGGTTAGTAAAAATGAAGCCTACGCAGAAGTGCTAAAAGTCGCTGTTTGTGGAGAATCCGCTTGAGGCTGGCTGCAGAAAGACCAGAAGTCACGTACACACCCAGTCATAAAAACTGACTTTTACGGCATTAGAAAGCATATTTACAGGCTGGTTAAAAAAACAGCTTGGGTCTAAAACACTGATCAAACCATCAGCACACACTGTACGGTGAGTGAATCTTTTTCTATCTCTGCGGTTTAGAAGTTGTCAGGATCGTTTGATTTTCCAATCAGAAGCACAGCTCAGGTCACGTGACTGCCGGGCGCCCCATAGCTGCTCGAAGAAAAATTCACAACTGGCGTCATAGCGAATGTGGCTGCGTCTGCAGTTCTATCAGACCAAAAGTTTAGATTATGTTCTTATGTTCTTTTCATGCAGGGAAATTTTAGACCTCCCTTTATGTCTGGAATAATGTTTATCACTGTTAAAGTCTAAGACTTGAACAGATTCAAAGTTTCAAAATAAAACCCAACCTTATGGAATAGAATAGAATAGAATGCACCTTTCTAATTCCTAAAGGGAAATCCAGGTGTTTGGCAAATTAAATCATTAAAAAAAAATGCATAAAACAAGAAATTCAGGTGTCTGTCGGCTCATCTCCCATTCGTTCGCCATGAAGCCCAATGGCTTATAGAGATGAATGATGTTTTGTATCTCTTAGTCCTGCAGTGCAGAAAGATGAGCCGGCCACTGCCTCTGTTTCTCTGGCCAGCAAAGATGTTGTGAAGTAGATGGTCATTGTAATTTAGAATAGCCTTAACCTTCTTCTGTTTACATCTCTCAACCACAGCCAGCAGTGAGCCCAACCTTTCACCAGTTTGTCCAGTTGCCTCGCATCATAAGACAAGTGATGGACATTAACGATCAAATATGGACACTAAAAGACAATCAAGAATTATGTCATACGTCTGTAAATGGAATCAAAATTCATAATAATCTGATGATATGTGAAAAAGAGGAGACTAAATATTGAGGAAATGGGGACGGGACTAGATAAGCTCTGCTTCTCCCATCTTCCCTTTCGGACATGTACAATATGATCTATTGAAAATGTGTGATATTGTATAAGTGTGCTGACATGACCGAAATAAATCAAATCATCATCATCATCATCATCATCATCATCATCATCATCATCATCATCATCATTGTATAGATAAAGGTATAGTTATAGATATAAATTATTCAGAACACTTAAGTACTGTCTTTGGTAGGTATATCTGTGGTGTCTGTACTTAGAGCAGACAATCATCCTCTTCTTTGTCTAAACAAGTCTTTTTTTTTTTTTTTGCATGATTGGTTAATGTAAATGATATTTTGGTGGATATCTTTCAGCCACTGCAGCTCTATGACTCAAATCCACCACATCCGTCTTTCTCCCAGCATCATCTATCTCTGGCCCCAAACAACACCAACTATGATGCCACATGTTAGCAGCGAGGCGGCTCTGGGATGTCATAATGAGTCTGGACGGAATCAATAAACATCATCTGTATGATTGATGAAGACCCAGAGCTCTATCTCAGTTGTGATCCACTTATACTTGGATCCAAATTAGCATGTCGTCTTTAAGGGAAGAACCAAAAAGGAAGAAACAAGGCACGGTTCTCAGGGGGCTGTTGTCTAATTCTTTCTCCGTTGCGCTTGATTGGGCTTGGTGGCGTCCTAGTAGCCCATTCCAGTCACCATCAACTAACTGCTGTACTCTGGGGCCCCTAGACCTGACTTAATCAGACCAGATGTACATAAATAGCAGGCCAGCCATATGGTTCCAGTGTGACGGCTAGTCCTCATTACATCGGTTGTTTCTTAAACAACCGATGAGTGAGCAGGTATCTTCAGAGCCCCTCCAGGAGGCTTTGAAATAAATAATAAACAGCTGCACATTATAAGTATAGGATGGCCTACTGTATATGCTCTGTATATGAGGTACAGTTGCCTCCGGCAATGCAGCATTAACCATATGTACAGGCCTCCAGGTCAGTGCAAAGCTGAATCCACAGCATGTAATTTAGTCATTCAGACTCTCTGCTTGTCAAGCAGGTTGGTGCAGAAAGAAAAAAAAGAGATCTGGTGCTGCTAGCTGTGGAGTTGGTGGGAGGGAAATCTATAAATGTTTGCCGTATATTGTGTCAGAAGCGGTGTAATTGTAGCCCATTAAATCAGCAGGGTGTCCGGTGGGCAAGCTCTGATGAAACGCCGCTCCGCCATCCACGGCGGGGTCAGCAGGCTGGGGATCAGCGAGATGATTTAAGGCCCGAGTCGCTGGTTAATAGTTAATGAGAGTGAGTCGTTCGGAGACTCTTGATGGTTTCCAAGGTCTGTTGGGCTCGGGGGCAGTGGCCTTATAGCTACTCAGAGGCAACAGAGAGGTCTAATCACTTTGTTAAATAAAGATGGCCTTCTCTTTGTCCCCACTGCACGCAATAAAACAGAAAACAAACACAATAGATACTCCTACGCTCCTTCCTGCCTCATCTCCTGCCCTGTCTCACAGCCAGATTTACAGCTGTCCCCGTCAGCTTGCCAACTTGTTCCCGATGAATTTTTTTCTTGCCCTGTTGTTCATCATTTTTCCATTTTTCAGGCCCGCATGCGTCAGGCTATAATTCAGGATCGGCAGATACCTTGTCATTCAGCAAAAGGCTTGTTTTTTAAAGGGGTCTGGATGAAAGAAGAAACCTGGGGCTTTACACTCTGAGGCTTACATGGGTCCCCTCATCTACAGCTGGAAGTAGTGATAAGTGATAGAACCAAGGGCACGTTTTTCTGTAGAGAGAGGCAGACCTACAGTAGGAAGTCATTATTACTACAGGTGTTTAGCTAATGCATAAAGTGGTCATTATCAGAACACAGCGGTCATTCTTCTCCTTTGGTTCAGAGGTGTTTATTGGTTTATTAGGACCCACGCTGACTGCACCGCACCAATTTGACGCAATGGATATGAAACAGAGTGAGATATTAGGCTGCAGAAGAGGAGAGGAGTGAAGCCTGTTAATGTTGTTTCATTATGACAGAGGGTTTGGATGATGTGAGTGTGTGGCCTGCAGAGGTGACAATGAATTACAACCAGGCCAATTCAGAAAGAAACGGGGTATTAGAGAGTCATTTTTTGAATAACGATGAACACTTCTCAAATTATTTTCCATATGTTTGAGATTTTCACACGGACTCGCAGGGAAGCTCTTTTTGGACAGGACAGATCTGACTTGTGCCAATATCAGCATCGGCCGATGCATAAAAATTAGCCGATATTTACTCATTTTCAGAGTATCTTGAACGATCTTTCAAGACCAAATAATATTGTTTTCTATGACTATGTAAACATCAAAACTTCCTATGAAGAGTGGACTCTTTTCTTTTATGTCTAGCTTCCTGTTTTTGATCCAAAAAACAGACAAAACGTAGTTTTTTGATTACATCCATCCCGGGATCCCCCCCCCCCCGTTCATCTTTTCTCACGATCGAGCCACTCTTTCTCTCTAGATTGTTTTTGTTTTGTTTCTTTTTTTTACCAATATAGATATTAGTAAATATCCGTTATCAGCCATAACAGCAAAATTAATATCTGATATCGGTATCGGCCAAAATTTTCATATCGGTGCATCCCTAGATGTGATGAAGTCCTGATGTCTTTTCATTCCATTGTATCATCACTTCGAGCATCTCTCTCCGTCTGATTGTTTCCTCAGGCAGGTTTAAGAGAGTCTGTCTTTACATTCTGTGTGATTCGGCTCATACGGCACCGTGCAGCCATCTTTTCGTGTCTGTACCTCGTTGGCTGTGAGAAAAGACAGAGATTGGGTGAGAGCCGCAGAGAGACTCTCCAGGGTTTAGAGAGAATGCTCATTAAGGCCTCCTATAGCACAGCCAGCTCATTCCTCACAGTCCCAGCGGCCGGCTCTACTACGCTCCGCTTCCTCACCACATCCTCTCCCCTCTCTTTATCTGCTCTCCTCTATTTCTGTCTCCTTCTCTCTCTGTCTCCTTTCCCCTGTCTGTGTCTCACCTGCTTCCTTCCTTCCGCTCGGCCTTCCACCTGCCATTTGGCGAGCTCGAGCAGCAGATGTTTTTTCTTTTTTTTCCTCCATGGAGGAGATGGTGATGTGAAGGCTTGTGTGGATGTAGACTACTTTAGTGCATTAAAATATATAACAAATACAGTTATGTTTGAGTTAACTCTCTTAAAGTGAAGTACCTGGAGGAGATCAGATCACTGTTTGCATAATCCAGTTTGAATTCTTCTTAAATTAAGATCTATAGAGGGATTATCAGTCTACGTCATCATAAAGATGCGCACACATCTTGACCGCAGAAGCAGCGTTAAATTCCTTTCATTCAGACCAATACGTGTTTTTTAAACACTAAATTCATCCTGTTATCAGCACAAAAAAATGTACGATTGTTCTGTCGTCAGTTTTTAGAAACAATACTATACAATGGAGCCAACAACTATCAAGTTTTGACCGTCACAGAGCAACCGGTGTTTTGGAGTTAATGGCGACCATGCTAACTGGTGACTCTCAGTCAACAGTATCAGTGATTAATGGCAGAGAGTAGCCAGTTAACAGGGTCACACCTTACACTGAAACACCAGCGACGTCTGCTGGATGTAGTTTTCTGGTTCTTTATAATGATCCATGTCTCAGACTCAGTAGTCTGTGTGCTTTTTTGGTCTGGGAGGATTTCTGATTTATTGACACATGTTTATGTCCTGATATGTCACAGTCTGGTAAGTGTCCATGGATAATTCAGTCATGAGCATCGAGTGACAGTTGTGTGTTTAAATTGCTCCCTGGATACATGCCGGATTTCTCCACTAAAAACGTCTGTCCACCTTAATATCTGTCCACTCGCTGATCTCTTCTGTCCACTCACTGCTATTTTACAAACCTGGGAGCTGTTTATCATCTGTCATAGTGATGATATTTAGTTTAAAAATGTGTTTTTTGGTGGTTAACTCCTCCACGTCAGTTGACAAACCATTATACTCGCAGTGCTTCTGCACCCAAGTTGAGCGCGCATCTGGCATTGTTTATAAACAAATAATCTGTCTATATGAGGTACAGCATGCTTTGGACGCTCAGAGGAAAAGGCCTTTGTCATCTCCGCTGTGTCTCTAGTTTTGCAAATATGCTCTGCTGTGCAAACAGGCGTCTTAACATGAGTTTAATGGCATCTTCTGAGATTTTGGAGCTAGCCTCAAGTGGACACTCAGGGTACAGCAGTTTTTTTGGACTCCCACGCTTTCCTTATTTTCCAACTCTCAGGATTGCCTCTTATTGTGTGGGTGTCGGCCTCCAGCTGCAGCAAAACTTTGCTTTCCAATATCCTATGTGAATACTCATGAAAAATAAACTTAAGACAACTTATATCACACTAAGTCTGCAGGTTTAAGGGTTAGTGGTTGCTGACTGTACCCTCCCTAACAGCGCTCCTGCATTCTTCATTTTAATTGTGCTACAAATATTTTCCAGCGTGCAGTTCTGCAAATGAGAAATAGCAAACAGCTGCAGGATGTAACTGATCATTTACACTTCTCTTCAATGCATCATTTTACCAAACAGGCTAAATGCTCACTTTTTGGTCCTGAGTGTCAGTTTGAGATGTGAGGGCGGAGGTGTTAAACAGGTGGAGCCGTCAGGGGTGAGCCCAGCTGTGAACCTCTGAGAGCTCGCTGCTGTTTAAGAGACAGTTTTATATTTAACTCTCCTCGGCTCCTCTCACAATTAGGAGCAGAACACTCGTCTTTGTTTCTGCCTCATTTCCTGGTTTGAAGTTAATGAGGTTAGTGTATTATTGCAGAAATACCTCATAGAGCAGCTTTAAAGGATCATGCTGGTGTTATTTCATCTTTTTTTTTCTTTTTTGGATTCACAAACAAATCCCTGAAGAGACTCAAACCAGCACTGAGTTTATCCTGCTATGTGCTAGAGTTAATGCCTCCATGCTGTAGAGATGTTTTTGTCTCAGGGAATAATTTAGAAAAGAAAAAAATCAGAGAACTTCTCTATGAACAAGACTTGATAGCATATTTTAGATTTAGATTTTAGGATTAATTGATTCATCAAAAGGGAATGAAGTGAACTGGATTTCTCAGCCGCCATGTAGGGGCAGCTCAAACTATGATCCTTCTTTTGTTTTTTGGCATTTCGGGTCAAATTTAGATTGAAATACTGTCATCTTTGGAAACATGGATCCTTGTCAGTTGAGTAATATCAGAATTGGCTGGGCTGCTTTCTTGCCTCCTGCAGATGCTTTTTTTCTGCTAATTTCCATTTCTCCATCTTTCTCCTCCTACCAGGAAATCTGCTTTTCAGAGCATAAAAGTAAATAAAACTTGGCACACAGGTCCAGATATGAGCCAAAATGCTTAACACATGCAAGAAACAATACTTCTCATAACAGCATTAAAGCATCTGGAGCTCCGAAATCTGGTAAAAATGACATATTAGTCATTTTTTTTAAGTAGAATAAATAATTTTTAAGTTTCTCTCCTTCTTTATGATTGATGTTAAATGTTTAGATGTTTAGTCTTGTGTTTAAATGTTGTCTTGTTTGTAATTCAAAAATATCAGATATTACTTTTACCTGCGCAGAATGAAAGTGATGTTACCTTGAACCTCAGTTTCTTGAGGGATCTTAAATCCTCTCCTCAGGAAAAAAAAATCGTCAGTGGTATGAAGCAGCGAGTCGTCACAAAACTAACCAGGGGCATCTCTTAAGTGCTTTGGATGAAAACACACATTCTGACAATTTCTTCTTGAAAGCTGGCAGATAAAAAGTAGGATCAAAAATTCAAAGTCTTGGTGTGAAACTCACCTTGACTCTGAATTTTCTACATGTTGCCAAAAATGATCGCTGCGTGCTGTTGGCAGCAGAGATCCAGAGTTCATGACCTTGTGCAGTGTGGAGCTAGCAAAGATGTCCGTGAAAGTAATGTTTGCCATATTTTAGCCTAAAGCTGTTCCTCTCTAAACTTTAACACCACAGCAGCAGATCGTAGGCTGTGTGGGCATGTGTCGTGGGTGCATTTGCGTGCTGGTGTGTACAGATGAGAGCCGGTGACGTTATCTGTCACGCAGACAGGCGGCCCGCTGTTAGCTTGATTACCGTTGGCCAGCCGAACGCTTGACCCGCGAGCGGTCGAGGCCCCAGCGGTGGCAGCAGTGGGAGCATTATCCACCTCCACCCCTGCCTGTGTATAATGGCCGTGCCGTGTGATCGATGGCCTGTGTACCTGTGGAGCCCAGCAGCAACAAAGCCACACGCACACACACACTTACACAAGCAAACGGAGCTCATAAAGGCCAGGAGACACGCAGCACTCCTCGGGAAACACCTTCAAGTCACACCCTGACACATGGATCCATTATACAGGCCTGACTGGATGTATGGTGTATTCATCATCATGTCCAAACACACTCCAGTCTGAGCACAGAGCGGCTGCAATGCAAAGTTGTTCACCAGTAAACTCCAGTGAAGTTGCTGCTTTGTGCTTTGAGTAAAAAATCCTGGAACAGGCTTTTTGATCAACAACCTGTGTCTGTGATAAACAAATGATAAACAAAAAAAAAAACAAAAAAAAAACAACTTTTTAACACCAACAGTAATCAAGAATCAATGGTAACCTCATGAAATTATTAGTAAGGCTGCTTATGCCTGATTTCTTCACAAACACATTCACTGCTAATGTCAAAGGTTACAACTAGAGGTGGGAGAAAAACATCGAAAATCAACATTTCAGGATTTGGGATATTTTTGTGTGACAATACCAAAATCAGTTTTTGTTTTTTTTTTAATTTAAAGTCTTGATTTCAGTCTTTACTTAAAGGGCAACTCCGGTTTTTTGACACCTGGACCTTATTTATAGGTGTGTGCATGCTCATATACTCACTCAGACAAACATCGTGCAGCTCGGAGTCGGGAGCGCGGGACATAATCTCTGCAAAATCGCTCATTTCGGCTGTATTTTTTCATCCATTGCCTATGGGCTATGACGTAATTTAGCAACTTAAAGCAACTTCTGGGACATTTGATAGTGACTCCCTCGACTGAGGGGTTGGCACTGCTGTGAAAAAGATAAATGACCACACCTTTTCACAAAAGAAACATGGTGATGGACCCCTAAGATCGAATAGAATAGAATAGAATTTTCTTTATTGTCAACCAAAGTGGAAAATTGACTTTGGCTGTCTAGCATAAGAGACAGACAGCGCTAAAATACAAAACATGTCATACATAAAAACATATCTAAGACACAATGTAAAAGTACAATATTAAAACGGTTCAGGTCATTTTCATTCGATACAGTTAGCATTCCATAAAGACACCAGATCGCTGTAGGAGAAAACAAACCACAAGCTACAAAAGTGAAGAGCTGCTGTGTGTCCTTCAGCACCATAAATGAACAAATAAATCCGAATTTAGAGGGAAACAATAACACAAACCTGAGCAGGAGAACAATGTGGCTGTAAGACATTCAGCGGGATGTTTGGATTTTTTGTCACCTGTGGGATACAAAATCCAAACATTTGTTTGTCTGTAGTCAGCACCTGGAAACTTTAAAGACGGATTCACCTTCTCCAAAAAGTGTAAGGTTATTTCAAGGGGGGGGGGGGGGGGGGGGAATCTAAATTCAAAGTACGAAACATACTCATACTAGACTTTTAGAGGCTATTCTGTGTGTCTAGCTGTCTTGATGTTTAAGAAAGGAATCTGGAACAAGCTCTTTAAAAAGGCTTTTAACTTCTGTTTCAGAGAGATGGAGATACTATTTCACTCTTTGCGGTACGTGTGAGACAGATCGTAGGGTGTGACAAACAGGGTGCATGCTGCACCTGTGAACATGAACAACAGTTTTAGCTAATATTATCGTGTTCAGCCTTATTTTTTAAATTTTCATTTATTTATTTTTTCATCTCTGTTCATGAAAATGTTAATGAATGTTGTTCCTGTTATCAGGATTTTGTTAGTTTTTCTTTTCTTTCTCCATCTTTCTTGCCTGGCACACTAAAAGCCGTAAATACAACCTGCAACTTTGCATGTGTTAAGGACCATGGGCTGTTTAACAAGAGTGCCTGATCTAAATAAAAATCCTGAAAAATCCTTTCAATAGAACTTATGACACAATGATACTGACAACCTCCAGTTTGAGGTCTTACATTACTCCTCTGGGTCAAAAATAGAGTGTTAGCATCTTGCTAGAGAGTGTCCGTCCATCAAAGGATCATTTTATGCATTCCTTTAAAGAAACATAAAGAGAGCTTTCTGATAAACCATCTGCAGAGATGTCAGAAGCATTTCTCTGTTACCATGCGTGAGGAATTCCCTGAATGCCGAGTTACTCCAGCATAGTTTTTCCTTCCTGAAGGCTCCTTTAAGCGTTCCTGTTTTGAAAATGTTGTCAAAAGATTCACAACAGGAATGTTTTTATAAACACAGAGGCTAAATCATCTGAATGCTGAATTCTTTGAGTGAGTTTTACACCACTTAAATGTTCCTCTACTTCAGAAACAGTATGGTCAGAGGTTTGGAAATATAGGGTCAAAGATTTCTGTTTGACTGCAGGAACACGTAACGTCAGGATTTATAAATTCAGGAAAAGAATTAAAGCTAGTCTCACTCCTTTTGTTTGGATTCTCCAAACAGGAATGGACAGTTAGTTTAATCATAAAACAACAAGAAAGCTCTGTGTGTGGGACTATACGTCACACACTCTCTAACCGTCTCCTCCATAAACAAAACCCCTCCTGCCTGATCTCTTCAAAACTCTGCGTTTGTCCTTTGGAGAGACAAGGTTACCGTGTCCATGGCTCCCCTCCTGCCGCCGCAGAGATCTGTCAACAAACTTCTGAGGACTTTCTCACTCGGCAAACTTAAAGAGGAGCGAGGTTGTCCCAGGAGGTAATCAAGCTCCTTCTCTCTCCGCAAACCGGTATCTTTAAACAGAATAGATAAAGGAAGGAGTGGGTCATGCAGGAGAGCCCAGGTACTCGGCAGGAAAAGTTCAGCGTATTGATGTGCTGCAAAGGGCTGCGGCTTCACAGAGAGAGGAGCCCGTCAGACCCCAGGCTTGGTACCTGCACAGGTAGCCCAAAGGGAGCTCGGTTAGTGCCCAGAGAAATTGACTTACTCTCTTTCTCTTCATTTTTTTTCGCTCTTCTTCTAACTCAAACGGGGGAAAAAAAGCTCTTTCACTCTCAACTTTTGCAGGAAAAAAAGGGAAAAAAACACACATCGGATAAATGACTGTCTTCTTCACTGGAGACTAATGATCCACTGGTGTCTTTCAGTTTTGGCACTGAAAGTGGAGAAGAGCTTTGATGATGGAGGATTGCGGCTGACAGATAAAAGCTGGATGCCCCCTCCCTCCCCTCCTCTGCGAGCAGCGCCCCATCTCTCATACTACTTAGTTATGTGCTCCACTGTTATTGCTATGGTAACCCATTGTTATTTCATTTCATCTTTGCCACAAAAGTTCAAGCTGAAGGCAGAAGAAGGCAGTCTGAATCGAGGTTGCCTCTTGCTCTTTGAGTCTGCCTTCCTCATCGGGCTTTGTCTGCGTTCGGCTTCTCTTCTGTCTGGATCCGTTCATGCTACAGAAAACGCTTATATAACACAACGGCATGTCATTGAACAACATATTCTCAGTAAGTGCTCTTTATGGGTTCCCTCAGCATGAGTTTGAGGTTCCCTTTGTCCTATTCAGGTCTTTAGATAAACACTTGCTTTCATATTTCCTTTATCAGACAATCTGTGACACAGAGAAAGGTCACAGTGTGGAGAGCCTTGTGTACAAAACCCTGCAAGGTTTCACCGATCTTTGTATTCTCAGCGCCGACTTCTTTACCTTCCCATAAAGCTGTTTTTTTGTAAATTCCCCCTTTTATTAAGTAAATTGCCACACCGCTATTAAAGGTTAGAGCCGACGTGAACTCCCTGAGAAAATTTGAGCCCTTTTCTCCCCTCTCCTCTTCTCCACCTTCCCCCCTTCACTTTTTCATCCGAGCACAATTTGATTTGACTTGATTTGATTTGAGCCCTGCCACTTTCAGTTTGAATAAGGTAACCAAGAGTTATTTGCCGGGAGAGACAAGGGCCTCACTGGCCAGGAGGGTTTGATGAATTTTCACGCTGCTTAAAAATTCTAACTTTGCTTTATTCAAATGTAACACCTGACTACAAAGACCTGGTGTTTGATGAGGTGTATGAGATGTAAATGTCGAACGGAGCCCCTCCACTTATCTGCCCCGCCGAGGAAGGTGCCCGGCATCGTAATCATCTGATCTGAATAGATTCAAAGCGCGCTCCTTTTTATGTGAATGAGAGCTGCTCCGGAGCTTTGGCAGGGGAGGGGGGCGTAGAGTAACACCTCCAGAGGGGCGGCAGTCTGGGCTTGTAGAGCAGATGGGAGATGCGTGCAGCACCCATCTTGAAAACCTGAGGTGCAGAATACAGTTTTGTTTTTTTGGGTCATTTTTTTTTCTCAGAGTCCATTTTTCTTCAAGGAGGAACACTTCAAATCCCAGACTCCTGAAGCATTCATTCCTGATTTTACCGCCACCCCCCAAAAAAAATCTGCTCTGCTGAAGATCCCATTTACACAATGACTTCACAAAGGGACAGGAAAGTAGATGAACTACAACGTGTGACAGATGAAAACTGATGTGCAACAGCTTTAAAGAGAAACAAGCTGCGTATTCAATCACAGAAGCATGGAAACTCGCTCTTATGCAAGAGTATCCTTTAGGGTTTGCCATATCAAATCATCTACGATAATATTGGTATAATTTTTTTGACGATTTACATTTGTCATTTCGCGATATTTACAGTGCAGAGACGCAATGACCTATGATGCTCTCTGATGTCAATCAATCTTTAAAAAGCCTGACCTGCTGATTTTGAATTGGGCCGATACCGATTTTTATTTTTTAAAATTGACAGAATATGCCTTTAATCTTCCAATATTATTTTATTGAAAACGATTGAACAATGCCTTTGAAACAATAACATCTTTATACTTTAACTAAAACAACCAATAAAGTGTCCTGAGTTTTAGGTCTCAAAAAACAACAAAGGCTGGCTGTCAGACTTCCCGGAGGTATATAAGATCAGTTTCATATGTAAGGATAGTCCGATGACCGATCACCGATCTCCCAAAATTAAGGAAATCGGCACCGATCGATTACTAAAGGACATTTAGTGTGCTGACTTCATTTTTGAATTGTCGTAAATAAACCTCCACTAAGGAGGACTGTTGGACTGTGCAGGCTGCTCAGTGTCTGCCTCTGCTCAGGCAGTCACGTCCACTTTGATACCAGCCACAGAATAAGTCGCATGGCAGCATCAACTTAGTCGTCGCATGAGGATTTAGTGCCTAAAAGAGGAGCTACCTGATGATGGAGGTTGTTTGGCCGACCAAAGATCAGACATGCAGCAAAACACATTAAATGCAAAATGTGCAGAAGAACTATTACTGCAAAGCGTGGCAACACCACAAACATGTTCCAGCACCTAAAGCTGAAACACACAGCTGAATACAACCAGACGTGAGGAGGACATGAAAGCTTTGCTAATATCAGTGGATTTTTTGCCTCTACGATGGACGTGTGGTTGAGCCAAACGTCCGTACCATATATCAGCATTGCCCCTAATTCACACATAAAGCTGAGCGGCGCACAGTGCAGTTTCGCGGGCTTTGGGTGCGTACCAATTTAAACTGGATGCTTCTCTGGAGCGTCATCTGCCCCCCCAAAAAAACTTCACCACCTTCAGTCCATGCCTTCTCCTTTCTGTTGGTGTCTTTTTAGAAAGACTGTGTTGTGTCGTATAGAATTATGAAGTTTTTCACCTCCAAGATGAACTTTTCCTTCTCCAAAACATCAGATTTCCTCTGGATCTAACCTACTTCCTGTTTATATTTCAAGCTTGTGCAGTAGTAGTGAATGATTCATTAAAATATCAAGATATAATTTTGAGGCTATATCACCCACCCCTAGTATCCTTATGGGCCACCATACCACAAACTTAAATAAGCTTCACTTTTACATGTAATATCACAAAGAAAGATACTTTACAGATTATAAAATTTGAAATTATTGGACTCATTTTGTCCTTGGCACCCATGCAATTCAAGGTTTTCCCTTTCTCTCTGCTCCTTCCCAACCTTTGCTCTCTTATTGTCACTGTTTGAAGTCATTGAGAATAACTCTGCACTTCCCTGTAAGCCACTCTGGATATTAGCTAAATGTCTAACATGTAAATGTATGTAAATTTGAGACCTCCTGTGTACAACTCCATGTCTGACTGTGCATATGCATCAGCAGCTCTAGTAGGGAATCATATCAGCTCCTTTCATTCAGTACCCCACTGCTCCACCGCACCATTCAGGGCTGAGGTCAGAGGAAATTTACACACATGAAGATGGTTTAATGGAAGAAACAGTCAGAGCAGTGAAATATCTGAGCCAGGATCTGTTTCCCTGCTTGTACAGTAGCTAACGTGTGAGCTCATAGATTAATGCGCGTCTACCTCTGCACGTGTCCGAGCCGCTTGCATCTGTCTGGGGAGCAAGCTAAGCTCAACCTTAAACACTTCATGCGCATAAGGCTAAGAGAATGTGTGTGCAGGAGCATGCAAAGCCTTGTATTTGTTGGTGTGTGTGTTTATGTGTGTGTGAGCTCCCTGAATCAAGCTGCTCACTGCCTGCCTGTCTCCCGTCCCCTCCAGAGGGTCATTCAGCCCCTCTTCCAGCTTCTAATCCCGTCTGTCCGGGGGAGATAGAGGGGAGCGGACGGCTGAGGCGCACCCGGGGCCCCGCAAACACAATCACCAGCCTTTCACAGACACTTAACGGGGCTTTGCACTTGTTCAACAAGGCAAAACGCGGCAGGAGGGATCAATTTAATACAAGGCCTGACTCAAATGGAAAGAGGGTAAATAAATAAGCAATGACAGCGAGGACTGTCGCACAATT
The DNA here is from genome assembly GCF_033239565.1 of Halichoeres trimaculatus. Lineage (NCBI taxonomy): Eukaryota > Metazoa > Chordata > Actinopteri > Labriformes > Labridae > Halichoeres > Halichoeres trimaculatus. Next base: position 11,893,137 of record NW_027437198.1, on the reverse strand, counting down.
TGTGTAGTAGCTGTCCACTTTCTCTCAGTCTCCCCTCTGCTGCTTTTCAGCACAGCACCTATATGATTCCATTTCCTCCCTCTGCGGCATGTGGGGATGACTGAGAAAGAGCAACCCTGGCTCTTCTCTCCCATCAGGGTGTGTTATTTTAATAAATCACTTCTGCCATTGCTTGGTACATTAATTCCTTGGGCCCAGAGGGCTGTGTTGCCACTAGCAGCGATCTGCATGAGGCGCTAAATGATGTGGGGGATCCCCTGGTGAGAGAACAGAGGCTCTCTGAATCTTCCCTCCATCTCAGCCTCGTCGGTTTGGCTCTCACCCTGGGCTGGCCCGGCTCTCAGCAGACATCATAATCAGAAGAGAGCCAAGGCCTCATCGTGTCGCACATACCAATGAGACGCATACATCGCCAAGAGGGAAGTCACCTGACACCTCACTCAGCAGACAGTAGCCCCTCGTGTGGCTTCATTACGCATCTTTGCTCTGGGGCTTTATCATACCATGTGTGTGAGTGTGGAAGCTTCATGTCTGTGGCGTGCGCGCTTTCTAAAGAGTTCCCCAGAGCCATGTGTGGTCTCTTCATCTTTTCTGTGTAAATCAAAAACAAAAGGTTTCAATGCGGTTGAACCTAAACCTCCATAACCTCTTATTTCACAGAAATGTTCCACTTGTCAAATGAAATTGCATCTCGTTGTTTCGTAGCCCTCAGAATGAGCCACGTGTCTGCAGGTGGCTGCGTGCATCAACACAACGTAGCTGTGGCTGTTTTACATGGCTGCCTTGATTGAATAGAGCACAGTGTGAGCGCTAAGGAGCAGCCCACCAAAGTCGTAACACTGGCGCTGGTGGTGTTGATGGGAGTGATGTGAATGCATCTCTCCACCCAGGGTTTCCAGACACCTCTGTCTCCCCCTGCAACATCTTGACGCATCATATCCTGGCATGCATTTTTTTTTCCCTTCACACTTCCTTTATACATCATAACTCCTTACACAGAGGTGAGGTTGCCATTGGTATGCACAGACAACACTGGCAGATTCACCACCCAGAATACCGCTGGGAGATTATACCCTTCCCGCTCCACGCAGCAGGGATTCGGCCACCGTAAATAGAGCGCTTGGGAGTGCGCGATGTGCACGGAATGACAAAGCACCGCAGCCGCTGAGCACGCCAGCCAGACGCCAAGCACAACTTCAAGGACTGCGCGCAAATACAGTAATCTCTCATGCTTTCGGTTGTGGTTTTAACCTTTTCCTGAGGGGTCTGGGGGGGGCTCAGAAATGGTTGCACTTGAGATCTGTCTGGCTGATTGTCAATGTACAGTGGGTAACTGTTGGGGTGTGTAGAGTGTGAGCCACAAACAAAATCTCTTGGACATCAGGAAGATATATCACATGAGGTGACAGGAAGAAAATAACTGTGGTGCAAAGTTTTATTTTGATTCAAGACCCCTGGACTCCACATGTGCAGTCCTCTGAGTTTAAAGAAATTACCACCTTAACAACCTGGGCATAGCTGAGCATATTTTTGGATTTTAAAGCACTGACAGAGCAGAAAGTTTTGAAGATTGCCTTGTGCTGAAATACCTCCTCTGGAAGGGATTTTTTTTTCATACACTGACAGCCTTGAATTGCTTTAAATATAACACTAACAGTCTCCCTACAGAGAAGGATATTTGTTCTAAGTTGGTGTGCAGTTACAAATTGAACCTCTTGGTGTGCTGTAAGAAGAATTTACTGGGTTTTTTTTTTTCCAATTATTATTTTTTTAAAGTTCATTGCTGCACAGCTAAAATATGCCAGACGCGTCTGCTGTGTGTTTCCGTTCAATTACGGCAAGTAGAGCAAATAGGTTTCATTCAAATCAATGTGTTAACTCACACTGGGTCCTTTCTGTTGCAGTATGTCTGCGTGGCTGCTCCGTGGTGTTGCAGGTAATGTGCAACCATCCTATTTATGACGGATGCGGAGCTGTGACTCATAAATTCAGTGTAGGGAAGAAAGCAGAAATTAACCTATTTACAGCCTGGTTCAAAAAACGTTTCCTGTCTGAATTGCCTGGTTTACTATTGGCACACACTGTACAGGGGGTGATTTTTTTTTTCTAACTTTGTGTTTCAGAGGATATTAATATCACAAGCTCACCCAATCAGAGGCACAGCTCAGGTCATGTGACTGAAAGGCGTCCTATAGCTGTACGCGAAGCCCTTGCCACTTCCAATATGGCTAAGATTCCCGGTTTGCTTCATTTTCCGTTTCAGAAACATGCAGGTGATGTCGGGAGTTTATGTCCATCTTATACAGTCTATGAGCATTACACATTAGCGTTCAGAAATATGTCCATCACTTTAGTTTCATCAAGATGAAAGATGACAGCAACATCGCCGTCGGATGTGAACTGTGTCCCAGTACTGGGTACCTTTTAAAAGGACTGAGGTCTATCTGTTTGAAGAGGACACCTTTGGCGCAGAGTCTCACGCACACTGGCGTGAAGACATGACTCTCAACAACCCATGTGTTGTTTTGAAAAATAAATGGAGATCAGATTTTTTAACACTACTTTGCTTTGTTCAAAATATTTTTTTACAGGATACAGCTTTACACAGTAAGGTATTTGTCAACAGTGACGCAGAGCTACGGTTAGAAACATGACCACAAGCAAACTTTGTCAGTTTGCACTGTAGTTTAGTAGCCGGCTAAATTTAACACTCATCACTGTCCGGCGCTCCGAGACATGTCCCCAGTGTTTAACGCTAGTGAATCTCTCAAGTTTGAACAGACCACTGCAGAATAACTGCTAGACGTGGGTTGGAACACATATTATAACAAATAGTTTGGCCCGTGTCTTAGCCTTTAGCTCATGCTTCATCACTCCCCCGTTTGGCTTTCTTCTGCTCTTCTGTTCTTTTTCCTGACAGTTAGGCTCCTGTGTCCACCATCACTACAGAATTAATCCAAGAAATTGTCCTCAGCAGAGAAAAACATAGAAGTCTCTTCTCACTTCTAAACCTCTTCAGCCAGTGTGGTGTTCTCATAGAGACTTAAACATGCCGTAAATCAATCTGGTCCTGCCCAACCTAATCAGGGATCTGAGCAGTAGCATTGAGGGATAACCTTTTTTGGTGCTGATAATCTCATTTTAAGTTGTATATTACGATCCAATGTATCTAGAAGGGAGACTTTTTCAAGATCAACTAAAAAACTCCTCACAGTCCCTTTAACTTAAGTCATCTTAGACTAGATTTCAAAAATTGTCTCTTGTCCTTGGTCGAACCAGATGTGTATTTAATGTAGCCTGTAACTGATGCATTTAAAGGTGGCAGAAAAAAACTTACCAGCTGGCAATTTCACTGATAACATTAAAACAGAGGCCATGTTCAAATTCAGATTAATGGGGAAAAAGGCAGTTACCAATTTTTTGTGTGTGTAAAGAAAAGTAATACAATCAGTAAGGTAATATATTGCTGATAGCAGGGAGTAATAAGTAAAGAAATGTTACTGTAAAAACAGTAATGAGTAACACATTACGTTTTTTCAGTAATGGGCCCACGCTGTTCATAGTAGCACCTGACATCGACACCAGTTACGCTCTACAAGATGGGCACGTCCTTTTGCCGACAATAAAAGACACTTAATTGTCTGCTTTTGCCAGAATGTGATACTAATTATAAACTACTGCAGGGTTCTTCTGCCATGCTTTCAGGATCTAAAGCTTGGATGTATTCTAGTCAGGGACATTTTCCCTGAAAGAATAAAATGTGACATATTTCCATGGCTGTTCATTAATACAGATAACAAAATAATGGAAGAAATAAGGTTTCAGATAAGATATACCAGCATTACCCTTTTAGCCACTCAGTCAAAGCAAGAATCCAGCCCAAACCTCAGTTTACAGAAGAGAAAATTGGCCCCATTTATTTGCTTTTTGCTCAAACATTAAACTAGTTTATTAATGAATTATTCACCGTATGTTTATAAGAAAACTTCTGAGGGACGGAGCTGTGGTTGTAGTTGTGTCTCAGCATGCAGATGAAATCATAAATGAAAAGCTGCAGTTCTTCTGAAGGGCTTATGTCGTATCGGAGACAAAAAGTGAATGACAGCCAGAGAGAGGTATAATTTGGAGGAATATAATGACTTGCTGTTGCTATGGTGTGCAATGACACACAGTGGAAGCTCAGCCGCAGCGCACTGAAATCTGAGATGAGAAGTACTTTGGCATTTTCAACAAGCAGCCCTGCTACCTATTACATTATGAATGGGTAAATAGTGCAAGTGTACACCCAAATATTTCAAATTTAATTAACAGAATCTGTGGTCATTTCCAGCTTTACGAGCTTCTGTTTCTTTTTCCACGTTTCCATTTGTCTTACTTTTGCAAACCCTGACCCATTAAAGCTGCATCTGTGCATTTGACTTAATATGGGCACTGAGGGCTGTCTTAATTAATAAGCAGGCATCCACCAAACTAATCTGCCTGTGTTGTGAAGTCTGTCCTTTCCATTAAGTGGGACTCACATTATCTCCTAATCAAATTAGTCACTTAATTGTGGCCCTCCCTTGATGGATCCCATGAAAAAAGGAGCGGCGTGTTTGCTGGAGGGGGATGTGTGAAGATGGAACACGGCTGTTTCATTACGATATGAATTTTTTAATAACCAAAGCGTTCACTGTCATCTCCTTGCTTTGAACCTTTTGCAAAGGGTGAAGTTGGATTTGACATTTTATCCACTCTCACAGTTGAGTGTCTAGCTGGTGTGTTGGGGGCTAAGTACCTTGCCCAAGGCCACTACCCAATTGCCCAACAGGGGATTGACCCCTGTCATCTGCTGATCACTAGCCTGCTTTCTTAATCACTTCCTCACACTGCCTGCTGCACTACCTGATCTTAGTCAATACATTAGTGCCTTCAGCCCTGATGGAACTGCTATTCCCAGAGTCATGATTAAGGACGGAAATGTTATGTGACCAAAGATGCCACTCCGTCCATCCTCAGCTAGGCGGGTTGGCCCCTGGGAGCCTACATTTTCAGGAGAAGCGAAGGCTATACCCTCAAGGAGTTGAAGAGGTTGCAATGAACAGCGTCCGCGAGGGGAAAACCCCGGGCGTCTGATGAATGTCGGCATGCATGGTCGTTTGTCCTGCTGATAGAGTTTTATCCCCTGCCCTTTCAGAGCGGCCGCACAATAAAGAGAGCCACAGCCAAGCGTGACAGGTTAACCCAACAGTAATAGAATAGTCTTAATAGTCTGGCTTGAGCCAAAGTGGGCGGCAGGGCTGGCCAAACAGCCAGGATACCTCAGTGCGAGAGTGCAGGGGTGGACACCGGCGCTCGCTGTTGTTGTCAGACGGGGGAGCAAGGACAAAGAGGGCAGTGTGATGGCTTAATGGGTGGTTTGATGGCTTCATAGGGCGAGATTGGGAGGGCAAAGCAAACAAATGAAAAAGGGTACAAGGGGCATTATATGGAACAGAAATTAGCCATATAGGAGCGTGACGTCAACATTTTGTATCATGGATATTTAACAGAGATCCCATTGTCTCTGTCTCACTCTACGCCTTGCTCACATGGAGAGTGATTTATAGAGGATGCAATGACACTGTGGAGATGCCGATACACAAGGTAGAAAATAAACTCGATCAAACAGTCAGAGGAGATTTAGATGATGCTGTCATGACGTTGACGTGAACGTGCCTGTTTTCTGGCAGATAATCCTCACAAAGAGAATCCTCGGGGCTACATGCACCCGCGCAGGCAGCGCTCCTGCCGGTGTTTGTTTCTGTAGCACCTCCGCTCGCAGTTTGTCATGTCTGACTCGGGCTTTAATTAGGCCTGTGAATTGAAGCAGCGGCAGCAGGGGCTGGGAGCCCTCTGTCCACAGCTCAGCCGTCCTCCACGGCGTCTCCTCGGAGGACCTCTCCGCTCTGTGTGGTTAAGATAATAGAGGCTCGCTCAGAAGATGTTAATTGAGGGGAGATAAAGTGCAGTAGTGGCTGGAGGGATGCGATGTGCGGGGGTGGAGGGGAAGGAGGGAGGGCTACCTGATTAGAGGTGTTTGACTTACAGCTCTTCGTTTTGGTGATATATGTACTGCTGGCTTTTCAAGGGGGGAACAAAAAACACTGGAGCAGGATGCATGAAAAAGCAGAAGCTAAAAGTTGGTTATTAAAGCTCCGCTTCAAATGTTTGGGTTGTTCTGTGCTGTGCCGTGCCATGGTACACAGTTCTAACCTTGCAAGACCCGATAAGGCTGGAGGATTAATATATTTTACCTCTTGGTAGCTGTCAGGCTGTGTAAGCTGGAGTTTGGAGTCAGTGTTGAAGAGCTTTTTGGGGCCATCTACATCCTGTCATTGTAAATGCACCTACAGGACATCCTATACCAGTTTGCACTAGATGCACATTCAGTGACGATTAGGGAAAGGTACTTTTTAGATTTGAAACAACAGTAGCTGGCAATTGGTATCAGTGCTCAACGGTACCAATTTTCAATAGTTTTGTGTGTGTTTATGTCGAAATAAATATGAATTTGTTTTTAAATAAAATCTCACGGTTTTTCATTGTAACACCTTTTCTCAATATATGAACTTTCAAAGTTGTGTTCATGTCCAGCATGGAAGAGCGTCTTCTCTCTTCTCCACTCCCTCACAGTCACAAGGATGTCCTCAGGTACCTTAACATGGTACCTTTTGATTTTAAGTGAATTGTTACATGGTACTACAGACAGGATTCAGTTGGTACCTTTAGAACTACCTAATCCAGAACCCATCCCTGGTGATGATGTCCCAAGAGAGATTTGGTCAAACAAAGCAGAACAAAGAGCAAAGGCCTGACAGAGGTCTGACCTGAAGATGACAGTGCATTGGACATTTATCGGATCACTCGTGCAAATTTGTGCACAACTTTTTTTACATTTACAGAAGCGTTTATTGAGCAGCTGCTCAAGCAAGTAGAGACGCAAGAAGTGATCCGACCCAAACAGCTGAACGGACAGAAGCTTCATTAATAGTGGCATATGTGTGAAGCTCAGAGAAACTGAAAGAGAGGAGAAATAGACCCCTCCACCGGCCTGCGAGAGGACAGGCAGGACGAAAAAAGCAGAAAACAGCGCCAGCAGCCTTTGTAATTGCCTCAATACCGCTGGGATTACTCTCATTCAGTTGAAGCGTTCTCTCCTCCGTACATTTTAAGGTGGGAAAGCAGCGAGCGCGTGGTTAGTGGTTGTCGTTGGGGGTGCTGGGCCGGGTGGCGTAGGCGGCTGGGAGATCCGACGGTGCCATCCCCTCCTTTCCTGTAACACACAGCGATGAGGGCGATATAGCTCCCCTGTAGCGGCTGAATCTCAGGCATCAGTGTGAGCAACAGAGAGAGAAAGAGAGCAAGCCAGTGAGAGATAGCATGAGAGAGGGGGAGACAGGGAGCTGTGGAAGAGTGAGGTAGCGATAAGGAGGTAGGTGGACCGCAGATCAGACCTGTCAGATGTGATTGCGCACCCAAGTGCAACCCCGCATGTGAGTGTGTGTGTGTGTGTTTTATATTTCCCAAAGACAACCTACCTCCTCAACCCCCTCCTCACTCATAACAACACACACCATCACTGCCCAAACACACAACACACACACACACACATTCCTCAAGGAATCCTTTATTTCTTTATTTGGGCTCTGTGCATTGGATGCTCTGCTCTCTCCTCCTCCCTCTTCTTCTTCTTCTCCTCCTCCGTGTCCTGCTCTTCTCTCCTCCTCCTCCTCTTCCTCCTCTCCCCTCTTTGCCGCTCTCACAGCCTAGTTTTCTTTTTTTTCCCTCCCTCTTCAATCTCGTGTGTGCAGGTTGTATCTGACGGAGGGACTGGTTGCCGCGCTCCCCATCCCCGCGCTCCTTCAGCAACAACAACTGTGAGTATTCTGATGCTAATTTCTCCAGCGTCGGTTTGTCTCTGTCGCTCCTTTTTTTTTCATAGCTTTTTGCCTCTTTCATGTTTTCATCCATGGCGCCAAACGCGGCGGCGGTAGCAGCAGCAGTGCCGGTATGTAAGGAGAAGAAGTGGGGACAAAAAGGAAGAAGAGAGAGGAGGGAAAGGGAACCACGAAGGGGGGAAAAGGGAGACAAGGGGGGAGAGAGATTACTGCTGCTTCTGCTGCTGCTGCTGCTGCGAGCATCCCGTTCTGCTTTCAGAGGTGTTTCTCTCGGAGGATGGAGGAATCGCCGAAGGGATAAAGGGGGCGGGTCTTGGTTTTGTGAGTAGATAGTTGTGTGAGAATGATAGGCGATGTTGTTGACAAGCATGGAGTGGCTCATCAGACAGCCGGGCAGCTGGAACCAAGGTTTTCTCTGTTGACTAAACTTCTGATTCATCCGTCACTTTCTATATTTACTCGTCCAGAGGCTCCTCTCCTCTGTCTTCTGTCCTGTTTTTAACTGACATCTCATCCTCCTGGAATAAGAGCTCTTATATTAAACACAGATCCCTTGTGATGGTGCGAGCCTCATCCTGTGCAGATGGGAGATCAGCCGTTGAGGGATGTTTGTCTTGGTTCGTACCTACGCCAAGATGTGCTAAGCATATGTGTGTGCCATTCATAATATGTGTTTAGTTTTAATGACTTCAGTAGCAGCTGCACAAATTAGCCTTTTTCATTTATTTGTTCTCATGTGTGAGTGTGTGTGTGTGTGTGTGTGTGTGTGGCTGTAAGAGTTTGTTTACTTGGAGAAGGGAACATTTTAACTTGTGCTTCCTCATGCATAAAGAGTAATGAGTACAGAGTGTATCATTAAATGTATAGTGTGTGTGTGTGTGTGTGTGTGTGTGTGTGTGTGTGTGTGTGTGTGTGTGTGTGTGTGAGTGAGTGATTAGAGGTCAGTAAGTCAGTGTCCGTTCCCACACGCTGCCCTTTGATCAAAGGGCCACATTTAGTCCGCCCACGCGATGTGTCTGAGCCATATGAAGAGTGGGCGTACTCTGAGCGTGTGTGTGTGTAGGCAGAGATGGATAGACCCGGTGCCCCCACTGCAACGCCATTGCTAATGGGCACCCAGGTCAGCAGGGGTTGAACATGCATCCGGCTGTGCGGATATGTCACCAACAAAAATAAATAAATAAAAATAAATAAATAAATAAAACTCTGACTTTTCAGGGGATATGACGAAAACCACGATTCTTTGTAAGAGAAAAAAGCATATTGGGCCAACAAAAACGCTCGGAACACACTTTGGCAGATTCATTTGGCAGAGTTAAAGGGATTGATCTGAGCGTGGCAATTAGGCAAATTTCAGAACTAAGCATCTGGCGAGGCGAGAACGTTTCGCCTGGCAGAGGATTACCATTTTAGTTCCATTTCGAGAAAGCCCAGAATGTGTTATTTCGCAGCACTTCAGCAGCACCGGCACATGAGGGATCTCTGAGCGGCGTTTATGTTGTGTATGTTGATTTCCGCGACCTGCGCGGTAAGAGTAGTGCTTTGATTAATGATGATTAGCTTTAATATGTGTTGGTAGCAGTGGCGTGCTAACCCTCCCCGTTCCCCGGCCTTTATGAAAATGAATCGTTGGAGTGAAATGCCTGGGATGATCGCAGCCTGCCGATGAGCTTGCTTTCTAAAGTAGGCTGATATAAATGAGAACCATTCCCCCAATTACGGAAGATTAGGTTACCCTCCACCAATCTAAATCCCTTCTGTTTTTACAGCTCTGTCTGCCGAATGTAATTCAGCCTGGAGACCTGGGCGGAATAGTAATAAAAGAAGGTAGAAACTTTACCAGCGAGATCCAGGCGGTAAAAATATCCATTGGGAGAGGGAGCTAAAGCACATGATAATTGACACAGTGCTGTGTTGCAGTTGGCTGTAATTAACTGAGTAACAGAGGTTGTCAGTTGGAAAGAAGGGAGAAAGCCCAGACTATCTCAGTGCATTAAGACACTTGAAAGTGCAACATTTATCGTGTCTTTGCAGCCTTCAGCGAGGGTGCGTCTCAGGTAAGCTGAGCTGTATTTATCCAGATCTTTTACTACAGGCCCGTTCAGACGTAACACGCAGCTTCCTTATCCTTTCTACAGCGGTTTGAGCACATGAAGAATCAAAAGGAGCCATTGTTTCTGGGGCGAGCGCACAAAAAAAAGAGCTTATCATCTATTTTTAGTGCACTTTTCCTCATTGTTGCCTGGGCCACAATTCATGCTTACGTCTCGCGGTTGTGTTGCCATAAACTATGTTGTGCTTCGCAGCCAGGCGCTGGTTGGTGACAACTCTCACCCACACGTTAGTGATCTATGAGCAATATACCACAGGCCCCCTGCTGCCACACCAGCCGCTTTTACAATGCACAGGACGGCAACAATGTCATTCTCCCCCCATGTGATAGCACCCATATGCACACGGAGCACCTGTATTAGTGTAATGTGCCAACCCTTTATTTCTCATCACTTATCACAAGCCCGCTACATGCCGTACCGAAAAGTGGGGGGAAAGGCTCATAAAGATAAAAATCACATTTCACTGGAGGGTGCTTGTGTGACAGTGATATATGCTGCGAGCATCCTGCCACCTCATTGAGATGGGAGTGAGTTCTGGGTGGCTAAATCAATTTGTGCAAAGGCTGTTGGCGCTCGGATTGGTGTCGTGATATGATCTTTGTTGTCCATTTTTAGAGGTCAGCGCAGCGACAAGGGCACACGAACCTGACCGCTTTCTCTCTTGTTTCAAGGCTGGTAAATGATCTCCCCAAGAGGACTGTGGGTAAAGTCAGTCCTGATCAAAAAGGTACACATTAAGGTTTTTTCCTCCTCAGTTGGTTAAGACACTATGGATTCTCTATTAAGAATCTACTTTCATCCATTACCGCAGGAGTCTTGATAGAGTGTCCGGAGCCAGAGGCGAGCTCTGTCCGTGCATTAATCGCTGTAATTACTCAGAGAGGTGACAGTGATTCTGAAGGTGCGTCTGAGTATATACACCAGTGGACGACCGGGGGGTTGGGTGATGATGGTGGTAGTGATGATGGTCGACCAGTCGATAGGTGAACCTGACTCCTGCTATTGTAAGACATCTCCGGTCAGGAAGGAATGAAAAGAAGCTCAGAGATGTGTCAGCAAAGTTGAGCTATTTCCTCACATCCATCTCACGAGGTATGATATTATGTCCAACGTTACGGCCTGTTGGCCTGCAGGTTAAATCAGAGGCATGGGTAGTTTTCTATACACCAGCAAGGTTCAGCTCTTTCCATCCAGACGTGTCTGTGAAACCTGTTTTTGTCTTTCAAACAGATGAGACTTCTGTGATGATCTTTTCACATGCTGCCAAACCAAACTATTAAAACATTACAATTAATTCAGGACTCTGCTGCCAGGCTTTAAACAAGAAGAAGAAAGAAAGAGCCAAGTTTGATCTGACCTGCGATGGCTTTCTCTGTCTTTTAGGATTGATTTTCAACTCCTCCTTTTTACTGAGCTCTTAATTGTTGTTGATTGTTCTACATCACCAGTTCTTTGGTGTTTTATAATCTGCCTTGGCCTCTTGAGTCCTGGCTATCTCTGCTCAACACTTTTAAAACTCAGAACAGAAAGTACGTGGCTTCCTATAAAGCTGGAAAAGATGCAAACTGTGTGACCACTTTACCATAAAACTTTGAATATAAGTAACACTGTTTGGGGTGAAAAGGTTTAATCTCTGTTCCCGTGTGAGAACTTTCATCACTCAGCAATGAGCAGTTTCTGTGCAGACGCGTAGCTCCTCCTAAAACCATCTAACAGCTAAGCAGTTGAGTGCAGCAAATTGTTAAGTAGTTTCTTTGAGATTTGCGTTGAAACAGAGCAAGTTTACCAACTGAAGGGTTTGTATAAATACTTTCCTGTTTCTTTAAATCTGTTACTTTAAATGTGCAATCATGATATAATCACGCAATGCGAGCACCACCTTCTGAATGGAGTCTTGTAACAGAATGAAAAACTAATCTCTGAAGTTATACCAGTAGTTAATGACACAGCCCAATTTTTAAATAACAAAACAAAGAGTAAAAGTGTCTCATACACTAAGTTTTGTGGTAAAAAGAAAACAACTTTCTTCTTCTTGTTGGAAATCTGCATATTTTTGTTCATAGCACAAGCGTCTCTGCTCCTTGGAGCTTATTTTGTTTGTAAAACTCTTTTCTTAGGTTTTTCCTGCAGTATTTGCACTCCAATTTATTTCCTCGTGTCACTTTTGTTGCTTTGAAATCACTTTGAGCTCTTCTACCTGTGTGAAAGGTGCTTTATTAATAAAGCCTTATCATTATAACAAAACACCATGGCTTTTTTCCCCCTCTCCTCTCACCTTTTTATTTATCTGAAAGTATGCTGCATTTTTAAAAATTTGCTGTGTCCTTTGATGCACATGAAGTGATGAGAGAATAAACAGGATGTGAAGCACTCAAGTCAACACAGGAAAAGAAAAAAAGAGTCAAAGTTCCCTTTCATCAGATTCACAGAGGAAGACGTCACCGTTTTGGCCACACTCTTTTGACCGACTTGTGATCTCTGGGAAGTGCAGCGCAAAATCACCACAGCAACGACTGCTTAGCAACAAAGATGTTGCCAACATAAAAAGAAAAAAAAAAAAAAGGAAAACAAGGCAAAACAACCAAAAAGAGATCTCGGGATTATCTCCTGATTTAGTATGTTGGAATATAATTAAGGCACGTTTGTTATATTGCACAGACGCCGGCAGATGTTCGCTGTGAGAGATGCTCGTAAAGAAAAGGAGGCAAGTGGTCAAATCAAGGCTGTCAAGTCAGGGAAATAAAAAGCGGAGGAGGGATGAGCTGAACATGCTGCAGCTCTGAGGGCTCCCTATTGTCTCTACAAGGGCAGCAGAGTTTGTCTCTTTTTGTTACGCTGCTGAAATGTGTCTCATAACGATGTCAATGTGCCCGCTTAATAAGAACGGCATTGTCGGCCGTAATAAGTGAATGGAGTTTAATAGGTGAACGTCTGCCACTTCCCTTCTTATCTCCCTGTGACTTTCACTTCCTTGTACAGCCTGCAGCAAGTAATCACAGGAAGTATATACGACTCAGAGACACCGTTTTTAATCAAGGGCAGTTTTTAGCATCATAGGAAAAAAGCAGTGTTTGGAAAGTGTGCACATTTTTAAAGGGGGGGGGGTTTCTCATTAATCGCAGCAGAGCCATGTCTGATATTAGCGTACAGGAGATGGAACCAGGCTGGAACGACAGAGTTGAATATTTGAACATCTCAGTGCTGATGTGTGCAAAGCAGAGTGGTGTGTCTGCAGGGGAGGCTTTGAAATTTCATCCACTCCATCCCTTTTAACTCTGCAGAGGGGAATGTGTGTGTCTCGCTCCAGTCGGCCAATGGCTGTTAGGAAAGCTCCTGAACACCACCACCACTAGCAGCACCGCTGCCGCCACCCCTCCAACCATTCACACACACGCTCCTCTCTATCTGCCTCCCCTCCTCTCCTCTCTCCTCTCCTCTACTCCACAGACCTGCATTGTGTCAGATAGTTTAATGTGAAATTGCTTTTCTTTCAAATTTCCCCCTGGAAACGCGGGTCGTTGCAGAAAAAATGTTACATCTCATAATGGCGTGTTATTGTTGTTCTTTCATACGAGTCCTTGGCTTCTGAGTGCATGATTTTTTTCAGAGCCAAGCTGAGGTCACATTCGACTATTTCTCCCTCTGCTGCTCCTCCTCTCTTTTGCCATCTCGGATTCTACACCGCCGCTGCTGCTGCTGCGCCCACGGTAACCCCGCTGAAAAATTTATCACCACCTCACTCTATGATTACGCTCTGCATTAGCAGGGCTTAAATTTAATTTGTCGGCGGGCCCTCGCGGCGAGTGCTACGGGCCTGGCCTATCAGAGACACTTTGTAAAGGCCCTGGAAGAGCCTCCCGGGGTGATCCTATCAGTCAGACACACTGTCAGCAGACACACTCAGTTAGTCAGCATTGAGTCAGAAATGTGGCCCAGCCAAGCCACACGCCACCGTTGGCTGCTCCGCTGGGCCGCTGCTGTGGGCATCGAGCTCCCCCGCCTGCCAATCAAAGCTCGAGCAAGGATGCTGACCTTTGTTCCCCTGTTGAAATGAATGCTTTTCAACAGGTGATCCGACCGACATCCCTGCCTCTGCACCCTCAAGTTTAAATATAGCATCTCTTTGGTCCCCCTCCCTCCTTTCACGTTCGCCTGTTACAGCACTGCTGAATGTTTATGTCAGAGCTCTGTAGGATGTACTCACATTATTTCTTATATTTTTAGACTTTATTCAGTACACAATGTCAATCACCTCAATAATAATCACCTGTCCTAAAGGGGCTATTAGCGTCTTCCACTCCTGTGATTTACATTAATACCCGGTGGTTAATGTCATGTTACTTCACTGAGAGTATGTGGAGCGTTTGAGTGCGCGGCACTACCTCTGCAGTAATGCGCTCTGTGATTATGCTCCTTTTTACCATGCCTTATTCCTTACTCTCACATTTTCATCCTCACACACACACACGACTATCAAAATAGCTTGATCTGAGGCCACTCAAAGGCTGCTTTTATCGCCACTCTCAGAACGAGAAGGTCAATTTCCAAGGCATTTCATGGGGGGAAATGTTTAAACCAGCTGGTTACTAAGAGAACCACGAGGGTCTTGTGCTTCCTGCGGCTCTAATTGGGATCCATTTTCATTTTCATGTGGTTTTAAATGTCAAGAACAGAGTGCACGCAAAGTGTTGTGAATTTGCTCTGGAAGGCCTCAGTTCTGAGGGCAGACAGGTTGAAAGCATATTGGTTTGTTATGGAAAGAAGACATGGGCACTCTGTCGCCTGGTCTCACCAAAGGAAAAGGAGAGGAAAAAAAAAGATGATATACTGCTTCTGACCTCATCCGTGGTCCACTGAGAACATAATGTCAAAAGTTGCAAGCGCCTTTCTTCATTTGACAGAAACAAATCCTCAGGAAGGGCTCAGTGGCCCTCCCTTTCCCGTGTGCAAGCTGAGCGCTCTTCTCGCCTGTGTGGGTCTCCCCTGGGGGCCCCAGTCTGCCCTCATGGTCCAAAGATATTCAAGTTTGCTGGACTGGAGACTCCCAGATCCCTCAATGTATGAATTTATCTTTTTTAGAGCTCGGTCACACCAGGAAGCTTCGCTGCAGAAATAACGAGAAGGTGGCGTGGGCGGTGGGTCCGTAGTTGTTAGCATTGTACACAGGTTGGATGGGCATGGTCTTGTTCATGACTCCTATTTGATAAACACAAATGGGAACAAGTTTTCAAAATATTTTCATCTTGCCACAAAAATGTTTGCTTTAGTTACTTCAGCAAAGGCCAAAGTCTACCAAAAACATGGGACCCCCCACCCCACCCCACCCCCCCACCCCTTTTTTTCTTTTTTTTTAAGAGGCAGCATGAAGCCAACCTTCATATTGGAAATGTTGACTTCAACTGACTTGAAGATGACCCAGACTAGGAAGCAGAGGTGGAGTTTTGGGTTGAGCAAAGCCTGGTGGAAAACAGTCACAGTGCCAACCAAAAGTTGTTTAGAAATATTATTTAAAAAAAAAAGAGGCCTAAAGACTAATAACATATTTTTTGCAAACAGATAAGCAAGTTTAATTCTGCAGTAAGAAAAGGTATCATGATATAGACTCTAATGGGGTTTCTCTGATTTTTGGAACCAGCCTCTAGTGGACACCAAAGGAACAGCATTCTCTGTTGTTGTTTTATTTGTTCCTTTTTATTATTGCACCAGAGGTTTCTGCTCAATTGAAACATGTTTGAGTTCAGATGACAAAGCCCTGCAGTATAGGTAAGACATACGAGTCTTGTAGTTTATGGAGTTAGAGAAGAAATAGATCCCCAACGCCAAAGACAGTTAAAATTAAAATGTTTCAACATTTAATGCAACTTACTGTAAATATGACGTGTGTAGATCACAGAGTCCAGATATCTCAACTGTGCTCTGAACAAATACGGTACTGAAGCAAAATTGTGAATGAAAATGACGAAAATAACACGGATGGTCAAAAAGGTGTGAACCATTCATTTCTCTCTTCCCCTTGTTTTTTCTTCCACTGTTTGACGACTGCAGGTAAAAGCTCATGAATCCACATCCAGGTGCAAACTGGTGATAGTTAACCCATAAACTGAATGAGTGCCTGTTATCAAAGACCACAAAACACAGCTTCACTCAGCGCTGAATCATGTTTATTCACACTAAAATGTTCTGAACGTAACATGACACATTTCCCTTCCTGGTGGCTTTTTACCAAGTGCAGCTAAAACAGCAGGTTCTTTTTGTATCATATGCAATTAGTTTTAGTGCAAAGGCACGTGAAATAAATACCAAACCTACAGTATTAAGAAAAAAGAAAACAGTGGACCCCCTGGTTAAAATAAGATATTTAAAGTGGATGCTGGAAATGGGAAGTGTTTTGCCTTTGAGAACAAATGTGTAAGTCTGTTGAAGTGACATGGTGGCACAGCCAAAGGGTTTATCTCAACTGTAGATGTGTAATCTTACAGCTCAGCTCACAATCTCTCTCTGATCATAGTTTGTCAGTTTTATGCAAAAATCTGAGCAAATATTCTCCACAGCAGCCTCAGACCAGATTCAATCTTCGTGTTGTCCTGTAGGGCAGTTACAAACAACATATTTTGTCATTTAATTTGAAGTCTTTCTTGTAAGATTACCTTGTTACCTCCTCTAGTTTTCTGCCTTCCAGTTTCTTCCCTTTGGAAAAGGTCAGAAGTGTCAAACAGTTTCCAACTACACAGATTCCTGTCATGTTTGTTGTCAGAAGCATAGCGCACAAACCCACAGATTGGAGGAATTCAGAGGAATGTTATACAGCTGTGACATCCAGACTGAGCTGGACAAGTCCTTAGTTGGGTGATTTGTCCAGAAACTGGTGAAATACTTAGCATGCTGGGTCTATGTAACCACGAACAGCTGCAAGGACAATAAATAAATGAAAAACCCCGCAGCCTGGATTTGTATCAGAGGTTCAAATGCAATTTTTCTTCCTATAAGAATGCATAATCCCTGTCCAAGCAAGCCTGTGTCTCCACCTTAAACATCCCTTTCATTCCTTCTTTTAATAAATGACACCCAGAGGACGAAACGGGGACAAGTCCCCACTGACACCTGTGAAATGTAGACTGATAATGCTCCTGCCACTCGCTTAATGCGGCTCCCCTCCACCTCCTTTGGTCTGACAGGCCAGCCCGACGCATGTATCATAATGAGCCAGTCTCTACGCCGTCAATTAGAAGCACCTAAAGCGTGAGACTGAACTTCTGTGATTCCTCAGATCAAGGTAGAGATGAAGGATCTCTTCAGGCTTGTGCGATTGGGCACAGTTTCTCCTTCGAGGTACACGTAGCATTCCCAGCTAGCGTCTATAGCTCCTTTATTTTGTGTGCTGTGAATATGTGGCGGGGGGTCCCATGGGTGGTGTGACGGAGAGGAGCAGAGCGTTCCAGCTCCCTGCGTGTCCCCCCCTTCTCCTCCTCCTCCAGCAGATGTGGAGAAACTCAGTCAGTCATTGTCTGCATGGCTCACTTTGAATGATTTAATTACTTGCTTTAGACTTGAGCAATTATAGCTGAGCAGCACATATGTTAATTATATCTGACCTCACATTTTTGCTGCTCTGTTAATTGTTCGCGCAGATGACATTCTGAGATGACTGTCATTGCTGCCTGCGTATCGGGCAATTTGAGGGGAAAAATGGCGGTGAAGTGGAGGAGGGACAGATTTGGAGGGATGGGAAGTTTAAGCTGCAGCGTTAAGTTCCAGATGGAGGAGGTCACTGCACGACGGACGCCTGACTTGTCCTTTTAACCCCTCTTGTGTGATGCTGTTGCTACACATACTTTATCTTTTCACTTTGCATGCATGTGGAGAATGAAAGTCACTATTTTTTTGAATTTTTTCAGAGTTAGCACAGAGCTAGTCCTCATCTGCAGCACCTCTGCATGTCACATTTCCTGATCATAGAGAAGAATAACCCTGTGAATGATAATAGTGGAATAAAAAGACATTTCTTTGTAGTAATTGGAGGCCACAGAGTCATTCTTTGAGCCCACTGGTCTTCAGCTTACAACAGTGACGTGCACAGACTTTTTGAAGGGCAGGGCGAAATGAAAAAAGGCACATACAGCGTATTTTTCCACCCAGGAAGGCACTTTGCCATCTTTTTTTGCCCCCCTGATTTTTGTTCTGATCTCCACCTTACAATGAAAGCCAGCAATGGCCCGATTGTCTGATGTCTGCAAATGACATCATCTGTGATTTTCCTGTGGTGTGAAGTGTGTTAAGTGTGATTTTGTCCAGTCTGAGCCGCTCAGAAGGCCTTGGATTGTGAGATTGTAGATAACGAACATGTTAAATATTTGCGACTAGAAATCCTGTAGTGTGTGGGGCACACACATTGTGTAATGGCACATGTACCAGAGCAAAGCCGATCAAGACGCGAGCTGACTCAGCTGACTGACCAAAGAGGAAGTAAGAAATCTATCTGTAATACTTGTTACGACTTTACTCACCACCAACTTGCACTGTAATGCATACACCACATATCCATGTCGTCTCCACTACTTTTTCTATGATCATTTTTATGTATTTTGAGGGGTTTTTTTTGTTGTTTTTTTTTACTTGAAATTGAAGAGGCCAAAAACAACCATCACTGCTTTCTCACATTCGTCTGTCTTGTTTGTTTACACAGAAGTCACATTTTACTACACAAGATTTGGAATATTGAGCGTGACGAAGCTGATACTCTGTTGAAGAGTTGGCTAGTGTGTGGTTTGTTGCGGAGTGCACAACACACACTCTAAGGGTGTATTCACACTTTGATTGTTTGGGTGAGCAGTCCCCCCGAAACACCGGTTTCATTTGGACATATGTGAACACAGCAATCGCGCTTGGATGTGGGACAAAACAAGCGGGCCAAGATCGCCAAAAACAGGTGTCTTTGCTCGCTTCCATTTGAGCCTCGTAGTGGTTCCATTGCAGTGCACTGCAAAAACTGAAATCTTATCGAGTGTTTTTGTCTTATTGTCAGTAGAAAATTCCTTTTTAGACTCAATATGAGCCAAACTCACATGACCAATCCAGAAAAATGTCTTGTTTAAAGTTATTTAAGGACAAAAATGAGGTCTGAATTGCTCGTAACCAGTAAAAAAATCTGCCAATGGAACAAGAGAAAAGTTACTTGTATTAAGACATTGTTCTAGTCTCAAATAAATTTTCAAGCAATTTTTTCTTGTTCCATTGGCAGATTTTTTTACTGGTTACAAGCAATTCAAACCTCATTTTTGTACTCTGATAACTTGAAACAAGACATTTTTCTGGATTGATAAGTTGAAAGTGGCTCATATTGAGTATAATAAGACAATTCTTACTGAAAAAAAGACAAAAATACTTGATAAGATTTCAGTTTTTTGCAGTGTGAGAACACAACTGCCCCAGCAACCGGCACATAGGGATGGGTACTGAATTAGGTAGTTTTATAGGTACCGATGGAATTCTGTTAAAAATACTGGGCACCCATTCACGTAAAATCAAAAGTTATCATTCTAAGGTACCTTAATGCATCCTTGTGACTGTGAGGAAGTGGAAGAGTAGGCGATTTTCCATGATGGACATGAACACAGCATGGCAAGGTTATATTTTGAAAAATTAATATTTTAAATTGAAAAAACACATATACTTTATTATTAAAATATGTAAATATATATGTAAAATATATATATTTTACCACATAAACACAAAAAAAGTACAAAAAAAATGGTACTGTTGAGTACCAGTAGTGATTGCCAGGTTCCGGGCATCGGTACCATATCGTTTCAAATGTGAAAGGTACCCATCTCTACAGGCACAAGTGTCTCATAACTGTGGCTCACACTGTAGTGTTGGGGGCAGAAATGAGCCTGACAACTGCACAGTCAAAACAGTAGAAGAAGAAGAAGGAGAAGAAGAAGAATCAACCACAGCAGCAAAAGAAGAGAAGGCTGAAAAACTGAGGAAAATGAGTCGTGGGCTCACGTGCAGGAGCAGTAAAGAAACAAAGCGCCTTATGCAAATGCCATACTGGAGCCAGGACTCTTCAAAAAACTTGATTTGTTGATCATATAGCGCACACTGTTAGCCAAAATAAACACAGCAATGCTAACTAGCCACACACTTTGTCGATGCTCCATAGCTGTTTTTGTTCCCTGTGGAAAGGGGATAAGAACATGAATGAATGACGATAAGGAAACTCCCCGCCTTCCGGGTGTGCTTTCTGACCAATGAGAGAAAAAAAATGGATCATGCGTGGCATTTGTTTACAACTTTGGACCTCAAAACACTTTTGCCTTGTGAACACAAACAAACAAAGTGACAACCACGACAGTTGTATCAATTTTTGCCCCTGAACTGGAACAAGGCAACCAAGCAACAGGTGTGAATACACCCTAAATGTGTGAAGGTTTGAAGAATCATGTAGGGATTTGGGGTTTGGCTCCTGAGAAGGCACTGTAGGATGTTTTGGCTCCCAGGGGGAACTGAAGCATGTTTTGGCCCCGAATAGAGCATTTTTAGTGTTTGTTTTTTACATTGAATAGTTTTCTACCTTGCCCTGCCTTCACTTTTTATCCCGTCGATGATCTCGGCCACTCACAGCATCTGAGGACTGATGCTGCAGAAACTGTGAATGTTGGCAGAGGTGCCTCCTGTAAGATGATGCCAGTAATCTGTACACAGCACCCATGTTTAGCAAACAGGCCAATCTGCAATGTGTTTTTGTACAAACAGAATAAATGGATGAGTGAAGCTAAGATGTACAGCAGCCAGCTTTTCTCTGGATGTGGAGCTCACTTCCTGTTGTTTATGAGATGATGCATTTTGTTGTGCTTTAGCTATTATTGCTCGGGAAACATCTGAAACCACTAATGTCCCACTCCGGAGCTCATACTGTCTTTTCTAATGCACGTTTGCCATCGCTTCCGGAAGTTTGTCTCTGAAAATCCATTAAAACAACAGCTTGCAGGGACAAATTACTACCTGAACTAATACATCTTGTTGAACGACACATGTATTGTGAATTTTCCTGAACGTGGTTTTATTATCACCCACAGCTTATTATTGCATTTAATGGGGACTGTTTTCACTTTTTGCCATTACTGCACACTATGGTTTAATTCTGCTGGCAGCGAGGAGTCAGAGCAGAAGTTAAGGCAGCGTGGAAGGCAGAAACACACAGCAAGCTCTTCAAACTCATTTTGTCTTGTGATATGATTGCAGCTGCGTGACTGTGGCCTTTTATAGAGCAGTGGAAGGAGAAACGAAGGAATACATGTGCCGCTCAACACGATTACATTTGTTAATGCTGCACTATGTCTCTGCGTGCTCCTTCTAATGGACTGTGCTTTTGTTTGTCACCTTAAGTGAGCAGAGACATTTCCCTGGAGTTGGTTTCAGAGGAAATGGGAGGAATCTGCTGTGTTGGATTCAGGGAGTATTTTTTGTTCTGGTTTCAGATATGTTGTGCAAGTAAAGGTGCTGCAAATGCACCTGCATCCTATAAGTAATCGTTTATAAGACCACTGTTATACTCATTTAACATTGCTCTTTTTTTTTTTTTTTTTTTTTTGCACTACAGTCAAAAATAGGGACACACCTGCACTGGATGGCTGATACAGATGAGATTTTTAAATGTGTTGTTTCTGCACATCCGAGGGTAAGAAAAGCTTAGATTTAGCGTGCTAAGATTTACATACACAGTTATCCTAGAATTACCAATTCTTACAAAAATCTGCGACTTGTAAAGTCTCAGGAAACTCAGGATGAAGCCCTACCTCAGAAAGTTCAGAGACTTTTATTTAGTTTTGGGTTTGTTGATGAAACTTTCTACATTCTACTCCTTTGAATTTCCTCTTTTCATCATTGGGTTATTTGAAAGATTTGTTGCTTTCAGAGTCAAGGACTTTTTTATTTCTCCTCTCTAAATACTTGTAGCCATGTCATCCTTCTCTGACAGTGACAAACATTCACGCTAGTCATGGTGTGTTTACTCTCTCATCAGCTTGTGTTTTGTTCTTCTCCCTTGTATGCAGAGGCAGTTTGCAGACCACCATCTCCTGTGTCAGTATGTGTTGGCTTGTTAAATGTAAATCAAAGAACTCTTATCAAAGTTTTGGTACTGCTGCTTAGAATGAAGCTGATGCACCTTGATGTCCTCCTTATGTCTTTGTTTCTGTCATGAAAACACCAAAACCCACAGAGACAAACCTTTTTATCAACATGAGATCTTTTTGTTTCTTTTTTGTCTAGAAGAAAAAGATTTCTTACAAAACCACCAGACTCCATCTAGAAAAGTTATGTAACCATGAAATCCACATGAGTTGCTGTTCTGCTGCTGCTTTAATCTTTTTTGTTGTGAGATTTTGTCATAGATAATTAGTGACAGGCAAAAGTCATTTAGGAAATGAGTGAGGGATAGTTAGATGAGGAACTCCTGTAGAGGTATTGTTTTTCAACAATGTGGTCTAGTGACTTAAAAGACGGTAGCTGCAGGCTGTTTTGGTGGACATATTGGATGTATTATTTTGTGATTACCACGACAGCCTTAGACCTCGAAACATTTGTAAAAAGTAAGTAAGTAAGACTTTTCTCTTTCACTCTGAAACCTGAAAAGAAAGAACACAATATCCATTAACAAAAACAAACCTATTAGGTAATTTTCTACGTGGGCAGTTCAATGCTGTATGAACGTGAGGTTAAATATGTCTTTCAGGATTCCAGAAATTTTAAAATTTCGATACTTTCCCCATGGGAATTTTTGGAAATGAACAGATATTTTTTAGGAATTTTTATAAACCGTATTAACCTGGTCATATACATGTGTAAATGTTATTTTTTTTATTATTATTTTTTATAAGCAGACATGCATGCTAACATGTCTAATGCAGTATTTTCAAATACTTTACAAATGGATTTATAGAGAATTTCCTCTGACTGAGTCTGTCATGTGTAAAGCTAACACTTTAGTCCTACTTTAACGTTATACTTCCTTTCAGCAGACTGTCTGCTACAATTTGGTGTTAGTTGCAGGTTTGTACGATAATTTGTTACCTGACAGTGTTGAAAATTATGATAATCCAGTACATATTTCATATTCTGGATCTTAGTATCCAGAATATTGCCAGGATCTGGATTGTACTTTTACATCTGTCGGAAATTAAGGTGACCTTGTCCTGTATTGTTTTGCAAAGCAATCGGACCATTTATGGTGGAGTTATATACAGGTTTGGGGAAAACAGCCCTATCTCACATTGATAAAGAATCCTTTGAAAAAAAATATTGGATCCAGACGGTGATCTGGATCACCTCCAAAATTCAATCACTTCTTCCTTATCCCATTTTGTACATTTCCTGAAAATTTCATACATAACATAACCTTTCATCAAACATAAACTCCTTGGCGGAGTCAAATATGCCTGATACATCATGTATGAATGATACCAGTTAGTTTTAAAAGTTGTTGAACTTTGTCTCTTTCACAGAACAACAAAAAAACATGAATGATGTAAAATAAAGATTTTTTTTTTCTGCTATCAGATGTTTTGTTTGTTTGTTTTGTTTTGTTGTTAAAAAAATCTAAGTTGACAGCACAAAAACCCTAAAAAATTCTAACATTGTTGAGCTAAAATTCCCATGATCATTTTCAGGAAACTTCCACCCCTCTGCAACCCAGGATCCAGCATCAGGCCTGATCCTTTTTTAATTAGCAGAATAACCATTGCTGTAGAAACCTTCATCTTTTCCGTCACGCCTCACTGCTCAAACAGAAGTCGCCATGCTTGGACTTTGTGTGCGGAAAGAGAATCTTGTAATGCAAAAACTCTTCTTCATCAGTTTACAGTGGAATCATAACTCAAAGGAAGCGTCTCTGTTCTGTGTATAAAACGTATTTGTACTTAAATATTGTGTTTACGCAGAGGCTGTGCCATCCAAAGCCCCTGAGACTAAAGACATTAATAATATAGGCCATTCAAAGCCATTATAGAAAAACAGCATTGCAGCTTGTTTGTTTTATCCAAATGCTTTCCAGCTGTGAAACAGATTTAAATGGTGTTTCTTACTCGGTGTGCCGCTGTGCTGCTGTATTATGTTAGAAAAAGAACAAATGTTTCTATACAGGAGGATGATTGTAGATTTCCGTTCCAATTAGCACTTTTTAATAACCGTCTGCTGAGGAAGAAACGTTATGATTGTCAAAGTCTTGTTTTCCGCCTGTGTCTGTCTTCTGGTTGGAGTCAGATGTTTTGTTCATTTTCCAGTCCTTGAGATATTAATCATTTAGTGTGTGTGTTTTCATAACTGATGCACTTGTTACGTGGGCACGATTTGTCCTCTTTGGAACTGATATGTAACTCTGAAAGTCACATAAGTGCTGGTTGCCAGACTTTTTTTTGTTGATGACACGCTGCTGCTCACTGGCATTCAACCTAACATGACTCACGGCTGGAGCACTTTTTCTAATTGTTATTAAGTAGCACAAAGGATTCTTTTCAAATGAGGTGGTCTCTTACATTTTGGCTATTGTTGTGATCCAGTTCATGCTGGGGTTTGTGTGTGTGTGTGCGTGTATGTGTGTGTGTGTGTATGTGTGTGTGTGTGCGTGTGTGTGTGGAGCTCTCGTCTGTTTTGGTTGAGACCCGGAGCTCATGGCAGCTCACATTCATTAAGCGCTCTGGCTTGGGCTTCTCTTCACTAGGATTCACAGACAGCTGTCAGTTCAGGGAGGGACTCCAGCACTGATTGTACATCAATATTCACCCCGACTTGCACATTGCACCATACATATACTGACTCCGACATCTACATACCCGTCAACAGCGAGCCGCTGCAGTGTGAGTGCCGGGTGACTGTCAGGACCAATTACACAGAGACCACCTTTGGCTCCCCGAGACAGGACTGGACAGGTTGACGTTTGTGTTTAAATGAATGCTTATACATCTTCGTGCAGAAATGAGCAATTCAGAGTGGTATTAATAGATTTGCTGGCCATATGGAGGCAGAAGAGTTCTGCTGTCACCTTTCATATAATTACTTTTGGTAGTTGTCATCCCAAAAAATTTTAGCAAACATTTGAAAAGTTAAAAATCAAGGGGAGCTTCATCAGCTTCATAAAGACAAATGTGCCAACGTATGTTACTACTTAGAGCTTTTGTTTCTGTCTGTCTAAAAACCTTCCAATAAGATCTCTTCACCCCAGAGAGAGAAAATTTTATGTTAAAGCTCAAACTAAGAAACTTAGTTTGTGCCGATTCTGGCGCCCTCTGTGGACAAAGTATTTTCTTGTTTCAGTGAAAAATTCTGAAAAAAAAAGAAAAAGAAAAAGAAAAACACCTCATCCTTCTTTCTTTAAGGCCATCTCATTTATCATTAACTAGCTACTTTTGTCATTTTGTAAGCACAAAAAATAGCACTATAGATACAATTTGTCATGTTTGTGTTTGCTTTTGTTGCTTATAAAGAAAAATAGCTGCCTATTTCTGTCTTTTTTATAACCTGAGGAAAACACCTCACAGGAGCTTTAACCCCTAACGGCCTACCATACTAAGTCTGCCGGCGCATATCTTTACATTTTTACATTCTGTAGTGTTCCTCTTTGCTTAAAACTTCTGCTGTATATCAACCTTTATATCCCAAACTTTAATAAAATGTAAAGACTTATGTCCAGATTGACCAGATGAACATGGACAACATGAACATTTGCCACATTTTTTTTTACTAAATGCTGTGAAATGTCATGGATGTATCCCCAAAAATTGTAAATGTAAAATAAGTTGTGACATGTATTAGGGATGATTTAATCAGGGTTTGTTTTTTTTTTTTTTTTTTGTTTTTTTTTTACTGAATTTCTATAAACACATTCATGAAAAGAACCAGTGCACCACAACATGCTGAAACTACAATATGAAAGTGTAACTGCCCAGATTTTATATGCAAAGAGAAAGATCCATCTATCTGGTTTAAAATCCAGAGCCATTCCAAACTTTGTTTGTAAACTGTAGCACCAGTGCTATGCTGGGCTCTGTAGGGTTGAAGGGTCACTGTCCCTTTATATTCACCAAACAATACTTTTCATCACAGGACCAGGGAATCGATAGTCTTTTTTCAATAAAAATAAATAAACAAGATACAATGTTTAAAAAAAAAAAAATCAGACACAATATCACACAGAAACATGAAAAACGAGATGAAGGTAAAAGATCAGCTGAAATAAAGTGCAGGGTTATTTCCCACCCTGAACCTAGGGATTGGTTGTCTACCAATTTTCTGACTGCATCTCTTTTCACAGAGAGAAAAAAAAAAACAGATCAGAACTTAAAATCTATAACACAAAATTCACTCAGTAAAACAAAACAAAAACAAACAAACAAAAAAAAAACAGTGATAAAGAGGCAGCGGTAGCTCAGCAACCCTCGTGTTCTGCCAAGTAATGCTGATTTAGCAGTAGACATATGTGGCTTCAAATCCCCTTCTCTGTGGTGTCTAAATGGTTACATTACAGAACCTGTGGGTTAGCATACTCGTTTTTAAGTTTGTGTCTGACACCAAAGTCAGAGGTAGACCTGCAACTCCCATCTCATGCAAGGTCAAAATGTTGTTTTCGACAAAACACTTCAGCTGCTTTGAAGTCAAAAAATCAAAAAGTAAAATGCAGGTCTCTGTGTCCCCTTCAGTGGACCCTCTCTGATCAGCCCCCACCACCCTAAATCATAACACACTTTCAGGTGAAAGACAAAGTCCTCTGCCGAAGCATTTTGTGAGCATATCCTCCCAGCATCTCCTCTTGATGAGAGACTAAACTATACATTGAGGATACCATATATTTCATGAGACATGAGGTACAGCGTTAGAGCTCTGAACTGGTAAAGCTCCATTGCTACAAGTTTAATGTTGCAGTTCACACTATTTACTCATTTTCATTCACTTCTCTGATTTTTCCGCTCTTCTTTGTTTTATATAATTAAAATGGTAATTTTCGGTTTTGGACTGTTGGTCAGATAAAACATGACTTTTGGAAATGTCACCTTGGGATTCGGAAATTTGTTCGAGGCACGAACAGAAAAGGACGGCAAACAGGAATGAAAGATATCAGTCTGGAGAAGCACACATATCTTTATATTTGAACCTCGTGTGGTATAGGAAAGTTTCTCCGGCAAGTCTCTGTATTGTTTATTAGAACATACGTCTCTCTAACTTTACCTCAGTGTTCCTGTCTGTTGCTGCAGTAAGGAGTTTTTTCCTCTTCATTGGTATTCAGATATATGCTGGCCTGAGGTGGCAATCTGTTAAAGAACGTGGAGGGGGGTGTCACCTCTCAGTTAAGGCGGCGCTGCCATCCTCGAGGCCTGGTGTGCTTGGACAGCTGGCCTCAGAGTTAGCGAGTGTGACTGTGGAGGAATGGACGCTAAATAACAGAGCCTACAGCTCTTGGCCTCCCCGCCCGGGCCGGCTGGCTGGGCTGGCTAGCAGGCGTGACGCGACAGGACGGAGGGCCAGAGCCAGCTACAATCCATTACTTTTACCTGAGGAAGAGCAGAGGGGGGGAGTGATGGAGAGGGAGGGAGAGAGAGATTGAGTTAAGGGCCAGAGCACCTTTCAGCGCTCTCTTCTGCATGCTAATTCAGAGCAGCGCTTCGAAAGGGATCAAAATCTGCAGGCTGAGAAACGTGGCCTCTCCACTCACTGAAGGAAGGAAAGAATCTGCTTTCCTGGTGCAAGTCTGCACGTTTTCAGGAAGCTGTATAACATTCAAAGTTAGTGAGTTACTTATGCTGGCTTCTTACAGTGATTACACTTTACAATTCAAGATTAGGTGTTATTTTCTAGTTTGACTAAACATAGAAAGTGCATCTTTTTGGAGAACAAAAGCTGTGCTAATTGTATACAAATTTCATCGATAATTCAGCATGTTTCAATTTTTTTTTCTGCTTTTCGATGAAGAATTGACAGCAAAGGGCTCTGATAAGTGAAAAAAGGTAAAGGTGTTACAAGCCTACCTGTCACATATCACATGTTGCTTGCACACATTCACACCAGCACCAGAATTCCTCATGCAGGCCAGACAGAGAAAGTGATGAGCATTTGTGCAGGGGAGCATGAAGCAGAGGGTGATTTTCGAGGCGCTGCTTAAAGCTATCACTATTGGAGTGGAAAGTACACATGACAACTGGTTTGCAGGTTCCAAATGAGAAACCACCACAAACAGTGTAGGTGGGGGGTGTGGTGGGGGGAGCAGTCTGGATTGGCACCCAGTGACAGTGATAAATTTCACCAATCGTCCAGTGTGAAGATCTGTCTAATCTTTGCGGTGGCTCGCAGCGGGGTAGGACCCCATCACTCTCCCATTATTTGACAACAAAACATCCGCGGAGAGCAGCGAGCCAGGTTCAGTTAGCCACAATACACTCCCCGCATACACAAACACCCAGCGAGGGGAGGATTATCAAGTGGCTCAGAAACCCAACGTTAAAGGGGCAGGCCATTAAAATGCAACCACCTATCCCCACTCTACGCGTGGAGTGGCTGTAAGAGAACAAAACAATCCGTCAATAGCCTTTAATTTTGAATAGAGAGCAAATAAAATCCAATGCCTGTAATGGGCTTCTTTTTCCTGCACACTCTTGAAATTGATTCGATGGCTTAATTTGGCGACTGGCAGGTGGAGCTACGATTGGCAAACATATACGGCTGCACGCAGTTCACCCCAGATGACTCCATAAACAGCGTTTGCAGCAGTTTAGCAACAAACCATTTTTCCGAGGCCATGCATCACGGTCCATATGCATCCATCACGGCCATGTGGTGTTCTGTTGGCAGTTACAAGCGCGGCGTTTACACCCAAAATGTTATTTTGATTTCACTGACACAGAGATAATGTTTCATAACACACAGTCAGTCACGAATTAGCCCATCTGTCTGTTTGAGCTCCCCGGTGCTGATGGAGTCTCTCTGTGTTTGTGTTTGTGAGCGCGCGTGTGTGTGTGAGAGAGAGTGTGTGTGTTTGACCACAGTGGCTCAGCCCTCCTCTCCCCACCAGGATTCACTGACGGCTGTCAGCTCATTGAGTGACTCCTCCGCAGATTGTATTTGAGCCAAAATCCTGATCCCTCGTCGTGCTGCTCCTCTCGTGCTTTGCTTTCTCGCTCCTTCCCCCAGCTTGTCGACATGCATATGCTGACACACTCACACATGTACATACAAGTGCTCACACACACAAACGGGGCGGTATGTTGTGCTACAGCTTGTGGGATTCAACAGGAGACACAATAAATCTTGTCTGTGCGATGACTTCAACAAGCTCGCTTGGATCCGGCTTCACATCCGCGTTGATTCTCCACAAACTGAACCACTGCCTGTCATATGGAGTCAATGTTATTCCTTTTTGTTAAAGGACATATTTACTGCAGTTCAGGCTTCTTAATCCAACATCAAGTGGCTCAATGGCCTTGCGCCTCTTTGGGGATTCTCAGCTGACAACATTCAAGTCAAGGAGCAGGAGTCAAACCATCTGAAAATGAATGAATTTATCCTACTTACAGAAATTTTCTGTGTAACCAAAGCAACTCCAACAGGCTACGTATTTAATGTGATGAAAAACATGCACAACTAAAACATAAACTGATGCTTTCTATGTGTTTTAGGAGCTTGATGCAAAAAGGTATACACTAGTAAAGGTGTTGTTTCGCCTCGCTCTGCTTGGATTGGCCAAGAAAGAGCACATTTGGTGGAACTGGTGTGTGATAGATTTGTTTCGATGAGTGTATTGTAACCTTTGTGACACCTTGAGGCTGTGTTGTGCTTTCTGCGCAAAGGTGACAAGTGGAAATCAGACGCACAAGATCTGTGCAAGAGAACGCACAAGGCTTTTATGCTTTTTAACTCCCTGTGTTGCGTCCGTTGGTGTCTATTCCCAAACTGCAGGGGGCGGTGTATCACAAACTTATGTCTACCAGAGTACTGATTGAGAATCTAAGAAGTTTGCCTTTGTTTACAGTATGACATATCTGTCCTGGAGATTTTTCCAGGTTATTTTAACAGATTTCTCTTCTCTGCCGGGAGTGGCTGCAATTTCACGCCATGAATTATTTACCACTCAGTTATCACGGTGATCTCTGTGTGAAGAGTCATACAGAAGCCTATATTCCTGTACTACTACTAGGAGATCCTGTTCTTCCAAATTGTCTGCGTTTGGCAGGTTAGAAATTTTCGAGTGTGCAAGGCGCAAATCATCCTGCATGAAAGGGACTGCATGACGGGGCGTACGTGCCAAAATGATGTCATTTGTGGACCCTGCCGACATATCAAGCATAAATCAGCCTTTAAAATGAGCTTTTTATGTTCTTACAAGGGGAGGGTCCTCGACCACCAAGGCTGTCATCCTGCACTGCCACCACCAACAATGATTTACATCAAGGGTCCCCAAACTTTTTCCCGTCTGGGCCAAACAACTTTCCCCTATTCTGATGGGGGGCCAGGGTCAGTTTGTAAAAAAAAAAAACAAGTGTGACAATCGCAGAGGTGTCCAAACGTAAATATTTATTGTTTCCCAGAAAGCCACACATAACCAAACATTAATGACCCTTTCTGGGATCTTGACAGAAAAAAATCAGAAATTAAATAGCTCTGTTAATGAAATATATAACACTATT
Source organism: Halichoeres trimaculatus (assembly GCF_033239565.1). Taxonomy (NCBI): domain Eukaryota; kingdom Metazoa; phylum Chordata; class Actinopteri; order Labriformes; family Labridae; genus Halichoeres; species Halichoeres trimaculatus. The sequence continues at coordinate 11,862,435 of NW_027437198.1, read as the reverse complement.
TATGAAATAAATAATAAATAAATAACCCTTATTAGGTTTTTCACAGAAATAAAGACCATGAAATATTAACTTTCTTGAAGACACCACTGTTTGCAACTCTGTCTTTTGTTAACTTCGCTGTGGATTTATTTATTTATTTTTTTTTTTAGGGAGGGGTTTCAGATAGGGCCCAAACTGCAGAAGGGTGGAATAGAGAGTTACGTTCTATGCATGTGTAAGTCTCGATCACGTGGCCAGAATAAAAAAATACAGAACATGATGCTATTGTTTAGGGGGCCGGGCAAAATGTGGAGGCAGGCCGTATCAGGCCCCCAGGCCATAGATTGGGGACCACTGATTTACATCAATCCTGACACAATCATGCTTTTTACCCCGACTGGAAATTGGTGGTTGATTGTTTTATGGGGATTATGAACAACAGCAGGTACAATTTGGGGGTTCAGTGTCTTGCTCAAGGACACTTCAGCATTTACCTGCCTGGATCAAGCTGATAGAAAGCCACAGCCGCCTTTCGTCTGGTCCGTTCTGTAGGCATCAATGATGTAACACCTCATTCATGTCACAAGATTGCTCCACTCCTTCACACCCAGAAGCTTCACTGTACATCTCTTTGCCTTCATCTTAGCAATCACAAAGGAAAGAGAAGTTTGGCCTTGATTGTTCCACGCTCCTGTACCTGTGATTGGCTTATATGTTGTGTCACATGACGTGCCATCACTTTGCTGCAGAGAGGCATTTTACAAATACTAGTCTTGATGAAAAATACAGTAGATCATTGCACCACAATCCTGCCAGTTTATTGCTTCTTAGTCTTTCCTTGAAATTCCTATTTTTCACTTTAACAACTGAGGGCCAAATGCTGACCATCTACCACTTGTAGAAACAGCAAGAGTAAAGTTAGTAGAAGTGAAGCAAACTTTACCCAAGTATTTATTTTATTTTATTTTTTTATAAATAAGCTTACATGAATTAACACTGCTACAAAACTGCAGTTGCTTTTCCAAATTGTAACCAAAATATCTCCTCACTCTCTTCTTATTTCTATCAAAGAAGGTGCAGAAAGCCTTTGTGCTTGAAATCTTGTATTGCCGAACAATTTGGATCATGGTTTGAATCTCAAAGTCTAAATCCGACAAGGAAAATCATTTCTGGGTGAATGAAAAATTGAAGCTTTCTCGAGTGTTTTTCATATCCTCCATGTCAAACTCGTCTGTTATTGTCTTTTTTTCCCCCCTGTTCTCGCTCTGTCTCTCTTCCTAAACCTCACCCATCGCCCGCACACCATTTCCTAAACAAGTACAAAGCAATAATGATGCCCAGATTGAGAACCAGTGCGATTTACATGACTGATTAGAGTGTAATTTCACACTTATTTGCATGGATCCCCTCAACATCCTCGCAGAGCTAATGGATTGTTAGAGCTCTGCAGCCCAGGCCATGTAAATGAGGCAAAGCAAGATGGAGTGAGAGACGGAGGGGGGAGAAAGAAGACAGAGAGGCAGACAAAGTTCAAGTTAAAGTTCAAGGACATTTATCTCCATAGCCCTTTATCACTGAGAGGTCTCAAAGGTCTTTAAAGGGGAAAAAAGGAAAAGGAAAGACAGAAAAAGAAAAAAAAAATCCAATTACATCCAACTAATCAGGAGCCAATCACAAAACAAAATGAAACAGTGTGTTGAAAGGACGTGGCTGCTCACCAGTCTTACTAATCAGCTGAGAGAAGACAGACTGATGCTTTATTAAGCTCGGGAAAATATGCTCGATAAAAAAAGCCTCACACTTCTCTGCAGGGCCACTTTATTCCATTAATATACTCTGACTGATTGCTCACCTATTATCAGCTTAAACCAAGCTTACTCATAATTCAAGTGTTTACCAGATGAAGATTTAAGCAGGGCTTAATATAAACAGGTTGCGCCAAACACACCAGTCATTATCTGCATGCTAGGTGCAGCTCAGTCTATAAACACAGTGCTGAGGGAAACTAAACCCGGGTGGATGAGGCCGCCTAGATGTCTCCAGTCTGTTTTACAATGACACACTCATTCCTTGTTAATCGTAAATTTGACCCTTAAATCAATCTCAAAAAGATGAGTTAAAAAAGATTGAATATAGGACAGAATAGAATAGAATTACTTTATTGATCCCAAACTGGGAAATTGTTATGTTAACAGCACCAATTGACAGAGTCAGTAGAAGAGTAAAATGAAATATATACATAAGCACTCTGAATGAAAATGAATCACTGTACAGATTTTCATAATATAGAAGCAGTATAAACACAGAAAATGTGAACCAGTCTCAAACCAGTCAGTGTGGGCTGTGAAGTTGGACTTTTTAATGTGGAGCCTAAAGGCAATTGACTCACTTTTGGGGACAGCCTCAAGTGGACAGTATAGGTAGTGCAGTTTGGGTACCTCAGTTAGCCAAGACATCTCTGTCTAGGAGATAGTTTTATATGTGTAAGCAGTAACCATCGAGACTGAAAACAAAGGATAAACAAACTTGAATTTTACTCAAAGATCAAAAAACTTTAATTTCTTGGATGCTCTTTTTATAAACAGGTCTCAACCTGGAAATGTTTTTGCAAAGTGTCTTGAAATAACGTTTGTTATGATTTGGCGCTATACAAATAAAGATTGATTGATTGATTGATTTAATACCTTAAGCCCTGTTTAGTTGGGATTATGATTACTGGCAAAGGGGCAACCTCCGGTCTAAGGATATGAGACGATGCAGAAGTGCTAAAATCTGCTGTTTCTTGAGTTTCCGCCTGAGGCTGCCTCCAGAAGTACCAGAGGTCACATACACCAAGCCAAAAAAAGCCTTTTCCAAAGCAAAAATGTATGTATTTACAGCCTGGTTCAACAAACATCTCCTGTCTGAATCATTAATTTTACTATTGGCACACACTGTACAGGGGGTCAATTTTTTTCTAGTTCCTCCAGTCTATATTACTGACTTTACATGTGTAATAATCTAAATTTAGTAGTAATGAAACACAGAGAAACCAATGATTTTTTTCAAACAATTCAATTTTTTTTTTTTTTTTTTTTTTCATTAATATGATTATGAGCTCTAAAGACCCATTCATGCTCAATGGTGAATATGGCTCCAGATACAGACAGTCTTCTGTCTGTTGAATAGAAATTAGCAAATGAGATCAAAACCTCTGGACATGTTTTTTCCAGTCAGCAAGGTTAACATTTCAGACAGGGGGGCCACATGGGGTTTAACTCACTTTAGAAGCCAGCCTCAAGTGGCCGCTTGGGGTACGGCAGTGTCTGGCACTGCCACAGTGGTCACCACTGGGTGACACTTCATCCTCATCCAGACAAAGCTTAGTCTGGGTGTATTAGAGCATAATGAACAAACTTCAAACCCAAACTGAGAGGTGAACTCCTGATTAACTCAAGCTTCAGCACATTCACGCCTTGATAAAACACTGTCTTTAAAGTGAATACAAGGGGTCAAAGTTCATGCGTCATAAAGATGTAAACATGATGTATGGATTGGATTTTTGTGCATCTCATGGTCAAGGCTGCGGTGTGTTTGTGTGGTTGCTATTAGTGATCAAACGCATGTCATAGGGTCTACCCATCAAGCTGTAAAAAAATGCACTAAAGCAGCCCGGCTCTGCTCTATAAAGTGCAGTATTTTATTTTTCTCTACAGATGCCATTTATAGTTTTGTCTGAGAATTTGATCAGTGCTTTTATGAGAGGTTGGGCGTATTTGACATCGCTTTTATGAGGCCAGTTACTTTTTATGTGAAGCCTTCAGTGGAAATGTTGATGCGGTATGATTGTTGGATTGGTGAACTTTATAGGGATGAGTGGTTCTGTCCAGTGCACACTGAGTCTGTTTAACAAAAAAAAAAAAAAGCTTCAAAGAAACAGTTCCTCTGAGCTCATCATTTAAACTTGAATTGAATCTAATTTCTTTCGGATTAAACTCCTGCTGTGCTGAACAAATATTTTGGTCTTAGTTTCATTATTTCGAGCCTTTTTTTCTCTCTCTACTGGCCCCAACTCTTCCTTCTCTACAAGTAATTAATTTCCACATGTTGTCATTAGTTAAACCAGTTAAAAAAAAGAATTATGGCCAACACCATGCAAATAGTGATTAATTGTTGCTGGCTTTAGTCCATTTGTTCTCATGGAAGCTGTACAGGGAAGCTCCCTGGGTGATTCATTCTCCTGCTTCCAGAGATACGTAGCTCATCTGCCTTTTCATCGCCCCTTTTTTGTTTCTCATTGTTCCCCTTCACTTTCATCATAAGCCGCATGCTAATGTACAGTGCGGCTGGCGTAGTGGCTGGAATATATCATTTTCTGATTACATTCTATAAATGGATTTGTGGCTATTTGCACAGAGGAAGTGTCACGGCGACATTAGATATGAAAAGCTGACTTTTTCGGCGCAGGTACACCAGCAGCAGGTTGTCAGAGTGTCCGTCTGCTCTGCGGCAGCTCGCCGCTCTGACGGCGAGCGCTGCTGAGGGAATTACCGGCCGTCACGGGGAAGCTCTATTAGAATATCTGTGATGGATCCCAGAGTGAGAGTTGACGTTGAGACGTTTTTTCTCTGAGTGATTTTTAGGTACCCTATGCATAAATGGTGCAATCCAGACTGCTACTTAAGCTCTTTGCAGAGGTGCTTAAGTCTTCTCTTGCACACAATTTCCTCCCTGCTCATTCTGACATTGAACTGAAGTGCAAAGCCGTGCTGCTCCCAGAAACCTGCACTCTCAGAAAAGACCATTTGCATTACTTAAGGGCTCCTGTGGAAGCCAGTCCAGGCTTTAACTCATGTTTTTACAGTCAGAGGTGATATCACTGTTAATGTGTGAAATTAAAGAGGAATCAATTTGGTTGTTAAAGCGTTGCACACATGTTTACCTTAACTTTTTTTTCACTTCACCTCAGGAAAGTGTTTTAATCCAGTCTCACTTTGAGTCCAGTTTGGTGTCAAAACCTCTGAAAACTGAAAATTTTAACGTAAGACTTTTGCTACCAAGCACATGAGAGCATCTTACAAGCGACCGTTCCTCCTCAGTTCAGATTTGGCACAGTAAAAACAACAACATGTCAGTGCTACCTTATCACAGAAAAGCTTCCTGCTTCCTGAAGGATTGTGTTTTTGTGGAGAGAAACACACTGTAGCCAGAAACCCCAGATCTTTAACAGGTGAGCTGTTGTTTCCTGCTTTGGCATTTTAGCTAGTGGCACCTCCTCTGGTGCCAGTTGGCCAGCTGCAGTGTTGTCTGCTGGAAAACACTGTTCAGGACATCCCCAGCAAGGATGGCGTACTGTTATAGAGGCAGCTTTTAAAGGGGCATAGCCAGAGGAAGTATCTGGCCTTATTTGCCAGAACTTGGTGCTAGTTTGACCCCCTCATGAGAAATGTTAAGAGATAAGGATTTTTTATAGTGAAGACCTGAGTGACTCCAGGTCAGAATTAGCAGATCTTTAATTAATTCAGGAGCTTATCCTTTAAAAATAATGTTTTTTTGAAATCGGAGTTAGATTTCTGTGTCAGAAATGCACAGGAGAGATTTTTTAGTTTTCTTCTCCCTGCTTCCAGCTTTTTGAACCATTTAAATTCCTTCAAGTGTTAAAAACAGAGAAAAGTTCAGAAAACAGGCTGCAAAGTGATCAATTTGTGTTTCTTGTTGCTGGTTTCAAGTAAAACAGATTTTTAGTTATGTAAAAGAATAAAAATGATCTAGTTTTGAGGCATGAGGCTCAAGAGAAGGCGTCCTGTAGCCTTTACTACTCATTGAATGCATGCAACAACTGAATTTAAGAGGGGCTCACTAAAAGAAGACGATGGAGCTTTCCCTAAATGGATGAGAAAGTGCTCCAGTCCAAAGATCTCCTCTGTGGCCTCCTTTGGCTCACCACACTCGAGCATATTAGCGGGGCGAAAGCAGCAGGACCTTCCTGAGCACATCAGTTCAAAAGAAACTCCAAACAAGTTAAAAAAGAACAATCCAGCATCTTTGTTTTCTGTGACCAGAGGGAGCCCGACGACCCCCCCTTCCACACTTTTTCAGATCTCGTTGTGCTCGCTGAATCACCGACAGGTCTAACCCGCTGTACCAAAGCGCCAACGCCTCTCCACCACTTACTGTACAGCTCCTCGGTCCAGTCTGCACCAAACCCCCACACTGCCACCCCCTCCTGGCTCTGTACTGTACTCTTCATCTCTCCCTCTTTGTCTTCCTCGCTCTCCGTCTCTCTTCCTCCTCCTCGCCGCGGTGGGGCTCTGCCAGGGGCTTGTGATCGGATTTAGCACGGCGTTCTCACTCCATCTCCCGGAGATGAGTGACAGATGGTGGCCATTAGTGTATATTCCATGCATCTGTTGCAAGGCGCTAATTTATCTCATTAGGGGAACGTGTGGAGGGGGAGGAGGAGTGTGTAGGAGCAGGATGGAGCATTTTATTATGAGTGTAAAACACACAGAAAGATGCGCCGAGCTGGCTGATAGACACACACACACACACACAGGGAGGGGGCGGGGCGTCGGAGTCCTGAGGTCACTGAGTACAATCACTACAATATGAGATTCCCTGCATGCGTGTGTATCCGTGTGTTTGTGTCTATGTGTGTGTGCAAGTATGAACTCACACACACATGTGCTCCCACCCACAGACACTCACTCACATTAGCAGCCACACCCCGCACACCTCAGTCTGACAGTGTATTTACATTAACAGAGGCCTGCAGTGCATATGCTCAGGCTTAATTAATGCTCCACTGTGCTGCTGTGCTCGTCTAAATGCTGCACACAGGCTGCTGGGTGTTTGCTGGGGGATGGGCCGACAAAATGTGCTGGATAAACTGTTAGTGAGGTGACACATGCTGCTTGTATGAGTTGTAGTATGATAAAGTCTAAAAACAGCATTAAACATGAATATGTTATGGCTAGGGACAATAGTCATATTTTCTTGCCAGGCAGTATAATATACATATCAGGAGTCACCTGAGTACATAGAGAAGGCTGTGAGCCTTCCTTTTAAGTTGATCATTAATGTTTCTTTGTATGAAATTCAAAAATATTGAGCATTAGAAGAAAAAGAGCAACACAAAAAGCACAAGTTGATCTGAAAATATCAGTAAAGACTCATGTCTTTACATCAGAGTTGTCTCAGACATTTGTTGTTTGTGTTTGATGATATGTTCTTTTATCATAACTCCAATAATTTAGTCATTAAACATGGTTTAAAACTTGCAAATCACGTATCCTTAACCCATTTATGCCCATTTTTTTTCAGAGTTGTGCATAATTTTATTAGTTGAGTCCCTCTGAATCATGTTATGTATTTTTTATTTTTCCATTTCATATGTTTTGCCAGTGGCCACACAGCTTGTCACTTGGTCACCTTATAATTATATATAAATAATAATGATAGAATTAATAAAGTTATTTAAAAAATAATAATATAGTCATAATATTTTTTTTTTAAAGGTAGGGTGTGTGTGGAGGGTGTTTGGTGTGGACATTGGCTATGGTGAGTACTTGTCTGTCAAGAAAATTGCACCTAATAGGTAATATAAGCAATGTTGCAGACAGTTGTATTTGACCAGCTATGTGTCAACAACTTTTATTGCCACTCACAGAAATAAGCCCATGAACAAAACAATATTTATCTCAGAAATACAATTTTTTTTGGTGGAGGTTACTCTCGAGCAGGGGTGGCCAACATGTGGCTCGGGATCCTCATGTGGCTCTTTGCCTTTCAGCGTGTGGCTCTTTGATCCATTCCTAAAAATAAATACATATAGTTAAGAGTAGTGGTGTGCCGATCAATCTAAAATATTGATGTATTGATGCCATGGGATCAGTGTTGTTCAATGATTAGGTGTACAGATTGATACTTAAGTTTCAGTTTCTCTTCTCTGGTACAAATTTAAACACACTCACAAACACAATAAATCTCGCTTTGAAAGTTATAAATGTATTGATTTTCATTTTATGTCATTTTGTTTATGTGTGAGAGGAAGTGTGTTTGTAAGACCACGTGTGTGATGTGGCTCACCATGGCACCACAGTCATTTTTGTTGCTTTTGGTCTCTGACTGGTTGGCCACCTCTGCTCTAGAGACTTGACTATTTAAGTAATGAAAAATATGCTTGGGGGAACATTATAAGAAATTTATGAAAACTGCTTCTTTCCAGCATGACTGGTATCCACCATGTCTTCTGCTGGAAGGAGCAGGTAGCTGATGATGTCATGTGACAGGAAACACTCAACAACTATTTTTGCTAAATCAAAATCTTTCTCTAAGTTGTCTATTAGGATATAAGTAGAAAGTTGAATTAGTAATGCTGAAATTTTTTATTGTGAGTAGAAAATGACAGTGATACACTTCGGCGACAATTGTTGCTAGTGGGGCAAAACTGGTTAACTGCGGATATAGTGATTATGTACGGAAGCCCTGTGAGGTCATGATTGAACACACTTTTCTACATTTTTGAGGGTTAATGTCAGCTGTTTTCTCAAGGTCAGCTCAGCATTGCAAGACAATATTTTTCTTTCTTCAGATAATTTGCACCTTCTATATTTTGTGCTTTTCAGTTTTTATGTTCTTTAATTTTCTTACATTTTTCTTTATTTTATACTTAATATCTAAAGCTTTTTTATATTCTGTTTTATAGAGTCTACAACTTCTAATTCTGTGGTTGCTAGTCTCATGTAATTTCAGTGATAATTGTTAAGCAACAACACCAAGTCAAAAATTCCTTTCATGTGTGAATGGACTTGGCAATAAAGACTTGATTCTGATTCTGATAACGTGATCATTTATTATTCACAATCTCTTTGTGCTTTTCATAAAATAGAAAAAGCACAACCCCCGCACAGAAATAGGCTTCTTACCTCGATCACGTGGGCAGCTTCAGATGCAGCTCGGCACATTTTCCTCTGGAGAATGACAATCAACTACCTCCTGATTTGATTCATATATCACCAGGAAATTGTCTTGTTTCCTTGAAGAAAGGATATGTTAGCCTTCTTAATTAAGAAAGCAAGATCTACTTTCTTGAGATAATGAGAAAAATGATTTGAGATCCTGAGAAAATAGCTGGAATGAACTCATTATCTTGAGAAAGTGAAACATATTTAACCAAGACCTTCTGAGGCTTCCGTAAATATGAGACATTTGCTGACGGCCAATTTTCTTCATTTTAAACAGATATATTTGTGTTGTGCTTCTCTAATTTTGCACACTGTTTGAAGATATCAGGACACATTGTTAAGACTCTTTGTTACAACCAGATTTTTTTTTTTTTTTTTTTTTGGCCACTGGGGGCAGCGTAACAATTTCGGAAGTTGTTGAATGTCAGCAGTTTTGCCAAAAAAAGCCTCTTTAGATATCCAGAAAGTTGGAGCAGCATAAGAAACTCATCCAAGTCACAATCTGATTTTTATTTGGTGAACTTTGAGCCCATGTACTGGATCTAACTCTGCTTTAACATAACTTCCAGTGCAAAGACAAACAAATCGACACAGCAGACATAAACAAGGAAGAGTTACTGTTAACTGTAAGCACTTAAACTTAACTGAACTAAACCAATAAACACAGGTCGCAAAACCTTCCACTCCATCTTCTCAGTCACGTCACCCGCTAATTGGACCTACTTTTAGCACGAGAATCATTATTTCTCCAGTTTTAAATTAAATTGAAGTCTGTGAGTGTTTTCCTGTTGAGGTGATTACTCATTGTTGTATTATTGTTGTGCATTTTCCAGAGATAAGTTGTCAATCAATCGGCGTAATCAGCCAAGTATCTCTTCTTGGATTGTCTCCTAATGAAGACTGATTGTTTCTGCAGCTGAGCCTGGGTCTTTTCCTCTCTTCACTCTTTATGTTTCCTTTTTTAAATACAGGTGTTCATGACGGCACTGTATTTAGTTTAATGCAATAATTCTTTATTTCTGGAATCAAACCAAACCTGTGTCCAATCCTGTCACAGGAGCCATTCTGCTCTGATTAGGAGAGATTGTGCTTAAAAGGTTCTTCGTGCATTATTTTGACATTAAGACTTATTACTGCATGAGCTATGACTCCTTATTAAACAATGGAGGGAAAGCAGGCGGTGTGCAGAGAAGACTGACAGCCTCCTCCGCATTTTTACATTGTGCTATTGTTACAGGAGTGAAGCTGAAAGTTTGGACTCAAGATTTGAGTTCAGAAAACACCATCTGAGAATCAATTTTCGCAAACACCAGGCCAATCTGTGAACTGTGGGGGCATTCGCTTAGACGACTGAGGATATGAGCCGACCTGTGTTTTCTTATTGGACTCGTATGGAAGAGCAAAAAGTTCTGATTTAAATAGGAGATATGGAGGCCTGAAGGGGGAAAACACAGTCTGGAGATTAATTTCTACACTCTGGTCCAAACAGTTTTTTTTTCATTGAGAATTTTTTGCATTGAGATTGATTTTGCCTTACGATTTTGCCCCTTGTGGCTAATGTCAGTATCATGACAACAGCATTTTCACTTTATTTTCACCTGTTTTTACAAAGTTGATTTAATCCTATTTTCTCTTCTTTTCTTTTCTTTTCTTTTCTTTTCTTTTCTTTTCTTTTCTTTTCTTTTCTGTCTTTTTATATTTGTATTTATTTATTTATTTATTTATTTGTTTGTTTGTTTGTTTGTTATTATATATCCTGCTAAATCAGATGCTTATAAAATTCTGGGTTTCCTTTTTTCCCCCCACAAAACTAAAATGATATATATATATATATATATATATATATATATATATATATATATATATATATATATATATATATATATATATATATATATATATATATATTGAAAAAGTCTTAAATCAAATTAAAAAAAAAGCTTATCACAGTTTAAAACACTTTATAATGCAAACTGCAATAAAAAAAAAAAGAATCAAATAAAAGAACTGATACAATTAAGGTCTGAGACTAGCAGGTTAACTTTTCTATAATTGAATGATATTTGCACTCTGAGGTCATTAAAACTATTTTTCAAAAATGTAATGCATTATTCAAGTATAATAATGGAGTTTAAATGTGATTCAAAGCAATTAGCTGTTGGAATTATTTTATTGTTCACACTTAAAAATGTATCTAGATGGTTTTTAGACAGGGAAAAAAAAAAAGGTCTTTTAATTTTATGCACACAGTTTTATTTTCTACTCTTCCATACATCAGACAAGAGGACAGAGAATGTTTAATCAGCTGCTTTATTTTTCTTACTTTGCCTTCAAGGTCTTTCATGAGAGGCCATAGAAGCCTAAAATCATATATATGTATGATAATTACTGCTGTATTTGTATCAATACGTTTAGATAAAGGCCAGAAAACCTGTATTGTTTTTTAATGATGCAAAGAAAAGATCTATTAAAAATGAGTTTTGAAAAAAAGAACATGAGTTAGAGCCTCTGTATCATAGCAGCCATAGTCTCATTTGTTTGCAGTAATTACACCAGCAGTAGGTCGTCTAATTACTCCAACAATAACACAGTGATGATTAAAAAAAGTAAAAACATTGCCTCCACAGCCGGCGTGGCCAAAGGTAGCACACCATTTATCCTCCTTACGGACTCGAAGTGCAGGAGTGAGCATGTTTGAATTTCAGTCCAAAGTGTTAACCAAAGTGGATTAAAGAGGCCTGTACTCTGTTCACAAACTCCCTAATACCTCCAAAAGATTGTTTCAGCACATATTCATGAATAAAGAGTGAGTTTAAGGAGATTTGGCATCAGGGCTCTTATTGACCCGTCTTCTGTGTACGCTTTTCTCAGGGCTATCTGCGAGCCCAGGGGGAGGATTTAGCCAGCCCAGGAAAAATCTAATATTTCTCCACATTAAAGTCAAATAAAAGCCACCTGGCAGCTCGTGTGTGTGTGCGGCAAGGAGATGATACAGTGGTGACCTACAGCCATTCAGCGCAGCCCGAGTTAAACACTCTGGTTTGGCCTCCTGCTATCTGCTCCGGGTGCCACAAGAGGTGACACATTCTCATAAGCAGGCGGGAGGCCGCAGTGGGTGTTGATACGCTGTCGATTGATGTGTGTGTGGCTCTGTTTGTGTGTCTGGCTGTGCGTGAGGTGAGGCAGGGTGAGCTGTTCCTGCAGATACATGTTATATTTAGGAAACAGGCTTTTGTATCCAGTGATAGAAGACACGGCAGCTTTTTCTTGTTTGTTATTACACGCAGGGGGAGCATGAACAAAGAGGAAGGGAATAAATTTAAGGCAGATTATGTTATTTTCTTTGATTTATAATTCAAGTCATTCTTTTTTTAGTATTTCTGTGAAGTGCTCTGGCTTTTTTATGAGACTGTGTATGCATAAAGGTCATTAAATCATGATAAAATCCACTGAAAACACCATTTGCAGCACAAACTTTTCTAACATCATTTCACTCTTTATTGCAGTTTATATCTCACTGAGAGATTTAAAGCATTATGCACTTTTTATCCAATTTACTCCTCACTTTCTGAGCATTAATGGGACGACTTTAGCTGTTCACTAAATCGACTAATCTTTTCAAACTGTTTGATCTGTCAGATTAAACAGCAGTTGAGCGATGACGAGAACAAGTCATGTTGAGCTCTACACTTTACAACCTTGTCTCAAAAACCAGCTCCAGAAATTAAGTCATTTAGAAACACCTCTGATGAAGGATGAAGAATAGAGGATCCCAAACCATGTGTTCTCAGGTCAGGTCTGGTGTTGAGGTGGTGACTATCTACCTTCATCTCCAAGGTAGAGAAAATATACATGTTTTAAAGAATGCAAGAGTCAGACTCAGCATCACCTCATCCTCCAAAAAGCAGATTATTTTTTTTCTTTTTGGGTGTCGATTCCTGTTTTCCTCCAAATAACTGCTCGAAGTAGATGATCAAAACATCAACAACAAGCTTTCTTCTTTATTTTACTTTCATGGCTGCCTTAGGCTTCATCAATCTTGAAACAACTTCAGTGTCAAGGGGGAGTTACTGACGGAAATGAAGTGCTGTCTGTCCGACCAAAATACCTTAATATTCATTATTCTGACTCCACACTCCTCTCACCTCTTTCCGTGCAATTTGTTGATGGGGAAGAAACATCAGGAGGCCTTCTGGTTCTCAGCTGAACACAAATTTGTTAACAATACGTCAAAAATATGGTTTTACAGAGATCTCTGGGTTCAGATTAAACAGCCCTGACACCATTTGCTCAGTGGTTAATTCATGAGTTCTGAGCCCTCTCTCCTGTCCCTTGAACCCTTATAAACTAACAGATAGTACTAAAAAAAATGCAGGTTGAGTCGTCTTCTCATTAGCTCTTCAGGTGTTGCCTCCCCTCTTATTGGCCGTCCTCTGTCTCTGTCTGCAATCTGCGACTGGCATTCATCAAGGTGGGTGATCAGCCCTCTTTCACTTATCTGCAGAGAAACTTTTACACATATCTTCCTATGTTCTGCTCCTTTGTCTTAACTGCTTTAAGTGAAACATATTCCTTACCTCTACAAAAGAAAATTAATAACTTGAATTATTAGAGTTACACACACACAACTGATTATTTTTATTTTTGGGCTAAAATATTAACTTCACATGCTGTCACTCCCTACTCTGAGTGCTCCATATGTCTTGCAATGCATACCAACACAATGAGCATATCTTTACAACAAAGTTAGTAAAGCACATTTTTATAACACTGTTAATAAAAAAAAACATGCATACATAAGCTATATATTCCTACATTACTGGTGACCAAATACAAAGTTTCCCTGCAATTTGTTGGTCACTCATTTAACCAAATTCATGCCCCTTCATTATGCAAACACTGATATCGAGTCTGATTTGGCTGCTCGTTGACTTCATGGTAAATGGACATGTACTTATCTAGCTCCTCTAGTCTTTCTGGCCACTCAAAGTGCTTTATATCTTTAGTCTTACCCATCCACACCACTTTCATACACTGATGGTGGAGACTTCTATTGCGGGGAACCATCAGTTTGAGCTAACACATTCATACCCATCCACATACCACTACCCAACAGTGGGAGCAGTGTGAGGTTCAGGCCCCGTTTACTTGACAACGTGTAGTTGGTGCTATAACTGTTTTGTCCAGAAGCCACTTTTGGGAGATCTCCACCGAAGTAGAGTTGAGCCAATCATCTGGTGTATTGGGGAATAGTAAGTGCAAAAGTGCAGCAACAGATGTACATTTTGTTAAAGACAGTCAGCAGGTTCAGCAGATTGAGCAGCACAAGCACAACACAGTAGTTCACAACAATGGTAACAACAGTACTGTTGGACTACTGTATATGCTTGTGCAAGATGGAGCTTGACGTCAGTGTTTCCACTGAAAACACCGGCTTACTGTTTACACAGCAATGGTGTCAGCAGCGTTACAGAAAAATTCCACTCTGGAGGCCGTTTCCAAAAGTTTGTTTCAAAAGGCTGAAATGCAACAAAACTTTTGCATTTTACATAAAACCGTTGTCGTGTAAACAGCCCCTATGTGTCTTACTCAAGGACAACTAGGACACCCCAGGAGCTGGAATCGAGCCCCAAACTTCCGATGAGAGACAAAGATTCCACCACTGAGCACAGCACACACTGTCTAGGTTTTGTATGAAAGTAGTAAATAAAAGTTAAAAAAATGTCTATCGAAAGGTGGTCAAGGAACTCAGTCACAGGTTTGATTGAGTCAGACTTTTCAGACTTTTCTTGTCACTATATTCTGATAAAGTTAGGAGCCAGTTGGTGCACTCCCTCCAGCACAAAACAGGAAGAGGCAAACCAGGTAGATGCTAAACCAGCAGGAGAGGAGGGGCTGTGTCTTTATTGAGTTTTAAATAGTTGTAATTTAAATGACCTCTTTTTATTATTATTATGTTTCATTTTATTTATTTTTTATTAATTATCTTTATTATTATTTTTTATTTTTTTATTTATTTATTTATTTTTTTTTGGGGGGGGGGTATTCTGCACACTGAAAGATTAAATCTCTCTCTTTTTTATAATCATAATGTTGGTTTCCCAAAATTGTTACTAGAACACTGACAATTTCAGCTGAGACCATGCAGTGTGTGATGAAAACAGTTAATTTAAATCACATTATGTGGTTTGTATATACAAGTTCAGGATGAAGGATACACAATGTACTCTAATTTTGCCCCGTAATGTCAGTAGTCAAACATATTTTAAAAGTTCTTGGGTGTTGGTAGATTCTGAATCATCACAGCCAATAAGAAAATAAATACATGAAAAATGTTTTCAAAAGAATCTTTTCTTCAGCGTGTTTGTGAAATGAAGTCCAGAGTTTGCTCTATGACAGGCTGCTCCAGTGAGCTACAGTCAGGAAGGCTTAGCTCGAAGCCTGCTAGGTTGTTATGCTAACCTAGCTAACATTAAATCCCTGCAGAAAACATAAACAATGACATCATTGGGCTAAAACTGTCTGTTTCTGCTTTATTGTTCTTCATTAGATGAATGAAAGGTGGCTGGGTTGTGTAAAATTTGTGAAGCTTTGTGACTGATGTAAAAAAGCACCGTGGGTTATTGAAAGTGTGTAACGTCAAAGGTTTCAAGGTCCATCTGCTACATGACAAAGGAAGGAGTAATATAATGGAGAAAGACGGGGAGAGGTTGGAGGCTGTGAATAATGCAGACGATTTAAACAGAGTGTATCATCCGAATGTGAATTATTACTGTATAATTTAGCCTTGTCGATCTTCTCTAGGGGGATGCTTTCCAGTTTCTTCTGTTTTCTTCTCTGTGCATCACGGATGACATTATCAGGAGATTTCATCATTTCCTGTGTAGTGGCTCATTTGGGAAAATAAGTGGAAAGTTGCAGACGGCGAAGGAGAAATACTGCACCACAGTGGCCTCGTTAAATCACACCTTTTGGGATAAATATTGAGATTAAGTCGTAGGTTTGGGGGAGGCTTATTGCAGAATTGCGGGATTTTTATCTCAGTTTGTGCCACCATGGCTGCAGCGGAAAGCGTTTTGTTCATATCTCTGTGTACTTGTCTCTGTCTGCCGTCACATGTCTCTGTGAAGCTGCTGTATTGTGTGTTCCTGCTGCCTGCAGCCTTGCTGGATGAAAGCGGCGTTGGTGGCGGATGAGGCTCAGATGCAGGCAGCCTGCGGTGAATTGGTGAGCAGCGACTTGTCTTTATGGGGGCCAGGTCACCGGGAGGTCTCCTTTCATGAAGGTGACAGATGTACCCGGAGATGCACATCACTGTGTGCAAGGGTGTGTGTTTCCGTGTGTGTGTGTGTGTGTGTGTGAAGCGGAGGTTCCTCTTTTTGGAGTTTTGCATTGATCAAATTAGACCTTCCTGAAGATGAGAATGTTCATTTAAATGTCAACACTGATATTAGCAGGCCTCCTGTGAAATATGGGGGATTGGGCGGAATCATTTAGATGTCAGCCTTCGTTTTATATCTCCTCTTTAGTGATGAATGGCACCAGTTTGTGTCTGCTGAGCGGATTCAAGGGGAAGGTCTCATCATGTCAAGTCAATATTCAAATTGGGAGATGGGAGTTTTTTGAGGAGGAGGAGAGTTCAGGGATGAGAGGTTTCTGACGACTTTGAAAGAGAAGTTTTCAACATTGATGCATCGTGTTGCAGAAAACACAAAACAGCTACAAGACACATGTTTGAGTGGATGTGGAGAAAAGATTTATGGCTTTAAACAATTTATGGGAAGTTATGATGGGAAAGGAGTTGATTTTGTCTCTTAGATGCATCAAATCATTGATGGTAGACTTCAGCGTTACTGTGGCAAAGCTGTCAGCTGTTTTTGGGACTAAATTGATTGTTTTTCTCTTTACTGTTTCAACATCTTTGAGTCGTTTTTTCTGCTGTGAACATGCTGTGCCTCCAATTTTTCTCGGGACAAGCCAGTTAGAGTTGAATTGTCAAAGACTAGCTTTTGATAACATAACTCAGAGTTGCTTCGTAGCTTGTGTTTGTATCTTCATTACGAGAGTCCTGCTGGATTTGTGGCAGTCTGTCATCAGACCTGAGGTCAGACTCAGTCTTTTTCTCATCTTGACATTCCGATGACATTTAACAAAGTAAAACTTCATGTGAATTTAAATTTCTTGGTTGTCTTGAAGAGCTGCAGTGCATTCTGGGTAAATTTGATTTTTTTTCTGCATTTCCAAAAATTCCCAACTTTAAATCTCAATGCACATATGATGCTATACTTTCTATGAATGGTGTGATCTTGTGTAGTTTCATTTAGAAACTTTGTGTCCTAAGTTGAACCACTGCTATAAATAGATGCTAATGTGTGTGTGTGGTTCCTGCGAGCTAAGTCTAAGTTAGGATGCTAACCTAGCTAAGGACCACAAACTCTACAATGCAGACGTAGTTTCCCTGATGTCCCCAATCTGTTTCTGAAGCTGAGTTTTGAACCCTGTCATCGACATGTGCAATCCTAGCTACGGTTGAGGTGGTGTGAAGTAAAGCGGCTTTTAGCTTTCTTGCTAACAGCTACAGTGTTCCCACCCATCAATCTGATCAGCTCTGCCTCTGATCATGCAACACTTCATTCTTAAAATCTTCTAAACTGTAGTTCATGCTGTCAGGATATATCTTGGTGGGGTGGGGAGGGTGTCTTGATGTGTGTATGTGGTTTCTGCCAGCCTCAAGTAGACGATGATGGAACTGCAGTTTTAAACACTTCTGCATCATCTTAATTTCTCGTAGGCATGACTTAGCCTCCACCAGTGCAGTTCAACTATTAAGCTCCAGTTTTGAACCTGCTGCACGTAGGATCCCATAGGTCCTAAACCTATGCAGAAAAACTAGCTTGATGTGCACATTCTCAAATTGTAACAACACCTCGAAACAATGCAGGTTGGGCTACTTGGCAGATACATCAACCACACATTATATTCCCCAACTTAGCTCTTTTTCTCCTTCTGCATCAACTCTAAGATAATCAGCTACTGCGCTAAATTTATCAGCTTTAACTTCTACGTAATATGCTCAGATTGCATGGAGTCAGGTGGTTTCACATGCAAAAACAAGCAGAGAAGACAACAAGATCAGAAACTGGTGGAGTTCTGCAAAGTAGCATAAAACTTTCCAAAAACAACACGTTGGACAAATACAGGGAAGTTCCGACAAACTAAACCCTATTTGTTTGTTTTTTTTTTTTAATTTGTTTTGGTTTTTTATTTGTTTTGTTCTGTTTTGTTTTTCTTTGTTCTGGTGAAACTTTAGTTTATGTTTGAGAATTCTTTTGCTTTTCATTTTGCTCCAAGAGTAATCCAATAGAAGCTTAATATTGCATACTGGCCAAATAGTATCCCTTGGTTTGTGTGTGTTTTGTCAAGTGTTTAGTTAACGTTTTGTGAGAGAAGAGGCAAACGCAATAAGATTTTTATTTTTTCTGCTCTTTTTCATTCATTTTAGATTTTTTCCTTTATATTTATATTGCAAGTATACATCTTTTTATATAACAACATGAATGAAATATAAATCAACCATAGCTATAAGTCTACGATGAATGGTGGGAAAAACGTCAGAAAATTCAGTTCTGGTCTCTAGAATCAATTCTCAGTCTCTGTGACTCTTAAACTCTTTAACCAAAGGATCTTTAGATTTGAAAGAATTAGAGACCCGATCCTGAAATCTGTTTTCAGTGTCTCATTTCAGTCTTCTTGTACATTGTAGATGTTAGTACTGTTCTGTAAACGTTCCTCTCAAATGTTACAGAGTCTTGGATAAAGTGTGTTTAGTTAAATAACCACAAAAGGCCTGACACTGAAAACCGGAGGCTATGTCACATGTAAAAACTGTTTGTCAGAACAAGAGCGCTGGTTGGATTTGTGGTCTCTGAACAAATAATGAAGCTGCAGAGTGCGGTCTGCTGTCAGCTCCGCGTTTAATGTGAATTTGGATGGCAGAATCTGGGGTCTATGGAGGCCCTGCAGCACATTTACTAACCTGGGAACCTGTAGCAGGTAAATTTGAGCATGAAAGGAGACACGTTGTGAATACATTTGGACTTTCTTTAGACACAGATACAGTGAGCGGTACAGTGAGCTTCTTTCTTACAGGAGTTACTTCTCCACTTCTTGTCCGAATCACCACAAACTTTCCCTGAGCCCCGAAGCTAAAGTACATAGCAGCTGCATCCCAGCTAGAAGTCAGGCTGACACCCTGAATAATTCACTCTGCTCTATCAACATGTTTTGGAAAAAGAAACCGAGAGAAAGAAAAAGTCCTTGCGGCTCCTCTTCCTCCTCCTTTCCTTTTTGTTTCATTATAAATCACACAACTTTGTTTCCTTTTTCTGTGTCTCTTTCTCAGGCTCGGGTTTGATGTGCTGAGATGCACTGAGAGCCGTGTGACACTAACAAAGCTTAAGTAGCTGGCATAAACCCCCTCTGAGAGATTGTCACACAGACAGGCACCTGTGTGCTTGTCAGCCTCCCTTTGTGTCAGCAACCTAATTGGGAACAATTAGCCCAAAGGTTGTTTTACATGGCAGGACATGATAGACTTCAGTTATTCTATTGTTCCTGGTTTGTGAATGGCGCTATCTGAGTGTAGCTCTGATTGGAATTGTCTTTCATGACGAGGCGCGGCAGCGTGTCATCCTGTCAAAAAGACACTTCCTGAAAGCTTCCCCGAATAAAAGCGGCTGAGTTGTTGAGGTCATTGTCATCAAAGGAGCAGGCGTGCAGCTTTAGCGCATGTTTCTCCTGTTCGGGCCGGGTTGGGGGCTGCGGGGGCGGGCTCAGGCGACAACAAGCCTCTTATTTCTATCAGCGTTTGCTCTGAGAAAATAAGAGGCTGTCATCCAAGAAGAGAACAACCATGCGTGTGTACGATATGATCAGTTGCGGTGATAATAAGTCATGATGGATCCTCATAATGACTCCGCTGGCTTTGCTGTGGCGCACACATCATCACCTTGCCCTTCCACGCTCGTTTGTGAACACGCCGAGGCCAGCTCGGCCTGGTGGTTGCCAAATGGAGCTAACCCGAAGCCAGCCGGTGCTGAGTCTCCTGTCTCCCGCGGCTCTGGAGGGGAAGCCATCGTCCGAGGCCAAGGCAACGTCTCCTCGACAGATCCCTCTCCTCTGTCACTCAGCGGGCACGGCGGTGTTTGTGTCAGGGCGTGTTTGTTTTTCTCTATGTCTGCTCCGACTGAACACAAACCCTCATTAAAGTCAGCTCTGATACAGCCAACTGAGTCTACATGTGATAAAGAAATACAGAGTTTAAGTATAGAATGATTAGTTGTAAATGTTGGTGAAATATGGTTTATTGTTTACCTGTCAGATTGGCAGATATTTATGCACAGATATTTCTTTGACAGGTGCTTCTCCGAGTTATTTCTTAACCCAAAGTTTTGAACCCACAGTTGAGCCTTGCTGTGGTAGGAGGGACATAAGGCTCCTTGTTTTTGATAAATTACACTCAATCCAAGCCAGGGAATTATAGAAAACACACATGCAAAGAATTCATGACAGAATATCTGTAATGAATGTGTTACTCAAAGTTAAACTTTATTTTCCTCAAAAAAACTAGGTCACCAATTTCAACAGTTTTCCTAGAAAGCTGATTTTATTAACAAACTTTTCTATTAATAAGAACAAACACTCTTCTCTGTCACAAAGCGGTATTATCACCCTATTTCATGTTCACCTACCAACGTGAAGTCCTATATTTGGCTAGTTTTTAGCTCCGGTTTGGTCTCCTCCAAATTCTGGAGACCCCCTCAGAGAAAGACAAATCTTAATTTTGCCGAGTCTCCTGTCTCGAGTCATTTAATCGTCATGTTACATGTTACACTTAGTGAAGACATTTTGATGCAGTATCAAGACCCGCAAGACGAGAAACTGTACAACATTCCATGTGCTAAAATGTCAAAGAATGAATTTCCAAAGAAGTATTTTAAACTTCCCTTTTGATTAGCATTGACATGCTGCAGGCTGCCAACAGCTGATCTTGTGTGTAAACAATATGACCATGGTTATATGTAGGATGCTTTGACGAACATGGGGGGAAAAAGTAGTAAAAAACACCACCGTAAACCAAGGGCATCATCCAGTCAGTAAAAATGAAGCCAGCCATGAAAACAGACTTTTACAGCATTAAAACATATTTACAGCCTGGTTCAAAAAATGGCTTTGGTAAAAACGCTCTCGGCACACACTGTATGGTGAGTGATTTTTTTTCCAACTCTGCGGTTTATAAGTTATTAGGATCATTTGATTGTCCAATCAGAGACACAGTTCAGGTCACGTGACTTGCGGGCCCCCTGTTCGAAAGGAAACTCGTCTGTGGATTGGCTTCATTTCATTGTTTCAGGAACAGACGGGTGACATTGTGGAGGCTACGTCCATGTTTTATACAGTCTAAGCTGCAAAGATAACCCGTTTGATGTCTGTGGTCAACAAACGAGACATTAAAAAGTAATGACAGATTCCAAATGCAAAGATCAACAAAAAAGGGGAATAAAAAGTAAAAGGACAAGAAAGAGGGAGCCGCTGAAATGAGCCGACACTTGAGCTGCACTGCAACAACAACCAAAAAGAAAAAAAAAAAAGATTCATTTGTCAAAAGAAGCTCTGTGGGTGAATTTTACCTCCAGATGTAAACACAGATGAGAAAAACTGGAACCACTCTCAAAGACTCAACTGATGAATTTAAACTCAGGACTTTTAAAAAGACCAAAATGATCCTAAATGAACCAAACAAGCCCTGAACGGAGATAAGAGTGTGAGTTTAGTCAATAAACCACATCCGGCCATCAAACAGAGTGTCAATCAGTGAATCCAATGATTGATATATTTATTAGTGAAGGCTTGAATGGCTGGCTATATGTTGTGTCTTAGCTGTAGTGCAGTTACCCCACCACCATGATGCTCTACTACCCAGATGTAAACAAGCACAGGTGACATATAGCATCAACTGTTTTGATCTAGAAAATGAAGATGAAGTTAAACATGTCTTGTCTGGTTAAACTGGTTTATAACCACAGAGGCCCAAAAGCTCGGGGTGCTAGCTCTGCTAATATGAGCGGAATGCTGAATAAATCTGAGCGCTCTCTTACCTTTTAACTCGTCAGCTTTCAGTATTCGAATGATGTCCAGACAAAAAAAAGGAAAATATTCATTTTGAAACATCCTGACTTTCTGCTGCTTTTTAAACCACTCAGTTATGATTCTCAGTCTTTGTCTTTTCATTCAGCTGAAGGTGTTATTTTGTGTCCCATGTATTTTTGTCTTCAGTGTGTTGTTGTGTACCGCTGGCTGTGAAACAAATTGCCTCTCAGGGATAACAAAGATATCCTTGATCCCTTGAAATGAAAGAAACCTTCAAAGCTCTGATTTTACTGATGATAAAATAAATGAATGTTGAAGAATGTACCCAAAGTTGAAGCCAGTTCCTGGGGTGTCTGGAAGAATACACAGACTTACTTAATGTTAGTTAGCATTCTGAGGCGTTAGCATTGGAGCACCTGTTGCTCATGCGTACCTGAGTGGATTTCAGACTCTGGAACATCAAGCTCCTCTGCTGCTCCGTGATGGCTCTCTGTCTCTGTCTTTTACTGCTGTTTGGAGCCTGGCAGCTTTTTCTGAGTTTCCTCATGACAACAGCTGCTTGTAAATGGTGAGAACGGGCTACATGGGAGCTTTGAAAACTGAACACGGATCAGGGAGTGAGCTGTTAATTGAAAACTAAGACTAAAAGAAGTTAAAAAGTGAAGTCAAACTCCAAAGTTGTCCTCGTGGGCTTGTCTTTACGAGAGCCCATTAGAAGTTTTCTAAATCTCCCAAAACTATTGACCTGAAGATCTTGAATGCTAGTTTTATTATCATTGAGTAAGCGTTGTCCTGAGATGATCCCACTTCTGTTTCAGAGGCTTTCCCAGCCTGACAGAAATAAGAATCTGGAGGAGTATTTTTTCTTCTTGGACTTTTTTTTTTCTTTCTTTTGGACAAGTGTTGGATGTCGATGTGCAACGTGTGCTCCTACGTCTTCTTCTGTTCTCTGCTTTGTGTTGGTATCAGCAAAATATTCTGTCGTGCATGTGTGTCCACTCCACTTCGGGACACCTGCCACAGTCTTCCCACATCCTTTTGTGCTCTGCTGCTGGAGCTGAGTGGGTTTATGTGTGGGGCAGTATGGTCCTGTAGGGAAGGGGGGTGCTGCTGGTGTGTTGGCAGGCGTGCAGCTCCTGATCCATGGCTCTGCTCTTTCTTTAGAGCGGGGCCTTGGCTGTTGTTACCGGAAGTAGCAGCAGGAGGACGGCAGAGTGCTGTAATAGCCAAGTGTGTGTTGGTGTTTTATTTGTGATATAAATACAGAGAATAATACCTGTGTACACACTCTGAGGTTGTGTGTTTTGATGCCAGACGTGCGTATGTTACTCAATTTGTTTGTTTACATTCAGCCTGGTTATGAATATGATTTGAATGAGTATCCAAGCAGCTCATTGTGCATATGCATGCCTGTGCATGTTTTCTTGACTCTATTGTGTGTGTGTGTGTGTGTGTGTGTGTGTGTGTGTGTGTGTGCGTGTGTGTCAGCGGGTGCAGCTTGCAGCTCAGTGTGTTTATATATTCCTGCTCTCAGTGTGTGTCCGGCACTGCGGCACTGCGCCCAGCTTCACCTGAGGCCAAGGAATGTCCTCTCTTCCTCCTCCTCCTCTTCCTCCCAGCGTCCCTCACACTCTTCGCCCACGCCCTCAGCGGGGCAGCGGGCGCCTCCGCTCGGCCCGGGCCAAACAGACCTGCCGGGCATCTGGGTCGACTGAACCCATCCGCACTCACCTGGACCTGGACAAGGTCAGGAAGTTAGGAAAGAATACATAAGCGCAGGACGCTGCGGCCTGGGGCGAGGAAGAGCAGAGGCAGCGTGAACCCAGCAGACCTTCTGTTCCTTTTCATAAGGAATTCCTGCGAACAGTCAGAGCAGAGTGAGAAAAACCTACACTTTCTCCAATAATTCGATGATCAGGAAGTTACAGTGGAAACAAAACGAAAGCACAAAATGAAACCCAGCCAAGGTCAGTAGAAGAAGATGAGCAGCGTGTTCTGATGTGTGTTTCTTTCGCCCCACAACACGGCGAGTCTTCTCTGTGCCGGGGCTGCTGTGGGAATGAGTGAACCGGGGGGTTATTCTGGGGATTTTCATGCTGTGCTGCACACCAAATAGGCAGAACCACAGTCAGTCAGAGCAGGCAGAGGAATTCAGAACTAACCCCGGGATCACTCAGTGTCTATAGCAAAAAAAAAAAAGAAAGAAAGGAAGGAGCCGGATCTCTCCTTCACCGCCCTGTGTTCTCACACAGCAGACAGCGTAGCTTTGTCTCGTCAATCCCACACTCCCAGAATTCAAACTAATACAAGCCCAGCCCACGAGTGTCTGACTCCGTCAGGATGCGGAGCTACAAGAGATTTGCTTCACTTCAGCGCCTTTGAAACAGGTTTTTCCCTCATCACCATTGTCTGTTTGACTTTTAAAGATGATACCCCGGAGGAATACGGGCACGGCTTTACTGGTAGACAGCAAAGAGGAGGATTGTGGGTAACACAGAAGACACCGGCCTCTGACTGGGAGCCACTCAGCTCAGTTAATGCCAGCAGGGTTTACACTTGGCGCCGAAATGGGCCTGAACTACTTTTCATGCTGGTGTAACTCCCTGGATATTTTCCCAGGACTTCGTTCTCTAACCGTCACCCTCCCCCTCCTCCTCTGTCCCCTCTTCCTTACCCTCATTTTTATCACCGTCGTTAAACTGGACCTCCTCGCCCCCCGACAGCGGTTTTTATAGTCCTTGAAGTTATTAAACATGTATAATTACTTTTAGTCAGTTCTGCCGTGGGGAGATGAAGAGCGAGTGTAGAGGGAGAGGATGGAGATGGAGGGAGGGGGTAGCGGAGACAAATAGAGTTGGATTTTGTGTGCTCGTATATCCTCATTCTTCATAGAGGGAGTGTGTCTGTGTGTGTAAGTGTGTGTGTAAGTGTGTCTTTGTGTGGGAATGTTTGCCCTCCTGCTACATCCTGCTCATATTTCTTTTATTGGCTGTGTGCTGGTGCTGGTGGAGGGCCCGGGGCAGCCGCAGGGACAGCAGGTGCGGCCTCTCTCTGCTACTGTATTAGTGGCTATAAAGGCACGGACTGCCCAGGAGTGAAGTGCATGCTGGGAGAGATTGGAACAGCTGCAGAAACGGCCACCAGGGCGTCTATTGTTTAGAGCAGTGTTCATCTCCTATTCATTATTCACACGCCGACTGTGAGCGAGCGGTCTAATTTAATCTTTTTTATTTTTTTCGTCTGCTTTCTTTGAACTACAGGCTGGAGTGTTAAGGTCAAGCTCCAGTAGGGGGCGCTCACCCCGTCGTGAGGTGCTGACAATTGATTTAGGTCATTCGGTTGAAGGACGTACGATGGGAAATTGTGAGGATTTGTGTGGCGTTTTGGACACGGCCCCTATGAGCGTGTGCAGCAGCGTTAAATCTAATCCAGGAGATGCTCCTCTTCTTCTTCCTCTTCTTTTTCTTCTCCTCGGGAGGATTTAACTCCTGTTTAACCGGCTGGATCTGTTTCCTCTGCAGGGTTCAGACAGGTGACATGATGCCGTTCCTCCGCTGATGCTGCAGGGGCTGATGGGTATTGGGAGGCAGGGGGTGAGCCGGGGTGGTTTGTTGCTGCATTTTTTGGAAGGGGTCGGCTGAGGACAGAGAGGTGGTGAGAGTCGGTGGCATTTCTGTCTGCACAGGGACATCTGGTGGACAGAGGTAGGACTGCAACGTGAGAAATGAATCCCTTATTTTCCCTCTGGATGTTGAGTCTGCAGCAGGTTTTCACTGTAGACTGAGGAGTTGTCCAGAGATGGATGGATGCTTTGCTTCAGTTTGTGCGCTCATCCACACATTCTTTAATGACTGTTTCAACTTTTACCAGATTAATTAAATAATTTCTGCAATCTGCTCTTTAGATATTTAGAATTGACATCTCTGGGCCCAAATCTCTATCTCTTCATGTGAAGTATCTGCTCGATGCTGCTCTGATCGACTGTCCTCTCATCACTTGGCTGCAAATCTGATGTCAGTCTCGGCCAGTAGATGGCAGCAGTGCTCTGGGTTTGCACCACTGTGAACCGTGTGTGAAGGAATGAAGCGTGTGTTTCTCTCCTGCACTCTTGAGCTTTTGTGTGTGTGCTTTCTTTTCATTAATTTAATACAATAAACACATTGTGTTGATTTGTATTGCAAAGGAAATAATACGGAAATAATACGGTAATGAAATTATCTCATATCCTTTCTTATTCATCTTTTTTTCCTGCGTGGGAAAAACAGATTTTCAGCAGGAAATTACTCAGAGATGTTTACATAGTTGGATTAAAAGCATTTTTCTAATTCTGTTTGATTTATTTAGGGATTATTCACCTTACAAATGGCACTGGCTTGATAAATAAATAAACAAAAAAACAAATTAAAAAATAAATTAACAATATAGGCACACACACACACACAAATCTAAATGTACATGAATTAAAGGCAATAATCATCTTCAAAAAGTCTAAAAATCTGAATGATGGTTTTCACACAAAATATTTTTTTGCACTGAAGCAGACTCAAGAAATTAAGAAACCAGGTGCACTCCTTAAAAACTGGCTGTAACAAAATGAAATCAAAGTAGCACTTCAATAAATCAACTTCTATGTGATGGAAGTTATTGAATGGAGTTTTTACCTTTTGTGACGTAATCAAATCAAGGCCACCAGAGCTTCAGTTACAAGTTCTTTTCATAATCTGTTGCTTCTTTTGTACAAAAATGTGAGAGAACTCCCAAAAGTACCAATCAGAGCCCTTCAAGGTCTAAAGTTTGATCTTCAAATTGGTCATCTTGTGTACTCAACAATTCCAAACTTGAATACATTCAATTAAATACAACAGAAACCAGAAAATGTGGCAGTTTGTTTGCTTTGGGTTTGTGTAATTTTCAGATGACGGCTGAAAACAGTCTTCAAACATAACAGAAACAGCAATTCTTTCAAATGTTTAAGCACTATTTAGTAAAACAGAGTCAGAATATGTCTTTGGGATTGTAGTAGATTTAATTTCCTCTCTTTATACTCCTAAATGTGTTTGAATTTCATCTTTTTGTATCTGTAGATAAATGCTGACCATTTTTAATGCAAAGCTCACTTTTTTTTTTAAGTCCGCTTGGTCAGTAGCAATGTAAAGGGCTTTTTGAACTTCCAAATACTGGTCAAGCTTCCACACTTTCATAAATTGACTTACATCTAAAGCTCCATTTCCACCAAGCAGTCCTACATAGGTCAGTCCAGTTTGGTACTGGTTGGATCGGTCAATATCTGATCCTGTTTGCATTTCCACACCGAACCATGCCCTTCTTGTTGAGCAGTGTGCAAGCAGGATGCTGGATGCCGCATCAGTTATGTATAGGGATGGGTACTTTTAATATTTGAAACGATACGGTACTTATGCATGGTACCTGGCAATCGGCATTGGTGCTCAACAGTACCAATTTTCGGTACTTTCTGTGTTTATGTGGGAGAAAAATACCAATTTGTTCAATAGTAAAATGTACAAGTTTTTCAATTTTACATATCTATTCTTTGATATACAAACTCATGTCCAGCATGAAAAATTGCCTACTTTTCCACTCCCTCACAGTCATGAGGATGCATTCAGGTACCTAAACATGGTACCTTTCGATCTTTTGTGAATTGGTACCCAATACATTTGACAGAATTTGGTCGGTACCTTTAGAAGTACCTTATTTGGTACCCATCCCTATTTATGTAATAGCATGACGGAACAGCAGCATGACACAGTGTACCCTGCTAGTGAATCCAGCGAAGAAGAAAAACACATCACAGAAAACAAAAAGCAAGGATGGAAGACACCTCCTTCCTAATACCATTTTTAGAAAAAATCAAGTCAATCAAATCTTCATGAAGTCACCTGATAATTTAAACGTGGAAGAGTTATGTTTTGTTCTTTATTACCACTGTCACACAGGAGGTGACGATTTTCTTGACCAATTAATGAACTGCAGTGTTTCTAGCTCCACCTTCTGGGGTCAGATCAATGTCTTGTGCCCAAACAAAAGGGTATCAAAAAGTGGGACAGTACAGGTTGGTAATTTGGGGACCTGTCCTGGTTTTAGTCAATGGAAATGCCTTAAAATGCATGCTGTACCCACAGATTGTATAAAACATGGATGTAGTCTCCCCGGCATCACCCGTCTGTTTCTGAAATGGAAAATAAAGCTATTGCGGCCATATTGGTAGTGGCAAGGGCTTTGCGTACATCTATAGGGCACCTGTCAGTCATGTGACCTGAGCTGTGCCTCTGATTGGGCGAGCTCGCAATCTTAATAACCTCTGAGCTGCCCAGTTAGAAAAAAATTCATCCCCCTTAGGCCTGGTGACAGAGTGGACATTCTTCACTCACTTAGCAACATGGTGCACTTAGCAAGCTGAGTGTGAACTGTTTGACAGATATATTTAAAATTTTCTGAAAGTATACATTTATATATATATATATATATATATATATATATATATATATATATATATATATATATATATATATATATATTGAATATATATATATATATATATATATATATATATATATATATATATATATATATATATATATATATACACACACACACACACACACATATATATGCTGATATTTTGCAAAGAAAAACTGGACATGTTGAGCCTCACAACATCCAGCTACACATAATATGTTAAAAAATTACAAAACACAAGTGTAAATAGTAACTCTGCAACCAGCCACAGTTGAAGCCTTCATCGAAGAAAGACAACTAGCTGGTGGTTATGTCAATAAAAACATCTGAGGGTTTCTCAAAGGGGCAGTTACCCCATAATGACAGGATGGGCAGCAATTTCAGGGACACATGCAAAATGATCAGTATGAATATGAAAAGAGAAACAAACATGGTTAAAAAGACTTGTTTTATTAAACAATTAGTTAGGGCATTAAAACCGTGTGAAATGATTGATTTAGTATTATTTAACCACACAGTCGTTCACAGAGCGGTGTGACAAAATCATCCAGTGGTATAAAATGAAGGACACACATTTTAAGAGACTTATCTTTGCACTACACTACACTAAGACCTCAGAGTTTCATTATTCTGCAACATTTTCATGATAACTGAGAGATTCTGATGAGGACACCAAAGGTACCAACCCTGTTTACAGTCTGCCTTCGTGCAAGATGGAGGTTTCCACTTCTTCAAATACACACACTCTGAGAGAGGAAGCATTATCTGTTTACATAAAACAAATTTTCTTATGCATTGCAATGAAATCAGACTTTTCTGACGTTTTTATTGTAGGAGCTTAGAGCCGGATTAGGATGGATGCATTGTGCAGCCTGCCGTGGCACTGACTTATTCACATAGCAAAAATCCCTCATTTTGAGGTGAGTCACGGTCACAGGTGAGTCACAGCTTTTTGCAGGTGAACTATAGTTTTTTGTGGGGTGTGTGAGCTGAATTGGGGAATAAGTCTTCACTGCACAGAGTTTGAAAATGTTCCAGAAAGTGAAGAAGAAATGTCAAAGATCTGAGTTTTGGCATCCCAAGTGGAAAAAAAGACAAAATTTAATTTTGACACAATTTTATTCTTTTAAAACCCCCAAAATCTGCAGGAGCTGGGACAAAAAAAGAGCTCATTCATTCATGTGTGATTATCAGGGCTGTTCTGATGTCATGTGCACAACACATGGAGGCTTCCAGGCCTCCGTCAGCGGCAGCAGCAGACTGAGAATAAACCGGGAAAGCCTTCCTGTGAATGTATCAGCCGCTCTCTGCCAGCTGCCTGTCTGGAATAAACAAACACGGAGCTTATTTGTTGCGGGAGGAAATAGGCAGAATCAAACTCTATGCCGCTTATTAAAAAGCTCCCTAATCTTTCACAGAGCACACATTGCTCTGAGATAAAGACCACCAAATTAATTACCGGTTAATTATCATTTCTCACACTGCTCGTTTCCAAAGAGGACAATGGCGTCTTTTCCCTCCTTTTTTGCTCCCGCTCCTCCCCCGTACATAGGTTTTTCTTCTTTTTTTCATGCACTGATAAAGTGTTTATTTATTCCTACAGTATATTTGGCACAAGCAACCTTTTCCCAGTTACCTCTGGAGCATCTGCACTTGAGCATGCTTGGGGAGAGAAAGAGGAAATATGATTTGAATGCAAATCAGTGATGTAAACACAGACAGGCAGCAACATGTTGTGCTGATTATGGAATAATATTCAAATAGAGAACATTCAGGAGGAGAGGAAAAAGCTCTACAGGGGTGGATAATCACTTCAGTGAAACTGTCAATGAGTGAAAAAGAGATGATGAATATTTACAGTAAACAGGGAGATGACTGTACTTAACCGTTTGTCCTTTTCACAACACTACATGATTAAAACATAATGTTTAAATTATGGAAATGTTTGATTGTGCATTGTTGCGTTTTGCAGGCCCGTGACTGTAAACTGCTGCTTTGAAGCTTCAGACAGACAGGTAGGGGGAGAGAATGAATTCCTCTACTTTTGACATGCCTTTAGGCGCGGCGCTTTACATCGCAGAGACATCAATCAGGCTTCTCGCAAACGGCGACAAGATCCTTTAGTTTTAGCCTGGTGATGCTCCACACTTTTTTTTTGTGCTGACAACAAATCCTGTGACAGACAAAAAGCAACAATGAATACATCCTGCTAACAAGTACGATGTGTGTGTTATCTCCTTCCTCGGGGCCATGGAGCTTTGTTATTGTCCAGAAACTATTTAAAACACATCAGTGAGTCACACTGTCCACATGTTCCTGTTTTTCCCATGAGCACACACACATTCTGGCTTATTTTAAATCAATCACATACAAATATACAACGAGCTGTGGACAAATCTGCTGCTAAAGATAGATCCCTTTGTGCACAGTTTTCCTCTGATTTGGGTTTCTGTGTAAAAAAAGAAAAAAAAAAAAACCTCCAGACAGCTGCTGCTTTAGGAAAAGTATGAAATTATTCTTATGCATTAAATTATAAATCTATGAGGTGTTTCCAAAGACTTGCACCCTCTTGGTTATTATTAAATTGCGTGAAGCATAGCAACAAAAGAAAGTCATAGAGCATGAAAAAGCAGAGATGGTTTTTGTTTTGCCTTTAATTTCATTGGCTGCGAACCAAATTTTGTTTCCTTTATTCTGATTGCCATTTTTCAGTATCTGTAGTCTAGTCGGATTTTCCCTTCCAAACAAACCAACACCTTGGCATGCCTCACACTGCTACAAAAGTGGATGATATCCTTATCCTGGAAAAACACAGATTCCAGCCACAGGTGTTACTGCAGTAAATGGCAAACAGTCTTCTCAGTGCCTTCAAAGCTTTTTTTGTTTGCTACCAAAGGTGCTTTACTTGGTTTTCCTTCTTCAGTGGTATCATGTAAGAACTTGTGATATACTGGGGGTTTCCAGATTGAGTTCAAAATTCCTTCAACTGTTAACCTGGGATGAAGGAATGCTGTGTTCTTTGCTAGTACACACTTGGATTACTCCTCTGCAAACATTTAAGTCACATTTCTTTCATCATTTTAGGCCTGAGATGTGAAGGAAACTTGGTGTCTAAGTTGTAGCAAAGTTATCTCCAGTAGACGAAGATGCACCTCTGGTAGGACGACAGTTATATCACTGCAGTACTCTACTACCCAGATGTAAACAGATGCAGCTGACATGTATCTTGTCTCTTAGGTGCAGGAGTTATTCAGTCCAGTTGGGCTTTAACTTATAAGTTTGACTCATTCTGTAACAGAACCAATATGACACGTATGTCAAATCAGCTTTCCCCATTGAAATCGGTAACACTTTACCTTAGAGGTCCGCAAGTTTCATCTCTTATTTCTTTAAAATTAGCACATAACTTGTGCAAATTTATTATCCCAAGTCACAATTGGTAGGTAAGTGTTCTTTTTCCAGTTTCTTTGAAATTTACTCCAAGAAGGTGACGATTAGCAAATGATTTATATCAGATTGAACCACAACCCACCACAAAATGTTTTTGGAAGTATCCCAACGTTTCTGTTGTTTTCAGAGAACCAGGTGATAAACAGCTGCTTAGTTCTTGAATACAGAAGTTAGGTTCATTGTTTCCTCTGATAATTATCTTTGAAATGTTCAGTGAATAATTCAATTTCCCAACAAGCAGTTGATAGTTACCTATCTGTTGTTTAATTTCACAAAGTTCTTTAGTACCCAGTTTGTGGATATGCATAACTGAGATCATGTTTTACATAATACAACTGAGGGCTTCAGATGTGATGTTCACCAAGAGTGGGGTTGTAAATTGGCCTTACCTGATTGTGATAGACACTGCGAGTACAGGCACACTCCAAAACAGAATCTGGCCAGAAGTTATGTGCTAATTTTCACCAAATTCTCATGAAATTTCGAGGGTAATTTTAAAGAAATATGAAAAAAACTTTGTCTAATTATTACCTAAGTGCGATGAAATGTGTGGACCTCTATAATAAAGGGCTACCTTGAAGTTAATTGAAATTCCATTGATCCATTCTGGATCACCAAAATCACTACACAATTTGTTTCGTTACATGTTTTTAGATAAGAATATTTACTTAGAAGTGAGGAACATTGATGCTGATGAAGGTGGAGAAGAAAGGCTGAACTGAATAACTGAATCTTATTGGCTGATTTTTGCCCTTATCGCCATGCTTCCTCACTTTCATCTGCAGGTGTTTTCAGTTTGTTTCATCCTCCCTTTCAGAATGTTTCCAAAATGAGTTTGGCTAGTGACATTAAATAGCCTTCACATGTCCTGTTGGGGGGTTTCTGGGTGTTTCTTTTGAATAAAGTATGAAAGTTTTGCAAAAGAAGAAATGTGAAATTTCTCACACTGTGAGTGAGCCACTTAAAATAAACAGATGAGACACAGGATGCTGGGTGGATGTTGCGCCAGCGGTGGAGCAGCAGAAGCTGGCCTGTAACTACGGTTTAAGCTCTCAACACAGAGCCAAAAATTGTCAGAGATATGGTTAGTTGGAACATGGTAAGTCAAAGTACCTCAGTAAATTGATTGAGAGAAAAGGAGGTAGTTTTTTGTTGGCTGTAGGACTGATGACTTGTTGTGCTATCTCTGCTAATGTTAACCACTCTCTGCCAACCAATTTGATACCATTCACCCACAGAACCTATGATCTTGTGTTTGACCATGTTGATTAAGGAGATTACGTCCATCTACAACAGTGTGGTCATCTTCAAAGCTTCTCTTTCAGATTGTTTGAGCTAAAAGAGAAGTAAAACATTGTGATGTCACTGCCCATTAGTGTTTTAACACAGCACTAAGTGCCGTGTTGTCAGCTTCCCTGACGTCTGCAGCAACCGGCAGCCCCGCAGGAGTCCAGAGACTCTGTTGTGTTTCCTTTGACATGCAGGGAGATTTTAATTTTAGCCTCTCACCACTTTAGCGCTGCAGTTAGCGGGTAAATCAGCACCGAAGAGGTCAGAGGTCACATCAAACATGACACCGTACACACAGGAGCTAATTAAGATGATGTCTCAGCTCTCAGTGTGTGGGCCAAGTTCTGCTCAATAAGACAGTCAAAAGTGGATTCAAACGTTCATAAATAAACAGTTTGGGAGCCATGAGGGACTTTTTCATAAATATACCAACAAATAAAGTCAAGAAGAAAGTCGTCTGGAGATTTGGACGGAAGAATATAACATTTCTATGGTGGTAGATTCAGTCTGTAACAGGGTTTTCTTCTCTGTTATGAGTAGCGAGTTTTAAAAACGCCAACTTGCTGTGCTCCTGGGGGAAAGTTTATGTTGCAATTATTCTTTATTTGGAGGATTGAGTGATAAAGAGGGTCCAGAGAGTTGTGGCAAAAAAGGTATTTGAAGGACATGGAAAGATTTCTTTCCACCAAGCATATTGTGATTCTCATGCAACACTTTAGTCCTACTTTAATGTTATACTCCCTTTCAGCAGACTGTCTGCTACAATTTGGTGTTAGTTGCAGGTATGTACGATGATTTTTTACCGGACAGTGTTGAAAATTATGATGACTCAGTACATATTTCATATTCCAGATCTTAGTATCCAGAATATTGTTAGGATCTAGATCGTTCTTTTACATCTGTCAGAAATTATGGGGACTTTGTCTTGTATTGTTTTGCAACGCAATCAGACCATTTATGGTGGAGTTACATACACATATGGTGAAAATGGCCATATTTCACAATGATAAAGAATCCTTTAAAAACATCCTGGATCCAGACGGTGATCCGGATCACCTCCAAAATTTAATCACGTCTTTCTTATCTCATTTTGAACATTTCCTGAAAATTTTATCAAGATCAGTTTGTTACTTATTGAGTTATGTCCTCCACAGACAAATAAACATAACCACTTTGGCGGAGGTAAACATTACTTGGATTAAATAAAATTACAGTCTTTCCATGTCATGAATGCATCCAATAGTCAAATTTAGTCAATGTGGAGCTCTTCAAAAGGTGAAACATCTCTTAGACCCCAACAGATTTCATTTTACTGAAGAGCTTCACCCCACTGCCATATTGCTGCTAGCACTGTGTGCTAACTCTCCCTTATTGGTACGGTACCATTCGCCCCACCGGTGGCTGCCAGTGTCAAAGGCTTGACTTCACTTCAAAGCTGGTGGCAAACAGAAGAAGGCTGCAGCTGCACAGAGCAGTCCCTGAGTGTGCATGTGTAGAGCTGTGTGAATAAAAAGACTCCTGTTCAACAAACCCTTTCTTTCCAAAGTGTCGAGGAGTAAACGTTGGAGGGACACAGCTTCAGTGCTACCTGGCCTCTCCGTAAAGAGACAGCCAAGTAGAAGAGGAAGAGGAGGAGGAGGAGCGGTGTGTTTTGGGGCTGAGCAGAGCAGGTACACGGACACGATGATAAGACCAGGGACGCTGAGGAGACCCAGCACAAATGAAAGGCTAAGTAAGGCAGGCAGGCGATCTTGTCATCACATTAGCCTGGGCCTCATTGTAATTGTGAGACTGCTGCTGTCAGCCCCGGTGCAGCGCGCAGCTCCCCCAGCCAGAGCCGCAGCCAGAGCCCCGGATAAAGTGCTCCGCCGACTGGAGATAATTGAAAATCCAAAAAGACTCGGGCTAATTTGATTATGGCAGGCAATCGCTGAATTGTTCCCATTATTAAAGGGATTTGATTATGACATGAAGTCAAGTAATTATTGGTGCCGAAACTGCAGGAGCTGTCCCTTCTGATGAGGGCCAGCACTACGGGGAAACAATGGTCCCTGTGTGTGTTAGTGTGTGTGTGTGTGTGTGTGTGTGTGTGTGTGTGTGTGTGTGTGTGATGAGAGTGAGCATGAAGGTAATTCATGCTCAAAGCAATAAGAGAAATAACTAAATGTCAGGCTGTAAGAGAGCTTAACATGAATCCTGCTGTTCATGAAAGTGATCCCTCAAATGTGACGGGTGGATGTGTTGACAGGCTCACAATGAAAGGACGTGAACATTCTCAAAATTTAACTCCAACAGACTTAAACAGCAACTATTTGGAACATCTGAACTTTGGAAAGCAGACATCTTTAAACAGAAATAAACAGGAAAAAAAAAAAGATCTGATTGTTCATCACACTGCTGGCCCTGAAGGTCAACTGAACAAATATATCACCAGCTTGAAAAAAAAGTGTATTCAAAATATTAGATGGATAAGAAAATGTTTTACCACACATATCTGATGAAATGAAAGAAAAAAATTCATGAAATGCAAAAGCAATTCACACACACACACACACACACACACACACACACACACACACACACACACACAAAACACTGTGAAGGTCAAAGACAGGTTTCAGAAAGCAGAGCAGAAAAATATTTTGCAAGATGGAGAAGACCAAATTCAGTAAAAATAAAAAAAAATGTTAAAAACAAATAAACAAACAAACAAACCAAAAAAACACTTAAAAACTAACAAACACACACCAGTACCGCACGCTTTTTTAATTTCCCAAACCAAAATGTTTACCTGCGTCTGGAGATGTTTTGCATTTTATAGACAATGTTTCTTTTGAATGAAACGACCTCCAGGGCAGCAGCCGTCCAGGCTTGAAATCTCCTTAATTTCAGAAAAAAAGATAAAAAATAATCCAGGGTTTTTGTCTTGTTTGTGTTTGTCAAAGAGTAAAGTTTAAATGTCGTGAATAAAAACTGAAACATCAGGAATCATAAGGAAAGTTTTGCTTCTAGGGTTTAACAACAGGTAAAGAAAAAGACACGTTTGAGGAAGGATTTTCAAATTAGGGAAATATTGTTAACCGTTCCCAAAACATAAAGAGAAAGTGAAAAAAAAAAACTTTTTTTTTTTTCTTTAACTAATTCAACATCATTTCAAATGTGCCACATGGTTCCATTTTACAGAATAATCCCACTTCAGGACGTCATATTGATTTTTGTTTATTTATTTATTTTTAATTCAATAAATTTTTCACATTTTCTGTCACTGCAGGTATTGTTCTTTTCTGTTTTATTTTATTTTTACTTTTATTTTTCAACAAAGTTTATATATCAAAAATGCTCAAACTTGAGAATTAAAACTTTTTTTTTTTCTTTTTTTTTTTTTTTTTCATTTTTAGGAATAACACAACTTCTTGTCAGTCAGCATGTCAAATAAAATTTCCCACAGTGCTGCCAAATTTAATATGGAGATGGCTTTAACACACTGTTGCCAGACACAATAGTGAGGAAACAGAGTGAACCAGTCTTGATCAGATCAGTCTTCAGCTGTTTGATGAAACAATCAAACTCCTGAGGTATATAACGTTTGTGACTGCAGTGGTCAGGCTCTGCAAGCTGTTTTTTAATGGAGCAATGGGGCTCAAACCTGCAGCCCAACACTCTGTCATGCAGTTTCTGAAATACATCGTCAGGTTTCAACTTTTCCAGGTTTTTCTGGCACAGAAAGGGCAAAAAAAAGTGAAATTGCAGCAGTTTTAGCTTTCACTTTTGATTCATCACTTCCTAAGGACAAGGCAGCTCTACAGACAGCAAGAGTATGATTTGGGCAAATAGAGTGAAAGTACAGCATCTCACTTAGGAGACGAGGAGGAAGCTCTTCTCTGTTCCTGCCCCGATTAGGTGATTTAGCTTGATGGGACGGTTGTGTTTGTGTGGTGTGCAGATTTGGGCTCAAATGGCAACAAATCTGCATTTACTCGCAGTGGACGTTTCCGGGCAGGGACAGGTGAATAAAGGAAAGTTCAATAGTTCGACACACTCATCATTCTCGGCGTTCTCTCTCCTCTTACTGCGCGATGATTTAAATATCAGCTGAATTCACTGAACACTCCCATTAAGGCCAGAGACAAGTCGTGTGTAATGTATGCCCCCTCATGCATTCGCCACACACACCGCCTCTTCTTGTTCTGCCTTCGGGTGCTAAATTCATATGAGGGATTAAGAATCCTTTGTCACCGGACCCCATTGACATTTGAGTGAGCATTAGTGAAATTACAACTGCATCTGGACAATATCCATCCACGTTTCACCCTGAAGTGATGTGACGATAGGCTTGTGGGGGAAGCGATGTAGCCACATGGTGTGACCAGAAGGGAGCAGTCTTGTGCCTGGGTGTGTGTGTGTGTGTGTGTGTGTGTGTGCGTGTGTGTGTACAGTACATGCACACACGGGTATGCAGAGACGGGAGTGTGGAAGTGTAAAAGAGTGATTTTGTCCCTTTTGTATCTCAGCGAGCGGCGCCCTTAGTTCTGCTTGGGTGGAGGTATGAAGAGTCACAGTGGGGGAAAAAGGCGCAGCGCTCTTTAAGATAGGCTTTACCCACTCGAGTGTCCCCATTTGAGACACAGTGCCCAGCTTATCCCCCACCCCCGAAAGCACCTTTGACTGGGCCGGGCTCTGGTGGAAGAAAGAAAAGCGCGCCCCCACCCCACCCTGCTGGCCCCTCGCTGGAGGAGTGAGGGCAACCAGACCGGCAGAGATGACTCATCCTCAGCCTCCCTTCCTCCTCCATCGCTCTCCTTTAACCAAATTTGAAAGCGACTGTGTTTGTAATTCACCTCTGCGCTCCAATAAAGCCACGCCACTGCTCAAAATGAGCTTTATATACTGTAGATGTGTGATGGCTCTTTGTGTCCCCCCTCCTTCCTCAGCGGCAGCGATAGAACATGAGCGGTTTGAGGTTTATTTATTTATGCCTTTCGGGCTCTCCTTTCCTCTTCATTTTGGGGCTAAGAAATGGCAAGCAAGTGCCGCTGAGGCTGCAGAGATTAGGTTAGCATTGATTGCTTTATTGGTGTGGTTGGATTGTTTCGTATCTGGGAACATTTGATGTAAGCACAGACATTTGTCTTGTCTTGTGCTGTCTCTGTTTTGTCGAAAAATCATTCATTTCTCTCAGTGCGTGGGATTTATTGGTGAAACAGAAACAGGGGGAGGGAGTGCTTTTTGTT
Source organism: Halichoeres trimaculatus (assembly GCF_033239565.1). Taxonomy (NCBI): domain Eukaryota; kingdom Metazoa; phylum Chordata; class Actinopteri; order Labriformes; family Labridae; genus Halichoeres; species Halichoeres trimaculatus. The sequence goes on along the minus strand of NW_027437198.1, from coordinate 11,823,911 downwards.
ATGCACTCTGTATATTTTCAAATGATGAATGGAGATGTATAAGTCCAATCTTTCGGCCCTGCTATTATCACCCTCATTGGAACTATCACAAGTAATGTTCCAATTTTAATCAACACCTAATTACGTCTAATAATGCACATGTAGCTGATCGGCAATTGTAATTACTATGTATTCCACCCTGAGAGGTATAGATCTGCAGTCGCCTACTGGGAGCTGTGCTGCTGCAGACTTTAGGATGAGCAGCAGCATTGATCATAAAAGTCAATCATGACACACATTATAGTAACTTTTTTATGAGGGCTCTGCAACGTTATGCAATCCCTCCTCCCCAGTTTGATGCTCCTTCCTTTATTTATTGTGCTGAGCTGGTGCTATCCCCTCCAGACCTCATTGTGGATGTGTTTGAGTGCGTCAATACCATACTCTTTTGGCATCAACCATCAATAGTCCACCCATTAAAATGTGGAATTGCTTAACGCAACACAGTAAGATGCATTTCTCTGTATGGAGACGGGTATTTGCAAATAGCCCTCAGATCAATGCTCTTTTACTGCCTTCTGAAACCATTGTCTGCAAAACAATTGGAAATCTTTGCGAGAGTATAGTGGGGGCAGTGTGAGAGGAGCTGGAAGAGGCGAAGCATCCCAGCACAGCGGCGAATTAATTACCCTTGTGAAGAATGAAGGTCTGTGAGATTTGCTTTTTGGGCCATTATCAAGTGACACTGCGAACGATTGTTTGTCCCTCTCTGGGTAATGTAGCCCAAACAATGGCTGGCCCAGGCCATCATATGGATCATTAGCAGCTCGCCATGGGACCCCGTCCTGCGAAGTCGCCCTTCTGGGGGGAGCTGAGGGAGAGCCGAGGGGTCTCTGGGTGCTCTCCTCTCCCTCTGTACCAGGGGACAGACAGCTGACAGCCCACAGGAGGAGACGGGCACCGGCTTGCTGCTCATTAGGAATGGATGCACTTGAGTTGGGTCATCAGAGCAAATCCCAGAGGGCGAGAACGCTGCGGCTATTACTGTGACTGTTAGACTGCCGAGGGACACCAAAGTTCCAAAAGACACCATAGAGACAACATGATGCCCGGGACTCCAAATAATAAATGCCAAGAGTGGGTTGTTTTGTGGATTGAGTTTATTCTGAATAGTTTAAAATAATGAAACGCTTATGAAAGACGAGTTTTGGTGGTAAAATAGACCAAAAAATATCTGTGATGTTCAAGTTTGGCTTTCCTCGTTTTATCCATCCCAAAGGAGAAGCACCAACTCATGAGAGGACGGCACATGGCTTCGATATTTAACTCCAGAGAAAGTGTTTGGGGATGTCCATTAGCTCACAGAGTCTCTGAAAACAGAAGCTTTCGTTCTGGTACACGCTCTGTGCTGCTGTTGCCGTCTTGCATGTGGAACTAGCATCCCTTTTCCCCCCTCGATTGACTTTTCTTATTGCTGTTATACATCATTCCAAACATGGTTAGTCTACAAACAGGCGTTCACTCTTTGATTCCACAGGACTAACAGCCAAGTCCTGCAGACACGGCATCCCTTGATTTTCACTGGCTGCTTCATCGTCACTATAACCTCTGTTTAGCTCCTTCGTTAGGAGAAATCTAAACTTAGCTCTTTTTTTCATGCATACTTTGACAAACAAGCAAAGGTTACAAATGTCAGAGTTTAGGACTTTTCTGCCCGGTGGTTATATCAGCTCCAAAGCAAACGGGATAACAAAGTGAATAAATGAATTGGTAAAACAGTTTGCCTTGAATGCGTGGACCAATTTATTTGTCCAAAAAGACATATAATTTAATTCTATTGCATGTTTTGAATGTAGTGTGCACTGCAAGAGAAACACATTTCCCCAGCCAAATGGGAAAAAGCACAAACACAATTGGCAAGGTGCTGATGGATTTTATGTACAGAGGATGCATAATGCCCCGTGTCAAAAAAGCAAAGTGAAATTTCCTGTTAAATATGCAAAATCCCGGCTGTCTATTGAATGATAATGGCTCGGCACCTTGTCGCTGGGTTGCTGACTCCGTTGGCTGCGCTTCAAAGGCCTGTTGACTAACTTTGAAAAGACCTTGTGTTTCCTGACTCTGGGCTTTCTAAGATTGGACAAATGCAGCAGAAAGAGGGCTGTACGAGTGCCAGTCACGGCTTCCCCGAGACGCCGGAGGGATGTCAGCCTTTGAAGTGATAAAGACCCACTGTTTCTCAAGACTGCTGTTTCAATACGGCCAGGCTCTGTGATGCGCTCATGTTTTTCAAAAATGACCATTTTGCTTCTGCGCACTAAGCCTCTTTGGGGGGCGAGGGGCACAGACTGCATGAGTTCCTGTTCTTGCAAGCTCTAAGTCGGGGTATCTGGGTTTTGGCATGCCTGTAGACACATGTCCTCAAGTCTTTAAACACCTTGGTCACTGTAACCATCTAAGGCTTGGGTTTGGCACCTTGAAATTATACACAATTCAAGCCTATGTATGAGGAAAATCAACTGCGACCCTTGTAACCTTAGTCACACTGACTCAGAAGACAGTCCTGTGGAAAAAAAATCTACACTTTGAGCCCTCTAAAGGTCCAGCAGCAGCTAAGGGGTACCTCAAAACAGACGCAGAGTTTTTTTTTTTAAAACATAAGTTAAATGTGTATTTAGCATTAAAGGAGCTGTGAGGAGTTTGAAAATGATCTTTAAAAAGTCTCCCTATGAGATATATGCCTGATCGTAATCTACACTTTAAAATGAGATTGTCAGCACCAATATTGCTGGTTACAGGTCATTTTAAATTGCTACTTCTTAGATTCCAGTTCGGGTGGTCCATGACCGGATCGAGCCACTGCACGTCTAGGTCTCTATGACAACACCACACTGGCTGACAAAATTTAATAGTGAGAAGAGATAAAACACAAGAGATTAATTTTGTAGCGATGGTGGACACAGGAGCCTAACTGTCGGACAGGAAAAGGACAGAAGAGTAGAAGAAAGCTAAACGGGAGAGTGATACAGTGATACTGAGCTAAAGGCTGATTAGCTTTCAGTTAGTTATTCTGCAGTGGTCTGTTCAAACTTGAGAGTCTATCAATAAAATGAAGAGTGAGGTTACGTTAGTTCTGATTGGTAGATGACTGGCAGGATATAGCTAACCAGGGTTTTCTGATATTACTCATTACAGACATGCCTTAGAGCACAGGGCTGCCAGCTGCTAAATATAAACGGCTACTAAACTACATACAAACTGACAGTGTTTACTTGTTGTCATGTTAGCCTACAGATACGTCAGAGCACCGGGCTAACATATAGCCAGCTGCTACAACATTTGCTTGATGTCACGTTTCAAACTGTAATGCTACATAACCGTACTGGCCTCGGCGTGTTGTATCCAGTAAAACGTTGTCTTGAACAAAGAAATTTTGTTGTGATCTGATCTCCATTTAATTCTTAAAAAAAAAATAAAATGCTTCACTTAAAGTAATTTATGACAGTGTGTGGAGACTCCGGGCCACAAGGTGGCGAGGAAGTGCAATTAAAACAGATCCTCCTCATAGTATCTTCAAAATTAATTTTCTCCCACATCAAACAAAATCTTTTATGATGACTCTTTGAATAATTAAACATAGCTAAATGTTTTTACTTTCTTTTTGTATCAGCTATTCTGAATGTGCTCCTTTAAGCAATCCATCATCATCCTCAGCCTCTAAGCCTGCCTCCTGTTTCCACCAAATCCAGTCTGCAAGGTAAGCTCAGCACCCACCAGTTGTTATGTCACACGTGTAAAGGCTTAATAAATGGTGTGTGTAGCTCCACTTCATGAAAAATGGGCTGCTCCTTGTAATCAATGCGCGAGAGCAGCGTGATTTCGGCTGGCCATTATTCTGTTGGCCTAATCATTTGAAGAACCCGAGACAAACTACCACCTGTGCTCTGAGCATTGATCATGTGTAGGTATTCTATTAAATCTAATAATACACTTTCTTTTGGCTAAATCACCCTGCACATTTCAATACCAAATGACTTCTGTTCATTCTATTAAAGTGGAACTACTCCCAATTATGTTTCATAGTCCTATTGTCTGATGCTAATGAAGATGAAACACTTTCATTTTTCCACTTAATTAGTTCATATTTAACAAAGGTGCTGTGCCATCAGACTCCAAAGAAGGAGCGCTTTTCCTTTTTTCCCCCTCTCCAACCCTCATTTTCTGTTTCTTCTCCCCCTCCTGTGGCATTGAAAATAATCCTTCTGCTTTCATCCTTTTATAGAAATTGTGCCTCTTTTCTTTTTTTAACACACTTTTAATTGAACGCCTCAGAAGAATCCACCTGATCTGTTTGTTTTTTGGGTTGTATTAGCTTGTGTGTTGTGAATGTACTGATACTCCAGGTCCAGTTGGCAGGCAGTGCCAAGGACAGCTAATTGAAGGTGAATTGATAATGCCCCAGCTGTCTGTGTGTTGCAGCCTCATAGCTGGTCTGCTGTGCGCGTCTTTGATAAGTAATTCATCTGTTTGGCCTCGCAGCGCTGCCTTGTTGCTTTCATGTCACTCCCTCTCTCTTGCTCTCGCGTTCTCTTTTCCTGTGTGTGTGAGTGTGAAGCCTTGGATGCTCCCTCCCCCAGGCTATGTGTCTGTAGTCATGGTCAACAGGGGGTGAATCCTCCGCGCTCTCTGCTCTCGCACTCTTGGTCTCTGGGTGGCATTATAGTACTTCATCTCCCTCTCCCAGGCTTCTTTCTAATTGGACCCACTCCCAACTTGCCTGAAAAACAACTCTGCAAGTCTGCCACCTATCCTCATCAAAAGTTCATCTTCAGACAACAGTCCTGAGACTCTCACTGATACAGCACCCAGAGGTGCAGCTCACCAGGACTCCACTGACCTGCTCCCAAAACCACCTCCTGTTGCTTTAAAGCAAGCCTCTCGCCTCATGTTACCCCATCCACCCCCCATTTCTGTTTCATTCCTTCTCTTTTTGCAGCACAATTCATTAACATGTTTGAGGTGGACGTGGCAGGGCAGCAGCGCGGCATCTGAATCAATGCCCCTGCCTCCCAATCTGCCCTTTATCATGTTAATATGATTTCCATTGATGGAACACTTTTTCAAAATGGCATCCCTCTATGGTTTTACATATTGACTTTTTAATTCATGGCCCTCAGTGCCGCATCACTCTTGTTGTGCCGCCACTGCAAGAACGCTCCCAGATCAGAGACGGATGTTGCTTGAGTGTGGAATTGACTTCAGGGCAGTGTTTTTTATTTTCTCTTTTTTTTTTTCTGACTTTGTGCATCTGTGTGAGTGTGTGTGTGTTTGTGTGTGTGCAGCTCCACCCCTTCCTCTGTGAGCTGCTGCCTCCCTGATGCTGCGTGTGTGTACATGTGTGTGTGCATTCTTTCTCGTTAGGCCAGACAAAAAAAAAAAAAAAAAAAAAAACTCCACTTCAGTTTCATGTCGCTGGGGCGATGAGTAACTCGCCTCTTTGCTAATGTTCTCACCAAAATACAACCCGGCCTCAATAGTAATAATGTTTACAGCTCCTCCCAATAGCCAGAGGAGAATTGCCTGAACCTGTAACATAGCTATAACAGGAAATGGAGAATTTAATGCCCCGTAGAGTTACGTTGCAGCAGCAGTAAAATAGATATTTTATTATGTATTATGAGGACTGAAGGATGTCTTTCCTTTTGGTGTTTCTTTTCTAAGGAGTTCAGCTGCTGATGTTTTGTTGTTTTCTGAAACATCATGCCATAAAGAGATTTAGTCAAGAGGAGACTGGTATTTTTAACATAGCTTGCTGTGTTGCAGCCTGTTTCAAACATGTATTTCTATAGATGTTTTATTGAGGGCTGGAAGGTCCTGGGAAATTCATGGCGTAGAATTAGAATATGCAGATTGAGGCTTATTGTGCACTGCAGAGGTCTGAATGATGTAATATGCTACCAGAGATTTAAGTTTGATTTCTTTCGAAGTGAACATATGATTGTTGCTCATTCAACTGTATGGAGTCACCAATTCATACAGTTTTAGACTCATCAAAATAATGAACACAGACATCAAACCCAATACAATTCAAAAGCTCACCTTGTGTCTGTTTCAAGGAACCCTGTGGCATTAGTCTTAAGTGGGCTTTAGCTTTGTTGGAAGGTATTCTTACGCATTTGTTCCGATCACTATCTGTTTTCAGAGAACATTCTGAGGTCGTGTATAAGAACCTTTCACCACTTAGGTTATGTTACCCTCTGATTCATGTCAACTTTAACTGAAATGCTGAATGGTACCTTGAAAGGTAGGGGTGGGAGAAAAAAAAATGAAAATCAAAACGTGAATTTTTTGTTTGGCAATATCAAAATTTGGGATTCTTTATCAAAAAAAAAAAAAAAGATTTTTTTATTTCAAATGAAAATTCCTCATTTCAGCCTTTGTTTATAAACTGGATTGGAATAAAACACATCACTTTTCTCCAGCAGATAGTGAAATATTTCTCTCTGACTCAAGTAATGTGCATTTTATGGGAAAATATGTCTCCTGATATAGTCTGTAGACATTATCATCGTAATTTCTATTTCTCAAGGCAATATCTAAAAACCGGCCCCAAAAATCTGAATAGAACTGAATCGCGAGAAAAGCATAACGTCCCAACTCTACTGAAAGGTGAAACTTATCAAAGGATATGCTTGTTTTAAGTTTCCCTTTTTTCTTATATATGCTCTGCTATGTGTCAATGAACCCCTAAGAAGTTTATAATACGTTAGATGTCACAAGTTTCTTTTGAGGTACCTTTTGTATTCTTTTTGGAAGGTTTATCTCTATTTTGTGTGTTAAAGTACCCTCTAACTTTAATCTGAGCAATGATGGTCTCTAATACTTGAGTATAGTTCTAAGTACCCCTTTTGAAGGCCCTCACCATTGTCCGTTTCTCAAACGACATTCAGAATAACCTATTGTATGTTTTGAGGTACCTTGGTTTCCCAGTTGAAGATACTGTATGTGTCCATTTAAAAGCTCTCTTAACTGACAGGCTATGTTTTACTGTTTTAGGGTACCTATGGTGTTTGTGTCAAGTCTTACTTTGGTGTCTGTTTAAGATTCCTATCTTAGGTTTAACATATAACTAAGGTTTGTCTTTAAGTTCCAAAACTGAAACTAGAAAAGCACTCAGAGAGCGCAGACCTCTGCTGAGCATATTGTGATTGTCACACAACACTTGAGTCCTACTTTAATGTTATACTCCCTTTCAGCAGACTGTCTGATACAATTTAGTTGCAGGTTTGTACGATAATTTGTTACCTGACAGTGTTGAAAATTATCCGAATCATCTCCAAAATGTAATCACTTCTTCCTTATCCCATTTTGAACATTTCCTGAAAATCTCTATCAGGATGTGTTTGTTACTTTTTGAGTTATGTTGTTCATAGACAAACTCGCAAACTCTCCCAAAAATATAACTTCCTTGGTGGAGGTAATCAAATGTCCAGTTTTTGTTTCAAAGTACTCTTAGCAATGTTTGAAGAAGGTGTTCATTTTTGTGTGTGATAATGCACCCTCTACTTTCTCTATTATCTGTCTTCAGGTACCCGTTGGTGTTTTTTTTGTTTTTTTTTTGGTAACAGTATAAACTTTGAAGAGGAATGAACTAATATTTAGTAAAATGACTTTAGAGAAACTCTGAAGTCCAAATTAAAGTGGAAGCAGACGTGCTGTTAAAACTACATAATGTTCAGACAGTTGTCTGATGCCTTTAGGGGACATCAAAGCGCTGCTGTGAACTTCATCACCACCAACTGGGAGCAACAGTTGACTGCTCATATATTGGTCAATTAAATGAAAATGAAATCATTGTCAGCACACCAACATTTGATGCACAGTGATTCAATCAACCAATCACAGGAATGCGGCGGATCATAAAACGTTTCATTTGCAGCGGCAGCAGCCAGCCAATCGCTTTGTCTTTGCTTTGGCGGGCTGACACTGAGCTTCAGCCATGTACGTCTGGGGGGCTCCTCGGTGGAGAGCTTTGCAGATCTATGTTGAGCTCGCTGATTAAGCAATGGCTCTTCTCTCCATTTCAAATGACAAGCTGCCAGGGACTTTGGTTTTAAATTGTGCAATTAGTGATCTGGCATGCTTTGCTTGGCTTCAGTCAGACTCAAATCCCAGTCCAGGGCCTTGCTGAAGCACTGTCGACAACACATACTCCAGGAGCATTTGTCAGACAAATTCATCTGAGCCTCCACTTCCACTCGGCTCTCTGCGCACACTAACCTCCCTCAAATGTCAGCCAGAGTATTTACTGTCTCACCGGTGGGTAAACAGTGGTGATCCGGGTTAGGTAGCTCCAGATTTACTGGGATTCTTCTCATTCAGTGCACATAATAATTCACGGTTTCGTGCTTGTTTTTTTCACACAGTTACAAAAAAATATGTTGAGTGTGCGCCGTCCTGTGCCAAAAGTGGAACTTATATACACCCAGTATTAAAAATGATCTATTTCCCCGCAGTCCTAAATTATAAACATATTTACATTAACAAAATCCACCTAGGACTGCTACAGTAAATCTACATAATCTTGTTGAGTAAACTGCAGCAGATATATAAATGAGGTTACTCCTCTTAGTAGCAAACTTACAAACCAGCCACCTCTTGATCATTATGTTGACTCTGAAATGAAATCTGGCTTATATAACATAATTATTACTGTACTATATAAATAACCTAAGCTTGAATAATATTGGGAACAGCTTAGATAATAGCCTTAATATTTAATTTTTCTCTTTGAAGTCGCGGCTTTCCACATTAAAAGTTCAAGAAGAATATGGTAAAACTTGTCATCCGCACCAAGATTCATTTGAACATGTATTTTTAATAGACTCTTGTAGGAGTCGAATTTCCTCTGCTCTGAAAACTGCTTTCATTTCAGCAGTAGTTTGTTTCAAGTCTAAAGCCGAGCATCAGGAGTCTAGCATCTGACCAGCTGGGATTTAATGTGCCTTGCTGATAGATGAAAAACTTGCTAAGTTGCAGAAAAAAATATTCTGAATTATAAGTACCTTCCCCCCTCCTTCTCCTCCTACTCCTCCTCCTTGCTCTCTTTTTGCATCCAGAAGTACAGCTGGATACTAAATATTATTTTTCTGGTTGGCGGAAACCACAATCATTTGCAGAAATAGCATTATCTCCCATTTACAACCGCTGTATTTGCTGCGGTAATTAACTTTTTAATGCTGGGATTTTTGATACCTATTACAAATTAGCACCATTTTTTGTTTGCCTCTCATCGGGGACAAAACAAACACGAGACGTTAGACACATTAGAATGCAAATTTCCCCCTCTGCAGCTTTTGTTCTGTCGCAGTGGCAACTGTTGGATGGGCCCAGCGAGCAGAGGCAGCCAAACAGGATGTTATAACATTCATCCACAGTGGATCCAGGCGGCGGCGGTGGTGGGAAGAAATAAAATTGTAGAAATCATGGCCTACAGTATATGTCCCAATTTCCAGTTTGGGCTTTCAAATCTACGAGAGCGATTTCTACTGATGATCACTTCCCTCCCTCAGGAACAGGAGCTGTAAATGTTAACAACGCTGAGTTGTTAGAATCTGGCACAGACTGGAATCCCATCTCAACCCCAATATATCTATCTGCTGCGGCTGTTTAATACGCTTTAACCAATCGTAACTAGGAGAGATGAAAGTATCTGAGCTTTTTTGTTCATTGGAGTTGACTTAAGTAAAAACTGGAGGTGGGAAAGTCATTTAGACCTTCAATTATATTTTAACAATGAAGAAAATGAGCAATTAAAAACTGATTCTTGTGCCCTAAAGAAGAGGATGAGTTCACAGTAAGAATCCCAACCTGGTTGTAGCTTTTTCCTTAACTGATAACTCACAAAGATGACCAAATGATCCAAAAATCCAGCGAAACGTTTATTCTTGGTTAGCAGGGAATCAACTTTTAAACCGGGGATACCTTTCGATTGATCGTGGCAGCCTGGAGGAAGAATAGGGATGGAGAACTCAGGGATGTGAAGCATAACAAGACCATGTTAGGGCTTCTATGTGCTGAAAAATGTTGTGAAATTCCTTTTAAGATCAAGAAGAGCTGACTTAGGGAGCCGAAGATCTGTAGGTCAGTTGTTGTTTGCAGGGTTTGCACAAGTTTTAGTCAGGACAGGTTGGAGATAACTATAGTCTCCATTTAACAAATCTGAAAACAAAGTCCCCGCTAAATCACGCTGTAAAAAAGTTTTTTTTGTCTTATTTCTAGTAAAAACTGTCTTGTTATACTTGTTATAAGCCATTCAGCTTATCAGTCCAGAAAAACATCTTGTTATTTAAGACAAAAAATTAGGTCTAAATTGCTTACAATGGAACGGGAAAAAAATGCTCAAAAATTTGCTGAAAACCAGAATAATGTCTTAAAGATGCTTTGAGGAGGATCTGTTTTAATTGCACTCCCTCGACACCTTGTGGCCTGGAGTTTTCGCTCACTATTGTAAATTACTTTAAGTGAGGCATGTGTTTGTTTTGGAATTAAATAGAGATTGGATCAAAACAAATGTTCTTTGTTCAAGACAGCTTTTTACTGGATACAATGTGCTGAGGTAAGATGTTTATCAGTACAGTTACACAGTGCTACAGTTTGACATTTGACATCAAGCAAATGTTGTAGCAGCTGGCTACAAGTTAGCCTAGTGCTCGGACGTATCTGTGGGCTAACGTGACAACAAGTAAACACAGTCACTGTGTAAGGAGTTCAGTAGCCATTTATATTTAGTGCAGCTGGCAGTGCAGTGCTCTAAGACGTGTCTGTAATGTGAAACGTTCATAAATCCTGGTTAGCTATGTCCTGCCAGTCATCTACCAAGCAGAGCTAACATAACCTCACTCTTCATTTTATTGATAGACTCTCAAGTTTGAACAGACCACTACAGAATAACTGCATAACTGAATAAGCAATAACTGAATAACTGCTAAGTCTAATTAGCCTTTAGCTCCGGCTGTATCTCTCTCCTGTTTAGCTTTCTCCTGCTCTTCTGTCCTTTTTCTGTCGACAGTTAGGCTCAAGTGTCCACCATCACTACAAAAATAGTCAACCAAATCCTTGTCATAGAGACCTAGGCGTGCTGTAAATCAAATAATGGAAACTAAGAAGTAGCAATTTAAAACAACCTGTAACCAGGAATATTGGTGCTGATAATCTATTTTTAAAGTGTGGATTAGGATCAGGCATATATCTAGAAGGGAGACTTTTTCAAGATCACTTTCCAACTCCTCACAGCCTCTTTAATACAAGAAACTTTTGTCATGTTTCATCTGCAGTTTTTTTTTTTTTTTTAACTTGTTACAAGCAATTCAGACCTAATTCTGTCTTCAAAAAACTTAAAACAATACATTTTTCTGGACTGGTCAGGTGAATGTACCGTATACTAAGTCTAAAAGGGCATGTTTTACTGAAAATAAGACAAAAACACTTGATAAGACTTCCGTTTTTTTCAGTGCAGTCACACAATCCTGATTCACAGCAGGTGTTTCTTTCATGGCACCATCACACCACACATGACGCTGATCACACGCATTCATCACACAGCTCACCGACATGCACAGCCGTGAGCATTGTGTACTGTAACTTTTACAGCTGAATTTGTATGTGATAGAAAAAAGGCCGGTGTGTTTCATCTACACCGCCCCGTCATGGCAGTTCGCTGCTCTCCCAAAGCTAACATAGCAATTACAGGCGCTGTCAGTCACTGTCAGATGTGGCATCGGTGATCAATCCAGCCCATTGGACTCAGGACATTAGACATGAACATACATGCAGGGGAGTTAAATCCTCCCCCTGCTCCCTGGCCGGCTGTTCAGCCAGCTTCCTCCGCTGGGATTGACCGTGGATCCATTTTGTGTTGCCGGCTGCTGTTTCTTTGGCTACTTCTCAAGTAACATCTGTGTATGCCAACCCACAAAACACCAACCAATTTCTTTCACACGTAAAACTCCAACACTTACTATCAAAACTGTGTGCCTTGTGTTGGGCCATACGTCTCCTTTTCTAGTCTGGCTTCTGTAATATAAATGTCAGAATGTTTAAATGTGACTGTGAAAAAGGAAACTAACTCCTACTGTCCAAAATTCAGAGACTGATGTCAGGTTTTGGGATTTTAGACTTCTTTCTATGACTATTATCTCACACAGGCGTCAGACTGCAACACGGGAAGGTTCCCGGTGTGAGAGAGACATAAATAAAACTGACAAATGCAGTGAAACAGTCAGAAGTGTGGTAAAGGTGTCTCAGTTTACTACACCGATAGAAAACAGTGGAGATGAAGCAATGTGAGCACATACTGGTGTCAATCAAACGTCAACACACACAGATAGAGGGCATTTCCTCTTTCTGATACTTCATCCACAAAGTTTTCGGCCGTTATATTTTCATCTGTCCACATTTAACATCTTACCAGGAGTATGTCCAGTTAGCCTCATTGCAGACAGCTACAGGGTGTCCACTTGACAGTCAAGACATTTGTAAGTAAAAAAAACTTCAAAACAAAAGGTAACAAAAAATAGCTGTTCAGATCCAAACTGTTTTTGAACCATGCTGTACATATGTTGATTTTTCTGTGGAGATCAGCTTTTTGAATGTGTGTGTATGTAGTTTCTGGTGTTTCTGCAGCCAGTCTCACGTCGACGTTCAATGAACTGCAGCTGCACACTTAGACAGGTCGCCACTTGGCAGAGATGGACTGCAACCAATTGGCGACCCCTGATTAGTAAAAATGAAGCCTACCCAGCCATAAAACAGAGTTTTATGGCATTAAAAAAAAAAAAAATCTACAGCCTGGTTAAAAAAATGGCTTAGGTCAAAAACACTGATTTCACCATCGGCACACACTGTACTGTGAGTACATTTTTTCTAACTCTGCGGTTTAGTAGTTATAAGAATCATTTGATTATCCAATCAGAGACACTTCTCATGTCACGTGACTGATGGGCGCCCTGTAGCTGTTCAAAAAGAAACTCACCACTTTTATCATATCAAATGTGGCTGCGCCCACGGATTGGCTTTATTTCATTCTTTCAGGAACAGACCTTGTGGAGGCTACGTCCAGAGTTTTATACAGCCTATGACTTCAACTCAAGAATACCTGCAGCCCAACTGTTATTAATTTGAGTTTTACCTGATTTATCATTTTAAACTCATTTTAAATTTTACACCAGAAGTACTCTGGCTGTGTGTTCAGTCTGAGCTCAGTCACCTCGCAGTAAACCAAACAGCTGAGGTCATGAGAATGAGGAGTTCCTGTGCTTCCTTCTCCATTTATGATCCCCTCCTCATTCATGTTGGGCTGTTAAACCTCAGACCTGTTGACTCCTGGCCCCGCTGCCCTCGTTGTGTCAGTTTGTTGTTTTAGTCAAGTTGAACCCCATCTAGATTTGACACATTGACTTGAATGGAAGCTTATCTAATCCGCTTTGGACCCAGACTTGAGACGCATCAGGTAAACTCTGGCATTAGAAGCAAATGTTTACGATAGACTGACGTAAACAACAGTCCAAGTAGGCAAACTTGAGCAAGCTGTTCAACTTTTTGGGTGCATCCTGAAAAGACGCCTGTGACAGGACTCTGAGCTTGTCCTGTCTTCTAAAGGCCTTTGCACCCCAACAGTGATGCAAATAAATAGCGAAAAAAATTGAAGGTGTCACATTCCACAGGTAGCTGGGTATTTGGGGAAACTGCATACATTATTTGGATATGTTTATGCATGTTATTCACACAAAACTGCAGCTTTACGTCACTAAGAACAATGTTTTCTGAAAACTCTGACCAAAGTGAAGATTTTGTAAAACTCTGGTTTCATGGTCTCATGTGGATGCTGAGGAACCGAGTTTTCGGTTCTCAAACGTCTGATTGGTTGGCACAGGTTTTACGTCTGGAAAACATGACAAATATGGGTTTGACATGCCTTGAGCCACACTTATCTGCGGATTTGCCCGCTGCGTGTGGACAAAAGTATTGTAAAAGAATGAGGGGGGATACTTGTTTTTGAAAATACCCGGCTACGTGTGGACATGACCTCAATCTCTGCAGCCTCCAAATGTTTTCTTTATAATCATTGTCTTTGTAGTTTTTATGTCCTTTGTTGTAAAGAACCAGGTGCCAACCAGGTGCTAACCCTGGAACATGACCATAATCATGCGTTCTGCTACGTTGAATGTTTTGGTATGTGACGTGTCAACAATAAGTGTTTTGATTGGCTGGATTTGTACTCGACGCAAGTGAAACTGGAAAAATCAACCTTGGTACGAAAAAAATAAAAGGTTGCTGGTGTGAAAGCTTGCAATGAAAAACAGTAGGTTAAAAAAAAAACAACAACAACATGCAAAATGGTTGAGCGAAAAATACGCGTCTGGTGTGCAAATGGCTTAGTATGGCGTCTGACCACACATGCAGCAGAACACGCTTCTGAAACTGTATGATTTATTAGGCCTTCAACATGAAACGTTTGAGTCCTCCTTTACATTTTCCAAGACATGGCACACTAATCAGAGTCCAAGTCTGACACATCAGTGCTTAAGTCCAAGTTGAGTCACAGGTCCTGAAACCCATGACTCAACTCAGACTTGATTCCTGGACTCGCGCACTATGGCAGGACTTCAGCAGGGAGTTGATACCTGAAATAAAAGGTAGAAGAGAGTAAAGTGGGCCGACCAGAGGCAGATTACATGATCACAAAATAACTCCTGGAACACTGTGAACACCTCACACAGATGGATTTCAGTGTAAGTGAGGCTGGAGTTTTTCCTCTAAGTGCACAGTTATCACAGTGTCAAACCTCTGAGGGGAAAAAAAGCATAATAGCCCCATTCTTAACTTCATTTCATCGTATCTCCTGTGCATGGACATTATTCTCACACGCCCTGGTTGCCCTCTCACAGCTCAACAGATAGAGATCTATAACTGCAATCGCAGGTCTGGGGAACCAGGGGGAGAAGAGGGCTTTGTTGGGCTACGAGTCCCCGCCTGCCTGCACCGCTGTGCTCCTGCATGGGTAAAGAAACAGGCATACACGCTGACCTCAGAGCTGTTGTTTAATCACCAGGGCATTTTAATGGCTTGTCAGAGTAATGAAATATGGTTGGAGGCTACCTGGTGCAAACATTACGATAAATCCCTCTCACACAAGCCTACGCAGGGCTTAATGGTTATAAATCATCACTTTGGGGAGAGAAAAATGACAGCTATTAAAATAATGAATGGGATGATTAATTTTTCACATTAAAGATTAAAAGCTATGAGAGGTATCATCAGATATTTGAGCCGCCGTAAACGTTTGAAAGTGAGAGCTTATTTTCCGCACTTTACGACGCCCTCCGTTTCTTCACTGTCATCCAAGTTTCTGCCCCTTTTTTTATTTTCCCCCCTCTTTGCAGTGTGTGTGTGTGTGTGTGTGTGTGTGTGTGTGTGTGTGTGTGTGTGTGTGTGTGTGTGTGTGTGTGGCTGCCTACACACACAGCCATTCCTTACACCTAATTTGTGCTCTTGTAAAAGTGCTCTGAGGAAAAAGCCTTGAAGAACACTCATTGCTTGAGGCAGTACAGGACCCTCTCAGCCTCTCTGCAGGGGCTCCTCAAGGCTCTCACCGACATTATTTCACCCCTCTAAAGCTGTCATACCTATAGCCTCTCACAAGAAGAATAAGAAGAGCTGGCCAGAGGTAGTTTGCTTTGTTTTTTCCTCTGTGCTTGTCAGCTTTCCCATGCTACATCTTGCCCCGAAGTTACCAGAGCTGATTAGTCAACTTCCTACTTGTCGAACGGCGGCGGTATATTACGAGACGCGCTCACTGAGCTGGCATAAAACTCCATGTATAGACAAACCATGACAAGCTTCCTGTCTTCGTCAGATGGCTCCCAGGAGAAGGTGTGTTATTGCACGTACATTCCTAATTCAGCTTCCACATCCAGGAGACCGGCGCTGCTGTTTCGACATATATCACCCAAATTGCGAGGCGAAAGATTAGAGAGGAGAAGCATAATTAGAACATTAATAACCATACATGTTAGAGAACATAAGTAATTGAGTTTTTTATGATGAATGGGAATGTAAACAAAAGGCAGGAGAGAGTGAGAGCTTCAATTAGATATTCCGAGCAGGGCTGTGTCTCAGCAGAGACGTTCTATGTCGGCTTCTCCCACCGTTGCCCAATTATTTCTGTATTCCCAGGCAATGATAGCGTTGCTTGTCCATCTGCAGCCTTCAAAGGGATATTCAAATCGTCTCATTGAAGCAACGGCTCCATTTGTTGGCAGAGAATAAATTGTTGGCTTGGAATTTTTTTTTTATCCGCTCAGAGCAAAGCCAGGTATTTGTGCAGCTAAAGTTATTTACGAAGTGGTGGGAAATTTAAACGACTCCTCTGGCGTTTCCGCGTGCCTTTTTTTTTTTTCTTTGATTTCTCCTCTTTTTTTTTTTTGGTTTTGAATGTGTGTGTGTGTGTGTGTGTGTTTGGGGTTTTCTGCAGTTTCCATTTCACCTGCTGTCACCGGAGACTCCCGTGATGGCCGCCCACACCTCCTTCATGTTCCTCCAGCTCCTTTTTTTCTTTTTTTTCGTCGTCTGCTAATGATCCAGGGACACCAAATAAAGGGCCGCTGAAACAAAATGGCCACCTTAGCTGCCCACTTATATCTCAACCCTCCCCTCTCGAATCAATTCTGACATTTCATTCTGCCCTTATAGAAGGTAATGGTGCATTCAGAGGTTGTTACCGATAATGTTGAAACGGTATTGCTTGGTTTCATTGGATACTGTAACCTCTGCTGTAGGATGGCTTCAGCTTTGCTCTCCTCCTCTTCCTCCTCTTCCTCTCAGAATGAGACCTTCATATTTACCGGCTCCAGTCTCTTTTTTTTGCACAAGTGGGAGCTGCTTTTTCTCATTTTCTGTTAACAACCACTGTTTGTATTTTCCTCCCACTCTTGTGTTCACACAACATGAAGTGAAAACACCCTCTTAAGTCAGCTAGTCAATATGCTGTTTCTAATATATTATTTACTGCCTATGGGCTGTATATCAGAGTGAGCTAAACAACTGTTTCGCTTTCCCAGTCATAATCATGTAGAGAGAAATCACAGAGCCAGATGTCTGGCCCTCGTTTTACAGCATTTATGTTTTCCTCCGAGTTTATGTAAAATTCATCCTTCCCTGTTTTATTTATTCCCCGGTTTTCACAGACTCAACAATTAGTCAATTCCCAATCAACAAGAGAAAAGAAATTGCTTTTAATTACTTTTGATAAATGACAAATTGTGTTGGCATGGCTCCCTGCAAATGCTTAATCAGGTGCTGGGCGGGGAAGGGAGGCGGGATCCGGGGAGAAGGGATTTCTGCTGGGATGAAATCAATGCGCTTTCTCCGCGGTTCACCGGCTGGGCTTCTGGGCAACAGCCAACCGGAGGCCTGCACCAGATACAGCAGTCAGCAGAAACGCCGCCGCTGTATGAGAGCAGCCACACACTGAGGCATAAACACGCTGCAAATATATGCACCATATGCATGGCCAGGGAACAGACGTACGACTGTATACGACGGGCTTTATGTTCGCTTACCAGATTAGATGTCTCTCAGACAGTGATGCAGATGCACATTTAGGCGCAATCATTCAGTCACTCCCTCTGTAGCAGAAATTAAAGATAATTTTATTCTATAAATGTAATAACACCTCTCTGGATTTAATGAAAATGAACTTAGTCCATATGTTCAGGATTGAAATCTAATAACAAAAAGCACCAGCATCATTTCTTTGTTCAAAACCTAATTTGGAAACAGACTTGAGGGATTCTTTTTTGAATTCAGATTACTTACAGTCGCTTAAATCGAAAGAATAACTTGCTGTTAATGCTCTTTGATTCAACAGACAGCATTTTTTTATGCTGATTTGAGACTAAAACAAACAACTTGCATTCATAAACTAAACCCTGCTGCCCATATTCGAAGGAAGCTGCACAAAAGTGACAGAGAAAAGATGCATTATTTTTATAGATGTAGTTTCAATGTGTAGATCCCATCACTGGATATAGTTCACAGACTTCATGCTAAGCTAGGATAACTGCATCTTGATTTCAACTTATACTTAACATTTTGACGTAGGATATAATCACATTTATCGAACCTTCTCAGGGATTATCATATTTTAAATGGAAGCTGAGCCTCCCGGTTTTTAAAAGCTCCTGGTAGAAACTTCAGATTTGTACTGATTTTGGTGCCCCCATGTGGATACAGCTATAATTTTTTGTCTTTTGCTGACCTTGCAAGGAGTTTTTTTTTTTTTTTTGAATGCTCCATTGTATTGCTCATTGACAGTTTTTACTGTTTGAAAAAAAACAAAATCAAAAACAAAAAAACCTGGCCCAAAGCAACTATTCTGAGACATTAAAATAGCAACTATTAAAGATGTAATTTACCTTATAACTGCTGTTTGAGTTTTTTGTCTTACTGGAAAATATAAAGAAATATTTATAATAATATCATTCAGTTTCATAACCAACGGAAAAAAAAAACACATTACAGTAGCTTTGAAACATGCATTATCTGCTTTTTTTGTTGTTGTTGGATCAAATGAGGTGTCTTAGAGCTGAGATCTGGGGTGAATTTTGGAGCACAAAAGAAAAAGACATCACTTTGAGCTCTGAATAACAGAGTTTTGAAGTTTCTGACATTTAAGTGTTGTATTTGTATTTCACTGTTGTACCGATCAGAATGGAGCTCTGCTCTCCCAGATGGGCCAATGCCCTGTCCCCACGTTGCCAGGTATTTGGGCCTGTCGTCGTCCACACCAAACTGCATTTTTGGGTCTGAAAACTTTGTCCAAAGTGAAGATTTTGGAAAGCCAAGGTTTTGTGGTTTTGTGTAAAGACTGGGGAACAGAGGTTTTGGTTCCGCAAATGAATGGGGCTCATCCAAATTGGATAGCAAATACGGTTATTACACAATATGGTTTGGTGTTCTTTGAGCGGCACTCACAAGCAGATTTTCCCGGTGTATGGACAAAAGTATTTTTGAAAATGTATGAGGGGGATATTTGTTTTTGAACATACCAGGCTTCGTATGTACAAGGCCTAGAACACCCACACCTGGAGCTTAATGAAGATTAATAACCGAGGGAGCACTGCAAAAAACTGAAATCTTATCAAGTGTTTGTGTCTTAATTTCAGTAAAAAAATGTCCTATTACACTTGGTAGAGCTACATTTAACTCATCAGTCTAGAAAAATTACATTTTTCAAGTTGTTTAAAGACAAGAATGAGTCTGAATTGCTTGTAACAAGGAATCTGCCAATGGAATAAGAACATTTTGCTGAAAAAATGCTTAAAACTAGAATAATGTCTTAATACGAGTATGTTTTCTCTTGTTCAATTGGCAGATTTTTTTAACTTGCTTCAAGCAATTCAAACCTCATTTTAGTCTTTAAATAACCTCAAATAAAACATTTTTCTGGACTAGTCATGTGAGTGTTGCTCACATAAAGTCTAAAAAGACATTTTCTACTGAAAACAAGACAAAACACTTACTAAGATTCTGTTTTTTTGCAGTGTGAGAAAAGTGAGGGTTCAAAAATCTGCTCTTTGTGTCCCTCAGCCTCCTGGAGAGTGTGGGTGCCCCGCACGTGTGACTACAGGATAATTCTGTTTCCCTGTTTCTAACAGAAATCCTCCTTTTTTTTATCCCCTCTCTGCAGGATTCAGCAGCACCTGTGGCAGCAGCAGCGAGTCGAGTGACCCAGCTTCAGCCCGACCGGCTTTACCTGTACATGGAGACCCCCAGCTGGGCAGGTAAGACTCTCAACAGACCTTTCATCTCATCATGGCTGTTTGTCGAGTTCTGTGATCACTGTTTTTCTGCATGAGCCTTTTCTTTTTAACAACTAGCGCAACTGAGTCAATATTAGTTTCTTTGGCATGCGCATTGGTGCAAAAGTTTATTCCATTCATGGCTTATGGTTGTTCTGGTTATAAAGGCAGCAGAAGATAAAACGCTGAGATGAAGAGGAGATCAACTCACTCTGAATGTTTCAGTTCTTCGATTTCTCGCCTCTTGAATCCCCCAAACCTTATCCACAACATTCAAAGTAGACATATTTATGAAATGAATCAAATCTGCAGATGCATGTTCTACTTTTCCAGGGATTTCACTCACAAGCTTCTTTTAGTGAATAATATTCTTAAACTGAAGTGGCAACCTGGAAAGTATTGTTTTTGGCATCACTTTACTTTGTGTGTGCAGATGAGTATTGTGTCGGGCTTTCAGCGTCTGCTCCTGTTAGTCAAAGTGAATAGTTTCCATGTTTTCTGGAGGTCAGTGTCGGTTAAACTTTAGTAAATGCTGGAATTGAGTCCATAGAGGTGCAACATACCTGGAGAGGGCTGTGTGCGTCTGCAGCACCTTCGAGTAAACGTTTCGTGATAGATCCACTCTCTCATGCACGATTCATTTGGAAGCGAGACTCAAATTTCAGCCCGGCTATTTGAGCGCTCCTCTTCTCACCCGGCCTCACTCGAGGTGCTCCAGAGTCTGAGGAAACTGCTTCACGCCCTCTCGCTGTGGACGCACCGTTACTGTAATATAGCCTGTATGTATGCACGCCTTACTCTCCCCTATCCGGCCATATTGTGCTAATGTGTGCTGGTTAAGTAGCGGAAGACTAGAGAAAGACTCTTATCCATATGCCTGAGAGCCCAGGAGCCAGCATGATCTCTCCCCAGATGGAGTCCTCTGCCTCCCCTCCCGTCCTCAGCGGAGCCATATAGCAGGTGGCAGTGAGGATCAATGGGCCTCCGCCATTACCTCCTCTCCACTTCACATCTCCAGCCTCATCTCCAGGGGGGGCCCGCGGGGCACGCTGCGCATCTCGCTGCAGCACACCGGGAGAAATAGGGACGTTTTCCATTAGTCTAATTGCTCGGTTATAGTTCTATATTATTGCCGTGATCACCACTGCGGCTTGGTAATGATGGACCTCCCGTGCCCCCACATATAGCTGGTGGGTGTTATGTCTCCCCCGTCACCGCCCATTGAAACTCTGCTTGCAGTGGGTGTAGGAGGAGGGAGAACAAACTTAATGCGGAGAAGAAAACAGGAGGATAAACAACAAAAGAGCAAGCGAAACAGAGAGGGGGGCTCTTCAAATGTTTTGATGTAAGAGTTTAATCAAATAGCCCCAGCTATTTACATTCTCAACAGGTGCAGCATTTGGCTTGATTTATGGAACAAACACTGGAGTTCTCCAGCTTGTTCATTCGCCGCTGCGGAAAAACTGGCAATATGGGGCTAATTTGGAATAATTTGCTGCTGCTGTGGCCACTGGTTAAGACTGTTTATATAATCATGATATAATAAGAAAAATGAAAATGAGTTTTTCACGCAGTTCAGGCCCTGTCAAACACAGCTCATGGACTCGCTAAATGATAATTACATTCCTCAAGCACGGCATTACATTTTACCCTCTTACATGGACTTTTGTTCACGCTAAATGGAGGGAGTATTATTTTCATTCTGAGGCGATATGACCTGGTATTATTCCCACATCTGAGCTTCCTCCTACTGTGGAAGCCCCCCCACCCCACCCCTTCATCAGCGATTACACGAGGGGTCCTCCATCAGTCAGCAGACGAGGTGAGGATTATAATGAATTAATTTGCCCTCAAAGACTCTGCCTTTCTTCTTCTGTTTATAATACCCCATTAGCATAACATAGTCTCCTATGATCGAGACATTGGCAAAGCTTCAGTTTAAGCTGCTGAATATTTCACAGCTGACCTGTAGCTCTCCCTACAGGTCAGCTCATAAAAGCTGCTTCCTGTTTTTGGATTTCCTCTCCTATACAGTGCGATTGTGGCCGATTATCCGGCCTTGTGTTCCTTGGAAGGAGAAAATCCTTGGCCGAGATTCCTGTAGTTTTTTTCTCTTTTCTTTACAGGTGTGGGTATTGATCTTTTGCCTTTGCTGCGGGGGCTTGTGTTCGCTTAAAAGGCCCACTGATGTAGCAAAGCTTATTAAACAAATAGGCCAGAGAACAAGGCCACAATCCCTTTGAATCATGAAGGAGGTTGCCCGTCTTAAAGCTAAGCTGTATCAAATATGAAACGCTCTGCTAACAAGGTGTGTAATCTATTTTAATCAGATCATATTTTATGAAACAAGGAGAGGGTTGAACTTAAGTAAGAGAGAAAGATGGAGATTCAACGATGGGTTGCTGTGATTGTATTTTGAAATCGAATGTGACGGCTGGGGACCATGACTTGATTTTACATGCATGGCTTTATAATGAAGCCACGCCAAATGGTCAGTTATGGTTAACTTTAGGGGGAGCGGAGCCTTGCTGTAATGGGAGGCTAATTCAGGGCCCATAACTCCTTGACAGACCGCAGAGCAGAGCCGGAATATCTGATAAGGATGTACGTTACGGCTCCGGGGCTGAAGTAAAGGTCTGTATTTGTCTGCAAATTGCCAGGTTGCCTGAGGATATAACAGGGTCAACAGCAGCGCAGCACATTTCTCTGAGTGTACACAGCTGCGTCGCAGACATAAATATGATACAGAAACACATTCAGTCAGACGATAGACTCGCTAACTTGCTCAAAGTGACTCGCAGGAGTGACTTCATGTTGTCATCACAATTCAGGCCATGATCCTTCTTATATATCTTTACACTGGCTGGGCTCAGAGCCGAGTGTTTTCAATCACCTTTTTTTCCCTCCTCTTGCGCCATAAATTGTTTCAGATCCTGTGACACTAGACTTGGTCATGAATATATGAATATATATACACTCCCAGGACCTGAGGAAGCTCCACTAGTCACCCGAGGTAATGGATAGAGAGATATTACATATAGCTCAGGGAGGTGCTCCTTGGATTTTTAATAATCATAAGAAAACATTTAACATCAAATCCCTGCCCACAACAATAAAAAAACGCATGAAGATTGAGTTTTATTTTGAAGCTGACAGAGCCATACAGTCATCCTCTTCCTCCCTCCTGCTGTTTCAGTTAATAGCAGAAAGGAGGGGGGTATTAAAACTAGTTCTCTGTGTGAGAAAATCTTTTTCAAGCACCTCAGAGAGAAAATAAGAGAAACATTTCAGAGAGACTTCAGCCACTGAAACACAAACCTTGTTTCATTATTTTTCAACTTAAATAAATGTTGAAGTCTAAAATGATTAAAAGGAGAAGAAAGTTTCTGAGTTTTGGGGATATTACTTTAGTCTGGAGCCACGAAATGGCTTGTAATGGCTGAAATGTCCTCTTAAAGTACTCACTTTTTCTAGTGACAGGCTCAAATGGTTAACTTAAGTGTTTGAGGAGAGGACACAGACTGAGATCGTCTTTTAAGTGGAGGTAAGGTCTTTTTTTAGTGGGACGCGAGATACATCACAGATCACAAGCCCAACTGGTTCCAGCTCATACAGTGGGCAGGAAGTGTACGGTGTATGAACTGTATAGATTTTATATTTCTGTGTACATTTTTTTGACAACAGAGAATGGAACTCTGAACATACTGTAACATAAATAAAATAGATTACTGTTTAAAATCACAGTTTGACAACTTAGAATATTGCAAACAACTGCATTTTTTTTCATCTTGCAATAAATTTAGATGGGTAGATAAATAAATAATTAAATATTTAAATAAATAAATAGATAAATGAAAGTGTAACCATTTGTTTATAAGCTACAGTTAAATGTACCAAAAACAAAAAAAAGAAAAGAAAGAAAGCCATCAGCAGTTTGTTTGAACACTGTCTAAAAACTTCATCTGAGAAGACATTTAGCCAATGATAAAGCTTTTTACTTTGGGGTGGCATCCAAGTGGCTTAAACTATGAATCTATTTCAGAAGTACTAAAAACTGCAGTTCTTTAAGCATCCACTAGAGGCTGGCTGCAGAAACACCAAAAACACAAACACACTCATTCAAATGAGCCAATCTTTACAGCAAAAAAAAACCAAGTTAATAGCCCCATTGAATTAAAAAAATGTCTGAATATCTAATTTCTTTACACACACTGTACAATGAGTAATTTTTTTTTTATAACCCATTATTCTTCCCTTGGTAGGGCATGTCTGACTGGACTGACAGGTAGGTACCACGTAGCTATCTGTGAAGAGGCTAAAGGTCCACCTCTTTACCTCATCCTAACTCACACAAAGTGAGGATGAGTTCAGCATGTCCAGTATTGCACCTACTGATGATTGGCTTTAAAATAAATGACATCCGAAAATTAAACAGTCTACGGAGGGCCTTGGGCCAGTGGCCAGTTAGAATTTAGGAGGGACACCTGGACACACTAATGTAGAAAACAGCTTCTGCCTTGTGTCTTTCTTCAAAAATGCTCACTTCTAAATTTATCCTCTTGGCATAGCAAGATGTTTTTGGTGAGCCAGGACTTCTTACCAGATGCTAGCACCCTTTCCCGTCCTTTTCTTATAAATGTCAAAATTTCATTATCCATAGAGTTCAGCATGATGTTTGTTTAATGTCTTGGCTATCATGAAATCCTGGTTTTCCCAGAGAGTAACATCGAACTGTCTTGAACTTGTAAGTCCGTCTTGTGTTGGATTAGTGCCCAATTTATTTTTGAAGAACACACATTGGGGAAATGATCCTTTTGTAACTTTTAACTATGGAAATTCAGGACGTGACTAATTAACTGACACTGGCTGAACAGGAAAAAAATGCAGATAGGTGATGAAAGGAGGGATCAGGTGATTATTCTCTTAAAACTCACTCACTGCTTGAGATGAGTGATTTCTGATTTCAAAGAAAGAGTCTGTCCCTGTGATGTTGTCAGACACTTCAAACAACAATATGAGGCTGTCAGAGACAAAGAAAGAACTTTTAGAGGATGAAACTTGATCAGATGTGTTTCCCTCAAGAGATTTATCTGCATCTGCAGGGGCTATTCCAAAACTTACTCTAACTTCTATAAGTCATTTATTCTCCAACATGTGGAAATTTGTGATACAGCAGACACCCTAACTCTTTAAAATCATATACTGTCTTATTTAACAGTAACATCTGACTCTGAAATCCACCATTATTAGAGCCTAAATACAAGGAAAGCACAAGTGTTAACAAGAAAAGACAACAAGTGTCACATACTGCTTTTTCTTTGTAGTTTTTTGTGCCAAACTCTCCAGATAGTGTTTCCGATACCCCCCTGGATAACCACTACAGGGATGATGAGGAAAAGAGAGGAGGGGGAAGGGGCAGAGGGAGGAAGAGGTGGGGTGCCTGCGTCTTTAAAAGCGAGATGGAGTGAGGGAGTGGGGCGGACGGGTGGCTGGCAGGATTGTGCTGACGGCAGGGCTTTGGTTCAGAGCATGCCCATTAGAGGGAGCCATAAATCCTGGGCTCTCTGGGCCGGGCTGTGTCAGCAGTCCACTGAATGAATTGATTTTAAACGCCACTGAAAAAAAGAGAAAGTACGAGAGAGAGGGAGAAACACAGAGAGAGGGAGGGAAGGAGAGAGTGACTATTTAATTCACCCACCGCCAGAAGCCCACACCCCCGTTCCACCCCGCTTCTCAATTCAGGACTGAAAAGGGGGAGGAGAGAAGTCTAGAAACACTGAAACTGTCACCAGCAACAAGCCCAGGGCTGCGCGGCCCCCACACCTTTGATTTAAACAGGAGGGAGACACACAAACCAAATACATAATCTCAAATTCCATACAGCGTTTGTTCTCTCCCACCCCTCTAATTTTTCCTCTCAGCCCTCTCCTTTTATATCTCCACAAGAGAAATGAGACATATCGTAAAAAAAAAAAAAAAAAAAAAAAAAAGACGCTGCTGCATTTGAATTTCAAATGTGTTGGATTTTGAAATTGATGTATGTGTTTATTCATTTACAAGCAGCATCCATGTGTGCATGCATTTATATATTATCAGCTGCAATGAAATGCTGCGAAGACGCTCGTAGCCTGTCTCTCTTCCCCCGTCTCTCTTCTCCCGTGCTCCCCCTTGTCTTTGTTTCAGTGCAAGAAATATGTCTGCAAACAGACACACGGTGAATTGTGCATGAGGACCAGTTTCAGGAAGCGTGCTTATTTCATGTAAACACATTTAGTATCTGTGCTAACTTTCTGTTTGTCATATTTTACCCTCACGCTCTGACATCCCTCTGTGTGTGTACCTGTTGGTGTGTTTGTCTGTAACAATGCACAAAGATAGTGTTGCCAGAGACAGACGGCCAGACAGAGGACACTGGGAATTTAAAATCCCAAACACAAAACATAAACATCAAGCCACTTAAATGTGGACAATAGGAATTAACTTCAAGACTCCTAGGACAAACATCGCACTGCACAAAATGTTATTTGGTGTCCAGCAAGCATAACTTGTAGGAGGCCCCCTGTGACCACTGTGTTTAATCCCCACACTGCGGGCCTTTGCCAGAAAAACTGTAACAGCCTGCTTCCATTGTGCTAATGTTAGCACAGGCGTGAACTAACTTTTGAACTTCTGCAGAAGAAAGAAGAAGAAGCAGGTGTAGCAGCAAACACCTAGACTCTGCTTCTTTTTGTGCTTTTGCTTTTTAAAATGTTTAAACACGTTCCCTTTTGGAGAAATTATCACTTTTTAAACATCTTTCCTCTTTTTCAAACTGTTTTGACTTGTAAATGAATCTGTTTGTAATGTTTCTGAGATAAGTCAAGCTACTGTTGTCAATTCATTGACAAAAGTAAGTCCACCTCTGATTCTGTAGGTGGCGGTAGGAGCCTTTAAGTTGAACCTTCTTCTTCTTCTTGTTCACCTTTGACCTTTTCAGTCACACACAAAAACATCACTGATCACTTTAGCTCTTCAGCTTTTATACGCTCTTGCATTTGACAGCGTCATCTTGTTTACTTCCTCTCTTTATCCTCTTCTGTCGAGCATTTGTTTACACCCGGCTTCCCTCCGAACATTCATGCTGTTGGACTTCCAGGTCAAAGCCCAGCATGCAAGATGTGGAGCATGCGCTGAATGTCTGGACCAGTTTGGAGCTGATTAACATGCAAAAGAAAACTGATGCAGAGTTGCATGATCTGGATGTGTAAAGCCCCGTTTATACCAAGCTGTTCAGTTCCATTTGTCTTGGTACAGGATGCGTTTTGTGGCTTTTCCTTTGACTAAAACTGGAACAGATCCCCAAGTTACCAACTCATACCATCCCTCTTTTTGGTACTCTCTGCTGGGGTGCAAGACATACCAATCAGACCCCAAAATATGGAGCTAGAAACACTGCAGTTTGTTGATTGGTCGAAAGAATCATAACTTCCTGAAGTTCCTTCCTCCTACGGAGTCTCATTCTTCTTCTTTATCAGATTTATTAGTGGGTACACTGTGTCATGCTGCTATGCTGTCAAGCTACTATGTAGCTGATGTGGCTATCGTTATCCAACTTAGACCCCGTTTACACAACAACGTTTCATCTGAAAACGTTAAAACGCAGTGAAAACAATCTGTGTTTACATGGAAATAGAGAGGAACTGAAAAAGCTGTAGTAAGCATGCCAGGCCTGTAGTCGACGCTATAACTGTCAAGTCCAGAAGCCGCTTTGGGAGATCTCCAAGAGGTAGAGTTGAGCCAATCATCTGGTGTATCAGGGAATACTAAGCAATAGTGGTGCGGCAGATGCACATTTTGTTGAATGACAGTCGGCAGATACAGCAGATTTAGCAGCACAAGCACAACACGGTACATCGCATCGATCATAACAACGGAACTGTTGTCCTGTTGTATGCGCTTGCGCGAGGCGGGGCGTGATATCAGCGTTTCCACTGAAAAAACTGGCCTACTGTTTACACTGCAAGGGTGTCAGGAGCGTCCCACTCTGGAGGCCGTTTTCAAAAGTTTGCATTTTATGTCGGCTGAAATGCTGAAAAACAGCAAAACTTTTGTGTTTCACCTTAAAACCATTGTTGTGTAGACGGCCCCTTAGACACCACTCACAAGACTGGCACGGTGGGCTGTGGATCAGGCTTTACTGATCCGACCCATACCAAACCACACTGAACCATACTGGACCATTTAGTGGAAACCGGCTTTAGAGAAATTACTGGTGCAATTTCAGTCAGCCTAAATTTTTACCTTCATATAGGAAGATGATGCACGGAAGAAAATTACTGTTTGGGATTTAGAAAATGTGAAAATCAGCTTCTATTTTCTTGCAGTTTGTTGTAACTATGCCTATTTGTTTTGTTTATATGAACCAAATTCCGTACCTTGGTTCCTCTTTCAACACAAGTTGTCAATCCCTGATTTTGACCAGCCACTTTCTGGCTGTTTCCTGTCTGCTGTTTGGCACTGGGCAGGTAGCCTAAAGAGGATTTATCACAACTTATTTACTGCTGAAAAAGTGATGAGGACCACTCAGTAAATGTGGCTTTACACCAGAACACTTTTCAAAATTAGTCAAAGGCTAATTTAGATGATGGGAGGAAGTAAAACTTGAGGTGAGAGCAAAAAATCTCCCGCGTTGCTGCATCATAGTGGTGAATTCAATCATTTGTATTGAAACTGTGTTGATAATTTGAGCCTATCTTTTCAATAGAGTATGATTTATTCTGTTTTAAAAATTGTTTCTTATCATTTCGACCTGATATAACGTAGAGGAGGGATAGGGTGTTGGATCGGGGAAGGGGAGGGTTTGCCGCGTCCTCTCTGGCTCATTACGCTGTTTAAAGAGCCGGCGCCTTCGAATCACCTGCCCAGCTCCACGCTTCAAACAAGCTCAGCCACCAGGGATCATACATCAACTTCTCCATGGGTCCCCCGGCTTCACTTTTCCACCGTTCGCCTCCCGAACACACGACGCTCACATGTATGGCGAGAGCAGGAAACAGATAGCACCGCTGGCTGCATACTGATGTCACGCTGCATGCCTTCCACAAAAAATAATAATAAATTAGCAACAAACCAGCCTGATGTTGTTCTGTATGTGATCATAAATTTTATCCAATGCTTCCAGTGGATTTTGCAGCATCTGAGGCCTGGTTTGTGGCCTCGGCGTTCCCGATGCATGGCTCTTTTCTGCATGTAAAAAGTACACTTTCTCATGCCTAATTACCCACAGGCGAAGGCATGAAGAGGACTCGCTGCGTATTACTACAAAGATTGCGAGGATATTTCACTTTGAAAAATGGCAAAGCACACAGGACTAAGGGCTTGATTACAAGGAGTGGGGCACACAGCCTCTACATCTTCCTTCCCTCATTTCAATTATGGCTGACTGGAGGCACGGTGCTGCCACCATCCTCAAATAAAACTAAAATATGATAAAGCTGAAATATCAGGCCCGGGACCGCTCCCAGCCTGGAGCCATGTAAGGCGCAGATACTCGGCACGTAATTACAACATTTGCCAATATTTTTTTGACGGGAGTTTCAACGGGGATATGAGTGAAGAGGGGGAGGGACAGCATGAGGAGCCTTCATGGTACATGATAAAAAGCACATTTCATTTTGCCCTTCTCTATGGATAACAGGAGACATGCATGCATTGCGCTGCAGCAGCTCACCCTATGTAGCGTAGGATAGTGGTGTTATTTTTAAGTTGGAGGATCATTACTCATGTGTAAGATGCTCAAGCTAAGAGGGAGAGGATGTGCTGTCATAACAGAGGACGGTGAGCGTGGGGAGCGCTGAAAAGAGCATGTCGTTTCATGTTATATGTTCCATGACAAAGGCCTTCCTGTGGTTGAAATCTTAACAATCCAAGCAGCTGAAAGCAAATATTTTCCTCATGTTTTGTATCAGAGGGCAGAGAGATATGCTACAGAGCGTTTTCTTCATTCAACTCATGTTTGCCCTTTTAAAAGCTGCCCCTCCGCGCCCCCCCTACAGCTCCAGGTGATGCATGATGTGACCGATTTTTCACCGTGACGCCCCCAACAAGGTGGATATCCTCTGGTTCCCGGATTCCTCGATGGCTTCGGCGCTCCAGGCGGGCGCAGTCCAGCCTCTGTTGTGTCAGTGTTAATGACTGTCCGGCACGCTTGCCGTGCCGCCTGTGACACACAGGGTCACGGCTCTGTGGATCCAGGGCTTTCAAGGGGGAAACCCCAGCCAGCAGGGTGCAGGGTTCCCTGCTTCACAGGGAGCGGGAGAATGAATGTGAATTGACAAGAGGATTTGCAATGAGTGTAATCTATCTTAGCACGTTTTAAATTTTAATTGCTCTGAGAATAGTCTCAGTTGGAGCGTTGTTTGTGTGTGTGAGGCTACAGTTTATACGATTTGGAGATTAAATTTAGCAAAAACACATGTTTATGAAACGTGTGTTTAGGGAGCTGACATGTCAGCTCTCTGCAGAGTCGTGTGAGAATTATCCTTTTATGAAGACGCTGAATTCTGAGCACCAATGTGACTATAAAAAAGTGGATTTCAGCACTATCTCCCTCCCCCTTACTCTTTTTGGAGCCACTGATTAAAAACTAAAGAAAAAGAGTCTTACATTTCTGATTAAACAGGAACTTGACTCATTTTTTGTAGACTTTGTAAAAGTACATAATATATCATTTTATGGATCTGATCATGCTCATTAAACGTGAAAAACAACCTCTCCCCTTCCTCTGGCATGATTTACTGGACTCAGACACCAAGAGCTCTTCAGATAAAGAATTTCAGTCTCGTCGTTTAGTTCCTTTTTTTTTTCTTCATGTTGTCATTTTTTATCTCAAACACTTGAAGTAGCTCCAGCAGCTGCTTTTCAAAGGGAAGGAGGAAATGTTTTTCAGAAGGAAGGAGCCTCTGCAGCAGAATCAAGAACGATTCCGCCCCCTTCACCAGTCACAGTGTGGGGGATTCAATCAAAAGTCTGCCCTGTGACCTGTTCTCCGAGAAACAAACAGCCAGCAGAGTCTCCCAAGACCAAAGCCATCAGAGGAGGGCGGCCTGTGTGTGAGCTAAATCGTGGCACCTTTCTGAAAGCTTCCATCATGGAAAAATTGTTAGTTGTCGCAGTGGAGAGTGACTAGCATGGCGGTACATTGATACATTGATGCAGTGAATGCCTCGGACAGTGCAGTAAAAGTGCTGAGGTTGAAATTAAGCTGTTATCTCTGGCATGTATCACTGGGGAGGCAAGAGGCAGTGGTGCAAAGGCAGCAGCCTGTTTGCTTTACTGTTATTGCCTCTGCACGGCCATCCTGCTCTGACTCACCTCCTGTTTGGACACTTTAAATGCTACACTAAGTTTATATATCTCTGACGTTAAAGGTAAACTTCATTTAATTAATGCACATTAAATCTAACAACCTAAACTGTAAGAAACCAGTGTGGGATATAAAACATTGTGCAAAAACTGTGGCCTGATTCACATCGCTGGCCTCATTTTTGTGATTCTGTTATGCTGATTTTTCAGAAAACAGGTCAAAGATGTTTCAAAAAAGTAAAAAGTTCTAGTTTTGTTGAGAGTTGTGATTTGACCAGGCTTATTTTTCCCCTTTAATGGACTCTTGTGCATAACCAGCAGCTTGTTAGGAGTTTGCTCCCATTTTATGTACTCTGTAAATGATCAAACAGCTATTCTAGGCTGTGTATTTGCATAGTTTGTCATGTTAACATTGAATTTTTTTTTTAAGTTAAATCGTGTCAGTGGGCTTTATTCAATCAGCCCTTTTGTTGCAACCATTGGTTTCTACCACTTTCACTTCTATCTTTGATACTCGACCCGTGCTGCAGGTATATACTCCACGTGTGCAGATTCATTCATAAATCTCTGAATCTATCTGTAAACCGATCAAACACTGTTCTAAAAGTTGCATGAAATCATCATAAGTTCGAGGTTGCTTGTAAGAGGGGCAAACCATGGACACCAAGGTCAGACCTTAGCTCTGCCCCAACAAGCCTCCAGAGGCCTCTCCAATCAAAGGGAAAAGTGAAGTGAGGAGTCCTAAGCCTTGTTTACTCCAAGAGGTTCAGTTAAGTTTGTCTCAGTATGGCACGCATTTTGTGGCATTTACTAAAACTGGGACTGATCTCCAAAAACACGACCTTTACCATCCCACTTTTTGGTGCCATTCTGTTAGGGTGCCAGACATACCCCAAAACGTGTCGCTAGAAAAATCGTCATTTCCTGTGCAACAGGGGTAATAAATAATAACACATAAACTTGCCATGTTTAAATCTCTAGCCAACTTTCTGAAGAAAACTCTTTTTGTTTGGAAAATGTCTATTACAGTCAAGACAAAATTCTGGATGTCCTCCACCATTTCTCTTGGTTAACTGTGTCTCGTTTTTCTTCTTCGTTGGATTTATTGGCGGTGTACACTGTGCCGTCACGCCACATGCCGTTACAGAAACAGGGCTTTAAGGAAACCATTTGTTACAGAAAGAGGCTGAAATAAGTGTTTCCTAAAACTCCAGTAAGAGAGAAACAGATTGTTAATTTCTATTTTTTTCATATTGGAAATGGGATACAGGGGTACCATAGTTAAATTATAAAACACAAAAAAGTACAATACCCGCTCTTTAAAAAGAAGAAGTCAGTGTAGTAGTGAAAAACACTGCAGCTCTTTGAGTGTCCACTTGAGGCTGTCAGCCAAAAATCCCAAATAAGCATGTTTATTCATATTTATTTATCAATATGTTTATTATTTACAGTTGAATTGAATTTTTACAGCCCTCTAAATTAATTAGTTGGGTCTCTGGACCTTTTTGACTTTGTTATAAATTAAATTGTTATTTATATATTGTTTGTTATATATATATATATATATATATATATATATATATATATATATATATATATATATATATATATATATATATATATAAAAATTAAGTTTATCAACTGTTTTACCATCAAACAATAAAAAAGTGATAATTTCATTTTTTTTTTTTCATTTTTAATAGGAAAAATATCCTAAAGAGTAAATATTCTCAGAAAGTACTGTGCTCAACTTTCTGAACCACTACCACAAACACTTCAATGAGCTGGAGGCTGTAATGGTCTCATTTGTTTGAAAGTGAGGTAAACAAATGTATCACAATTAATTTGACAGTGATGTATAGATGTTCAAAATGCTGCACATAGCACCTTTAAAACCCCTTTTCAATGCATATTATCATAAAGCAGACAGTGAGTAATACCCTGGAGGCACAACAATTGGTTGATGTGACAGAGCAAGATAATGACCAAAATCAACAGATTGGTCTTTACAGATGGAGAAGAGATATCATCCTTCAAATCCATTCCTTCCTGTTTTTTTCTGATCCCTCCAAACATGAAGGGCATTATGTTTTCTGGATCCATGAGATAAGTTTGCTCGTTAAAAGTTCAGGGCACTCGTACGTCATATTTGTCTTCCCCGGGTGCAGTGAGTGAGGGGAACATAGGTGGAGGTGCTGGTTCTGTCACGCCGCGCTGACAACCCCATGAGTAATCTGGTGCATGATAAACAGAGGGTCGAGGTGTCACGGGAACACCTCAGCGACTGGCACAAGGGTAATTACTCTTCCTGCGTGGGTGCAACTCAAAATTTTTGAACCTTTTCTTTCTCCAATCATACTTGATGGATTGAGTGGAAGAGGGCGATCATCTGGTTCTTAGCAGGCTCACTGAGCGTGGTAGGCCTCTGTTGATTAAT
Organism: Halichoeres trimaculatus; assembly: GCF_033239565.1. NCBI lineage: Eukaryota > Metazoa > Chordata > Actinopteri > Labriformes > Labridae > Halichoeres > Halichoeres trimaculatus. The sequence goes on along the minus strand of NW_027437198.1, from coordinate 11,790,290 downwards.
GATATCCGCTGCAAGTCACCAAAAGCGGAAATTAAGTATTTCTGTTTAAATGTAACATTTGTCTCCTTTGCTGCTGTTGAGAAAGGCATTTGTCAAAATCCCCAGGCATTGGCGAAAGGTGGATTTCCTCTGGGAACACGCTGGGAATTACTCCCTACTTTCACATTAATGGCATTCAGTGTTCCTATTTTATACCTTGAATCTACTTCTCACCCTTTCACCTTTACAATGTATTCTGAATAAGGAATTGTTCACTTTAAAAAAGCACTTGCAGTGTGACAGCTTGGGTAAAGGTATGTCGAGGATTTCTGCAGGAAGACGAGGGCTGACCTTGCCTGTATGAGTGGAAGTAATTGTTGATGACATCTCTGTCAGTGGCGGGCATGTGAACGGGGTTCTGGTGGTTTCTCCAGTTGAGTTGGGTTACCATGTGTCCTGACGGTGAGCCCTGGAACAGAACAGACTCCTGCTCCTGAGGAGACTAATGGTTACAGTGCCTGGCCAACGTCCAGTGCTGCCCCAGCCACTGCCTCTCCCGTCGCTGGGATATCATTACCTCCAGTGTGTTACATCAGACTCGCTTGGTCAGGCCCTGAAACAGTCAATACTCCACAATTTAGAAAATCAGCCAAGTTTGCAGAAACAAAGAGGCAATATCGGAAATAAAGACGGATATATAATCTGACGCCAGGCATTTTTTCCTGCTGGGTGAATTATTTGTTGTCCGGAAGCTGGGGACGTGGAGGGGGAGGAGGGAGGGAGCTCGGGATCTGTCAGGGGGGTTAAGGGAGGTGGTCAAGCGGCCTGAGTAAACGTGCAAATCACAGGGCCCAACCACTGACCCTCCCCACCTCATACAAGCAGCCTCTACTTTTTCCATCAATGGAAATCTAATTGCTTGAAAAGCGATCAATGGAAACTAAATTGGTTTTGTGTGGAAGCGCACATGGAATAAGCTCTGAGCTGTTTTAATGTGTGTTGGTTTTGCATCTTAAATCACGGCAATATTTGGAGCGAGCCCCTGCTCTCCTGAGGGGGTAAAGTTTGGTAGAGTCGAGACATCGGGGAGGAGGCACTCAATCAAGCTCCTAATAAAAATCCCTGGCTTAATTGTTTTTCCAAACTCATAAATCGTCCAACTTAATGGGTTAATATTAAGACTTATACGAGGATGGTGGAGTGCTTGTTTCAGAGCGGCTGGGAGCTCCTCTTTGTGGAGCTGCGACCACTGATAACCCTCTAGTGATCTGATATGACTAATCCCCTCTAATCCTTAATACACTCCTTAACATGCTCCTAACTGACAGCAGTCGATATGGGTGCACTTCTCTGTCTTATCGCTGATCTCTTTGTCTTTGTACACTCTCTGCAGTGAAATTTGCTCTTCCACTCATCCTTTTGACCGCAGATCACTGCCACATCTGCGCGAGTGTCACACATTTTAGCTCTGAGTGCCTCTTGATAAGGAAAGGGTTGATCAGAGTTTTGAAATTGCAGCGACTCGCGAGGTTACCGGAGGGCTCGTTGAAAGTGAGAGCGTGCGGTGTTGGTGGTGGAACGGTGGAAAGCGAGACCTTTTTCTACCGCAGTATCCGAATCTGCCGCTTTTTTCTCCCACTTGCCGTTCCCAGTGGACAGCTAGATGGACTGCTCAGGAGGTGGGGATGAGGCTGGTGGCCGCTGATCGTGTAGCCTTACCCAGGAAAGAACAGTCCCAGTAGAGTAATTTATTGACAGCATTGAGATGTGTTTCTGGCCAGGTGCTTCTCTCAGCCATCCCTCAGGTGCTTATCTATCAGTTATCAGTGCAGACAGAGCACAGACCCAGGTTGTATTTCTGTCTGCTATTGTAATTACATTGTAATTGATCCGGGCTGTGCTGGGCAGTGCCCATGCAGTAACTTTGCAACAGCTTTCTTTCCTCTTGTTATCTGGAGAAGTGCTACAGTTCCGTTCTAAGCAAACCTTGTGATGGTATTTACAGCCTCTGGGTGCCTGATTGAGTTCCTCTCTAATCAAGACATAAAAACATGACTACAAGGCAAACTGCAAGAAACCTAGACAACACTTTATCGAGCCTCAGTATCTGCAATATGTGGTCAGTGTGATACAAATGATGAATGTGCACAACCCTAAGAGGAGCACAAAGTGTCTTTTGTTTGAGGGTAGTTTTTCATAAATTCTAACACAGTTGAAAGTTTCCATTTGCTGCTAGTTTCCTCTTAGTGGTAAGCATCATAACCACACTGGTAAGCACTGGTAAGCATCTGTCTGGAGAGTTATCCAAGTTATGATCCATAAAATGTTCCAGGTCACACTTCAGCAATGAAGTTAAGGTCCCCTTTGGTGTTTGTTTTAAAGAGCACTTAAGCTTCTGATTTAGGTACCTTTTAAAAATGTTCCTCTAAGGTTACCCACAGCTTCTGTTTGGTATATTTTCAATAACCATAACAGAAAGTTAGGTCTGTGTCCAAGTGGCCTCTAGCATCTATTTCGAGGTACCCCAAGTTTCAATTTTGAGGCACCTTTAAGCTTCAGCATTTCCTTCCTTGTGTTGTATATTTTTAGAATTATGCCACTTTTTTGAGTAGCCGCCTTTTGAGGTAGTATAATACCTCATGCCTCATATAATGTTCCCTTCGCTGTCTGTTCTAAGGTACCCCTTAGCAGGCTGTTCATAATGTTCTAAGGTCTATTTTAAGTTTTACTGCAGTATTTGTCAGGGTACCCTTGAGCTGCCGCTTTTGGGTACCTCTCAAACTCCTAATAATGTCTGGTTCAAGCCACTTATCCATACAAAGGATGGACCAATTATCGGCCAGGCCAGTTATCAGGGTCGATTTTGAGGCATATCGGCATTGGTCTTTTTTTAATCTGACGGCGGGTAAGAAACAAATTTAAAACTGCGTTGTTGCAGCTCTGATGCAGCCGTTCCGCCATCCTTTACTCAATCCCCAGTACTGTCCCACCCACAGTACCATCTGATTGGTTACAAGCAGAGCCATGGCTTGGGAAACAGCCAATCAGCAGTGCAGTCATTAAAGTTATTGCGGTTATGTTGGAAAACTTTATTTACTGTAGAAAACTTTACTTTTTTTTTTTTTTTAAGTTTTAATTTAACTTTATAAAACATGCTGCTAAGCCTAGGAGCTGTTTAATAAACTCATGTTTAAAGGTATTTGAATAAAGTCAAGTGTTGGAGTTTGTATTGTTCAAAATTTTGACACCAATATTTTCACTTTGACCGCAAATTAATATCAGCTTCAAATATCAGCCTCCTTGACTACAAACAGTCGGTATTGGCCTGGAAAAATTCATATTGGTCTATCTCTAATCCATACCTATATTGATGCGATACGATACGATACGATACGATACGATACGATACGATACGATACGATACGATACGAAATACTTCATTTTCCCCCTATGGAAATTTCTCTGTCTCCAGAATCTGATGAAATGAACAGCACAGAATTGCACATCACCAGTATTGCACATACAGAAATTGCACATTATACACATATTGTACATACCCAGCTATAAAAGAAAGAAAACCACATAAATATTGCACAATCCCTGCAGCATTAAAAAACACTACTTAAAAGCTTAATGGAAATAATGTCTTTATTAAGGTACCCCTTACAAAGATTTATGTTATTAGGTACCCTGTGGTATCTGATTCAAGACTTCGATATGTCCACTAAGGGTCCCTTGTTTTAAAATGTTTCCCTCAGAGACTCAGTGTTCTATGTCTGTTTTAAGGTACCCTCTTTGTCCTTTTTGGCATCTGTCTCCATCTTTTTAACAAGTTTAATATAAAATAATGTGTTTTTTTTAGGTCAGGCTACATTTTTTCCAGCATATTGGGTACCCTGCTTAGATTGTTAATATTTCTGAAATGTGTCCATATTGACTCAAGATTACACAGCTTACATACAAATAATAAAAAATGAATCCAGACAGAGGATGAAAACAGTCTGATCAGGACTAAATGTTCAGATAAAGTCAAAACATAAACCTGCATTGAATTCAAAGATAACAAATGTAGACTTGTTCCCATGTGCACATTTGTAATCATTTCAAAAAGCCTGAGACAGAACTGCCTCGATGTCAATACTGCCGCCATTGGAATTAATGTTGATCCTTTAAATCCAAGAGCTTGTCTCTTCAGTATGTGCGCCGTCACTCTCACAACAACAACAACAAACAGAACGGTTTGTGTATCATTCCAATCACGCATATTAACCAGCTCTCGCCACACATCAATCTTCCTGACGCCATTTTGTAACTGATGCTGAAATGATGTTATAAATGATGTTTGAAAATATCCCCACGCCGCCCTGCATCAGCAGTCTGAAGGCCTGATCAGATGTTCTCCGCACACATCTGTGAGCTGTGTTCACCTCCGGGAAATTAGCAATCAACCTTTTACCAGCCAACACCTGTATAAGGAACACAACACCCCCCTCAGCCTGCTGCTCGTAATGTCAGGTCACACACCCTGCGAGCCCGTTGTGTCGAAAATGTTATTGTTATGTTGATAGTAATTTCATTGCTAATCATCACCGTGGCATGTAATTTGCATGTCGACTCTTTCTGTGTAACAACAGTAGCCTCAAAGCTGTGCAGAAACCATCTGAAACCCGCGCTGGTCCGTGCTGTTGCAGCTCTTGAAGCTCTTGTGCAGTCTAATGTAAGTATGCACGCTCTCCCTCATGATCCCTCATTTATCATTTTGACACTGGCTACTTTTTTGAAGTGGAGAAAAATGTTGCAGTCAGCTCTTCCTTTGGTCCCGGAAAAAAATATGTGCGAATGAGTGTGCCGCGCGTGCTCGCCGCTCGACTGCTTGTGGAAGATAGAGAAGAAGAGTGTGTGTGGGTGTGTGTGCACATGCCTTTATGGTATTGTGTGTTTGTGTACATGCATCAGTATGATTAAGGAGCATGGGAACATGGCACCAGCTATTTACTGCTGATAAACCGGAGTGTGCGTATGTTGTTGTGTTGCAGAGCCGTTCCTCGGTTACTTGTTATTCTTATTCTGATGCTCCATCTATCCTACTTTATGTAAGACAAATTGTATCCTATTTTAAGAAGCTTGTTGACCTGACACAGAAACAAAACGGTCTCAAACTTCTATTCTCTTCCTCGGAGCAGCGTTTCAGTTCACTTAAACTCACTCTGTGTAACAGCCCAGTGTCATTTAGCCACCTTTCAATCCAGTTATTACCAAGAAACACTGTTTAGCAGAACTCTTGACATTTACCTGCGCTTGGACTAATATCCCTGTTAAACTGCATCAATGGGTATCTGAATAGGTATCTGTATTGATTGTCGCGGAATCGATTGCTGACATTATGATCCTTCTTACAGTGTGCTGGTGGAGAGCCTCTGATAAACAGTCTGATCCATCTAGCTGCACTGGGGGATAATGTTACTTGGCTTTTCTGTTCTGTGTGTGTGTGTATGTGTGTAGTCTTGCATGTGTGTGTGTCATGGCAGGTTACAAATGAGTTTGTTTGTGCTCTGGCCGCAGAAACCTTTTATGCCCCGGGCTGTGTGTGTTGTGTGGGTGGGTCTTGGTGAATGTGATAGAGACTAAGGATCTGTGTATGTGTGTGTTTGTGTGTGTGTGTGTATGTAGCTTTATATGAGTGGTGTGGTTATGACTTTGCCTGTTTTAATATTTTGCCTGTTGTTACCACCTTAAGCCATTTTGCTTCCTGTCCAGTAGGTTTCGATCCCCGTGCTCGCGCTGAGGTCAAGCAGGTGACCTATTGGTAAAAGTGCCTTGCGTGCCAATAAATGCCTAGCAGTATTAATCACATAGGAGCCCTCACTCTGTGAAGAGGTCAATGCTTTAAAGGGCACCCAGAGAGCTGCCTAAGACTGAAATACAGCCAGGGCATCTTTCCGGTTGAATGTACCAAAAGTTTTATTAGTTCCCTCAATGAGGTCAGTCTGCCCTGCATAAATGAAATCTGTCGATATCCCATTATAGGCTTTTGGAACTTGATTGTGAGGCATCTGTCAGATGCATATTTCATTCTAAATTTAGTTAGCTGGCTGTAAGTAATGCATACATTACCACCGGCTTATTTCCCAGTGTACACGGCTGCAGAACATCTGTTTTTCTATTAAGTGAGAGATGAAATATTAATACCAAAGCAGATCTGGTGCGAGTCAATCACTGACAGAGCGCAGTGACAGCTGCTGTGGAAGTAACACTATCATGTCAGGTGTCTGCCTGGATACATCTGATCACAGCATCAACAACACACTGTAGCTCAGAGCCAAAACACGAGCGGGGGTTCAGCAGATCAAATGGACTGTTTTATTAACTGGGTCGATCTAAGCCGGTAATTGGAGAGCTGTTACAGTTAAAGGAATGTGGTGTTGGATTGTTCAAAAGGATGTTCAAACCTGGGATTCAACACAGTGCTAACTTTTAGTAGCTGAGTGTGGATGTTTAGATGTAACTCATCTCATTGTGGTGCGAACTAATTGAACTTTTGTTGTAAACAGACAAGTATGAAGGTCAGAAGACACACCTTTTTTTTTTTTTACCCAGCTAAACATGAAATCTGAAGGTTAATATTGCCAAATAGCTGTACTGAGTGTGGCTAGCATTAGCAGAGCTAGCACCAGCAGTCTTCAGTCCTCCTTGCATGTTAGTATCCACATGCTTGTGCTGGTTCCCTATTGCCTCTTGTTGCTTCAAACAAATTTACGTCCATCTTTTAGATTTAAAATATTTAAGGTACCAATTGTCAAACAATATTTTTAGTCACAAAAAAAAAAGATGGTACCCCAAATATATGTTTCGCAACTACAGGAACTTTGTTTCAACATAACACAAGATAATAAGATACAAAAAGATTAAAAAAAAGATAAAATAGAATAACACACACTTTATATAAGAATTAGTGCTTGGTATAAATAAAAATTAATGTTAATAAAGTAGGATAATGAAAGAGTAGATAAATGAGTCATAAGATCCATTTTTCCCCCCAGCTATCGCTACAATGCAAAAACAGCTCAGGGAAACTTTCTAATAAAAAAAAAAAAAAGACACAATAGACACAAGAGCTAAGCTGCGAAAACCAAACATTAGGGACTCAAAGAGGAAACACTTGGGATAAAATAAAATGTAAAAATGAAAATAGAAAGCTAAGAAAAGCATATGGAGGTAATAAATAAGATAATAAAACAGAGTTCCAACCATAGACTGAAACATAAAATAAATAATAAAAAAAAAAAAAAGGCGTCATCTTGCCTGGTTCGGAAACTGCAAAAACTGCTCCCCCTAGTGACTGACTGTAGTATAGGCCAAGAATTCCATCTCCCTAGCAATTCCAGCCCATCCAGGTCTATTGGAAAAAATAAAGAAAGAAAACTTTGAACAAATTGAACAGTTTTGGCTGATCACAGAGCACCACTTTCAAAAAGCATGGGGACTAAAATCAGCAACAACTGCACAGTTATATAATGGAAATGAGAAAAACACTGATGGCCATAATCTTCTGTGAAATTAGCCAGAAAATCTGTCATCTGCATCGGCTCAGAGTCCCCTCCCATGTCCCACTGCCTTAACAGATGTGCTCAATCAACATAATGTATGCTCAACATTTTCCTCTTCCAACTCTGCTTTTTAAACACGCTGAATAGTTGGGAAAAAAACACACTCGGATAATTGAACTCTTAATGAATTTCTCGTGATGTAATCTTTAGAAGAAGGGGGGCAAATGTAATTCTGTTAAAAATAAAAAATAAAAAAATCACCATCTGTGATGGATTTCACATGAATCACTAAATACTTCATCCACCCACTGAATTTATCAATCCACTCAATGAATTCACTGAACAAACAGAGATCCATACTATGCAATTATTGCCCTCTAAATAGCCCCTGTGAATACTTGAAAAGCTAATTGTATGTCAATACCGCTCAAAGGCGAATCCTATTGATGCGCAGCATCTGAAGAATTTAGCTTTAGCTTGGTTGCCAGGTGACGGGCTGGCTGAGGTGGCTGTATTGAATGTTTCTCTTCATCAAACAAGTGTTGCTACATTTCTTCTGAGATGATGTGAAAGGTTGGACTTCCCAACAATAACAGCATTGAAGCATCAGTGAATCCTCACATATAACATTCATTGAGAGCCTTAGTTCAATCAGGTTTAGTTGTCTCCACTTGTCGAGCCTTAGCAGCCTCTCAGTGTTCTGCAACATTAGAATCTGTGCTGTATGGAGACAAAAATGTAGAAATATTTACACGTGAAAGCAGTGAGAGAATAAGAGAAAATAAACATTTTTTCTGAAAATGTAGGTGGTGTTGTGTCAGATTTGCTGCTCTTCAAAATTTAAATTGGAAGTAACAGATCATTTTGATCTAGGACAGCACAATCACTCTACCTTTATGTCAAGATGAAACAAACAACTGTCAGAGTTTAAGTATTTTTTTTTAAATAAACTGAAATGTGAAATAAAACAGTTTAACTGTTAACTCTCCCTGGTTCATTTGTGTTGTCTAAACAGGACCTGACACACATTTGCCACGGTGTTGAACATCAGCAAGTGGTAGTAAAGCTAGGGGACTTGCTCGACTTACTTGCCTTGAGTATCGGCTGCTGGCATCGGCAGCATTCACACGTACCAATACCTGGAAAAAAGGCTGGTATCAGCCTGATACCAATTCCCTGGTATTAAATCCATCTAGCTGCATTAGCATCTGTCATGATAACACTTCCACCAAAGCTGCAAGTTCCTCTTTGTTTTTTAACTGGAATTGTACCCTGCATGCAAAAACTAAGTTCAACACACCTGTGTCCATCAACATTTACATGCTGACAAATGAGCTGGAGATATGTTTGCAGCGTGAGTCATAACCATTAACTGAAAAAAAAAAAGGGACGTCATCTTGCTGAGCTGGAAGTGAGGTTGCCACAAAAACTGCTCCCCCTGGTGGCTGGCTGCAGTATAGGTAAAAAAATCAATTTCTCCAGTCCTTCCAGATGGGCTGTGGCCAAACTTAAAAAAATGAATACACCTCGTAGAAATGTTTCTCACGTCTGATTGTTGGGGTGATTTGAAGATACCACTCGGTTGCCTTGTATTCAAGTCCCCTTTTTTCTGAAGAGTTTCATTTTCATTCGTTATACGAGGTTAAAAACAAGATTTTACATCACATTTACATCCCTTCTAGTGTATTTTTTCAGGGATTGTAAAAATATGTCGGGAGGGAGAGCCAAGAAGGCATAAGACTCTCGTAAGAAAAAAAAAAAAAAACTATTTTTGTCACCCGGCTCCACTCAGATTCTCCCAGAATCCCTCACAGTCTCTACTGCGCAGACCCTGGCTGCACAACTGCTGCCAATGACTGTGCTTCTGACGGGGGTATTTTGGCTTCCAACCCGTACAATGGTAAATGGTGAAGCCTCGCTGTCCACTCTATATACAGTCTATGGTCATGACAAAGATTTGGTGTTGCATATTGTGCACAAGTATTTAGTAGATGTCGCCATTGTGATCCACATGCTGGATCATGGCTGCACTCTACACCCCCCTGGTGTAGAACCCCCCTCCAGGCCTGAGCAGAACTGTCCTCTCTCTTGAGCTAAAGATGCTCGGACATTAGCATACACAGGTTGTCACGGGTAAATGAATGACAAGACTTTCATCTCCCAATGTGTCAGCCTCGCTTAGCGGTGACAAGGTTCAATGTGCCCGCAAAGTGCCACTTTGGTCGTCTGCAGAACCGGCGTACGATTGAAGCCCTGCCTCACAGAGATTACTTAATAAATCGAATAATTTCACCATCAATATATTTCTCCCTTTGTGACAATGTCAAAAGAGAGTGAAAAAACAACCCGTCTATTTGTCTTCTGAAACTTTGTCATCCTCTCTATGTTGTGTGGGGACGTTGATGATAAATGGAGGTTTTTTTCCTCACATGTTCGCCTCACATTTGACTTACACTGCTGTTGGTCACGGTGCAGTTTTATTATTCAGAACATGCAAATGCACTGAGTTTTACAAGTTTATACAGATACGGCTCCTGATTTCAATTTCTGTGCATTATCTAAACCCTGCTAGTTAAAGGGACGTCAATCAAGTTTTGTTGGGGAAATTTTACGCTCATTAAAAAAATACACGTGGGAGGACTCACTTTGCAGAGCGAAAACATAAAACCTGAATACTTTACAAGGCTTTTCCCGCCCGTCTTGACGACTTTGACTCGTTCTGCTAGCTGCAGCTCCAAATTCTGCAAAGCCACTCATGATCCATTCCCCGAAACTTCTGACGTCCTGTCCTCAAAATGGATGACATCTTGATTCCCCGGTAATGAAATCATCACTGGGATATTGCAGACGGTTTTAATTCTGATTAAAAGTCATTTTTTAAAGAGATGACCTCAAACATCTCATTCTCTCATCTCCGCTTTAATTCTTCATTTCCCATTGCTCCGAGCTGAAGTCCTGAGTTTGCAAAATTCGGCTCGCGAATAGAAGACGTTTATCAAATTTCTCCATTAATCTGATGTGCAGGCCTTGATTAAAATGCTACCCCACACAGACAACGCAGATGCTCAAAGTGCAGACTTATAGGAATATACAGATTGATACAGATGTGCTGCGCTCCTCCACAGCGTTCGGACGCAGAGGGTGGCTGCGGTGGGAATCGATAAAGGGAATGCTCTGTGATCGAGGGGGTCGGCTTTTGTCTTTGGTGTTTATCCTGACTCAGCACAAAGTCAAAAAGGCAGCATGTGACCGAAGGGAAGACTGATGTGCAGAATACCCACCTCCTCTTCCTCACCCTCCTCCCTCCTCTCCGTATCTGACGGTCAGGGAATCCACGGAGCGAACAGAGATTGATTCCCCCCCCCCCCCCCCCCCCCCCGCACACACTCACACACAACCCAGTGATGGGGCTTGTTTTTCACATATGAGACTCTCAGAGATGGTCTGGGGGAAGGAATGGGGGGGGTATTGTGCAGGGGCGGTGGGATCAGTGTTGGTGGAGATGACGGGATGGTGATGTGGGGATAGGCAAGGCTGATTGGAGTTGAGAGAGAAGAGAAAAACTGAGACAGAGATGGAAAAGCAGAGGCCTGCTCTGTGAGACTGGAGGGGTCGGTTGGCTGCTTCAGTCCAAACATCCCGAGCCCAGAGACCCCGCTCAGACCTGCTGCTTCTGGACAAGTTGTCCTCCAGCATATAGATCTGCTGTCTTCTAATGCTGATTGATATTAATCAAATTGTCTTTGACTGACACAGCAGCCAAGAGGCACGATTCTTTAACCCAAAAGGCAATTTTCTAAAATGGGCCTGGGTTGAAGTCTGCAGGCGTTCTTGCCGACTGCTCCTGCCAGGGCCACTGACCCCTGGATAGCACATGTAATGGATGAGTACATATGCCTTGTGCTGTCTCCCCCTCTCTTCTTTCTCCCCCCTCTCTGAGCGGAGGAGACATGAACTAATTAATTATGGGGGATGTTGGCCAGGCTGGACGCTGACACGATCGTTGTGGCTGTGTGGTTATTGACTACTCCACAGAGGAAAGTTGCTCATTTAGCACTGTGTTGCGATCCTGGGAGGTCACTGATCATTGTGGAAGGAGCATATGCTCTGTGTTTGTCCGTCTCACGCCTCGTGTTTGCTCCTGTCACACGCAATGTGTGCATATGTCTTCTTCTTTTCTGTAAGAGGTACTCGTCGCATGATGAAACTGGTGGACATTTGCATTCTGTCACATTCTCATTCTGCTGCTGTGAAAGAGGAGTCGCTTTTTTTTTTAAAAGCAGCTTTTACTTCCCTGAGCTCGAGAGCGGTTGTGGACATTCCAAGTACATGGCAAGTGGAGTAGATTAGAGGGTTATGCCCTTGAACATCTCCGGTTCTCTGTATTATTCTGAAAATATAGATTACAGACTCGGGGTCAGGGAGAGCACCACAGGAGACTATAGAAAACCACTGCAATCATCTCAGCCGGTCTCCAGCCCTGATTCACAGATGCTTTTGAAATTCTAATGTGCGCCAAGATGGATGTGGAAAAGTACTCAACTGCAGCTTAAAAACACATAAATTATGATGACCATCCTTTTACACAACAGATAGCCTTAATGGCAGCGCCTAACTGTGTCCCAGCTTATGGTGTCTCAGCTTTAAACGGCACACCTCAGGGACCGGTCATGGTGCTGCAGATCAACCTCGCTCTTTAGGGGAGGAGATGCTTTTCTAATTGCTTTGACTTTTGCCTTTCGGTCCTCAAGCATGCATACCAGGGGCCAATGAGCGGCCGAGGAAGCAGGGACTTGTGGGAGATGAGCTGGGCTGGTGTTCAGAAATTGTCAATGGGAGAGGTTAAGGTAGAGTCTGTGATTGTGCTGTTGTTTTATTTATGAGGGTTAACACAGGCGGAGATTCATGGTGGGAATTGAGTGAGCGCGCTTAACTTCAAAGTTCTCTGACAGGTAGGTTCAGCTATTGACGGCTTAGTCTGACTTAGAGACGCTTCAACAGTTAAAGGAATTAGTGATTTGTTGATGTTTAAAACCAACTTATCGATCCATTGAGGAGGACTTTGGACCAACTTCTTTTTGAGTGTGTGATATGACTGATACACAAAACCACCAATATTAACATTCACAGAAGGAAAGTGGTGCAGTGTGTGTTTTTTAGGAGCTGGTAACAACCTTCATTTCTGTATCTCTTTCTACATATGTCAGTATTTTGGTTGCTGTTTGAATTTATTGAGACTCAAACTGGATTGTCTCTTTTTGCATCTTGCAGTGAGCAGCTCAATTAAAAAAAGGAGAAACTGTTAATAAATTATACCTGTAGTATCTTTTCTCTCTCTGCTGTCATAAATCCAATAAAGCTAAGGTCTTGGGGGTCTCCTCATAAAAGATGAAGAGAAAACTCCCCCCGGGACCAATTAGACCATCAGGAAATTACTACCTATTGGATTGTGTACCATTAGAATAAACATATCGAGGAACCATTCAACAAACACTTGTCAGAAAACCATCATCCAGACAGTTCACATGAGGCCGAAAGGATTTTTGTTGTTGTTTTTTTATTTTAGCTCTTTACTGCACTGTCATTAGCCCTCAGGGTGTTTGTCGTGAACATCACTGTTAGTGTAATGACCCCTGGTATCAGAATCAAACAGCTGACAGTGACAGTCGCCTTTATCCATCCCCAGCCGATGGAGGTGACAGTGATGTGGCTCAGACAGGTGACAGGAGGGAATTGGCAGGTGTATCTTGTTGCAGGGGGGTGAGCGGAGGCTGTGGGTGGTGGGACGACCAGAGGGAGATGGGGATTCATACATTTTTAATGCTTTTTTTTTTTTTTTTTTTTTTAAATCTGTTGGGTGCTTACACAGCTCCTCGTTACTGCCCATCCAACCTGTCATGGCACCAGGCCCACCAGGCCCGGCAACAGGCCCTCCTTTACAAACCTCAATAATTTAGTGCATGTGTTTACAGAACATTGACAAAGTCAAGTGCACCAGCCACTGTATACATCCCCGAATGAATAATACATGTGGCCGGTTCAGGAATTGTGCCTAGCAGTATGGAAGTTCAGATCCACCACACATAAGCAGAGTAAATGTCCTGACATTTCAAATATCCACTGTGCTGAAATGTGCTGAACGCACAGAACTGCTCTGTGAAGAGAGTGAGCCAGTTAAGGGGCGGGTGGTGGGGGCAAGGATTGTGATCCAGAAATAAAGAGTGTCTCTCAGAACAATGGCCTGAAAGCAGATCTGAGTGGCCACTGGCTCTCTGACAGCGAGTTTGATGCCTCCTTGGTTTTATCTGTCGTTTGAGATGCTGAGAAGATTTACAGATGGAGAGGACATGTGGGTGTTGAGCTGGACTTAGTTTTTTTTCCTATTCAACAGTTAAAACTATAGTCTCCAGAGGACAAGGGGAAATGATAAGCTACTCTGCTGTAATGAAAAAAAAAAAAAACAGGGTGCCTGGTTTATTTGGATCACACCAGGAGTAAAATGATAACCGTCTCATTGTTACTGTCCTCAAAATGTAAATGCTGCGAACCAAAGTCAGAATCAAAAAAAGGTGTTAAGCAAAATATGAAAGTTGATCCCTCAGTATCCACTCAATTGCATCCATCATCTGTTTTAAGGTACTTTTCAGCATTTGATTGATGGACACTGTAGAGGCTCTTACAAGTTCTCTTTAGTATCTCTTCCACTCTTTAGTGTTTGTTAAAGGTAGCTTTTAGCGTCTTCTTTAACACATCATTTAGTCTCTTTTTCAAGGTACCCTTTTTGTTTTTAAGCAACATTTGCTTCAAATTCCCTGTTAGCATTCATTGTGTGGTATCTGCGAGTGTGAGTTTACAGTAGTTTGTGATGTCTGCTTTAAGGTACCCCGGATTATTGTTTAAGGTACCCTTTACTATCTATTACACTGCATCCGTTGGTACTAATTTGACATAAGTCTGCTTTAAGATTGCTTTTTTTTAAAATCTAATTTAAGGTACAATGAGGTACATATCTGCTGCTTAGCGCAGCTTAGTGACTGTTTCATGGTGCCCTGTCTCATGATTGAAGGACTCGTTAGAGGGTCTTGCGCTACAAAGTTTCCTGTAGTATCTCTTCCATTGCACTCTTTAGTATTTATTTAATGAAGTTTGTAGTGTCTGCTTAAACACATCATTAAATCTCTCTTTTTAGTTTTTTCCCTTCTTTGTTTTTTTTGTTTCGTTTTTGGTTTAAGTTAGATTTACTTCAAGTGTCCCATTCCCAGCTGTGCCATGGTACCCTCAAGTATGAGTTTACAGTAGCGTATGATGTATGCTTTAAGGCACCTTGGACTACTGTTTTAAGGTACCCTTAGTATCTGTTAGTTCACACTCATTAGTATAAATAACCTTCTATTTTCAAGGTACCCTAAAACACCTACAGTGAGGCAAAAATGTATTTAGTCAGCCACTGGTTTTGAAGTTCTCCTCTAATTAATAACCCATTAATACAGGTAACGAGTGGAGGACAGAAGAGCTTCTTAAAGAAAAAAGTTACAGGTCTGTGAGAGCCAGAAATCCTGCTTGTTTGTGGGTGACCAAATACTTATTTTCCACCATAGTTTAAAAATATATTATTTAAAAATTCCTACTATGTAATTTCCTGGATTTTTTTTTTCTCATTTAGTCTCTCATAGTTGAAGTGTACCTCTGATGAAAATAAAATACCTCTCTCACCTTTCTTTTTGGCCCACTGCATCTTCACTAAATGTTATGGTGTGTTTCAAAGACCAAAAGCTGTTGTTTTTATTTCTTTTTTTTTTTTTTGTTCATTAGACACCTTTAAATTTTTGTTAAGGTATCCATTAGTATCATATCTGTGGCATATTTCAGACTATTTCAAGTTCTCTTTGAATCCTTTTTAAGGTACCCCTTTCACACTAAATAACTATTTGAGGTGACCTAATAGCTTAGAATGTTAAATTACTAAGGGTTTATGTGTTAAATATCATAATCGAAGCTAAACCTTAAATGGTATTTGTACCATAACTGAATGGCAACAGTGTGACGTTTTTCACAGTGCTATTTAAAATCACAGTCATGATGAAGGAATAACATCATAACAGGTCTCTGCACCATTTACAGTGGACCACATTATGGAACACCAGTCAAAAGGGATTTTTATGCTCATCATAACATGTGTAAAATGTGGAGGATCTCATTCCAAATCCAGTTATTTGCTCGGAAAACATAATGCAATATTGTGTTAGACCTGTGTACACCACATACACAAACATTGCTTGCATTCAGTTTTCCCCGGGCGGCATCAGTGTTTCTGAAATGAAGCAGACAGCAAACATTTCCTGTTTGTTACATTGTAGGTATTACGCTGTCTCCTCTGCAGCAGACGCCTGAACCGCTGTTTGAGGCTTAAAGGAAACGCGCTCTCAAAATCTTAATAAGGACTCCAAGACTAATGAAGGAAAAGCTCATAGTTTCAGACAGGATTTCACAATCTGAGAGAGAAAATGTGACTCTGACTGAATTATTAATTTAAAGAACGGTGAATGAAGAAACATGAATTAAACCATGATGAAATGAATTCATGTGTTAGGAAACAACACCATAATCCAATAAGGCTCAGAAAACTTGCTTAGCATGGTACAGAAACACATATCAGGTTAAACTGTTGGTTCTTTAACCTGGTTAGAGAGTTTCTTGATACCTTAACAGCAACCGCAAAACATGACCTTAAGGTTTAATGGGAATTCTGAAGTCCACCAGGGACTTTGAGGAGGTTTCAGGTTTCAAAAGAGCATTTCTATAGCTTTAACACCTTTAAGTCATTGAGACCTAAAACGATTTAACAACAGAACCATTTCCAAACACGTAGCAGGTTTCCCGTCTTTGGTATTGAGCTCCATCATCTTCTGGGACTTCAGGGCCACGTCATGTCAATAGTGTCAGCATCCATACCTGTCCGCCGGGAAAGTGGCTGCCGGGCTGCTGGGTGGTAGTATTTGCAGTATTTGTGATATACATACACACTCATGTAAGCGGTGCAGTCACCTGGGGGGGACATGTTGACGGGCGCTGACTTTTGATTGAGGGGCTGTCCCTATATGCCTTTGCAGATTTATGACTGAGAGGATTTGTGTCCAGTCCAACTTATCTTGCTGATAGACAGCCTTGTAGATTTCCTCGGAGCGGATTTATGCTCAGTGGGCGCCCGCGTTGTTTGGGGTGGGGTGGGGGTGCTCTGGCTTCACACAGCCTCACTTTATACTTTATATGAACTTTCCGTGTCCATGCGGCTGTGTCGTGCTGCTTTGAGTGGCTCTCAACCTCCAGCCATTTACTAGAAATGTAATTATTTATGCTCCAGTGTAGAGACAAGATTTTATAAAGGAGTCTCACATTTTATCTAATTCTGCCACGTCTCTGAAGATGGGCGATAATGGTGTTGAATTTCCACTGATGCCATATATGGAATATTATTTTACTACATTATTTTAAAGTCAGCGTGATTTATGGGGCCCAGACTCAAGACGTGATGATCGTAATTAATCTGAACCGTCGTGAGAGGAAAAGGCCAACCACTGATCTGTACACGGCATATGGCTGAGGGATCTTATTCTCCCTGCACCAAATCTCACGTCTTTCACCTGAATCAGCAGCTTTGGCTTTCCTCTGCGATAGTGCTCTGCCAGGTTGTAGTCATCCGGTCATCACTCTTTAACACATCGGATTGTTTACCCACATCCACTTCAAAAGATGTGAACCTAGAAACACAGGTCTTTCCACAAAAAGAAGGAGCACCTTTTGGATTAAATGTGAAAGCAGGAGCATCTTGCATCATTCTGCGTTGGATGTGCTGGCATGGAAATGAGTATTCTCATTCTGATCTTTTTTTAAAGATAACAAACTCAACACAATATCCAATCTTTCCGTCTGAAGACAAACAAGTTTCTTCTCCACGATGAAAAAAGTCGGTCATATCATATCGTCTGCAACAGTTGATCGCATTTCAAAAGCTGCACTGTTTTTCTCTTTACAGTTCTACCTTCATCTGGTTCACGAAATGAAATTCGGTTTAGAAACCTTGTTTTCTGTTCACTGTGAAATTTTGTTCAGCTTTAGTGGAAGCTAAAACAATGTTATCCTCTGTGGTGATCGTTATGATACCATCAAACTGATGTTACATCATCATCAACGCTTGAAGAAGAGTGCTGGATTCCTCTTACTATGTCAGTGTTGTTTGAGTTATCGTGACGACCCATCAGTCTTTGAATGAGCTTAGTTGTGGATGTTTGTACAACTGTCAAAATTCAAAAATGATTCCTAGCTTCCTGAATGTTTTTTTTTTTTCTTTTTGATATTGCAGAAAGACTAGAGAGCTGTATATGTTTGCACCATCTTTTCAGAAGTTGTGTTTTTAGTCATGGTGCAAAGTCATAGGCTGTACAAAACATGGACGTAGTCTCGGCGATGTCACCTGTCTGTTTCTGAAACGGAAAATAAAGCACATCGGCTATAGCGGCCATATTGGTAGTGGCAAGGGCTTCGCCTACAGACATAGGGCGCCTGTGGGTCACGTGACCCTGAGCTGTGCCTCTCATTGGGGGAGCTCGGGATCTTAATATCCTCCGAACGGCTGAGTTAGAAAAAAATTCACCCCCTCTACAGTGGGTGCTATTAGTAAAATTAGCTACTCAGACAGGAGATGTTTCGTGAACCAGGCTGTAAATAGGTTAATTTCTGCTTTGAAAATGACTTTTTTTGGCTTGGTGTGTTTGTGACTTCATCTTCTTCCACATCCAGCCTCAAGCGAACACTCGAGAGACAGCAGATTTTTTAGCACCCGCGCATTGTCTCATATTCCTAGACCGGAGGTTGCCGCTTGTGCAAAGTCTTACCAAAACCGTGCATTTAAACTGCCTGCCTAAAGCTGTAACTTTTGACTTGATGCTCTTACAAAGCGAAATGTTGTATCAGAAATCACATTTTCTGGAGGATCAATGCATCAATCCTTGAAGGAACTTTTAGTCTGTGTTCATTTTGGGGCCCCCCTGTGGACAAAAATATGCATCTTGTCATTTTGCTGATTGTTGTGTGCATGTGTGATCACCTATCTTGGTTAAAAATAAAAATAAAAAAAAGTAATCTTATAACTTGTGATCTAGCTTGCTGTGGTATCAGTAGTAATTTCAATCTGTTCCACATCCAGTCAAAAATTCCTTACTGTTGCTTAAACGCAGTATCCGTTCCAGTGCTTCCTGTCTTGTCTCTGAAGACCAACAGCTGGAAATAACCTCTGTTAACTGCATGAAAAAGATAAAAAAATATGACAAAGCATTTTGACAGGTGAAAATTAATCCACAGCTCTTGTATGACAACAAAAGTGACACTGAGTGTTGAAGTTTTTGACCACAACATATGTTAACTCATCAGTTCTCTATTAACAAGCAGATTAAAGTATATCTGGAGATCAGAGTCATCACATGTGTGCTTTAACTGAGAGTGCGCTGGCAGTGCAAAACAGCTGGGGAACTTTACCCCCACTAAGAGCTTGGTGTAAGAATCAAGATGTTACTCAGACTGGCGCTGGAGTTTTCTCAGACAGACAACAAATACATAAACTGGCAGATGTATAGTCAAAAACATGCAGATATTTGGGAAGATTTGTTGCAAGACTTTGAAAAATGAGGATGTTTGGGATTAGAAAAATTTAATTGTAGTAATAAGACATGTATTTATGTCATGTAATTGCATAACCTTGTTAAAGAAAGGATATACATTTCCTTGTCAACACACCCTTCGTTCACATTTTATGGCAGAAAAAAACAAGGATTTAATTTGACGTTTGCATACCCCAAGACAGAGTCACTGGCTCACATGCTGACCTCTTCAAAGTGAGAATATTTGCAGAAATAAAACTCCTCTGAGCCTCAGACTGGCAAGACAAAGGAGACACAAGTAGCTGGAGAGCTGGAAAGACAGAGAAAATTCTGAGTAATATTGATCTTAGTTAATTAGATTCCTATCCAGTCTCTGGGGACTGGTGTTCCGGCAACACATTTTAGAGTGAAGAAAGTGGCTGAGAGATATACCAGTATATGAACTCAGTTAATTTAATTTCAAAGCCCCGAGTACAAAATGTGATTTGATTATTGGGAATATTTTTCATGTCTAATTACAATTTCTCTTTTCTCCCCTAAAGTTTATCTAAACTTTTTCCCTCTCTCGTTTTTTCCCCCTGAATCCTAATGAATCTCAGTCCTTGTTTAGAAGTAATGACCAAGTATTTATCCCCCCTCCAACCAGCACCAGCCCCCCTCTTCAGTTCAGTAATTTAATCCGTAGAGCAGAAAAATTAGATTTGAAATTGAACCCTGATATTGTTAGTTTCTTCACACATTCATGCTAAATGAATTTGCACACTGAATCACTAATTAGAAGGTATTTTATTTCACTTTACTTCACGTCTGCTCCCGTGCAATAAAAGATGATATCATAAAGGTAAGGCTGGTCACAGTTCCTGGTGTATGCTTTTAGGAAAACAGAGTGGTTCCATTCAGACTTAAATAAATGCACGAGGTTTGCTTCCAGCCTTTCATAAACTGATTATTATGAAATAAATAAGACCATCAACACTGCATGGAGCAACAGACGTGTCCAGAGAGGGGGGAGATAGAGGTGGCATGGGCCCCCTCGTATCCCACCCATAACTGAACTGAGCCCTCTTAGCCATAACTGGATATTTGCATCACTAGAGGAGGTACTTATAATTACAATAGGCTATTAGTACTTTTCTGTGCATTTGAATGTTATTTATTAATCAATTTAAGCTGAACCTGTCATGTGAGGACATTCTACTTTGCATTAAAGAATAGAATAGAATAGAGTAGAAAAGGAAATACTTTATTTATCCTTGAGGGGAAATTCAGGAGGAGTCACAGCAGCAGTCAAGAAAACAAAAGTAAGAAAGTGTATAGAAAGTGCAAAAGGTCCATAAGAAAATAGATGCTGACAGCTTGTCCATCATTGTCCAGTTCAGCCAGCCTCCACCTCCACAGGGTCCAGGACTGAGCTTCTTCAGCAGTCTGTTCAGTCTCTGTCTCCTGGATCCTGTCTGCTCACCGCAGGTGAAGCTCTTCCAATGGGGCATTCATGTCCAGTTTTAGCTTTGTTAGCCATGTCTGTGCATGACTCTGTGACTCTGCCTTCTGGTATTCCCTCTGTTGCTTGGTTAGCACAGCTAGCTTGTCCATCTTATTGGAGATGGATCTTCGGTTCCCAATAACGACGGATGGGACAGGTTCATGTCGTCACTTCTTAGCTCACACCTGAGAACCATTACATCCTTCTCCTCACCTTGTGGGGAAACATCAGGCCTTGCACCAGTTAGCATTGACATGCTAAAGGCTGCTATCAGCTGATTTCTCAACTAAACAATGCAGCCATGGTTACATGGAGGATCTCCAGACAAACACAGGAGCAAAATTAATAAAAATATCACTGAAGACAAAACCAGTTTGGTGGTACATGTATAGTTGTGCCTTGGCTTACGAGTTTATTTCGTTCCCTGACAGAGCTCATAACACAAATAACTTGTATGTGAAATCAATTTTCCCCACTGGAATGAATTGAAATGCCATTAAACCATTCCAGCTGCCAAAAGACACAGCAGTTTCTTTTTGTTACATGTTTTTAAATAAGAAAAAATGTTTGTATAAATAATGCATATTATTTGAACACACAACGTACGGAAAAAAAACTATCTTTATTAAGTATAATGATCAGCGTTTACCTTGGAGATCAGATGACTTTAAAATCCTGACGGAGCTGAAGGAGAAAAGCTCAACTGAATAACTGAAGCTTATTGGCTGGTTTCTTTTCTGAAACAAGTCAGGCAAATGTTATTCAATGGTGCACTCGAAAGCCCAGATGCAACTTTATTTCTGGGTGTTTCAAGAGGCGTTAAGTCTGAAAGTTTTGCAAAATAACTGCAAGCACAACTGCTAGCGCAGTCTTGATGCTTCCACTGTGAGCTAACTGCTAAAAGTGAGACGCAGGATGCTGGGCGGATGTTGTGGAATTCACTGTCGCATTTGCTGTGGCATTCTGTGGCATCCAAAGCTGACTGGTTACTCCAATTTAATCTCTAACTCAAGCAAAAAATTGAGCAAGAAAAAGTCAAGGTACCATTTATAAACCTGTTGCAACACCACAAAGAAACAAGATCCTGAATAGGATACCAGAAATTGCAGCATATAGCTCTGCAAAAAGCTAAGATTAAAGTGGATTGGTTGCTTTTGCAGCCAGCCTCAAGTGGCCACCAGAGGAACTGTCCTTTTTTACCACTTCTTCCTCCCCTTCATTGTAAAGATGGCTGCTTTGTTTTCACTCATCTTCCCTGGCTCTGCTTTCACTCCCTGAGCATGTATTTGTCTGAGATGGCAGAAGGGGGGAGGGATCATGTTGGGAAGCAGCGGCCTGACGTCCGGGGGCCACACACCAGGTCACCGGCTTTCATGGCTGATCTGTTTGTCATAATGGCTTTTAAAAGGTCACGTGTTGATTAAAATGACTGATCGTTAAAAGCATCCGTCGGTAACACACACACACACATACACACACACAGACACATATATCTGCAGGTCATGTCCAACGGTGTATAGTGGCATTTGTTATGGATGGATGCAGAGAGGGCCGCAGATACATGAATTAGGGGGAGCAGGTCAGGCAAACAAATATAAAAAAGCTTCACATTTTTCATGTGACACTTGGTACAGTGAACATGCAGAGGAAGTTATGAGATGTTGCAAGAACAAAAAAAATCTGAAATATGCAGAAAAGGCTTGTCCAAGTCTCAGTTTCATCATCATTTATCACTTTACGCGTTACTTCTGAGCTAGTTTTCCACCTTCACTGCAAAACAAGTGCTATAAGTGAGTGGCCAGCTCTACAAGAACATACCTGCGTCTCACTTAAACCCACCATTCCCTTCCTGAGCTGCTCCCGCCCCCAGGCATCTCGTTGTATGGGGGCTATAATTGTTGCTGTAAATTCTGCCGCTCCCCTACGCCCCTGTCTTAACCGCCCATTACGCATGGTTCACTACGGCCCTTGTTGATTGCAGCTGTCAAGAGGAGCAGATTTATGCACTCTGGCTCCGAGATGGAGGGATGGAAGGGAGGAGTGAGAGAAGGGTGATTAGGGGGGGGGCGGGTTTATTGGGTGAGCCCACGCTTGACCCCCTCCTCCGGCCCGGTTTACCCTTCCTGGCGTAGGTGGAGATGAGTGAGGGTGATAAGCCGAGGCAGTCTGGGAAAGATGACTTGGTTCGAGCCTGGAAGATGGAGGAAGAATCAAGTCTCTAAAGTGGGCTGGTGGCGATGAGATCCTGGCCTGAACCACTCAGTTTGTTGTGTGTGTTTCTGTTTCACACACACACTCTTCTCAGCCAACCTCTCAGACACCCTGTCCTTTCTCAGAAAACACCACTTGTGTAACAAAGGCTGCTAATCTGTTGAGTACAGCAGTGAGCCCAGTGTGTGTGTGTGTGTGTGTGTGTGTGTGTGTGTGTGTGTGTACACTTCCTCAGCCCATCACAGAGTCTGCTGTGGTCACACTCTAATCCACTGAGCCATCACAGCACTAAAATAAACCATTATCCTCTGATAGGTCCTGTGCTGGGTTCTGCACTGTGGCTCTGTGTTGTTGTATATCACCTGGAAACTAATCAGTTAACTATAAACTGGATAATTAATTTTTAGTTTGTTTCACTGTGGGAAGAAATTCAACACAACCCACAGAGAAATGGTTTCTGTCATTCCTTAAGTATCGAGAAATAAAATGTTGTGGTGATTTATATTTTAATTGTTTTGATTCATTTTGTGAATGGTGTATTACTATTTTTTGACATTCTGCTTTCTTTCTTATCACTTGATTCTGATTGGTCATGACCGTGTAACAGCAAGATGACCGGGGGCAACCAGCTCAAACATATCTTATCAAATCACTCCACAGAGCAGAGTTTGGCACATTTCACCACTTCCTGTGTGCACTATTGAAAAAAAAAAAAAAAAAAACCACTCCAAAAGCCTCCTCCACTGTTGCATTTTTGAACAGTGGTGGTCTCCAACAGGCCCTCAATAAACAGCTCAAAAAAGAGATAATAATAAGGAAAAAAATACAAAGATTTAAAGCAAACTTTGTCTACTGACTACAACTTTAGATCTATCCAACCTCCCCTGCCCCACACCCCAAAGACTATCAGCCAATCACGTTTGAATCGATGACTCTATTACCTGTCCTAAAGAGCAGTGACAAGTGTGTGGACTCAACAGCCAGCAACTATTGCTTTCAAACACAATATGAACAGAACTATCTTTACATATTTGAATTTTCTTTTACTGTTATTAAAGCTAGTCTACTGTCTGCAGATAAGCGTTACGTGAACCAGGTGTAACCCCCCACCCCACCCACCCACACCCCCCCTAAAAAAAAGCAAAACAAAAAGGAAAATTTTCAAGGCCCTGGTCGAGTGCATGCAGTGTTGGACATCATATTAAAGGTAAGCCCATGGGAAGGTGCCAAACATGTACCCAGCAAAAAATGAATAAATAAGTAACCAATGGGACTAGAAGTAACTTACAACTTGTCTTATTGTTTGAAAGTAGGCCACATCCTAAAAAAAGGTTGGCGACCCCTGGTATAGAGAAAATGACAAATTATAAGACATGTTATTGTACGTGGCTGTGGCTCAGTGATAGGATCATCGTCTCTTATTTGGAAGGCCGAGGGTTCATGTTCGGAGGTATCCGTGCTAAAGACACTGTATCCAGATATTCTCTGGCTGTGGTTAGGCAGTTTTCCTACTCAGCAACTGGAGGGTTTCAAGTCCTCAAACCAATGGTTGTGTGAGGAGGGGAACCCAAAGTAAAACTATCCCAAAATCAAAATCAAAAGAATCATCAGGAGCAAAACCAGAGCTGTTTCTGTTTATTTGGCAGCTTTAACAAGATTCACCAATCAGTCATGGCGTGATTTGAGCAAATCTCATTTCTCTCTTCCATAACTCTTGCATGACTTTGCAAAAAGCTGTTTGGAGCAGCCTGCAGTCTCATCCTGGGATTATTTTACCTCACATTTTGAACATTTTGCTGAGGTTTGGTGTTGATATTCGACTTGGGTTCAGGCCGAGCAGCTGATAAGCAAAACTTTGAACTGTTTTTTTCTTTGCGTTATTTTCTAATAATTGTTGAGAAATCGAGCTGTATGCTTTCCTCACTTTTTAATAATTTTTCTCTGAACACTTTTATCCCACTTGTGTCTCCTACACTCAACCCGTCCACACTCTGCAGCTCCTGTTTGTTAGCTGGAGATAGATAGAGCTTGTTGCCCGGTTGGCAGCATTACTGTAACACAGCTAAACGTGCGCAAGTCTCTAAGTGGTCTCTAAGTTGTCCTGCGGGATGATGGGATGCCATAGTAGCGGCAGTAATGGAATTACTGGAAAGACCCTGCCCTGGTCGCACTGGCGAAAGGTACAAATGGAGGATGAGATGGAGTGAGGAAACAGAGCCAGAGCTAACGGACCAATCTACACCGTGGCACTTATGGAATCACCCAGCTCACCTTCTTTAGGCCCAACAATCAATGGTACTCATTAATAATTCACACGCTCTTGGTAGGGAACCATAACTGTCATAAATGGTAATTTTGTTTGATCATTACAATCCTTTTCATTGGGATAAACAGACAACATTATTCATCAGCAGGAGATATAAATATTCATGACACGAACACATTCTGTAAACAGAATAGCAAGCGACCTGCTGAAAAAATATACATCCAGGCTGTATTGATGTGATTTCCCCTGAATGATGAAATAATTTACAGAATTGATTAAGATGAAGGCTAATCTTTACCAGGCATATACGGCTGCATATGAATGCTCCCTGGCCGTGCTCTGTCATGCAATGGATGCGTGATAAAACAGCGTTTGTCTGTTATCATGGAAACATCAGAGGAAGTTGAGATTTCGGCGGTCCTCCCTCACGATATGTCACCTCCATTTCTTAATTTGCCACAGAAAGCATCGAGTCTGATCTGCTTTGAATTCTTATTTATAGCTTCATTGCTCTTTTAGACTCAAGGAAAACACAATCACAGTTACTGCTGCAATCCATATCTATCTGTTGTGTCTGAAATAAGTGCTCTGATATTAGATTGTGAAGACGGCGGTTTGCTTATGAGTCGGAAGAAACAGATGGGCTATTACAGATACAGAGACTGAAGCAAATTGAGGTCATCGAGCAGGTCTTGCGAATCGTGCGTTCAAGACGTCGGGCGTCGGTGTAAAGGAAGGAAGCAGTTTTGTTTAAAGAGGTGTCTTTGGCGCAAATGTATTCAGCGCATATGGGAGAGGACGGGCCTCTGGGCACAGACAGCCGTCAATGGGTAGGGATAATTTGATGAATGCGTTCCCCGCTCCCTCCACCCGTTTCATAACCAGATTTCTTCTTCTTCTCTGGCTGTATTTTTGTCTCTCAGATGAAGTGAGAGTGGTGGAATTTGCTATTCATGCCGGCTCGTCCGTGTGACCGCAGGGCTGGGTGACTTTAGGAAAAAAAAAAAGAAAAAAAGAAAAGGGGATCTGTGTGTTCAGGCTGCCTCCAGCATTGTTCCCCCTCTTTGAGCCCGTGTTGCCCACCATGTGAGGCTGTTTTTTTTTTTTTTTTTTCCAAAGGACTGTGTCTGTGTCTAAAATGTAAATGACGAGCTGTCATTACAGCCAGCATCATACAGACGAGGCAGGTTTTGTCTTTTCTATCTTCAGCCTCACGATTTGATCTCCTCTTTGTTTTCCCTTTTTCCTCACAAGTGTGTCGGTGCGTGTACAGGATCCGTGGGAGCAGCCGCTGAATGCAGCTACTCACCACCGGGGAGCGATTTAAGGGCCTTTTATAGAGATAGATCCAAGCGGTTTACTGGGCTGAAGCTGGCTACCAAGAATTGTGACAGACATGTGCTTGCTAGACCTCATACATAAACCACTGGGGTGTTTGTATGCATTTGTGCGTGTGTGTGTTATGGGGATAGCGATCGCTGTTGTATCTCTGCTCACGTGCCTCGCCTTCAATTGCCCAATCAGTCAGTGGACCCTTCAGACAGTCTCCTCTTAATAAGGAAGCTTCCAGCCCAATTCCCACAGATAGCCTAAGTAAATCAAACCGGTGAGGAGGAGAGGAGAGCCTCTTCAATCAGGCTCTAGAGAATGGAGCTCGGGCAACTCCGGCACTCTAGACAATAAGAGACAGAGGCAGGGAGGAGGCGGGGAAACAGTGATATTCCCGTATGGTGATGACAACTCTCGCACTGAGGTATACCATTCATCTGGGCTCAGCCATCTTCTCAGAGCTGCATCTCTGCACCCTCAGGTCCTCTACACTCTGCATCCTGCCGTAAAACATTCCCTATTGTAATTCATGTTATGCTCCGAGAGCCTGGGCCTTTGGTACGGGCTCTCACAACCCCCCATCCCTTCCGCTTCCTCCTCCACCTCCATCCACCTCGCTCACAGCCTTATAATACGGTCCTCATGGCGAACTGAGCAAGTCATAATGCTGTGTTTTGTATTCAAACCCGATAGCAGCCATTTCAGCACAGCCACAAACCAGGGGCCCCAGCTTGCACATTGGTCAGGGTTCAGGTTGGACCATTCAGAGCGGTCCCACGGTGGCAATTTGGGGGCTACAGCGCTCCAGGCCACATGCGCCTTGTCCGTCCATCACAGGTGAAGAGGAGTAAAGAGGGACAAGAGGGAGCGGTGCAAAGGGGAGGAGGGGGCGTGGGCTGAAGTCGAAAGGCGAGGCCCTGGCATCTGCATCCGGCCAGGCCAGCAGATGTGGCGATCCTGGTCTATTTGAGCTAAAGTGATGATTAAGGGATCATGGCCCTTAAATAGACAATCCTGTTTACCCAGTTTAGGGCTGCAATCAATCCGCCACTCGCCAGATTAATTGAGACGCTTCCGATTGATTTTCTTTTTTTTTCTCCCCTCACTTCCCTCCACCTCCTCCTCCACCTCCTCCTCTTTCTCCTCCTCCACTCCTGCTTGGCCTTCCTGTCAATGACTTCTCAAACTGCGAGGCCATAATTCATGAGAGAGGCTGCAGGGGTGGAGAGGGCTGGGTGCATGAGTAAGTGCATGTAAAAATGTATGACATCACGCTAATGTTTGCCTACAGTAATGTACACATGAGGCTTAACGCTGACCTTGATCGGGTCGGGCCAGAAGATTTCTTTGCTTTGACATACTTCTGAAAAAGTCATGATAGTAGCTCTGACAACAGAGCCCATTGTTTTCTATTATACTCACTCCTTACAGCTTGTCTTCATTACTGAAATCTATTGGCGTCTGAGATGTTATGAGATATGACAGGAGGAAGAAATCTCTTTATTATTTACCTGAAATGATCCCTATTAGTCACAAAAAATAAGGATCAATTGACTGGTCCAAAATCATGACCCTGCCTCTTGGCAGTTATATGTCGATTAAGTGTCTACATTGAGTAGTGTTTTTTCTCTGGGATGAAGACGCCATTTCCCATGAGCACCATCACCCACTGCTGTAAAGACATGACTTTTGCCAAGGCATGTTTTTTCTTTTCTTTCTTTTTTATTGGAATGAGTTAATGTATTTATTTGGAGTTTTGTAGCACAATTGTTTGAGGCAAACGTAACCTGAGTACTTAACATGTTTAATGTCTACGATTTCAAATCTTGGCAGCTTGATTTCTGAGCACATCAGAAGAGGTAGAATCACTTTAAGAAACTTCACAGTATCGAAAATCTAACATATTCCACTGAACCATCATAAAATCGGAATATTATTGACTCTTGTCAGAAGTGTTTGAATTGTCCTGATCATCTTGTAGAGTATTCCCTGATATTTCTCTCACTGAAACCTCATGCTCATCTGGATTGAGAACAGGATGCTGCTCCACTTTTCTGAATTAGAGACGGTCAGGGGCCAAATAGCTCCTCAGGCTGCTCTCACATCTGTGTGGTAGCCGTCATTATTGGACCAGCCTGAGATGGAAACTAGCATTTTCATTTTGGTGTTCAGGAATTTAGGATCCTATCAGACGTTATGTTTTTGTCACAGTTTCAACAGTCAGAGGTGAAGGGGATCAGGTTGTCCTTAATGCTGCTCTTCTTTTTTGAAAACAATGCATCTAATCACCATTTAAGTGTTTAAAGTAAAGCGACTGTATCCAGTTTTACATACATCCATGGTTTACATTGTTCACATTTTATGGCTGGTGTCATAACGTAATGGACTCATCCTAGTCCTAGTTTTGACTTGGTCTTATTACGCCTGTCTTGGTCTTGGTTTAGTATCCTTGACAACACTAATGTATGGAAACGCATTGGAGTGGACCGTCTGCACATGTGTTTGATGTATGGTTCTGCACATCTCGTTGGGAAGGGCTATGCTATGTTTTCATTTATTTATTTATTTATTATTTATTTTGATCCGAGGATGATGGGAACGTAAGGCGATCATGAGTGAACTTGTCTCCGGCAGCCCTCCTTCATGTGAGACATTGTCTGTCAGCCATCACCACCATCTGTCAGCTTGGAGAATCTTTAAAGACTGTTCTCTGCACTTTGCCTTCAGGGCAAACACATTTCTCATGTTGCTACCCCCCTCCTACTATCACTCCTACGTCCCCCCACCAACCCCAGCCTCCAATAAGCACAGGAAAAACAAAAGCTGGAAAACAAGGCAATGAGGGTATCAGTTTTGGCAGCGCCTTCTGAGCGCTCACTCTCAGCGAGGCAGATTTGTCAGGCTTTGCGAAGCTGCTCCTTGACAGCTTAAGCACAGCAGCTACCTCACTGTGCATTTCTGAAACGCTGTGTGAGAAGTAGCCATAGATCATCTCTGGGTGCCTTTCCTCTGGTCAGCTTGATGAGCAACGTGGATGATTGCATGAGCATGTTATGTTAATCAGGCTGGTAATGCAGTTTGCTTGTTGGTGATGCTTTATTGAATGTGACAGGGAACATCAACAGGGATAAGATGACATGTAGTTAGCCGTCCACATAGTGCTGAAAAACAAAAGGAGGAGAATTTCTGATCGATTCCTTTATGCATGTCACCTGAATAATAAAAGAGCTCTTCATAAACATCCAGGTGTCTTATTTGTGGTGTGAAAGCTGCCACTGAAACCTTCTTCCCAGCATACAATGCAGTAACAGTCCAAGTGAACTAATATGCCTTTACACTCCAGCACAAAGTATATGCATGCATGTAACATGATGCTACATATGTAAAAAAGCATCTTAAATCTAGATTTCTCAGATGAGACCTGCAGGTGCGCAAGCAAGGTGCTTTTAGGAAGCATGGCACTTCCTCCTTCTGTCTTGTGCTCTAATTTGATTACAGACTGATTAAACCCTCCCTAATGCAGTCAGAGCTACGGCATGCTAATGTAATAAAATCACTTACAGCTAAAACAGGTTAGCTTAATTGGCAGGAGGCACGATGCTGGGATTTGCATTAAATTATTTATTTGCTTAGCAGACGCCCTTATGCAGGGCAACTCTCAATTCCATTATACACATTAGCCATTTGCGCAGCCAATTTAGCTTGAGCACCTCGTTCAAGGATAGAACAACAAGTGTCGAATCACCCCCTCCACCACTCCTCCGCTCACACTGCTGTCCCTCCATTTTGTGTTTCCTGAGGAACTCCAAGACAACAGGAAGTGGTTCCTGGATGGCAGAGCACCACTGACACATTGTTGGCAGAAGCCTCTAAAAGTACTTTTGCCTTCCAGCGATCCAACATGTCCACTCAGTGTCTGATGTTAAACACAAACAGCACACAGCAACATTAGTGCGCTGTCCCGGTCAGTCCACTGAAAGTCAAAGCGTAATTGAGCTGCTCCATTAGCACCGGGATCAACCAGATGGTGCCCTCGTTCTTTTATTCACCCATTTATGTGGATATGTCATTCTTCCAAGTGTGAAAAAAGAAAGCGGGGATAGAGGGAGTGTTTGTATGTGTGTATGTGGCAGGGGTCAGGACTCCCACCTGTTAACTAATCTTCAGACTTGGACTGTCAGCACGATCATCTTTTCCTCCGACAGCCTAATAGCTAACCTAGTTATCAGACCAACTGTACACACCACTGATTGTTTACACTTACACAAATGGATTACGTGTGTGGCAGAACTGTACTTGTGATGACTGTAGTTACGTTTAGGTACTAGATGCAACTAAATATACATTTCTCTGCCTCCTTTACCTCAGAGCAGCCAATTCTACACTATGAAGTATCCCACTGTGTTATAGTATCATATGGTAGAGTTGAGGTGGACCAGTCTAGTGGTGCAACTTTTGCCCTTTACTGTTTTTTAATACTTCACTTGATCAAAATGATTGTATAATAAGTAAAAAGTAAGTCAACCTTGTGGTGATTGAAAGGACTTTACACTGAAAACAACACGCTAGGAACAATGATACTCCAGGCTGGGCTAAAACACCATATGGGAAAGATGGTAATAGAAAGAAGCTACACATCTGCGTAGAAACTGCACATTGCAGAATGCACTGGAAGTCTCCATGTACGAACAGAGTTAAAACCTTTTTCCTCTGGTAGCTACTCAAAATTGGCCACTGTCAATAACTGCTTATTTGGACACCAAATCCACTTTGTTTAGAAAATAAAAACAGTATTCGGGTGAAATTAGTGTTTTAGTGAAGCAGCATGCACATTTTATTACATATCTAGGATAAAAGTATATGAATAAAGTTAACAGAAACCAGATTGTGTTAGGATAAATTTATCTTAAAATCTAGAAAAGAGGCGCACTTAGTTTGTCCTTAGCAGGGTTTATTTAAGTTTCAACATCATTTTCAAAACACTCTTAGATAACTAAACTCTGTTTCTTTGTTTTTAGACTTGGTAGGGTGTCATATTAATCAATTTTCTTGGTGATGTTAGTCTGTGTGTCACATGCCATCAGTTTTTACAAGGGCCGAACAGTTAATTTATTTAAAACCGACATCGCAATGTAATGGAAGG
This sequence comes from Halichoeres trimaculatus, assembly GCF_033239565.1. Lineage (NCBI taxonomy): Eukaryota > Metazoa > Chordata > Actinopteri > Labriformes > Labridae > Halichoeres > Halichoeres trimaculatus. The sequence continues at coordinate 11,758,678 of NW_027437198.1, read as the reverse complement.
CAATTTTCAAATCGCAAAGGCTGAAATTGGGGGAAAAAAAAAAAGTTTCATGCACACACCTGGAGGAAATACAGTAACCTTTACTTGTTCTTCCTTAAAACCAGCAAAAGTCAATTTGCTGTTTTTTTCTGGCAAAAACCTTGTGAGCTACAGAGATCCATACAGTACATCTATTCATTTCAGTTAGAAAGAGAAGGAAAGACTCATTTAAACGTCAACAGTATCCTTTGTCGTGTTGGTCATACTATAGAACGTAGTAAAGCTTGTGTTTAGGGAACAATGCAGAAGATAACCTTCCCCCCAAAAAATCAAACGCTAAATCGCGGTCGCAATTTTGGTCCAAAAAAATTGCAATTAGATTATTTTCCAAAGTTGTTCTGCCCTAGTTTTACCATATATAGTGGTTTATTTTATTATAATTGTATAGAAGCTTTTGCTAGACCGTACCATTGGGATAGATATAACGTGTTCACAAGGGGCGCCAAAACCAACACTTGCAAAAACTTCCTCACAGGAGGTTAAATTTGTGTAACAAGCTGTAAACTAGTAAACTTTAGGAGAGGGTGCTTTGTTTTTTTTGTTTTTTTTTTTACTAATCTTTAGGCTCCAACCACAAGCCAAGCAGAGGACGCATGCAAAAGACTTTTGCATTGTTTCCGTAGTAACAAAGCCTGGTTTAAAAAAAAGAATGTGCCACCAAGTCATATGCATTTTTCATTGTGCCATGCTGTAACTGTTTGTCTTTTATTGAACCAATTTAAAATATTAATAGTTTAAATGTTATAAATTTATAACAAAGGAAGATAGATAATATGTACGTATGATGAAAAAGCCAAGTGACGCTCCCTCTTAGTAATTGTGTTGATGAGAATCCATTTCTGATTAGGCTCCACTTGCCAAGGTTTATATTTGGCTTTTGCGCATTCAATTTGCTTTACATTTAATACAGTGTCTTTCACCCAGTAACAGAACTGGCTGCCTGCCACCGAGGCTTTTGATTGGAATTGAATGCACAGTCATTTTCTCTAATATAAATCAATACTCTGCAAACCTGCCACAACACATTTTAGATGCTCACTATTGCTCGGTTGCAGTTTGGAGCACTAGTGAAACAGTCAAATTGTTGACACATTTCTGAGAAGGGAGATCAGTCTGTTTGTGAAATGTTGGAAAAACAAATCACTTAAGAACCACTCAGGCTTAATCATATTACCTGACTAAGTAAGAAGTTTCAGATCCACGCTGAACTCCAGAATATGTCTCCTACAAGAGGAAGGAACATGTGCCGGCTCACGGCTGTGGATGGCACTGCTGGTTTGTGTCAGCCCTTGTTTGGTTTGTCTCCTTTGGTGTTTACAGTCCTTCTCAAAATGTGATGAGGGTTAAATGGCTGTAATGGATTTTAAGAGGGGTGTATTACAAAGTTGACCAAATTATCAGACACTGGATTTCTGGCTGCACCCTTTGTGTTTCTCCCCGCTCCTTTCTTCTGTTTTTTTCTTTGTTTTTTTCGCTGCAACAACAGTATTGTTTGCATTAAGGGCCTGGCTGGAGTAAATGGAGCTGTTTTCAATTAGTTTTCAAAGTGCTTATCCCATTAAAGGTAATGACTTATTGATTTAACGACAGTGGCGCTTTTGGTGTGAAACGTGGTGCTATTATGACTCTCTCCTCTGTTGTTTGAAAGGGGCCAGTGATACAGAGCGCCGGGTGAACGCCTTCAGTCTCAGCTTTCCCATGACCGTCGAGCTTGTTGTTTTTGCAGTGTTCCCCGGGTCATTATTGAGTGGCATAAGTAACTCTGTGCTCGCAGGGCGGAGCAGGTGATTTTTCTCCTCCTGGCCTTTTGCCAGCGGTGTCAGCTGGGATCCAGGAGCCATCACAGAGGTGGGAGAGCCTGATGTCATTGTCAATGTTCCTGTGCGTCCCGCAAACCGCAGTGCAGAGGAAGCGATGGAGGGCCCCGTGCAAGCTAATGTGCCCGCTGCCTCCCCGTGGGTTCCACTTTGCCATGCAGCCATATGGCCCGCGCTCCTCCCCTCAGTAATCCCTCACCGGTGTCAGCATCCAACCCAGGAGGGCCACACTTTTGTGTTTGCTCCTTCTCACTCTGGCGCTCTGTCTGTCTCTCCCTCCCTCATCTTTCTCTTCCCCTCAGATTTTTCCTCTTCCTTCTTTGGCATTCTGCGTGTCTCCCTGTTGAACTCCTTTTGTTTGCCGTCTCATTCTTTCGGCGTGTGAAAGGTTGAACCATTGTTTTTTAACCTTGACAGAACTTTCAGAGGCCGAGCTGCTCATCGGTACAGTAATGTGCACCATGCTGAGATAATTGGCTTTCACTTATAACCCATCATTGGTGGTTGATACTCGCTAATGTACTCTGTGTCCTCGGTATCCTCAAAAAGAGTTTAAAATATCTTCACTGCTATTATGAGCCTGTAAAAATATCCTCCACTATCTTTTCACACTCACACAGACACAGTCGTACACATTTGAGTTCCTTTTCTGCTAATTGAGCTCAGCAGAAGTGACATCAGTGTTGTAAAAAATGACCCCGAGCAGAATGAGTTATTTAGCTTCCTTGTTCCACTGATCCCCTTTCTGCTGGAGTGCGGATACGTACTGGACCAGGAGGAAAGATGTGCAGGTGCTGACAGTCGCTGTTTCGAGTAATGAGACAAGTGATAAGTCAGCTAGCGACCTTGTCTTATTCCCTTTTGCTTTCTCTCGCTCATTTAAATCTGAAATATAAACTGTATGCACAACTGAGTCTGCAGAGGGAGAGAGGAGTTACATCTGTATCTTACTCTGTGACGGGAAACGCTTTCACAACCAAATCAAGCCACAACAGCTGGAACAATCACACATTCAACAATTAAGTGAAGACTATCTGTTTAAGCCTCGTATTTGTACAATGTTAAATGTTTTCACTTGGTTGATTACCATCTGATCATTGTTTGCATTATTCAATGGCTCTACATTCTTCAAATGTTTCACTGTGTTATTAGTTTAAAGCTTTTTAGATCTGTATCTCTTCGCCAGATTGGTATTTAAAAGGATGCATCAAAGGGAAGCAAAGTTGTTGACATTTTCAGGACTTGAGATGAGTGTTGGACAAAAGTCTGGCACATTACTGATGTAATGAAACATACATAAGGATGCATGCAGGGTGCGATTTGATTAGGGGGATGGAGGAGAACAACAGCTCCTTTATCCTGAATGTCATCCTCAGGTGGGACTACCCTGTCAATGATGTCAATGATTAAAAACCAGTTACAATAACAGGCAGGTTGTGACAGAGTTCTCTTACATGTATCGCCTACATTGCTGGCACAAACTTTCACCTGAACCAAACTGTTTGCAGGCATGTAGACGTAATCGGTCGCTATCCATGGTCCTGAAACTTAATGAGGACATCTCCCACATTGCAGATGTGGATGCTGCAGGGAATTAACTCTGTAAAGCCTGACGCATCAAAAAAAAAAAAAAAAAAGCCAGAATTTGTTTTATTTTTCAAACTGAGATGATAATGAAAATATTGCTTTATCATTTTGCAACTTTTTTAGAGAAGTTTTAAGATTATTTCTTTTAATTTTTTTTTATTTTTTTTCATTTTTTATCTTTTTTTTTTTCAGGCTTCTTTGTGCCTTTTTTAGAGACGACAGGACAGTGGATAAGGAAGGAAACAAGACGACAGTGGGGAACGACATGTGGGAAACAGGCCACAGGCTTGATTCAAGCCCGGGCCACCCGCTCGAGATTAAAACCACATGGGGTATGACCTAGACTGCTAGGCCATCCACGCCCATAAATATTAAATCTTTTGACCCATTAAATACTTACATTAAAAAAGGTAACAATTTTTATTATTCGTCCTGCAATTTCCTGAAAATTAGCAACGATTTTCTTGAAAAAAAAAAAAAAAGTGTTTGGATGATTTCATGAGAGCATCTATTTTGAAAAGAGCCAAAATATAATATCAGCTGCCTGTAGTAGAAGGATAATTTTTCATTTTTTGACAGGTTTTTGTGGAAATTATTTAACATCTTAATGCAATCAAGGTCTTTGAAACTCAAGTATTAAAAAATGATACGTTCAGCAATAAAGGGTTAAATGTTTCATGTCTTTTAGTCTGCATTAAAGATGCATGTTCAACTGTTTCGAACTCAAGGGGGCCTACAGTTAGCTTTAAAAAGAATTAGACCTCAATTGCTGCCCCCCCTGTTTTTCTTTTTCTTTCTTTTTTTTTGACGAATGGCACCGTGTATATATGTTCTCTTGGATTATTTTCAACAGAATCCAGGAACGCTAACAGTCACTAAACCTTTATGGATCAAGACCTGGTGTTACTCAAACAAAACAGCGATGACCTCTTATCACCAAAGACAAAATCAATAAAGAATGAAACTGCAGAGTTACCTCAGTGAGTTTGCTCTCTCTCATGACGACACTGATGTGTAATGGAAAGTTTTAAACTCAAAGTGAAGACGCCGAGATTCTTTTTTATATCTGATTGTCATTTCTAACTGCCTCTCGTGGCTTCTGGAGAAGTCGCTGTGAAAACTCGCAGCTTGTCGAGCACACATACAGTTATTGAACAGCTTGAGCCAGAGCTCACTGTCAGCCAGCGACTTGATTTCTGTTTCCCTGAGGAATGAAAATGAAATTATTAGAGAGTGATTGACGCAGCCTCAGAGTGTGCACGAGTTTTTTATCTGTATGAAGTCCATAAGAGCTATTTTCAAGCTCATGTAAATTTCATTTAATATAGTTAAATTTTGAGGGGGGGTTGGAACAGGTGAGTTAAGCTGCATAACAGCTTCAGTGTCTTGCATGAGCTGGGAAACAGGCTGTAATGGTTACACCTTAATCATTAGGGACACATGTAAGGGATGCCACCCAGGGGCTTGCAGTGTTGTGCCAGCTCAAAGTTCAGTTCACACCAATTAAAATGAACTAGTTCATGTTCATTTTTTTGCTACAAGTTCTATTTTTTAGTAGAGTCATCTGTGCTTCAATCCATATCCCTCGAGCTAATTCCCCCAACATATGAATCCCTGTATGCTGTCAGCACCACAGACAGAAAAACGATGTATCAGGATTTTTTGTTTGACAACATTAGAATCAGGATTATTTGTCAAGAAGGATTTTTTTTTCTGTTTTTCAAATTTAAATTCTTAATTTCAGTCTTTGATTATAAACCTGATTGGAAAAAAGTTTCCACTTTTTTCCAGCAGAGGCTGAAATGATTCTCTCTGACTGACGTGGCTCCTGATGTAGATGTTATCATCATCATTTAACTTTGTCACATGGTCTGGTGTTCAAAAAAGCAAACTAATCAGCACCCCAAAATTTGTAAAATCAAATCGAATCAATAGAATAGCGTATCATCCCAGCCATAAGAAAAAACGTGACCATATTATGTGAATTGTCTGTGGGATGAGCCACGCTAAATGCTCAAAGAGGTGTCGTAGTAGCTGTAGTAAATCAGAAGATCTGTTGTCGTAGATCACAGTGCTCGGCACGTCCCGTTACCTGGATCATTAGCAGCCGTTGACTGCCCCAGGAGTGAACTTTGCTTACATTCATGTTCATGAGTCAAAAACTGAGCGATTCGGTTCAAATCAAATCAAGTTTATTTATAAAGCACTTTTCATACATTAAAAGAAATGCAGCACAAAGTGCTATACATGTAAAAAAAAAAAAAAAAACAGTCCCCGCCCCCCCATTCAAACTCCACCCCAAAGCACCACCCACCCACACACACACACACATATATACACACACTCACACACACACACACACACACACACACATACATATGCACACACAATACATGATTTTAAATGTGTAGATAAAAAATCGTGTGGCTGAGTACAGAGGAGCCAGGTCAGGAAACGCCAGGAGGCCGACTGCACTGGGCGGCGTCCACAGTCTAAAGCCAGGACGCCTCCACCCGGGCATGCCTCGCTACAGGACCAGCAAGGGGCCCACTGCAGCAACACGCTGCTGCAGACCCCCACCTGGCCAAGACGACGCCCGCCACAGACAGAGACATCCCAGCCAGAGCCAACAGCGGCCCCCAGTGCAGGCAGCCCCCTGCTGAGGAAACACTGGAGGTGTTCATCATAGGAGCGTGTTCACCGTTCCTCAGGAAAAAATAAAAATAAAAATAAATAAAAAAAAAACACTGTTGGAATAATAATCTGAGCCTGTCCGTGGCAAAGAATTCTATTGGACATAAATGAAGCTGGATCATTTGCAGCAGAGGATTACTGTGAGCTTGTTTCACGTCTGCTGACTGAAAAAATGATCTGGAGCAATTCCAGAACTTTTTGTGCTGAGTCATTAAGACACTAAATGACGTAAACATTTGGCAAAGACTTAATAATAGCTGAAACGCTCCCTTTCAGCATCAGTTATGAGACAAATAATAGTTTGTCTCAGTTAGTTGAGTTACAGATAAATTTAGTTTTCATTTACCTGCAGGCTCTCGTACACAGGGGGAGGGATTGAAGAGATTCTGTTAACAGCCCCACTGCTCAGCATATGTGAGATTAAATGAACACTACTTTCCGCTGCACAGCGAAGGAGATGTCTCACGGTCTTTGTGGAGAGCCTGGTCGGAGCAGCAGCCAGGAGTTAGTCGGGCCAGAGGCCAACAGAGGACTGAGAACACGCTCCTATGATGCGAGCATGCAAGTTCTGGGCTGCTGTTTGGCGCGCTGCATTCACATTGCCCCAAGCTGTTAGTGGTTGGTGCAGGAGTACACCACCTAGTAATACAAACAGGAGGACAAAAGTAGTGTGAGATGTAGTCGAAGATCAGAAGGTCAGCTGAGAGTACAGCCACGAGGACGTGGTCCTCCCCCGGCTGATTCTTATAAACAGACGAGAGTTGGCTTTCTGTCAAAGACTTATTTTATGCAAATGGCAGATTGAGCTAGAACATTTCTAAAATAATATAACAGACTGATTCAAAACATGGTGCCGCACTTTGTAAGACATGTACACAACATGTGATACCGCACATGTGCCAAGTGTTTAATGCCATGTTGAGAAATCTTCGAAAAAAGAAAAGTTTGGATCAGCACCAAAAATTCAGAACTTTACTCCTGGATTATGAAATAACAGGTCACATATATGAAAAATGTATTAACTGGTTTTCTAGATCATATAGATTCAACAGGAGAAATCCACATTATGGAAGAAGACCTCAAGGCCGTGGAATATTACATACGCTTACTGTGACCCTCCTCTGTAATGTGAAAGAACCTATATCACACATTCATAAAGGAGTATAAAGAAGTAATGATTTTTTACTTCAAAACAACTCTTACAGAGAACAGAATCTAATCTGTCTCTGTGTTTTGATTCATTGAAGTTTCACAGCCAGAGGCAGAAAAAGAAAAAAATCCCACCCGGGATGATTATCTGTTGGATGATACTAACCATCGTTCAAGAGGACCCACTGTTTGGAGATAATTACCTGGTTAATAAATGAAGTGAATTGCCTGGTTAATTTTGCATGCCAACCTCAGGTTTCATGTGACAGCATAAACAGAAAACCTCCAGTTTCCCCATTATTGAGATGTCAGCGTATGCTGCAGAGCCACAGAGATGAAGTAACTAATTCAATCATCAAAACTAATACACTGCTCATGACCTTTACTTTTAATTCTATTAGAGGACAAAAACTTGGGATAGATAGATAGATCAAGTTGCCTCCAAGAGTCTAAATTAGTCTTACCTTTGCTGAATTTAATGAAGGTGGTCAAATGCAAATGCGGTACCGTGGGCTGCGTGAGGGTGTGCTCTGTTGTCTGTCTAGCGTGGTGCGATGATGGATAGGGCTGCCAGCAGACTGGGGTTTCACTAATACTGGAGCCTCAGTAGAAGGAAGGGGAGGGATGCATTAATGGATGTGTGAGTTTTGGTGTGTGTATGTACCTGAATGTTCAAGTTGGATGTGTGCGCTTGGCTGCAGGTATTTGGAGTAGGAATGTGTGAGAGTGGCTGTATTCACGAGTTTAAGAGAGAGCTTGATTTCCTCAACATCTCGAGCCAAGTCTTACCAAAAGATCAGTTTAATTAGAGACTTGGAAAGAGTAATGTTTGACCCAATCTTGAAGAAAAAAAAAAAGTTCTCATTTCGATGACGATTTTGCTAAGACTTGGCCTCTAGCTTTGTCTTTGTCCTCAGTGGCTCAAGTCATCGCATTATCTGGGTTAGTGTAACAAGCTAGTATGTCTTTTGCGAATCCATTGTCCACCACTAACTAACTTTCAACTAGTGCAAGTTTACTACAGATGACCGCTGGTTTCTCAAACTATATCTTCTTTTTTAGTTAAGCAAAGTTAAGCAAAGTTGTTCTACCACTGAGCGTGCTTTGGTTACAGTACCTTGGCTGAAGGATAGGGTTGCAAAAGAGTGATAAATTTCAAGACAGTGTCCTAAAAATTTCCACGAGTGTTTTAGTTCAGGGATATTGTAATTTATCAGGGTTTTGTTGCTGTCAACTTAAATTAATTTTCCTAAAAAAAATCTGGATAATTATGGATTTATTTTTTTCTTCTGATCACCTTGAACAAGGTTTTCAAATGGGATCTTGGTTGAATCATCATGACTAAAGGCTAATTCAACAATGTACCATGATTCACATGAGCTAGCAATTTCCAGCACGTTCGATAGTTTATAGCTAATAGTTTATAGTTGATCTTTATTTCATTCATGTTGTTATATATAAATATATAAATATATACATGCAATACACATTAAAAAAAAATCTGAACTGAATGAAAAGGAGCAGAAAGAAGAATAATTGTAGTGCATCTGCCCCTTCTCTTACAAAACATTAACTAAACATTTGATAAAACACTCACAAAAGAAGTAACATTTGGCCAGCGTGCCTAGTAACCTCCTGTTGGATCAGTCTTGGAGAAAAACAAATAGCAAAACGATTCACAAACATAAAACTAAAGTTCCACCTAAACAACAAAAACAAACAAAAAAAACAACAGAAACCGATTCACTAATGTACTGCATTTCCATTTAGACCACATTTCTGGATTTGGGGTCTAGAAGTCATGCCAGAGTGAGTTTTCATGATAGTGCTGAGGTAAATATATAACTGATGGTGTGGTTTAACTTTAAGGAGTTCACACAAAATGTGACAAGTTTTAGAGGCTAGCTACAGCAAAGATTTATGCCTACATTCATGACAGTTAGACTCAGGAATAAAAATTCATTTATGATGTTGTTTAAAACTATAGCATTGGACATGTTTGCATGCATGTCTGCTCACAACAAACCAAAATGACTAATATTAATACATGCATATGACCAGGTAACTGTAGTGATTGTACATTCCTGAAAATTCCCATGGAAAGTTTCCAATTTTGAATATTCTTGAAATTTTCCTCCCCTACTTAACAGGGTAAAATAGTCACTTCTACAGTAAGTACAAGCATGCTTTTAGAGGGTTTTAGACACGGACATTACATTTTTGCACAGTTGTTTCAATTGGGAAAGGGTTACTGTGTCCCAGTGAACACCCAGAGTCCAACCTCCGGCATTTCTACCTGTTTTGTTGTTTCCTGTATAACAGATCCCTCCGTGTTTGGTGCGAGCGGTTTCTGCTGCACAAAATCACTGCTGTAGGGGTAATTTCTGCCCTAAACCTTGTGATAGGACCCAACTTGTTCCATCCTGGAGTATCACTTTAAACCCTGTTTCCACCAAGTGGTTCAGTTCAGTTCAGTTCGTCCCGGCACAGCAAATAGTATGTGACATTTCCTTTGAGTAAAACCCATACCCGTCACACTTTTAACCTTCTGTCAGGGTGCCAGGCTTACTGATTTGACCCCAAGAAGACGTAGCAAGAATAACAAAACAGTTTGTTGATTGGTTGAAAGAATTGTTCCGTCCTGTGTCACAGCGGTAATAAAGAACAACACATAACCCTGCCATGTTTGAATCTCCAGCTGACTTTGTGAAGATAACTTTTTTTTTTTTGTTTGAGAAATGGTGACTTGAAGCACAGTAAAACTGCTGTCTAAACAAAATTGTGTCACGTTTTTCTTCATTGTTGGATTTATAAGCGGGTTACACTGTGTCACACTGCTATGCCATCACGCTATTACGTAGCTGACGCGGCTATGAGCATCTGGCTTACAGGCCATCTAACAAACAGGGTTTGGTGAAAACAAGGCTTTAATGTCTTTGGAGTTAGACCAGCATTAGACCAATCATCTTTATGAAATGTAAAGACAAAGTGAGTGACAGTTACGAAACAAAAACTGAGTAAAGACCAAAGTGTTGGACTACACATGTGTCCTTTATTCCTATCATCAGACTCCATGCTGATTGGATGAACCATATTGCTTCCCGACACAGCTGCAGCTCTGACAGCCATCTTATATTACTCCGCTGATGTCGTCTCAAACGGTCATAGTCGTAAAACTTTCATTTTACAGACTTGAAATTGCTTAAGAGTGTAAGTATGCAACGTCCCAACTCAAGATGGCCAATCTGGGCAGCTGCTACTTTGAGAGCTGTTGCGTTACGACTCTGCGGAGTGTAAACAGCAGTATATATCTGCACCGGTGTGTGTGTCTGTGTGTATGTGTGTGTGATTGAAAGCCTCGGCAGCACACCTGCTAGGCTTGGACCAGCAGTGTCTCCGGACCTCATATCCCATTCAGGCGAGCTCCTGAGCAGAACAGGAGCATATGGTCGAAGAAAAAAAGAGTTCTGCCTTTCCTTTGTGCCACCGTTTTACAGAAGGCCCATATACCCTCAGCACTCCCTGGAAAGCTGTTCCTTCTTCGTCTTCTTTCCCACAGCACTTTGCCCCTGTCTGTCTGCGACACCTCATCTGTGGTGGCTTCGGCGGGGTTCATCATCTGACATGTGAATATAGACACCCTGGGAGCGAACTGAGTGGGATGAACTATCTCCACTCTGCTACAATAACTGACTCCAATATGTAATTTATTTCAAGCGCCAGTGTCTTTTGGTATTGATGCTGAATCTGTCTCGTTTGAGATTATTCTGAGAAGCACAGATATTGGGGTTGAATAAAAACATCACATTTAGAGGAGAGAATAGAAGCATAATATCTCTGCAGGAGCGTTCATTTAAAGCGAGGCGGAGGAGGATTTACTTCTGCATGAGGGACGGTAGGATTGTTGCACTCCTATGTGCTGTTCACTATTGATGTGTTTTCTCATCGATGCAGAGATTTGGGTTGAAGGAGCGCCTCCACTCTGGAGGAACACCTGTTTCAGCCTCCCTCCAGATGGTTAGCAAATCTAAATGCATTTTATATGATGTCACACTAATCTGAATATAGGATGGCGTGCACATCAAAACCTATGCCTTAGGTGGTGACGCGGGCATCCATATGCCATCATACATGGAACATGTTTACAGTAATGCTATTTTATGGCAGTATGTTGCCTGCACAGACGGTGTAACTAAGGCAGAAGGAAGTCAAACATATAAGGAGAAGACTTTTTCATTTTACACCTAATCACCCCAGAAATGTGCTAAGATATCTTTTTGGGTTTTTCTCTAAATTACTCTGATTTATCCCTACATCGTATATTTTGGTACCATATGCCGTAACGGTGTCGAGTGTTTCGGAAAGTTGCACAGGCCTCTGATATATTTTCCGGCTGTATTCCAGCACACAGAGCAAAAACTACAATGGGCTAAAAGCTGTGAGAAATGGCGATGCAGTAGAGCCTAGAGCTCTCACTCTGATGCTTTCTCCAAGTGCTCGGTGAAATATTTCTGCAGAAAGAGCTGCCTTACAGCTGCAATTAGATGACCGTGCTGCAAACCATCTTGTATGTGCTTATACAGGAACCAGAGTTGTTTGCATCAGAATAAGGGGCACTTTTCCCATGAATGTAGAATTTTCATTGCTGCTTCTTTATGAGGAAAAGGTGTGAACCTCTTCAAGCTTTTTTTAAAGGCAGACTTTCTGCATGGATCCTCACAGGTTGTGTTGAAAAGAGCTGCAAGCTTGCATATAAATCATAGACGAGCAAAAGCCCAGACGATGACACAGTGATTGATTGATGCACCCACGGACACGTTGTTACAGCCTCCAGGCACGGTGATGCAGCCGTTTCAGTTTTACGTTGGGTCACTGTGTTTAATACTCATTATCTTTCTTAAAAGCACATCCAGCTTGATGCCGTGAAAAATACACATTATCCAATCAGAGGCAGCGTTAATGGCTGCACATAAACATGCGCACTTACATATAGGCCAGGGCTTTGATCACTGCTCCTCCTTCATCATCCGCAGCCTTTGCGTGACATCCCCCTGTGTGATATGTTACCAAGGAGCCAATGCCCTGGCTTCATAGGTTCACATGTATATTTAATGTCCTCTCTGGTGCATTAGAGAGCGGTACAGCTGAGCAACCAACTTCTTGTCGGTTCACAATGTCCACATGTGTTAGCAAAGATTTCTGTGCATTAGCTTGGGAATAGCTACACAGGATATTCACGTGGGTATGTTTTCCACATTTGCTTATAAATTATTAAAGATGTGTAACATATTCCATAAAGTGTATTTTTAGATCAGTCTCTCTTCCTTTGCGTGTGTGTTTAGCTGAGCTGAGTATGTGTCTCCTGTTTTTGTCTTATATGTGTATATAAAAATGTGTTTGAGTGTATAAGTAGCCCCAGCCCCTGTGATCCATCCTCCTCTGCACCAGGGTTAAAGCCGCACACTCAGGGCACAGGGGCTGCAGGAGGGAAAGCGCGGGTGGGCGGCTCATTAGACAGCACTCCCCGCGGAGTGTGAAGGAGAAAAACACCCATTAGCAAAACAAACGATGTGCCCATCGCTCACACAAACACGCCAATTGTTTACTGAGAGCCAGGCGGCCGAGCCCATCGGCAACCTGTGCCTGCTGGGGGCTTCCTGTCAGAGTACTTCCGGGGTCAGGCGTGCAGTAACACATGGGAGGTTTATTCGAATTATATAGGGTGCTTTATGAATGCCTGTGGTTTGTTTACTGTAAGAGTGTAAAGAGGGGTTTTTTATTTTCATTTTTTAAAATTCTGTGTCATATTTTTTTTTACCTTTGTTGGCTAAGCACAGCTGAAGTGAAGAAAGGATGAGGCTTGATAATTGGACAAAGGGCAGTTGCTGTAATGACCAGGCCTAATTTGACCACGTCTGGTTGTTGAGTTGACATTTTTAAATGTCCTTTTTGTCCAGAAATCAAAGCAATTAAAGTCAAATTGATGCAAAATAACAGCCCATCTTCAGATTTGAGGATCTTGCTTTGTTTGATCGATCAGTCACTTTGCTCAAACGCTCAACATAAGTCGCCTAAAGAGACACTTCATCACCGTTAAGACAGTAATATGAAAATCTTACTTCTGTCTCAGTGTGTGTATGTGTGTGTGTATGTGCACTGAAGCTCATCCCTGTGTGTGAGCATCAGGCTTGGGCGTAGCCTCCTGGGTAATTAGTGTATGAAGCAGGTTCGTCTCTCTGACCCCTGACCCCCAGGAGTTATCTTCCAACACTTACCTCCCCCGTCCCCTCCTGCCCTCCACGTCGGCGCTGTCATCTCCTCATGACTGTCAGCCAAGAAAAAGACCAAACAGCATTTGATCCGCGGGTAGCAGCTCCACTGCTAATTTGCTATTATGTGTTATCTTGCAGTCATTTGTTTGGCTGACTGACGACACAGTGTGTGTTACGGTCTGCTGGCTCGGTCTGCGGAGTCCTCCTGCCGTCAGGTGAATGATGGAGATAATTTTCATCAGATGAGAATCAGGCCAGGCATCACTCCTCATCTTTTTTTCTTTTTTCCTCCTGGTTTGTTGTTTAGCCAGATTTATTTTTGGTTTACTTCCACTCTTGCGTCTCACATGGACTCACCAAACCCTGATCCCCCCCCTCCCTCCCTCCCTCCTCTCTGTGCTGTGGTCCCTATCACAACTCTTGCAGATGACTAGTTTGCAAGCTTACACGAGATGGTGGGAGGTTTGTCTCTTCCCTCTCTTGTCCCTGTGTCTCGCTACAGCCGGATAATTAGCTGCCGACTGTCAGATAATTAGCCAGGCTGCATCTAATTTTGGTCACAACCTCGGACGATAATGGTCAAATGAAATCAATGGTGTACAGGAATGCGTGGGATTAGCTAAGCAGCATGTGCTCAATTAGCTCATTCCAAATTGTCCATCCAGATTAATGACTTAGTATCTTTGTGTTAATGGCTACAGTCACATCACAGAGTCTATATATTTCTTAATATCTGAAATATAAATGAACGGGAGTTGTATTTATTCAATGCGTCTTCTCCCTGTTTGCAAGGGGCTTCCTCGCTCTTTAAAGCAGCCTTGTTATTGTTATATATCTCAAGCTGTGTCACCTACTGATACCAGCCGGGGTGTTGAGTAAGAAGAAATAGATAATAATGAGAGCCATTGTGTGGCTTCCTTTTGCTGGCGTTGGTTTTTCAACCAAACACACTCCTGCACAGGTCGTCGGAAAAATATTGCAGGAGCTTCCTAAGTTGAGCATTTTATCAAGAAAATGATCCCGACCAAGACATCCAGGTTGCCTGGAAGTGCCATTAAGTTGAGAAGCAAGTGTAATAGTCAGGTGTGACTGAGGAAGTACCCCACCTTCAAACCCCCACTGACACCTCCCAGTGCCAGCCAGGGATTTGGGTTAATGCAGAGTTATAAAGACATTCAGCAGAAACGGAGGATTGGAGGCGTAGATCATCATGATGCACCTCTGTGTGATGACAGCCGTACTGCATGTGACAGTAAATCCTCCGTACTTATGCATCATTTCCTATTTCTGGCTTAATGACGACTGGGGGGACGTATCGGCAGTTGTGCAACAGTTTCTGCTGGAGCATCATTCTCTCTGAGGGCTAACGCAGTGAGCTCTGAGGTGCAACGACACAAAAAGCCCGCTGTCAGCAGCACTGGTGGCGTACTTTTATTGGCCTCCATAAGCAAACCCTTTTAGTGCTTTCTTTGATTTATTTTTTTTAGCCAAGGTTTTATGATATTATCTCTAATAATTTCTAAACAGTTATTATTGGAATTGTTAAGTTTATTTTTGGTTGCAGCTACCAGAGGCCTCTCTGGGCCCTGCAAACCAACCAAAGCAGTACCTGTGTTTAAAACGAGAGAAACTCCCTTTAACCCCTCTTCACCCTTTTAGACAAACATTGTCCAAGTCCACCATGACATATTTTTACACTGTTCCATACTGTGGAGCATTTCTATTTTTAAATAATTTAAATTTGCTCTCCATCAGCATATCCCTTGTATCTCAAGTTTAAATAGCACATATAGACTTATGTCTTAACTACTACAATAAAAAGCTTAAAGAGACTGGGAAAAAGTCTCACTTTTAGATATATGTCCAATCCATAGTTTAAATTTAGATTACCAGCACCAAAATAAGTTATTTCTAAATTTTATTTCTTAGCTCTCTGAACCAGGTCAGACAGCACTAGACTTATTTACAGCATGGCGAAGTCTTTATGACAACACCACGCCAGCTGACGGAGTTTAGCAGTGAGGAGATAGATCTGTGTTTTTCTCTGCTGAAAACAATTTCTTGGATTAATTTTGTAGTGAAGGTGGACACAGGAGCTGTGCTGTCAGACAGAAAAAGGACAGAAGAGCAGAAGAAAGCTGAACAGGAAGTGATAGAGCATTGGCTAAGACACAGCCTAAACTGTTTGTGATAATGTTCATTCCAACCCACATGCAGCAGTTATTCTGCAGTGGTCTGTTCAAACTTGAGAGTCGATCAATAAAATGAAAATTGAGGTTACGTCAGCTCTACTTGGTAGATGACTGGCAGGACATGACCGGGATTCACTAACATTACGCATTACGGACACATCTCAAAGCACTGGGCTTTGAGTAAGGCTAAATATGTAGCCGGCCACTAAACTACGGTATAAACATGCAAAGTTTGCTTGTTGTTGTGTTTCAAACCGTAGTGCTACGTAACTGTTAGTAAATACATCACTTCAAGTTGTCTTGAACAAAGAAAAGTAGGGTTAAAATAAAGACCCAATCTACTTTCATTTCTAAAAACAAACAAAACAACCAAAAAAAAAAACCCATACACCTTAAGAGTCAAATCATCACAACAGTTTGTGCACAATTCTGGATCATATGCGTCACTGCAATCCAATTAAAACAGATAGTCCTCACAGTCCCTTAAAAGTTAAAAAACAGATAAGAAAATTGTCGTTTGGAATCACAGGAAAACTTGTTTGTACACAACTTTTGGCTTAACTTTATAGTTTTGTCAGATATAGTGATTTTTGTAACCTTAAAAAAAGGGGGAAGGAAATAAAATCAGTGCAACATTTGCAAAGAGACAACAATAACATCAAAACAAAGTATTTATAGTAATGCAATCAAATATCTAAGTGTGCCAGATACTTGTGAACACATGTACAAGCCTACAGTCATCCATAAAAATTGCTTTCAAAGATAGAATATATATATATATATATATATATATATATATATATATATATATATATATATATATATATATATATATATATATATATATATTGCGCTGAGTTGAAACTTCAGAATAGAGGAATACAAATGACTTCAAACTTCACTGCATATTTCAGTCTAGAAAGTGCTGCAAATACCCCTGGTCTTGTCTATGGAAATTTTTGTTATGTACGCTTCATTGTGTAATTTTTACAAACCCATCATTGCAATGAAAAAGTGCTCTGAGATGTGTTAAATCTGTGAAATATAAATTTAACTTCCCAGATTTTATATGCAAAAAGAATGATTGATCTATCTCGTCTGGTTTCAAATCTGCCCCAGATGAAAATGTAGTGCCTGCCCTGCGCTGGGCTCTATAGGGTTAAATAACTTGTTAACTCACTACTGTAAGCATCCATCACAGTCTGAAGGCTGCCTTTAACTTCTACTTAATCTACAGCACTCATATCATTGTTCACACTGCTTTCCTTTGTAATATGAGATTATTATCGACATTTCAGGAGCACCACCCTCTGGCTTCTCCTCCAAATACTTTGAAACAGAGTGGCCTAACTTTTTCTCTGTGTTTACATTTTAACTTCCACTGGAGACAGTAGTGTTGTTACCACAGATGTAAGTTCTAGTACATAAAATCATCCAAAGTAGATAGTGTTTTCTGTTAAATTGGATGGAACAGGACCAGGCGTCTCATCCAAATTCCTGTCATCTCCAGAAGCCCAGAGGGTCTCATTTGAGGGCCATATCCCCCCTTCAGGCTTCCTGCGACTTCACCATTTCTGAGGAAGAGGGGGGATGCTGTTGTGCACAGATCTCTTCACGTGCTCCAGTGCTTATACACCTGAGTGTGTTGTGTGTTTTCCAAACTCACTCATGCACTTTGTTCCTTCGTGTTTTGCAGGGGAACTTTGTGCGACATTAGTATTCCAACAACATCGCAGGGGTCATGCGATCTACGCCCTGCTCCTTCCCAGCAGTGCATCTCGTTACCCCCCCTCCCTATTCCTTCCTCCCCCCCTTTCCTTCCTTTCTCCATTTTGTGGGCTGCAGCACTGCATTAACTACAGGCACGAGGAACAAATAAAAATAGATGAGCAAAGTTGTGAGATGTGAGCCCTCGGGGACGCACTGTACATTTTCTGGAGCGGCCCTTCTCGTCAAAGAATATTACCCCCCCTCCTCACCCCACCTCAGCCCTCCCATCTTTAGATCAAGGCAGTAATTCAATTGGGGATAGACAAGAGCAGGATTTCCTTGATGCTTTTTTTCCTTTCCTTATAAACGGGTTGTCTGCCTGTCAGCATTGATAATGCTAGCTGGAGCACACTGTGGCTAACTCTTCCCAACCGGTGCTGCCATCCTCCATCCCGCCCCGGCATTCAGGAGCTCCTCCATGATTTACTCTACGCCTGTCTGCCCATCTGGCTTCTCTCTCATTGGCTCGTCTCGTCGCTCTCCCGCTGATCTGTTTTTCTGTTTGACAATCTAAGCATTGTCCATCTGATACGTCTGTGCGTCCAGAGCTATCTTTCCATCTGTGGAGCAGGGATTGAAATGTGATCTGACGGCCGGCTGGATTCACTGTACTCCTTCTTACAGTCACTCCTGATCTCTGCCTCTCTGGTTAAATATCCGAGCTGGTCCATTCTCTATCCGACCTATGTAATGATCAGAAATAAGCTGATCAGCTGTAGCAGGTAGTCTGAAGCTATTCCCATCATCAGACAGCTAACAAGGCCCCACATAAGTAAGTGATGTACCGCCTGACAGGTGAGATCGACCAAAAACCTCAACGCACAGTGTGGTCGGTTCCCTCTGAGAGCTTCATCTTTAAGATTTTATTCTGACAGCTTCCTGACATTCTTGACTTCAGAAGTGTGTTTCCGCCTCAGACACGCTGTTATCATTTCCAGAATGTTCAACATCATGCTAATTGATGTCAGGGGAATGTGACAAGGTGCTGCGAACATCATAGTTGCGCTTAAACTGGCTCGACTCTAAATTTGTCAGTTTAATCCAGTGTAAAGATCAAGCAGGGTTCATACGAAGGATAGGGACGAGTGATCCGCTATCAGCCCAGGGTTCAGTGGTTAGTTGGCTTTGAGGTGGATAATTATTTGTTGCATTGCCTGGACAGGATAACATTTCACTTAGCAGGGAGAAATACAGTCCATTCCTGGAAGAACACGAGATAGGAATGCTTCTGTGCAATGCTGCCATACTGATAAGAATGTGTGGAATCTATTGACAAGGTCTCGAAAGAATGTATCGGTATCCCTGATGAAACGTAACAGAGGACATTATTGAGGAGTTCTTACTTTTTAGCATTTAACCCTTTCAGACCTAAGACGTCTGCTAAAAAGGCCCTGCAAGACTTAAGCATAAGATGTGTACAATCTCTGAAAATCTAAAGGTTTTCTGGGAAAAATAATCTGAGTTGTCAAAGTTTACAAAAATATTTATGTCTTAGCCTCTGGAGCAGATTTAAACCAAAACTTTTTGACAGTTCACACTTTGTCCTTCATTTATTGGAACATCCTTTTTTTTGCCCCTGGTGTATTTCAGCAAATCACAGCACATCTTACTTGTCACATGTCTTAAAAATGATGACACTGTCTGAATTGGTCTACCTATTTCATCCAGTCTTAAAGGTATATATGCATAAATGCTGCATCCAGTCTTAATTTACAGTTGAAGTTCTTCAGGTTGCAGCCCTCTCCTTTTCTTCACCAAACAAACAGTTGAGGCCAAAATTATTAGCCCCCCAGGAATTATGTAACTTTTTTCTAAAATGCTGCCCAGTGTTTGCAGCATTGATGAAACTTGATATAATCAAACATTCACAAGTGCTTTTTAGTAGCTTGATGCTGATGAGACTAAACTGGGACTGTTTGAGCACAAGGATGTAGCTTATATTTGGTGAAGAAAAGGAGAGGCCTTCAACCCTAAGAACACAGTTCCCACAGTCAAACATGGTGGTGGGAACATCATGCTGTGGGGCTGTTTTGCAGCCTTGAGTATAGGGAACCTTGTTCAGGTGCATGGCATCATGAACAAAGAAAGTTATGTTGAGATTCTGAGGGATAACATGAAGAAATCTGCCCATAGTCTAGGCTTAGGTCGTCGCTAGGTCTTCCAAAAAGACATTGACTCAAAGCTTTCATCAAAGTTGGTTCAACAGTTCCCAAAGGACACTAACACCAAGGTCCTGGAGTGACTCACACAGGGGATCTCAATCCTTTTGAGAATCTGTGGCAGGTGCTCAAAGTGAATATCCATGTTCGGAAACCACAAAATTTGGACCAGCTGGAACAATTTGCAATGGAAGAATGAGCAAAATTCCCTCAGGAGACCTGTGCCAACCTAGTAAAGAACTACTATGAGAGGTTGCAGTCAGTTGTGGCACAGAAAGAGTACACTATTGGCTATTAACGGCCGGGAAGCTAATCATTTTGGACATCTCATTTTTGCTGTTTTTTCTGTTTCAACTCAGTGCATCAATAAAATATCTTAAACTAACTTAATGGAAATTATGTATTCGTTATTTTGGAAACAGATACACTTTGAACACTTGTTTTTTATGGTCATTTCCATGGAGAAATCAGGAGTTTTGTCTGATTTTATAAGAGGGGCTAATAGTTTTGGCCTCAACTGTAATGGTAATCTCTGCAGTTTGGGTAAACTTGACCAAACATTATGAAAATCTGTTTAATTGTATGCATGCAAAAGTGCGAAATACTGCAGTCCATTACATTGGCTGAAATAAATAAATAAATAAATTAATTAATTAATTAATTAATTAAAAAAAAAAAAAAAAATTGACAAGCCGTCAACAGTTTTGTAGATCTCTTGTTAAGATATCTTTGTACAGCTGTTCATAACAGTCAGCCAAAAGCCTGGTCTCAGGTGACTGGTCGCACTGTAGACAGTGGCCAATGAATGTAAGAGAGTCTTTGGAGTAAGAGATGCATGTAGGTTTTATCCAAATGCCACCAAATCCAAATCAGTGTATCACAACACTTTACAGCAGCCACACTAAAGCAGTGTACTCCCCCTTCCTGGTTTACAGGATACCGCAGAAATGACAGGTCCCAATCCTTTAAGGGCCCCTCTCTCAAAGGGTATTTCTTCTTGCTCTTGGTTAATGAAACACACTCATTAGGTTCAGGAACAAAAAATACTTGGTTGAGTTCAAGAAACCAAAAAAAATAAATAAATAAATAAAATAAACTAGAAAAGCACTCAGAGTGCGAACCTCCACCAAGCATATTGTGATTATCACTTTAGTCCTACTTTAATGTTATACTCCCTTTCAGCAGACTGTCTGCTACAATTAGGTGTTAGTTGCAGGTTTGTATGATAATTTGTTTCCTGACAGTGTTGAAAATTATGATGACCCAGTACATATTTCATATTCCAGATCTTAGTATCCAGAATAATGGCAGGAATTGGAACGTACTTTAACATCTGTCAGAAATTATGGTGACCTTATCTTGTGTTGTTTTGCAAAGCAATCTGACCATTTATAGTGAAGTTATATACACATATGATGAAAACGGCCCAATCTAACAATGATAAAGAATCCTTTTAAAAAAAAAGCCAGGATCCAGATGCTGATCTGGATCATCTCCAAAATTTAATCACTTCTTTCTTATCACATTTTGACTGTTTCCTGAAAATTTCATCAAGATCTGTCCGTTACTTTTTGAGTTAAGTTGTTCACAGACAAACAGATGAACAAACAGACACTGTTTGTGGCTTTTTTTTGTTTCACACTGAAACAAAAGGCTCAAAGAAATTCAGAAATTCAGAATTCCTCCATCCATTATTCAACCCAGCGTCTCAAATTCAATCAAGGGAAAGGTTGGCTAATAATGTCAGACTATTAAGAAAAAACAAATCTAGTCTTAACCGTGTGGAAGTGGATGTTTTATTAGATAGGTTCTCCGAGTGGAGCACAGATCCAAAACAAAACCGAAGAACAAGATGGAGAGAGCAGGAGTAATAGGCTGCATCAGAGTGGTGAGGGAGCTAATGCCTCTCGAGACTGTTTGTGAGTGAGGGAGGCCTTTGGATGGCGAGCTGCCTTCAGTATGTGCATTACTCAGCCACATAAATCTGGGAGCCCCCGCCTCGCCTGCCTGCTTTGGTTTGGCTTTAATTACCTGAGCTATCCTGCACTCACCACCAGCACTTCCCTAATGGGGCTGCCTCGCTTGGGCATCACTCACACTCAGTCTGGCCAGCTGGCAGGATGGCCTGGGGGGGGGAGCCTGGCCCTCCTATTATAACTCCAAGTCTGTGCCCTAACACACCTGTAGTCTGCATGTGTGTGTGTGCATGTGTGTGTGTGTGTGTGCTTGTATGCGTGGCTGTCCATCTTCTCAGCTGTCACACAAACTAACTTCTGCAAGAGGCAAACAGAGCGTTCACATTCCTCATTTGAACAAAACCTTAAAATATTAACTGCTGCTTTTATCTGAGCTTGTGCTGACCATGACCAACCACTAATTTGGTCCGCCATTACCCCATTAAGTTCCAGGTTCGTTACGTGTCCTTAGGGGCTTTTGCTGTCAGTCAGGGACATGTCAGGGAAGCTTCACTTCTTGTCAGGAGCCTGAGCTTTTATTCTCTCTGTCTACAGCTGGATAACAATGTGCCAAGAGCTTTCAGCACTGACTTAAAATGCATCAACCTTTTTTTTGTTCCCTCACGTGAAAAGACACAGAGAAGACTTGGTATGAGCTCCTCGCACCCCAACTGCCATTGAATGTCTCACAGTGACCTTGGAGATTATTGCTATACTAGACAGAAAAAATGCTATATGTTTGTCAAGAGCTGTCTGTCATCAATGAGCTTTTGTGTTGGCTATCGATCGGCTCCTGGGCAGGACACCGGGGTTGATGGATGCACAACAAACAGACTCTGCATCGCCAGCAAGCGGCCCGGCCAGCGAGCCCCCCCACCCCCCCACCCATGATGGGATGTCAAGTCCAGGAGGCTGCCGCTCACCCCTCAGGCTCTCACTTTCTCCCTTCTGTGAATTCACCCAAGTGTTGGCCCCGCCCTGACATCAGCCTGATGCAGAACGGGGCTGCCTCGCTAAATGGCGGTTCATTAGTAAACATGAAGTGGATTACTGTAGTTTAGCCCTGCTGCCCATGCGTCGATAACCGGCCCTGATTGCTCTGTAAAATGTAGCGATCTGCTAGTGAGAGCTGTGCCACTGTATCTGCAGCATGCACATATAAAGATAATGGCACAATTCCCCTATCAGTTGACCTGGTTTCTCTTCAGTTAGCGAGCCTCAGCCCCCAGGGTGCAATTGAGAGCGCCTTGGTCCGATACTGGATACAACTGAAATGCCAAGCGCAATGCAACAATCATTATTCCCTGTGATTCTGGCCATTTTTTAGGAAGTGAGCTACCACTGCTACATTATTCAGCCTCTGCCTCACAGACGAGAGAGAATGACATTAAAGTTAATATTCCAGCCGGTGTTGTTGCATGCACAAAGAAGCTGTATTGTTATGTGTTTGTGTAGTAAGTAGCTAAATACGTTCAGATGGAAAATCAGCTGTTGTGAAGTGTTTGCTTGTGCCTCTTGGTTGGGTTGAACCCTGTATAGCTCTGGTTTGATATGATATGATATGATATGAGGTCAGTCTGACTAAATCTGCTTTGATATTTAAGTGACCCTTCTGTGAGTCTTAATTTTCAGGTAAAGAATTTACACCATCAACACCATCAGGCTCTAAACCCAGATGTGAGAATGAGCTTCCCGGTCTCTTTTAACTGCTGGCAAAAGCTAAAAACCTTAAGCACATAGGTCAGCTCCTAGCTTTTAGCGGCTAAAAATGTGTCACTAACTAGTTGATTGATTAATGAAAAATGTTAATTTTGAAAAATATCAAAGAAAATAATAAGCAAAGGATTGAAAAATATCAACAGAAAACAGAAAGTCAGATCATAGAACTTGAGCCTTTTGCAAACAATCCAAAAAGAAAACAAAAACAAACTGTTATACTCGAATCCTAACCAAGCTTGTAGAGGCAATATTTACATTTATAATCATAGTTTTTTGAACAGCATCATTCATCTTAGAGTATCTGTCAACCAAACAAAAAAAATGTCCCCACCCTCTTACTTGGCCCCTTACTTAGACTGCAAATAATCTGTAATTTTATATCTGTAGTCCAAAAATGGTGGAAAATGATGTGTTAATGTTGACTAGAAAAGACTATGGCTGATGCTAAATTGACTACCTGGATATAAACAAGCACATACAACAGATAGCATCTCGTACAACAGTGTGTTTTTTCTTACTTTCAGCATTTTACCCTTTTTGACCTAAGACGCCTGCTAAAACACCCTTAAAGATTTAAGCATATATAGTGCACGATATCTAAAACAAAAACAAAAAAATCAGTTGTCAAAGTTCACTACAATCTTTATATCTCAGCCTCTGGTGGAAGATTGAAACAAAAACTTTTTGATAGTTCAGAACTTTGTCCTTAAGTTATTGTAACATCCCTGCTTTTCCTCTTGTGTATTTCAGCAAATCACACAACTATAGACCAAAAGTGCTGGAAATTGTTGTGTTTGTGTTGACTAGACTAGGCCATGGCTAATGCTGAATTAACTACCTCGATATAAACAAGCATGTACAACAGATAGCATCTTGCATGGCAGCAAGTTTTTGTAGGGTTTTAATCTCGAAAATGGAAGAAATTTTTCTACGATCAGAGAAGTTTAAACTTGAAACCAGAAATTTAGTCTCTTAGGACTTAAGCTAGTTTCTGCCGTTAGCTAAAAAACACATTTTTAAGGAACTTCGAACCAACTGCTAACATTTCCATTTGCTTCATATTGATTGGGAACTTGCTGTGACTTGGCATTTAGTGTCCCAGTGAAAATAAGTTTTCAATGAGATCCCCAGGCTTTCACAATTTTGATAAACTGCAAATCAAGCATATGCTTTAAAAAAAATGATATGACTATCCACACAAATGTATGTTTTTCTACTTGCTAAAGCTGCCTTTTGTGGTATTTCTTCCCAAGGAACCTAAAAATAGATGTTCAACAGCAATTTTAAAGTCAAAGACTTGATACAGGGGGAGGTGTTTGGTATTTGTCCAGAAATTAAGGATCCTGACTCAGAAGTCAGAAGGACAAACTTTAGTAGCTTAAGCATAGATTTGCAGGATTAAGGTAGATTTCTATTTGGTAAGGGATTTTACCTTGTGATGTCTGGAACTCTTAGTTAATATCTGAATATCTTTCCTTTAGACTTTAATTTGGGCCATTTTCTCTTTTTTTCTCTTTTTTTTAGAATTTCATCATATTCTTGCAATGATGTTTTTTTTAAAGATATTTGCACTTCTGTTTTGTCCCCAAACAGACACGCACCTCTATCAAAATAGCAGTAAATTGACCCCTGTAGATAAACATTACCAAACAAAATATAAACTGTGTAATTTTTACCACCTGCGAGCATCTTTCTTTATAGCTTTACTGTCACCATTGTCCCCATCACCTGGGCCAAGAGTGCATGGTGCTTAAGCCATTGTTAGAAAAACAAAAAACAAATCAGCCACACTGTGCCTCTCACAGGTGCTGGACTGGATCCAAATTGATAACAATTTTTCAGAGTTTGCAGACTCAATAACACTTAGAGGGTTACAGGAAGCAACAGCGCCGGACATGGAGGGGAGGTCTAGAAGATTACAGGAGATTTGTCGGCCCCTGGGAGTTCTCACTCAGCTGATGTTGACAAAGCACGGCTGATGTAGGTTAGAGGCGGGAAAAAAGAAAAAAGAAAAAAAAATCCCTTTTGTTGGAGAAACCATCCATGTACACAGGCTGGAGCACAATACATGCCTTTGTCTTTCCTTTCCAACACCCCCTGCCCCCTTTTTCTCCTGCACCAAGGGTAGAACAGCAATGAATAATTCATCAGTCAAATCCAAAAATCTATGAAATAAGATCATTTGTTGCCCTATAGTGTGCTTGACAGAGAGATTGTTTATAAGGGTGGTAAAGTAGGACTGGAGCGTTGCTAACAATCAATAGTCTGATGGAATCCTGAGGCCCCCGCTCGTAGCCAGCGCACATCCAGACTGAGACATCAAAACAGCTTTTGGTTTCTATCCTCCTGTTTGTTTCTGCAGAACATCTCCAGCCAGATGGGCAGTTCAGAGCATTTTCATTGGTCGTTTTTGCATTTGCATTATTTATTCCGGCATTATAAAAAAAAAGGAACACACTTCTCTGCACATCTTGGGGTTGTCATTAGCTGCAGTATGTTGCGATGATGCTGAGAACAATTAGGATAATAATGCTGTGACCGATCGTAATGGTGATAATGATAATGAAGAGATAACGATAAGAAGAAATGGAAATGGCTGTAGTAAATAGGGTTGCTGTTTTTAGTGTGCTTCCACAACAGAAAAAAAAACAACTCTTTTCTTTCACCAATGATAATTATTATTATAATGATGGTGATGTCTACAGATTCACCCCTCCTCCTGTCACACACACACACACACACACACACACACACACACACACACACACACACACACACACACACACACACACACATTCACACACCTTCCAGGACTGATGCTCATTTGAGTTACCCTCCACACCTCTCCCACTCTATGCAGCCCAGCCTGCACATGGTGAATATAACCCAGAGTGAATGACTTATTAATCTGTCCACTGTAAGTGAACAGGCCTGGGCACTAATGAGGAAAGACTAAAGAGAATGAGTAGCGACTTTTCTGAGAGATGGAGCTTCAAATGAAGGGAAGCAAGGACAAAGAGACAAAGAATCCTGTTTGGAACGCACAACAAGTAATCAGAAACATGCAAACTATTGACACTAATGAGGAATTACATGTTTAAAACATGCATTAATCTAAAATTATTACATATAAAGTCGGAGCGCAAAGATGCAAGGCGAACAATCAAAGAGGACATCACACAACACAAACCTGCAGATCAATACTGTTTGGAGAGACTTCTGATGCATTAAAATTGTTTGAGTTAAGCCCATACAATGTAAATAGAGTGGACAGTGTGGCTCTGCCATTTACGATTGTATGGTTTTGAAGCCAAAATACCCCTATCACAGGTGTCGAGTCAGCGCAGTAGAGACTGTTAGGGTTTCTGGGATAATCTGAGTGGAGCCGTTTTCTTTCGAGAGTCTAATCACTTCTTGACTGTACCTCCCTATATATTTTACAGTTCCCCCAAAAAATACACAAGAACGGCAGCTGTCAATCATCATTAAATATGCAGAAAACCTTGTTTTTAACCTCTTATAACTAATGACAATGAAACTCCTCAGAAAAAAGAGGACTTGAATACAAGGCAGCCAAATGATATATTCAAATCACCAGAACTACCAGACGTGAGAAACATTTCTACGAGGTGTATTAATTATTTAAAGTTTGACCACAGCTCATCTGGAATGACTGGGGAGTTGGATTTTTTTGACCTATACTGCCGCCAGCCACCAGGGGGAGCAGTTTTCGTGGCCACCTCACTACAAGCTGAGCAAGATGACTTCCTTTTTTTTTTTACAGTCTATGGTTGAGCCTTGTTAAAGCCCAAGAGTTTTTAGCTGTAGTTCTTTAAGTGTCCACTAGGGGCTGCCTGCAGAAACACTTAAGCCACATTATTATGATTACACATTAGTATAAAAAAACTCAACGTGTGTTTGTCAACCAAAATCTACATCCTGTCACATGTATTTATTTTCTAATTCCAGCCTGAACAGCAACATCCTGTTTGATGACTCAAAACAATAAATATAATGTATTCCCTGGCATCATATCCATATTTCACAGAGTGTGCCAAAAGCACAAAAGGTGCAGAGGGTTGTCCACATAATTTTGTCCACCTTGTGTTTGGAAAGAACAACTGTGTTATTCTGCTGCTCTGTGCCTCTGCTGTTTTGATCTTTATAAGCTCCCTCCCCCCTCTGTTGTCTTTTTTTTGCCCTTTTTAATTTCCTTGCAGCAGAGAAAAGCACATTATTTTCACTTTAAATTCAACAACCGCTCTATTAAAGCGGGCTCGTGTTATGAGAAAGGAAAGACCACAGAGAATCCCCCACAGGGAGTTCTGCTCTCTACTGTATGTAGGTGTGTATACATTCTGTAGATAGAAATTGGCCCTAATCGGCCCCCCGGCTTCGCAGCAGAAAAAAAGAGGAATCCACTTAGCAACGTGGCTAATTTGCATAGCTTTGAAGAAAACAGGGGCTGTGTTTAGTCAGCTTGGATGGTAGAAGCAGGAAGAACGTCAGAGTCTGACACTCAGCGGGAAATGGAGCTCCTGGCTGACTGGTTTGTCTGACGCTTGGGCCGATGGATAACTGGCTGGCTTTACTGGTATTCTTTGATGTGTAAAGCTCACTATCAGACTCCAGTTATGAGGTGGAGAGCTTCCTTTTCAGGCTGAATCTGCTGAAAATGAGGTTGATAGATTAGAAGTAACAAATACAGCTTCCAAACATTGTAGATCAGTCTGCTGCTCTTTCTCCACCATGATGGTAGCGGCATAGATTGATTATCAAATATGTTAAGGCACATGTGTAAACCACAGACTGTATAAACATGGTGGTAGTCATGGTGATGTCACCCTTAAGTTTGGTTGCCATACTGAAAATGCTGACTAACCTCACCCAGTCTGCTTAGAAAAAAGCAGAGAGGCAAAGTTGAGACAGGTTTGTAGCCAGCTGACTGACAGCAACAATTTAAGCACATTTTAAGCAAAGTTTTCATATCCAAAACTGTAGCTTGCTGCTTTCAATAAACACAAATATTAGCCTTTTTTTGTATATTTGCCTGTATATATGTATTTTATTTTATTTTTATTTATTTATTTTTTTTGTAGCTGAAATCTTTCAAATCATAGAAGCCAGATGGATAAGCTAAGAGGCTAAAAGATGCTAAATAAAATCATTTATCTTTGAAAGTATGGTTCCCCTTGGAGGGAAACTTGTTGTTTTGCCTTTGTTTATTGAACATGAAGCAACTGCTAGCAGCTTTCTAGCTTAGAATTGCACAGTGTTTTTGTACATATAACTGGGGCTAAGTTGTCTAGAAGTCAGGTGATAGAGTAAAGCTTTTGTATTGGCCCCCCTTTTCTAATCCTATGCTTGTTGACTTCTACAGTCTCATATTTATTGCACAGAAAAAATAATGCCCGTTTTCTAAATGGGTGAAAGAAAACAAACATTTCCAAAATATTGAATCTTGGTGCTGAATGAAGTTATCTTTGTCATTATTTGCATTGTAATCAATTAAAAGAAAGCGACCTATAAGCATCAACCTTTTTATACTACAATGAATATTTCATCTCTTTTACATCCATCAGTTTTCAACATGAAAAACACTCACTCGTCCACTTTAATTTCTCATTAAAGACCCATATATCAGCCAATCATAACGCGCCTGACACCCCCTGTCTTCCTCTCTCCTGACCTCCTGTCTTCTGTCTCTGCGTCTCTCACAGCTCAGCACACTTTGATTTAAGATCTCTGCAGCAGTTTATGGTGTATATATCCTAAATGGACGTTTTAATAGGCCTTTACTCCTTTTTTTTTCATTGTATTGTGCAATGTAAGCACTAATCATAAATTATAATAATTGTAATTTGTTGCTGCGGGGCTGAAAACCTTACACGGTATCTTTGAAATGTCAGATTTTCACAAGGAAGGGGGAGGCTGATGTTGGAGTTTAAAAATGATATTAATTTAATTTTTTTTTTTTTTTTAATTTATTTATTTATTTTATTCTAAAAGTCAGGTGGCAAGACTCTACGAAAAATAACTCTAACCCCAATCCCTATGCAAACCCCAACCCTAACATGCTTTCATGATTTGTAGCTGGTAAAGACCTTCTCATAGACAGAACATCTCAATTTACTCGTAGTGGAGGTTACAAAGTTTTCAGAAACATTTGTGAAAACATGAGGTAGATTTTTGTTACACTCTTCTCAGATGTCGACTCCAAAACATGGAGTCCTGGTTTGAACATATCTCTAAGTGTTAGCATCATGAAACAACCATTGGCAGCCAAAACAAGATGATACAGAATTTTTTATACACAGAAACATGCTTCCAGGCAGCCACAGTGTGGATTAAGAGGACTTTTCTCCCCATAGAGATAATTATTTGGAGTATGTAAACATGATGCTGAAGAGTTATCATCTGCTTCTTGTTTGAAATGCAGGTCAGATTAACCTTTTGTGTCTGCATGTTGTCTGAGTATGACAAGGTGTGATTAAATCAGCTTATACTAGTGTTTCCTCTGTATCCCCTCCTCATATCCTCTTTCTTTGCTCAGGAAAGTGCCGTCAGGCTCCAAGGCAATTTACAGTACCTTTGAACACGTCCTTAACGGTACCATCATGCGTCCATCAGTGCCACAGCGAACACGATTTTATTACTCAATTTGATTCCATACAAGGTTCATTCCCCACATTTTTTATGCATCGTGGGTTTAGCTCAGGCAGAAAATAATCTGGACAGCAAAGGGCTGTGTATAACGCTTCAAACAGGATAAAGCACTGACAAATTTCGGACCGGAGGACTAGTGAGCGGGGAGGACAGGGAGAAAGAGAGATTAAGAGCTACACCATTATTTACCTCCTCCTCTAAGGTGCAGGATACTCTGTCGTTTATAAATGTTGCTAGCTGTTATTGGTTACCTCGCAGGCTTTTGGGGAAGAGGAAAGGAAAATGAAAAAAAAAAAAACTTTGGGAAAGACCCAGGAGGGGGTTCGATACAACTTTAATAATGCGTAGCAGGAGCTAAATGAGCCATTCTGCGGTACTTTAAGACGTCTTCTCTCCACCCATCCCCCCGCTCCCCACCCTCCACCTCACCCCCCTCACGGTCTCAGGGCCTGAATTATTAAAAGTGTTGTTTTCCCTTATTGCATTGCAGCAATGTGCCTCGTTGCTAGAAGTGAGCTGCACATTCTGGAGTTTAAATGCTTAAAGCTATCAGCCTCCAGCGGCACAGAGCCAGGGGTGGGGCTGGAGAGCAGGAGGCCGGGGGGCAGCACACACTAATACATGCATCCAAATCACCACAGTCACCTGTAAAGCCAGCTCCACACTCCTGTGGTTTCCTTCTTTAAATTTAGCAGGCTGTGAACAGAAAGCATCAAAGATTAGACTGTGGAGCAGCTCTTAGCGTCTTCATCACAAAACAGGTGGAGCTACTCTTTAGAAGAATTTACAAGAATCCAAATGTGTCCGTGACCCCAAAATAAGGACAACAAAACTGCAATATTTCCTCGCCCTGCTTCTTCACTTGAGTTGTTAAAAAGTGGAAATAGTTGGCACACTGCATGAAAAATTACGACGCGATTGGTTAATAATTTAATAGTGGGACTCTGGTGTTTTAATGGTTAGTCGGGATCCAAAACAAAGCTAACCGGTTTAGGCAGCAGTAAAACAGCAAGTCTGGAGCTGCTTTAGTACAGTCTGGTGGCTTTAAGGAAGCAATGTGAGGAATGAATTTAGTTTTTACCTCCCCTTAGACATCCAAGGGAAACTGTCTGTAATATAAAAAGACATTTGGAGTCAAATTTAAGCCTCTTGGTGAGGAAAACAACAAATATTGTGGATCTCAAGCAGCAAGTTTGATGCTCATTGTTATGTTGTTAGAGCTTCTCAGTTCTGTGCACCCCCAATAATACGTTATTTCATCACCAAAATCAGTCAAAAATGTGGTCCAAGGTTGGGTTGATGTTTAAAGGAGCCTCATACACAAAGACTATAGTCTTGTAATAGCTTTGGATAACTCTGTACTTCAAGTATTTCCTGTTCCTCTCATGTTTTGCTGTTAAAAAAGGAAGGGCAAAATTTTAGATACAAAAAAATATTATAAATACCATGTTTTCCTGATTATAGGTCACACTCGTTTTCATAGTTAATTCAGACACCTCACATTTGATTTGTTATTTTAGTGGAAAACATTTTTATATTTGGCGCCCAGGCTCGGGCCTCATCCTCGCAGATAAGTTTACATAGCAACATTGAGGAGTGATGAGGGAAATATACAGAACACAATCCCCCACTGGAGCCTGCAGGTGGTTGCTGGTATGGCGATAGGGTCAAAAGAAGATGCAGCAATACAGATGCAGGGCAGCACAGGCATTGACAGGCAGAGAGGGATGGGAGAGTTCAAATAGACCGCCAAATTGAGAGGCAGAGGATCTGAGTGAAAGGTGGTTATGACAAGTGGGACATGTGATATGTGCATAGCGCAGCCTGAGTTGTCTGCCTCAACTAGCTTGCAGGCTCGCTCCATTTTGGCTGCTCCTGCAACTTATATATCAATATGATAAATGAATATAATAAATCAGGTGCCATTATTTGATACTTGTATGGGAAAAGATGGATAAATTCATACATGAGAATATTAGTGAGGAATTATCTTTACGGTTCCGATGGCGCTGTGGGGCGATGGAGGCTCTGCATCTCCAGCTTGTACAGCCTGACAGCTCCGGATGTTTAGAGCCTGTGATAGCCTGATTGAGAGAAATAAAAGTTCACTCATGTCTCCTGTGTTCTCCGTTGTAGACAGATTCAGTCACAAACCAGCAGGGCTGGGACAATATGCTATTCTCACGATTCGATTCCGATATGCTTTTGGGGCACCAATTCGATTCAAATTCTGATTCTTCGATATTTTCATTTTTTGCTATTTTTGGTTTGCTTTTTTAACACTAGACCATGTGAAAATGTTAAATGATGATGCTAATGTCTACAGACTGTACAAAGCTGCGTTTCCACCAAGCAGTACGGGTCGGTTCAGTACAGTTTGGGACAGTAAAGTCTCATCCCGTTTGCGTTTCCACAGCAAACTGTGCCCTCTCTTGGTGGGCGGCGTGTAAGCAGCATGCCGGAAGCCACAGCTGGTAAACAATAGCGCGACGCCGTAGCAGCTTACCCCGCGATTAAATCCAACAAAGAAGAAAACGCGACACAGTAAACAAAGAGCACGGATGGAAGACATGCAGCATTTCGTCCTCTCTGTGATTTTCATGTAACTCTCTGTTACAAAGTGCAATCAAGCTTTGTTTCAGAGAAGTCTGTGAGCCGCCAGGAGAAATGCAGCCGCTGTCGGGGTGAGTGATGATTCTTTTGACCAATCAACCGTCTGCAGTGTGTTGCTCCACCTCCCGAGAGCGGATCGGTTCAGTCTGGCACCCATACGAAAGGGTCCCAAAAAAGTGGGACGGCTCGTCTCGGTTTTTAGGGATGCGTCCCGGGATGAGTCCGTGGAAACGCCGCTAAAAGCGCACCGTACCGAGACGAACCGACCCGGACTGCTTGGTGGAAACGCGGCTTAAGTAGCCTTATTTTTCCATAAAATGCACATCACGTGAGTCAGACAGAAACATTTCACCCTCTGCTGGAGAGAAGTGGTAACTTTTTTTTTTCTAATCCAGTTTATAAACAAAGACTGAAATGAATGATTTGAATTAAAAAATAAAAATAAAAAATACAATAAAGAATCATGATTTTGATCTCGTCAAACAAAAAATCCTGATGTATTGATTTTTTATTTTTACAAACTAGTGTCAAACCTCCTGTAATTTATTTAAAGTGAGAACATGGGCCCATTCAAGCTTACACTGCACCGGTCCAACCGACAACACTCACAGTAGAGCAGGAGGAAGGGGGAGGGGCAGAGTACGCATGGGCAAAGTTAGTGAGAGGAGCACACGTAGAGAAGAAAAACAGAAACCTAACAATGGTCACAGATGTTAGGTGCTGTAGGAAAAATATTTAAACCTCCTTATATACAAATACTGACTTATCAAAGTCGTATGTAAATAGTTCTCTCTGGAAATACTGTAATTGTAATTGTACTGTATTCTAAAATCATGTGACTTGTAGTGCAGTGTCGCTTTTTTCTTCTGCATGATGCATTTTTTGGCTAATTTAACCTGTACCCCAGGGTGACTTATAGTCCAGAAAACATGCTAATAAAAAATTGTCAAACAGATGTTGACACAAACTGAAAGTGTTTGTCATACAGTTTATTACTCAATCTTCATTTTCAGTATCCTTACTCTATTTTTTTCCCCACAATCCTTTGCTTAGAAAAAACTTTCCCCTTGTAATTTACTGCAGGTATTAAAGAAAAATACTTGGATTGCAAACTGTTATAGTGTAGCCATCATCTGCAGACCTCTCAAACTCGTCAGTTCTTTCAGTCACTTGTTTTGCAGTTCAGCTGCTGCATTAAATATAATATAGGCTCCTGTGATGCAGAGATATTGTCTGTTAAGAGCTCTTGACGTCTGTGTGTTTTCTTCAGTTGCAAAGTTTGAAACAGTGTAAAGTTTAAGGTTAGATATTGACATTTAGAATAATTTATGAGTAGGTCCAAACTTGAACATCGGCCTTGAAATCTACATCAGCAGAACTCCACGTATGTCTGCAGTGAGGTAAAATAAAAAGAGAAGCTCTGACTCGCAGCCATGGGAAAATTGAGCCAGACTCAACCAGGCATCACTCACTTAATAAAACAATACCCTCTCCTCCCGTTCTTCTGCTCTCATAGGTATTGTACATGCTCGATGATTTGACATATTAAATAATCTGATGCCTTCAGTTAAATGCCTTGTTCTGAAACCTGAAAAAATCAGTGGAGTAAAAAGTTGTAGATAACACACAGCACACTGCAGGTTGCATTCCTGCACCCACACACCCACACTGCTGCACACTTTAATCACACAATTAATAATTAATCAGAGGCTGGGCTCGATGCTGTCGAGTCTGCAGATGAGAGAACACCCAAGTGCTGAGAGGGGTCCTAAAAAAAACTGGATTAACTAC
Organism: Halichoeres trimaculatus; assembly: GCF_033239565.1. Lineage (NCBI taxonomy): Eukaryota > Metazoa > Chordata > Actinopteri > Labriformes > Labridae > Halichoeres > Halichoeres trimaculatus. The sequence goes on along the minus strand of NW_027437198.1, from coordinate 11,724,255 downwards.
CAAAGAAAGACGCTTTATTGAGAAACAATCGGTAGCACAACACCACTCTAGGTTGGGTTAAACTGTTTTTAATGCTCAGGTGGTGCAAAACATGCAGCAAAAACTTTTATCAACGTAACAAAAACAATAATTCAAGAAAACACTCAGAGTTTGTGAGGGGGAAAATTAAGCTGTCTCCTGTGTGTGACATTTCCAACAGGCAAATATAGAAAATGAGATGACATGCTCTGTTCACTGCATGTAAACACCATTAATAACAGCAACAAACTGCCTATAGAGGAGCAGGTCAGGGAAGAGTCTCTGCAGCCTCAGTCAGTAAACACCCAGAGCATTGATTCTAATGTACGTCATCGCTCTCCAATTGATCTTAACAAACACAAATGATCATTTTGTTCAATTTATTTATTCCTGCTGATTAAATATTTTCCGATACAGCTCGCAGAGAGATCAAAAGGCATCGCTTTGCGCCCTCTTTTTTTCTTTATTAGTCCTGCATGCTCTCTCAGTGTTGCAGCGGGGAGCAGAGTGTTTACCCAGCTGTAATTACAACATGCACAATGACCTCATTCTGCTGTGTCAGGAGCTGTAATGTATAGCCCTTGATCTTAAACTGCAAAGAAAAACTGTGTGCACTTATTCTCAATATGCTGACTACATTCCCAGCATTTTTTCGAAGTTGTCGTGACGGCGGGTCAGAATTTGATATAAGCACTGCTGCTCCTATTCGTCTGACGAGGTCTCTGTCTCTCTGCCTTAATATGCATTCAATAATGGGAAATGATATTAGCTGTAGGAGCTCATTGACTGTGCACTCGAGGTCTTGCAGTGTCCCTTCGTCTCTGTCTGTATCATGCTCTTTATCTGCGCCTCCTCCTCGAACACATATGCAGAAGGAGAGGAGAGAAAAAGAAGCAGGGAGAGGCTTGAACCACGGATAGCAACAGCAGCAGAGCAATCACACTGAAGAAATGCCCCCCACGCCTGGCCCATTAATAACAGTAATACGCACACCGCGCCCAAGCCAGCACTGCCGAAAGCACCACTGACACTTTAATGGGCATTTTTTACTTTTGTTTTTAAATAATGCATGTGCTGCTTGTCAGCACTGCTTCACTCCACCCCTGGTGTGCCTTTGCAGCGTTCCTTTGTGCAGAAATTACAATGGGGACCTGTGTTTGCTGTGCTGCCTGCTCCATAAGCTGCATTCATCACATACATGGGGACGCCTGCGTGCAGTACATCACACTCTTGGGGACGCATGTGTGTGGGCACACACATGCATGTGTTTTTGTTTGTGAGGCCAGCTCATTGGCACCGAGCTAATTAAGAGTGTCTTTGAGAGGGTGCTGAGGCTCAGAGGCAGTGGACAGCACTTCTATAGGAGAGCTGATGCTATACATTTTACTGCGGTGGTGTGTGTGAGTTACTGCCTTGAATATGATCTCACAACTATTTATGCAGTCAAGTTTAAACCACCTTTGATTGTAAACTAGTTCATACTTAGAGTCAGTGTTAAGCAGAAACCGATGTTTACTGGGGTCTTTGTGGTGTATGTGGGGTTAACTTTAACATATGAAGCAAAAATACATAAATAAAAATATTTCTCCAGTTCGTTTTCTAAAAATCTGTAAATTCTCATTTAATCAATACGAGGCAGTGTTATCTCCTACAATTTTAATGAGGTATTGAATTTCTTCCAATTCTAGATGATTCCTCCTGCCTGAGGGAGATCCTAAACGTAAAGTCTTCTTTAATGTGACATTAAATGAATAGCTTGAGCAAAATTTACTATACTCACTGTACAGAAAGTAACTTTATTATGCAGTCTCTGCATTTCTTTAATCGATAAACAAAAATTTGCAAGGAACTCAGAAAATTTAAATCAAAAGTCTCTGAAATATTTTGTTCACCGTTTTGTTTTCAAAATAGTTTTAAAACAAAGATTTTTCAGAGGGATGTATGATAATATTGGCGTGTTATCGATATTGGTTGGACAACTTTGGCTTAAAATGAAATATAAATCGATAAAATATTGAGCTGCTGCTTACTTGGTTAAATGCCCAGCCACATGCCATGAACTGAAACTGCTGCTAACATCTTTTGTATTTCTTTTCTATCATTTTCACATCACCTACTGTAGCTCATAGAGTTGTGCAGTGTAGTGTCGAGGAGCCCACCTATTCATTCATGGTCTGTTAGGGAATCAAAGGTGCTTATAATCTTTGCACTTTTTGTGATTTTTCACATGTCGAAGAGAGGTTGTTTACTGTGGTTGTTGGAATTGTTGTCTAGTCTCAGGGAGAGCATCATTCAAGTTTTACATAGAACTGTGTTGTTATAGAATAGAATAGAATAGAATAGAATAGAATAGAATAGAATAGAATAGAATAGAATAGAAAATACTTTATTTATTTATACCCGAGGGGAAATTCAGGAGTCACAGCAGTATTTAAGAAAACAAAAGTAAAAAGTGTATATAGTTTGAAATCAATTTTCATAAATAAATGAACATCAAATTTTAAGTTGTTTTCAAATTTTGCTAAAAAAAAATGAATATTACATAGCAAATGTGATAAGAGTATGCAAAAATAAAACTATACTTTCTTTCCAATACAGAAGAGAGTAAGATCTCAGCAATAAGCTGTGCAGAAAAAACATATTGGTATCAGTAATCGGCTAAATGAGTCTTAAAATATCAGATATCAGCAAAAAAAATCCAATATCGTGCATACCCAATTTTCACGATTAGAAAATTAGTAAATGGTTTAATCATTTTTAAACCATCCTTTATTGATCTTTTATTCAAGGATATGTGCATCGAGAAATCTGATTACACAATTCTGTTGACTGTAGTACGGCAACCTGTCACTACCAGGGACTGTAGCTTCCCATAATGTCTTCTGCCTTAAATCTATAATGGCGGAGTACCTGGATGTAAACAAGCACAGGTCACAGATGGCATCTTGTAGCCAGTGGCGGACTGGGACTGAAAATCAGCCCTGGACTTTAACTCGGTCCAGCCCAAAACAACGGGACGCGTAACACCCCCCCCCCCCCCCCCCCCTATGGGGGGTCTATGAACGACTGAACGATCGGTTCAGCCCGACGACAGCCGGTGCTGCAGGTCTGTATGTCAACGGATGTTTCTGCCCGATGACGGCCGCCGCTGTCGGGGGGTGGAGGTCACCGGTCGTACCGGCCCACTGAGGCAGCGGCCCACCGGGAAACCTCCCGGTGCTCCCGATGGCCAGTCCGCCCTTGCTTGTAGCACTAGGTCTATGCAATAGACACATTTCAGTTTGCAGGGACTTGTATAGCTGGGCCAAAGGTGGGTTGTTTTAGCCATGCTAACATTAGCAACACAAACTAAGTCTATCTGCCTGTGTTGAATTATCTGTGCACAATAGTGTGTTTCATGTGTGTTTTATACCTTTAGCCAAGTTATTCAGTGTGATCTCATCCCTTCTTATACCTTTTGATGGATTATTGGCTGAAAACTCTGTTAGCTTGTAGCGCTAACAGAACTAGCTACATGCTCTACTTTAAAATGATATCTAAGTGCAGAGAAACACTTCTGTAAGCTCTGTTGAGTCTTTTCTTTTGCACTTTCTCTGTAATAAGCAGCTGTAAGTGATCTGGTACATGCAACACTTTTGTTTGTGTGCCTCAGAACATGATCTCCATCTCTGTATTCCCTCTTTATTTGGCCATGTAGATAAACCGTTCTGTGTTTTGGATCAACCTGACTCGGTTGTGCAGCTTTATTGATCGCAGACAAGCTACCTATCTGTATTTGTCACTGCATTTAAGGTCAATAAACCTCTGAAATCAATATTTATAAGAATCGATGATGCATTCACCATTATTTCCTCTGATTGCCTTTTTCCCCCCTCAGAGTTCAGTGTCTTGCAGCATGCACTTGCCCCCTGGCTGCTTCCTGTCTGTTGAAATGACGCCTGCCTTTGTTTCTTCTTCTCCCTCTAGGAAACACGTTGTGTAAGTCAGGAAGCATTGCTGTCTTCGGGAACGTGGTGTACAGCGGACTGCTGAACGACCACCTCTGGCATTTGGGAGTGCCCCTCTTTACAAGACTGGTAAGAGCAGTGGGCCCTGGTGTGCACACCCACCTTCATTTTGTCAGAAGAGCTTTTGTTGAACCCAAACATGCTTCATGAGTAGAATTCCCCCAAGTCTCTAATGGGCCGCGTTTGATGCCTCCTCTTTTGACATGTGTTAGTTGAAGTTATACTCAGCGAGCAAAGTGTGACAGAGCTCTGCATGGACGCGAGACTCGGGATCCCCACCAGTTTTTGGGATCTCATTTCATATCATGCTTTTCCTGGCTCAAGATCCAGAAACATAAATCTCATGTGAGGAGTATTGAAGATGTGTCATCTCGAGCCGAGAGAAAATATTCTTGCATTTGTTTCTTACACACTGAAGCTGAACTGGTGTTTAGTTTGACCCACTTTAACATTCATGGATTCTTGTTTTTAAAGGCAACAGCTTAAAAAATTATAAGAGCTTAATTAAGAGCAAGAGCAGCTGTGTTAAGAATTAATGATAAATGTCCGTTATCGTCAGAGGGAAATTGGAAGTTTGTTTTACATACACTCACTTGTGCAGGATTTTGTGCTTGAAGAGATTCTTTTGAAAGCTAAACTGCGAGCATCACCGAGTCGTTTTGTGAAAGAAAGGGAAAATTCAGCACAGCACTTTTTTTCTTCCTGTTAATTACCCTCTTTCGAAGCGGGTCGCAAGTTTTCATCAATGTTTATTATTGATTAAATCTGTCTCTGTGGCTGTCATTTATGAGCCGGGAATTACTGTTGATTGGTGCACAAGGGTTGCATATAATTGGGTTACATTAAATAGATAATTCAGCTGATCTCATAAATGTCTAATGTGAAGGCTTGTTTGATTATCAATTAATGTCAAACGGAGATGCAAGAGCCTGTTAGGAATCCAGTTGGGTTTGCTTGTCTGCAAATGGAAAAGCTACTGGCTCTGTTTTGTGCATCTTGGACAAGCTTTTTGCATGTGCTGTGAAAATGTGTAATTAAACGTATAACACTGAATCACTGATGAATCCAGGAGTCGACTTAAGGATGCAGGCACAGAGCACGCTTCAGCTGGTAAACAAATGATAACACAGTAGTTTCCTTTAATCAGGCAGAAGCTTGTACAGTTTTTTTTCTGTCTTTTTTTGTTACAATACAATACATACAATACTTTGAAAGTTCTTTAGGATCTTCATGGCCATGTCCACACGTGGCCATGTCTTTGGGAAACTGCATATATTTTTATACATTAACGCCCGTCATCCACACGAAACTGCAGCTTTGCGTCTCTGAAAACAATGTTCCCTGAAAACTCCGGCCAAAGTGAAGATTTTAGAAAACTCTGGCTTCTCGATTTGTGTGGACGCCGGCAAACAGAGTTTTAGGTTCTCAAATGTCACAGCGGAATGGAGGGGGCTCATTCTGATTGGCTGGCAGAGGTTTTGCGTCTGGAAAACACTGCCCATTATGGGTTCAGCTTGCTTTGAGCCACACTTATTGGCGGACTCACCTGCTGTGTGTGGACGAAAGTATTGTTAAAAATGAACAAGGGTGGGGACACTCGTTTTTTGATTTACCCGGCTATGTGTGGACATGGCCCATCCCTCATATGTCCTACATCCACCAGTCTTTGAGCCCTCCTCACCTTGCAAATGTAGAACAGCATCGTAAAGTGGCATTGGTGACTCACTGTGTCATTTTGGTGTACAATGTAGAGGTTGGAGATACTTGGAATTTTGGTATTGATCCAAAACCAAGTAAATACAGGGCTAGTATCGCTGATACTGATACTGATACCGATACTGATACCGATACTGATACCGATACCGATACTGATGTCGATACTTTTTAATATTTGAGGCTGATGTATCAAACTGCTTACCTTTAGGTGTTTCAGTGATGTTTTCTTTTGATTATAATGTTAAAACCTAGGACAGAATTTGGGCAAAGTTTAAAAGTGATTGCAAAATACTTACGTGTCATGGTAAACATTTATGTTCGGAAACAATAGAACAGACAACAACAAACAAATTTTCCCCAAACATTGCAACATACGCAAGGAATTCTTTTCTTAAGAAAATAAAGTGCAAAAAAATATCACTTTAAGGTAAAATTAAAATAAGATATTTTGAGGTACAGAGTTGAAGACTACAATACAAAACAAAAAAAGAAGAAGATTGTTCTCCCATTATTGCACTCATTTTCTGAAAATGATTCAGTATAAAGATAGAATAAATGTTGTGAAAATTTTCAAACAAACTTTTGAGTGTTCTTGCTTGTTTCCCTGAGTCACATGACGGTGCAACAGCAAAATACAGGGGGGGGGGGGGGGGGGGGGGGGAGTGTGCTGCTCTGTGCTGTGACACAGCGGCACAGACAATGTCAGGTCACCACTTTTATAAAACCGCAGCAGTCAGTCGATGCTGGAGAAAAAATTAAACTAGAGTATCACTGTTTTTACACTGGTATCATTCGATATCACTTCAAATGTTGGTATCGAGATTATCTATATTTGGATCAATCCGCCCACCTCTAGCACAATGCATTGCGATTTTGACCAGCTCACAGTGATCTGTCTTGTCCCTGTAATGCCTCTTAACAAGTAAGCTACAACACAAGTTAGATATCCTCGTCCCACCCCCTCAGACATTCATACTGAAGGCGTAAACATTATGCCTTGATCTGATAAAATGACAAAGGCCACAGCTTCCACCTGCAGCCGACTGAGCTCAGAAGCCGCCGGAGCACTTGTCGAAACAAAAAGGTGTCACTTCCTGCGGGGACACAAAGGTGTGGCCCAGTGTAGCTCGCTGTGCTGCTGCTGCCGACACTCCAGTGGTATCAGCATGACACACAGCAAGCCTTCACATCCCCAACATACAGCTCCTAATTACTGCAGAGCCCTGGGCCAGCACTGGCTGCTTAATGCCAGGGTGTAAACACTGCATTATTAACACTACATACAGTCTGTGCATACGGCTGCGTTTAACATACTCCATGTATGCCGACATGGTGGTGTTACTATCGCTGGATTCTTCATATGGAGCCTTACGATAGATTTATTGTCTCCCCGACAGTGAGCTCCAAAGTCAGCAGATGGGCGGTTTGCAGCGTACAGAGTAATGCATGCTTACAAATGATGTTTAATGATGTCTTCCAGGGCTGAGGAACAAAACATTATGCTTTTTAAGGCTAAATATGCAGACTAAAGAAATTACTACGTAAAACAGGTCTTCCTACTCTTATATTACACATATTTATTGTCTCGAGGGACGTCTGGATGGCCTAACGTAATTTCTTCTTTGTTACTGCCGCTAACTTATCACCCAATTTTATTTCATTTCACGAAATGAAAAACCTAAAAAGTGGTGCGTTCAAGTAGATCCATCCATCCTGAGTCTACCTGCTCCCCCTGTGTTTATTCTCACAGCTTTCCCATCATACAAAGCATCAGAAACAAGATACTCTTCTGGTCAGGTCAGACGGTTCAGTACAGCAGACATCAAGCTCATAAGATGTTTAAATCTTGGGTTTCTGTGCAGATTTAGAGATCTTTAGGAGTTTTTGAGTTTGAACTGGTTAACCCAGCTCACATACTCAGCTTGTGTTCTGTCTTGTGCTGTGTGCAGAGATGTAAACAGGCCTTTCTTGTTTTCACTCTGTGAGAAGATGATTGCAGCATTTGACTGCCTCTCCTCCTTCTGCGTTTTTTTTATCTCTTTCTCCTTGGCTGTGCAACTCCAGCCCTAACAACATGCCTCAGGTCATATGTAGAAGTCAAGAGGAGCAATATGCAAACACTTGTTGAAGCTAGAATAAACCCAACCCTATTCCAACACGTGACATACTTTTTTTGCTTTTTCCTGCTTCTTCTTATGCTTCTCCCTCTGCTTCATCTTGTGCCTTTTGTGCTTCTTTCTCTTTTTCTTGTTCCTCTTCTTGTGCTTTAAATGCTTCTTCCTGCCTCATCTTGTTCTTCCTTTGCTTTTTTCTGTGCATCATTATGTGTTTCTTCTTTTACTTTTTGTGAATCTTGTGTTTTTTCCTGTTTTTTTATGCCTCTGTGTATATCGCCTATTGTGTATATTCCCATGTTTCTTCTTCCTTTCTTTCTTCTTCCTTTTTCTGGTGCTTCTTCCTGTGCCTCTTCTTTTGCCTCATCTTGTGCTTTAAGTGTCTCTCTCTGCTCAATATTGCTCCTCTTTCTGCGCCTCTTCCTGTGTACCTTCTTGTGTGTTGTTGTGTGCTTTTTCTTTTTGCTTCTTCCTTTGCTTCTCCATGCAGTTCTTCGTGTGCTACTTGTGCTCTTTCCTGTTTCTCCCAATGCTTAATCTTGTGCCTTTTCTCTCGTCTCTTTTTTTCCTGTGCCTCTGCCTGATTCGTGCTCCTTCCTTACACTTCTCTCTGTGCTTCTCCTTTTGCCTTTTTTTGTTCCTCCTCTTGTGCCTCATCTTGTGCTTTCAGTGTACCTTCTCGCTTTGTCTTATTCTCCCACCTTTGCTTTTTTCCCTTGCATTTTCAAATGTGCTTCTTGAGTTTGTTCCTGTTTCTTCTAATGCTTCTTCTTGTGCTCAATCTTGTGCCTTTTGAGCCTCTTCTTCTTCTGTATATTCCTGTGCTTCTCCCACCTCATTTTAATTCTCACTCTCTCTGATTTCTGCCTCTTCCTGCGCTTATTCCTTATACTTCTCCTTATGCTTCTCATCGTGCCTCTTCTTTCCTCTCGTGCCTCATCTTGTGCTTTTAGTGCCTCTTCCTGTTTGTCTTGTTCTCCCTTCTTTGCTTTTTCCTGAACATTTTCAAATGCTTCTCCTCGCATTTCTTCTTGCCCAACTTCCTCTGCTTCTCGCTTTGCTTCTTCTTGAAGCAAATTTTACCCCCTGTGTCTAAGCCTCTGCTTCCACTTAACATGTTTTGGATTTCTTAACTTTTATTTAATGAAAATAAAGCTGAAAGTAAGATTTTGTAGCTTGTAGCAGCTTGTATATGTTTCTTTAAATTATATGGGAATCACCTTTTCATCTGCAGATGTAATGGGTTCAATTTAGCCTGCAGTCAGTGCTATCCCCCCCTGTGTTTTTACACCATTTGAGATATGAGCACTGATGCTAATAGATGGAGATACTTAAATTCAGCTTGAAATTTTTTTTTGGATGGTAAAAAGTCTCCATGCACACCTCAAACTCAGCTCAGGTGTTCATTTTTAAGATTAGCATCAGCAAAGAACTGCAGAAATACTAAAGTTTATCCAAACATCTGTATTTTTATGTGATAAGAGAGACAGAGAGCGGTGGATGGTCTTCCTGTTCCAGGACTGAATCTCCATCTCTCTGCACGGCCTCACTTTCACCGTGTGCTGTATTTAGCGTAGAAATGTCAATACCTACCTGTGGAGCTGATGAACACAGCCGAGGATCCTCGTCAGCCAGTTGTAAAACAGGTCACTCCATAAAGTGAAGTGTGTGATTAGAGAAGAGAAACCTCAAATAGACTCAGGATGGAGCGGCTTCTCCTCCTGCCCTTACACTGACCAATCGGCTCTCCTGCCAGCTGAGGCCAGCCGGCGCGGGGCTGAGTGTTTGATGAATGAGGACGAGAGGTCGAGCCAGCCGTAACTATAACCCAGGAGTCCGCTGGGATTCGGCGTGAAGTGAGAACTCGAGGGAAGTGCGGCTCATTGTCTCCTCTGGAGTCGCTGTAATGACAGAGACGTGAGTGCAGTTTGACAGGAGATGTTCTGTAAGCAGCAGCGCTCTACAGAGGAGAGGTGAGATCATCATAAAATATTAAGACAACAGATCTGGAATCTGTGAGAGTCGGAGACATTTTAGGAAGAGCGTGCGCTGTGTGAGGCCTTCACTTCCTCTTCTCTTTGAAAGCTCTATCTTTATAATGGATGGCAGAGTCTCTGGGGAGTGTCTAGACTATGGTGGGAAATCTAAATGGTCGGGAAAGCCACTCGCATCCTCAGCGAGCAGTGTGGGAGAAGGAGACAGGAAGCAGGGAGAACTGGGTCTGCACCCCGAGCTACGCCATCTTCAGCAGAGCTCCATTTTTCATCTGTAATTGAAGGAGATTCCTGGAAAGGAGTCGTGGGGATTAAATGAAGCTGAAATACCCTCAGATTCTTATTTTCTACCTTATTTCCTAATCCCTCCAACCCCAAGTGCCCTTAGCTCCAAGACCATGATGCTCTCTGCCTGCACCCACACCGCCCCCGTCTTCCTGTCTGCACCTTCCCCTCTGGTTTATTTTTCCTTTTTTTGTGTTCCACCCTTTTTCTTCCCCTCCCTCTTTCTCTCCCCCTCAGTTATTTATGAACAGGACTTGAAATAGACTTTAGTATTTGATAAAAGCGTGATCCTTAATCCAAGTTGCCTGAGAAGTGCATTTCATTTTTATTTCCCATCAGAGATTGATGGAGGAGTGGGGGCGGTTACCCACTCTGTGATTGCTAATGTAAATTCATTGGGTTCTGGTGGACATGTTTAAAGATACGGAGGTCTTGTATGTGCGCGGAGGAGATTGTGTGTGTGTGTGTGTGTGAGTGTGTGTGTGTGACATGACAGAAAGGCTGGATTGTGATGTGACAGAGAGGGAGAGGAAGGCCTAAATCGTGACTTATTTTAAAAAGTTGGGATTCTTTGTGCCACACATTTAGCGCTCACGTGCTTCCTGGAGGAGGAGGAGGCGGGAAAAATAAAACTGGTGATAAATTCAAGATGACAGTTACGCCATATGAACGAGGCCCCTCGTGTATCAATTCGCTCAAAAAGCCAGCTGCAAATTTAACTCAGCCTCCTTATGTGGCAATTACTGATGGGTAACATAACCTGAACGTATCTGCTCTGTTCATTACGCCAATGTTCTCTATAGCTGGCAAATGTTCTTTAGGATCCTACAGTAAATTAGCTCATCCCCCAGGACATCTTTTATTGGATGATCCAGCACCGGAGGACGCCGCAAAAACCGCTCCAGCTCTCCACAGCCTCCCCCCTCCCCTCTGTGGTCCACACAGGGTTAATATTTAAAAGCGCGATGCTCCCAGTCGCTTATTGATGATATGTTTTGAAAATTGCTGAGGCAGGCTCATTGTTACAGTGCTGTCTAAAAGATAGCCAAACCCCCTCCCCTCTCCTCCACCTCCCCTCCCCTCCTGCGCCTGGTTTCCTCCACTGCAGCCGCCAGATGGAAAACACGCTAAAGCTTGTAATGTAATAGAGCCTGGCACACAAAGGTGTTTCAACTTCATGTGGCCTCTGATCTGCCACTGAGGATCTTTGATTTTAATCCAAATCTGCTCACTAACCCGAGAGTCTGGGTGCTTGAAAGAGAAAACACACAGTGACGGAGAGCATCAGCGGCTAAAAGTGGAAAAAGAAGTGATTCCCAACTGCCTGAAGGTTTACTCTGTGATCTCCCACACACACACACACACACACTAACTCACACACCTTCCCTCTTCCTCTTCTACGTCTTCTGCATTGTCTTCTTCTTCTCTTCAGTGAAGTAAAACTGCCACAACTTCTCTTGCAACATCTTGCTCACTGGCAGCAACAAGAAGAAAGAGGAGCAATCTTTTAGTCCTCCACTTTCACCAGCATCATCAACACAAGTGCCCCCCTCCCACCCTCCTCCTCCTCCTCCCCACCAGCTTCCTGCCTCCCCTCCCTCCCCCCCTCCCTCCCCGGGACACTGAATTTTACAGTACCGTCTGCAGGATCCCGGTTTGTTCGGCGCTCTCCTCTATGCAGAGCAACACGGCTCCGGTGGAGGAACGCTGGAGGCAGCTGTCAAGCGCGCGGGCTGCTGCTGCTGCTGCTGCTGCTCTAGTTGAGCCTCGGCGCCGTACCGACTGATTTCACATTCACCAATAAGAGACGGCACGGGGTGGGGGGGCTGAGACAGAGAGGGGGAGAGGGAGAGAGCTGAGAGAGACAGAGGGAGAGTCTCGAAGTGAGTGGCGTTGGAGAGGCAAGTGGAGTGGAAGAGTGTCAAAAGAAAAAAGAGGTTACAACACCTCCCTGGCTCTGTCTTTTTTTCTTGTTTCTACCCCTTTTTCTGCTTTCTGTGCTGAAGAAGAAAAAAGAAGAAGAAAAGAAAGGAGTGGAGGCTTTAAATATTAACTGAAAGAAAGAAGCAGAAGAAGAAAAAAGAAGAAGAGGAAGGAGAAGGTGGGAAACCTGAAGTCAAGCCCCATTGAACAGTTTAGAGGGCAGGCTGCAGCCTCACAGGAACAGGGACCAGTGAGCTCTCTGCCCACACGTTCGGACTCCTCTTGACTGGCTGGACTGGTCCCAGTGCTCGGCCTTTTTCTGCTTCCAGCTGCCCGCCTGCTGACACCCGTCCCGCTTCCACCATGATGATGTACTTTTGGGTGAGTACCACAAAAACAAAGCCTGAGCCTGTAAATCCTCTGTGTGTGTGTGTGTGTGTGTGTGTGTGTGTGTGTGTGTGTGTGTGTGTGTGTGTGTGTGTGTGTGTGTGTGTGTGTGTGTGTGTGTGTGTGTGTGTGTGTGTTTAAGGTGGTGGGGGTCACGCCTCCCCCCTGCATGAACACAGCCGTTATATTCCTACGTCTTTATTGATGCTGGATGCTGCAGCCAGATGCTACAGAGGCCTGCGTGCTCGGATTTATCTCAAGCAGCGAGGACGCCGCTCTGTGATTCTTACCCACACTAATACCTTTACAACTCCTCTTACTCAACTTCCTCTGACACCTAAACTACCCAGCATGCAACCTGCCTGTCATTTGAAACTACATCCCTCTGATTTAACGTCTGGAAGGGAACGGCTTGGGGTCTTCTGGGGACACATTTTGAATCTCTTTTTTTTGTCTGTGATGGTGTTTCTGTCGGCCAATCGGAGCCTGTGTAACATTTTCTGTTTTACCATAAATTAAGCAGCGTTAGACACAGAATGAGGATGATTACAGATTGTTAACCAGGAGCTGCTGATTAATTCTGTTTGAGATTTTGTGCGATTAGTCAGATTGGTTTTGTCTCCTCGGTGGTTTGTTTTTCTCTCTACAACACCCACCCTGCGCTCGCTGCTTTTTTGCATTTACAGAAACACAAAGTGAATGAAATTACTCTCCAATGTAACACATATTTCCCAGCATATCCACAGTTTAGCAGTTAGTGCTGTAATGCAGTTACGGATGTGTGTGAGTGTGTGCAGCAGTTCAGATTTCAGAGGAAAGAGCCTCTTTTTCTCTCTTTTTGGAGGGGTGGCGAGGAGTTATTTTACCTGAACGATTCCATTATGTGTCTTAATACGAAGGCCACTTTTCTGAGAGAGCAAACCGTGAATCACAAAGCCATGTTAAGCATGCTCTGAATGGAGCGGAGCTGGGTATCGATTTGTAGCTCAGATAACCAGAGGGAGAGAGGATGTTTTGGGGCTAAAAGTTACTCTAAGTGGAGAAAACGAGCCGCACTTTGAAGAGAAGAAAAGTTTGTTTCGTGAGCAGAGTGGAAGTGACAGGAGGAGTGTACGATTTCCAAATAATATCACAACTAAAAGAAAACAATCCAGCGTGTGGTGTGTGTTTTCAGAGGCCTCCCTGATACTTGTCTTGCGACGCCTCCCGGGCCTTGATGCTGATCGAGAGAGGCTCAGCGCTGTTTTCCGGCCTCTTTGAAGGCGAGCGCTGAGGATGCTGCTCACCTTTTTTCCACCTCCGGCTTCAGCTCTGATTCTCCCTGCAGCCGGTCTGAGCCATGACCACTCAGACAGAGACATACGTGAGGTTTAGTCTGCAGCCCTGCAGGCTCCTCAGCTCTTATTATTTCATGATGGTTATGGAGAAATGCTCTGTTTACAGTATTCAAACAAATATAGATAAACACCAGAATAAAATGTTGGATCAACATCGCGACTATTATTTCAACCAGCCATAAAACATCCTCATACCATGACACAAAAACATTTTACTCCTAATAAAAACTCTTCTAGGGCCAAGATTATTTTAAGGTTTTAGTTTTTGGTGTTACTTTTGCTCTACATTCAAAACACAACTACTGTTAGCTGCATATAAAACTTGTCCTCCACCTTCAGCCGTGTTAGCATGACAGCTGGGATTTTCAAAAAAAAGGGCATTAATGATTTTCAAATATTTCTTTTTGTTGTATTTTTATTCTTAAAGAATTCAAGTTTTTCAGTCATGAAACAGTTTTTGTTACCAGAGTCAGTGTCATCGCCATGTGATTAAAGTTAAAGCACACATTTCAAAATTTTGCGCTATTTCCACACTGTCGTTCAAAAGAAATAAAAACATCTCTGTGCTTTCGAACGTGGCGTTTTACTTTTTAAGTCCAGAGAAATTTACACTCCTCTTCAAACAAAGTTAAAATACCTCTGAGTTTGACTCTAAACTTTGAGTTTTAGCTGCCACCAACATGCTCGGCGTTCAGGTGCAGCTAACAAACTGACGTCATGGCACCACATAATAAAACCCTGCAGCACAGTGTGTGTGTGTGTGTGTGTGTGTGTGTGTGTGGGAGTGTGTGAGCTGAAACTTCTTTAAAGAGACAGAGAAAGAAACCAAAATGGAACTCCTAAAAAATGCAAACGCTGTCACATTAACCAGGAATCACTGGATGTCCAAATATTCCAGAAAGTCTTGAAATAACTGCGCAGCACGTGAACTCAGATTGGACATTTTGCATATGCATGTATTTTTCTTTATGTGTAACGGTGTTATCCTTTAGAAAAGCTACAAATAAACATTATATTTGTCAGAAAAGGCATTTCAATGTCTGATTTCAGACTGTCAGGCTTGTTTATCAGAATAATAAATCTGAAAGTTAAGATTGTAAAGTACATTTTATAGCATTCAGTTGATTACCGGCTAAAGATACTGATAAGAATAACTTTGCTTTATTACTTAAGACTTAAAGTTGAATCAAAATGTGTAAATAAAAATTTGAATATTCGGGATTACCTTAAGAATCCCTTTTCCTTTTTTCTTTTTTTTTTTGATCTGAACTTTAACCAGGAAAAGACTCGACTTGTGATTAGAAAATATTTTTCCTGGCCAAGACAGGCAGAAGCACATTCACAAAGCTGCAACAGAAACAAATACACATCATACACCCAACACAACATGTATGCAAACAGATGCATCTGCCTCCAAATCATTCATGATCCACTGAAAAGAATCCAGAGAGCACAATTTGCAAAGTTTCAAGTCTTTCTGTAGATTCTTTGCCAAGTTCAGTCCTGACCCTCAGGACTGACCCGCACTTACAAATGTTTTGGTTTGCGTGACAACAGGGAAGACACCCTACATGAAAATAGAGCAAGCAGTGATGAGTCGTTGCTTAAAAACTTGTGACCTTTGATGTCCTGTTGTACACACAGTGTTTTTGCCTGTGTTGTCACTGAAGTAAGGCATGTCTTTATAAGATGTTAATACAATGTAGGAACAATAAAACCGACCTGGATGCTCATCGTTTTAGACTCTAGAATCAGATAAACTTTGTTAATCTCTGGCAGAAATCACCAGTTTCTCATCACCCAGTGCAGCAGTAAGAGGTAAAAAGAGGAATGAAATAGAAAAGGGTAACAAAATAAGCAATAAATGCAATAAGTTATGCATAAAGTAAGCAATAATATATTAAATAAGTCCAGCAATGTGCAATACACATAGCAGAAATCTTTGTGGTGAGTGTTTTTATTTTGTTTTGATTTGTTTTTATTTGCATCTTATTATGCTAGCACAGACACTCTATGAAAAAGTCAAGTAGCAACAGCACTAACACATATGAGTGGTCAATCAAGGAATTGCAACTTGATTTTCTTAAACTTCTCACCTAGGGCAATCGGTGGTGCAAACACGTTTCTTAATCCGAATCCACCAAGTGCTGGCTGCTAATTTTGGATCCTGCTTTCCTTCAAACATACATGAATGTCTCTCTGACTGGAACTGTGAAGTTAATAATTCTGTCTTATGTGTATTTGTAAATTTACCTGTTTTTTTTTTTTTTTTTTTTTTTTGCCAGAGCCATTCCAAAAAAATTATAGCTTCAAATGAATCTTCTGGTGATTTGTTTATTTTTATTTTAGTATTTTTTGTTATAGTTTTAGTTGTCATTTTTAATTGTATAGTTATTTATTTAGAGGTTGGGCTCATTTTCTCTAGAGAAGGGGAAAGTCTGAGAAGTATTTCTTGGATATTATGTTTTGTTATACTGGTTTGGGTTCATCAGTGGTCTGATTTGAGATGCACAAACATGAAACGTATACTATTGCAAAGATAATGATCAAATCCAAGTGATTGATGCAAACATGGAGTAATGTTTCTGTTAAACTACATTTTCTTATTATATTTTAAATCTAGTCATATCTCCCTGTCTTTGTGTTGTAGAAGTCACATGTTGTAACTCCTAAAACGTTGAGTGGGGACGGTCTAGATTTAACTGATTGTCTGAGAAGATATTTGAAAGCAGAAGAAATTCATTTTGTGCAGGATTCCTGTGTTTCGCCTCAGCTCAGCACCTCTCCAGCAGCAGAGACGAGAGCTGCAAGAGTCTCACATTGCACTTGTCGGTCTCGAGAACATCACAACCAGTGCATGATCAATGATTTACCACTCATCCCTGGTATCACCCACAGCGCGTGGGTGGCAGCATGTGTGCGTGTGTGTGTGGACCAGCATTTAGCTGTGAGAGGAGGGTGGGACCGCCTCCTGTTTGAACTGCAGGTGGTGTGCATTACCTGCCGTCCCTCCGGAGGCCTGTCAGCCGTGCATCAGTCTGGGGAACCTGCAAGCTCCCCTCATTAGAATATTTATTCACCAAGCAGATGTTCTTATCCGGGGCAATTACCTTTGGCTTACATTTCCCTATTGCCCACTGATATAGATGAATGTGTATACAAAGACGTCCCACGTTATGCATGGGGCCCCTGGGTGCCAACCACCTTTCTTCCCCTGAATGCACAGCGGGTGAGCCAGCGACCGTCTGGTCTGCCACAGAGCAACCCAAACCCAACCTCAACTGCTGAGGTAATTGTAGGAAGTGGAGGTGACATCTCCTGCGATGGCCACACAGTGATGGAGAGACGGGCCTGTATATCATTCTCTCCACCCCGGCTGTTCCTTTGCATTAGAGCCAGGGAGAAAAAGGGAAGAGGCATGGAGTGGAGAAACCATGCATGCTTCTGTCCTCCCCTCAGTGTGATGAATAATTTAGCAGTGCAGGGCCCTCGCTGTCGAGTGGAGATGGTGGTAATGGGGAGACTGGATATATATGGCATGGCAAGGAGCAATGGTTTACGTTAGACTTCCCCGACCAACGCACTCAAGTGTGCCGCAGGCTGCTCACATGGTGTGTTTGGCCTGCATTAATGCTTTGTTTTTATCAGAGGAGAACACAGAGTCCAAAGAAGAGGAGTTAAAAAACAGGAAAGACTCAGTTTGAGGCTTTGGATCTGTGGTCGTAAGTGGGAGTGGATTCCCTTTAGGCAGACGCTCAATCAGAGCTGCTGTGATCCAGTCATATATGGAGCATTATACTGCAAATTGTATCTGTAGGTTTCTGCGGCGATAACGAATAGCTGGAAGGGCTCCTGCATCTGCCCTTATTGCACAGCGCATACATGTGCAGCATGTGTTTGGGTTACAATGCATGCCTCTGGTGAGACATTACAAACCCAGGCGGAGACGATGTTGAAATTCATGGCGGAGGGTGAGCAGAGGCAGAGCTGATCAGCCATTCTGGGCGGGAGGGCAGCGCGTCCAGGCCGCTGGTTTCATATTGCCAGATGAAGTGCTTGCGATCGTTTGTTAATGTATTAATTGATCTGTGTCCTCAGACAGGCGCATCAGGAGTAGTGTCACGTAGACTCTTTAGTACTCCCCGAGACGCCTTCATTAGCTGCTGCTGGCCGGCTTTCCACCCCCATTACAGGGCCGCGTTGCCACACACTTTACCTGACTGCTGTAATAACTTTAGACATTTCTATCTCCCCCGGCAAGTCTTCCGACAGTCAGAACAGTTTGGGGGCTTAACATCAAATGTGAGGCTCCTCTTTGAAAGCTCTCACTGCAGGTGATTCACTCCAGGGTTTGTCACGTGCACGCTGTTGTTTTGTCCGGGAGTTGTTGCTCTCCTTTTTTTTTTTTTTTTTTTGGTCTTACAAGTTTCCGGAGCGGCTGTTGCAATCAGTCATTAACTTCTTCCAGCTCAATGTTTTATAATCTGGAAGGCACACATGCCTTTGTAGCAGAGCTGATGTAAGAGCTCTGCCGCAAAGCTGGGCTAAAGGAAGCAGCAGAGTCGAGAACATCCAGGAAATGTGTTATCTGTTTATCCACTAACACCAATCAGAGGGCGGCAACTTCATCAGGCCAGAGAGTGTATATGTTTACAGCTTAAATCTGACGACATCCAGGATGAATTCACAGGAAAACGTCGGGATGAATGAGACTGATTTAGCTCCTTTTCCTTCTCTTTGTGGGATCATTAACAATCAGCAGCTTAGTAGTAGAAGTAACAATAATTCTGTCAGCTTTTGGTCTCTCCCCCTTGGGGCTAATGGGTCTAGAGCCCAGCTAATTGTGATTAGGCTCTGACAGCAGGTTTTACTTGCAGGATTTTCACACCACAGTCCTCTTTGATATTAGCCGCACAGCTGATAAAGAGATTAGATACAGGAGGAAAGAGAGGGATGGAGGGGAAGGAGGAGGAGAGGAGGGGGGAGGTGTTCTTAAACTACAGAAAGACACCTACACGGGGGAAATCACTGGCGAGTTTAGCAGGAGGAAAATAGATCCGGACGCAGTAAAAGCCTTGCGCTCGCTTATTGCACCTGCTATCATTAGCGCTTTTGTACACATGGTCAGCCTCCCAGGGAAAAGTCATTATCCAGCTGTGCCGTTATTTTTCTGCTGTTTTCTCCTAGTGGAGTGTGACTTCAGGGCTATAGCCAGCGCACCATTTAATGCCTCCAACACAATAAAGGACTCCAGCCTTAATGATGTGGGATTGGATGGCCATGCCTCAGGTTGTCCAGGGGCTTGTGAGCTGTTACCACGAGCGGCCATTTTGCCTCGCCCGCTGCGTGTCAATTCAACTCCAGCCATTCCAGAGGAGGCGAGAATAAAAGTCCGATTTAATGATTAACTGCGGCGGTGTTGTTTAAAGCCTCCTCTTCCTCTCTTCAGGAGAGAATAAAGGCTGGAAACAGCAAAACAATGAGGAGGAAAAGAAGAGCCGGTGGAGTAGTAGGATGGAAAGTTGCCAGCGCACGCCAACTTGCCAGATACTGTCACCGGTGAATCACACACAGCTGGATGTGTGATTATGCAGAATAATGTTTTAAAGTAAAGTGAAGCAGACACTTTACACCCGACTGAGGATTCAATATTAAGACTTCTGCAACAAATGATCTGAATTTGGAGCAGAGGTTCAAAGACTGTGCCCCAAATTTCATGACGTCCCCAAGTCTAAAAATAGAAAACAGAAGGCGTCATTTGAGCGTTGACAGTAGAACAACAAGTAAGTTTGAGGATCATAGCGTGTGTCATTGAAGTCTTGGGAATGTGGCGCTGTGGCCTCAAAACGTCCCCCTTCAGCTGATGTACGGAGAGAAACGGCTTCTCTCAGCACCGAGTCATTTACAGAAGTTTCCTCTTCCACCTCAGAAGCACTTTAACAGAAGTCTGACTGAAACGCCATGTTGTTGTAATTATTTCCAACGCTCTCATTTATTTATTTATTTATTTATTTATTTAACTTTCTGCGGTCGGCCTGTTGCGCCTGCCAGTAACTCTAGAAGTCTCTCATGGCAGTTCTTCATCCTCTCCTCAGCGAGCGTTGCAGCAGAAGGCGCGTGCATCGCTAACACGCCTGTGCCATAGATATGCCCCGAAGTGTCAGCTCTCACATAAGGAAAAGATTGGAGGAGAAGCCCCGGTGAGAGCGGCAGCAACATTTCCACTGGCAAGCTGCCACGCATGATAAGAAATCCACGTCTACTCCTTTCTCTCTGTTTCTCTCACTGCAACAAATGTAATTTGAGGAGTTTTATACTCACTTTCTCAAATAGAATCATGAAGTGTTTAAAATTCAGAAACACAAATCATTGGATTTGTGGTTAGTGTAATAAACGTTTGACACCCGCTTTTATAGATGTAAAACTTTATGGAGTAAAAGGATTAAAGTTGGAGATGAAGTTACGGGAGGTGAGAGGAGAAAATGTAAGAAATCACAGACTCTAAAGGTCCAGTGAGGACATTAGAAGTGATCTTGTGTTAGTCTCACTTTTAGATATTTGCCTTTTCAAAAGCCATGATTTAGACTGGAATTATCAGAGCCAAAATCGGACATCTCTAAATGCTAATTCCAAGTATTTGTGTTTGGGTTGGAGAACATTAATCAATTCACGGCACCAAAGTCCCTTTGATGACACTTCGCCAATCATCAAAGTTCAGGGGTGAGAGGAGATTTGATCAAGTGAGCAGCAAAGAAAAGTAGCATTAAAGATGCTATGAGGAGGCCACCTTGTGACCCGGAGTCTCTGCACACTGTTGTAAATTTCTTTTAGTGATGTGTTTGTTTTGGAATTAAATGGAGATGGGATCAAAACTAATTTTCTTTGTTCAAGACAACATTTTACAACATGCTGAAGTAAGGTATTTATTGGTACAGTTACATTGCACTATGGTCTGAAACGTGTCATCAAGCAAACATTGTAGCAGCCGGCTATATGTAGTGCTATCGGCAGCCTTGTGGTCTGACGTATCTGTAGGCGAATGTGACAACAAGTGAACACTGTCAGTAAGTAGTTTAGTGGCTGTCTATATTTAGCACAGCTGACAGCCTGGCGCTCTAGGACATGTCTGTAACGTGTAACATTAGTGAATCCTGACCACTGAAGGTGGAGCTAGAAACACTGCAGTTGGGTGATTGGTCAAAATAATCGGTCTTTCCCATGTGACCAGGGTAATAAATAACAACACATAATTGCACATTGTAAGTAAGAGCCACATGCCAATCACTAAGAAAACAAAATGCTGCATGTCTTACATCGTTGTCTTTGCTTACTAAGTTGCGTTTGCCTTCTTCTTTGGATTTATTCGCAGGGTACTCAGTGTCAAACTGCTGTGCTGCCATGCTTGTGTATGTAACATGGCTATCAGCATCTGGCTTACATGCTGCCTACCAAGAAGGACACGGTTGGCTGTTGAAACACAAACAGGATTAGGCTTTATTGATCCAACCCGTGCCAAACTGTACTGATCCAAACTTTGATTGCTTGGTGGAAATGGAGTCAAAAAAAGCTAGTCCTCACAAAACCTTTAACTTGTGTGTTTGAAAGTTGGGGTTAGTACAACCTCAATTTCTTTTCAGTCTTCCTAACTTTTTCTGTGTTTAATACTTGATTCTGATTGGTCAGCACACTAAAAAAATGGTTTCTGAGAACAGCTACTGACTTGAAGCAAAGTGAAGAAATGTGTTTTGAATGAAGGTGTTAGAAAGACGTAATCCAGCATTGTGCATTTTGTATTTCGTCATATCAGCTGCTGCTTTTCATACATGTGTTTAACTTTATGGTTGCAAAGGCTCCATTCAAACCCCGTTATATACTATTCTCAATCAATCCCGGGGAGTATAAACCCCCCTGTCACGTAAAAAGGGGTTAAGAAACAATGTGGCACACCGGCTTTAAAATTAATGGCAGCAGAGTGACATTAGTGTTATAGGTTATTGACCGATTTCATGGGATTTATGACCCTAATCGAGAGGAAGTGTCAAAGGGAATGAAGCAAATAAGAGTGGCGGTGACAGCAGGGCCGCGCTGTGGCCACTGGACACCACAATTTGAGCCTCCCCAGTAAATTGTAGCGGGGACTTTATAAGTCTCGGCGGAGGCCCCGCTCGCTCTGGCTGCCTGGGTCCTGAGGCCATGCCCCGAGCCTACCTCCATCCTGGGGGTCAGACACAGCCGGCTCAGCGATGATGAGATATGCTACTTCATCTCACCTCGTGTCAGGTTTAGCCTCTCTCCCTGTCAGCCCGTGTGAGCGTGTGTGTGTATGTGTGCGTGTGTGTGTGTTTTATGTGCTTCTACATGTTGGTGCACACTCCTGTCTGTGTGATTTAGAGTGTGTTTGTTGGGGGGGCTTTTTCTCATGTACTTTTCATGATCATTATATAACCAACCTGCTGTATGTTTGGAGCTCTCTGTGTCTGTTTGGCTGCCCGGTGTGAGCCGGCCAAAGCTCCTCTTTAAGCTTCGACTAGAAACGGAAATATTCAGCAGAGCACAAAGGTTCAGGCCGTGAAGATGAGTGAGCCCCTGCTGATAAATAATTCTCAGTTAAAATACTGTATAATGTGACACGGATGTCATTGTATCCCCAGTACACACATAAATCCATCTATGGATAAATATAGATCCTTCTCCTTCTATAGATATCTAAAAATGTAGCTTCTTTCTTTACAGCGTCTCTGTTTTAACTCATTTTTTTGTTTAATAAATCTATCTAACAGCACATGCAGACATCCTAAATAAAGAGTGACCCAACTCTTTTGGATTGGCAGTGTTAAAGAGGAGGTATTGTGCTTTTTTCAAGTCTTTATTTTGTCCCTCTGGTGCCCCTGTAGCATCTTTATCTCATCTCGAGCCAGATAAATCACAGTTTTTCTACTGCTGGTGATTTAGAAAACGCTTATTTCAGCCTCTGTCTGAAATGCTTCATTTAGCTGCTGTCTCTTTAAGGATCCCTGCTCTACAGAGCCCATTCTCTCTGATTGGCCAGGCTTCTAGGGGCCTGTCTTGGTGGCAATGTTTACAGATAGATTCAGGGATTCATGCAACATTTATCCACACATTTAGTATAAACATCCTGCATTGTTACTTTTTATCCACGTTTACAACATTGGGATGAATCATACCCCTCTTTAAAGTAGTGATGCAACAAATCATTAACACAAGTGATCAGATTTTACTCCATTTGATTATCAAAAGGTTTTTCACTGCATTTAATGTGTGTGTGATTCTGTTCAGATTTCGTCTTCAAAGGTCTTTTCAAAGAATTAGTCTTGAAAAAGTGGGGGGTGTTGTATTTATAAAAATACGGTAGTAAGTGGTGCCCTTTTTTGTAAATGGTTAAAGAACAATTATGATCTTTTATGAGTGAAACAGCTTGACTTTTGCAGGGATATGCATAAAAAATAAGCACAAACTCTGCCTTGAAAATATCCATGAAATGGTCCATATTTTGGAAGTGCTGAGGCATTTGTTTTCAAAATAATAAGATTTAAACGCCATGTTTACTCTGCATCTGAGATGGCAAAACTTTTTCACTCACCTATTAGGTAATCTTTGCAGTATTTTGTCAGTTATGACTTTCCATTGTGACAGAACTGTTAATGAACCAAGTCACAGCAAAGTGATGGGTGTAAACTAACAACCACTGACGTTCAATTATAGTTCAAAGTACTTGGATATAAGGAGAAATGACATCAAACATGGTCTAAGGTGTTATTAGGTCAGATGTTTTGCATTATTTTAAGTGATACTAGTGAGAAGTTAATATACACAGAACTATTTTTATAGATAAATGGTGGTTAAAATAGTTCCTCAGTGCATGAAGTGACTGCACAGGAAGCATGTAAATAAAAGCAGTGACTCCAAAGCAGCAGACTGAGGAAATGTTGAATGTCTCTTCAGGTGCACAGTGATGGTGCTAAATAGAGGCAAGGAATGAATATTTAAAACAGGCTCACTTCACCCAAAGCTGCTTTCATTCATCTAAAAATAGCAGCTGACATTATCTTGCTGTCAACAACTTAGTTCGGGCCTCTCTACAAGCAGAGGCTCTGTCCCGTTTGTTCACCCGCGGGTCCTCCAGGCCTGCTGCTGGCCGCCGTTCTGCCCCAGCAGCTCTGTGGCTTTTTGTGCGCTGGCTTTTGTTGCAGTGCACTAACCTGCTTTAAAATCCCTTTAGTGTGGTTGTGACATGCTGTGCTATCACATCGTGGCCTCTGCAGAATGTATAGAGCCATTCAGACACTGTGCAGAGTGAAATGAGTTTTATCCAGCGGTTGACGATTGAATGTAATGGCACTCTCTCCGGGGAGCACAGTTTTCTCTCCACTGATGTTCACACTGATACGATGCAGCGCTCGCTCTGCGCCGCTGAGGAGCAGCTTGGTCTCAGCTCTTTTAAATTATGCATTTTCATGACTGGAATATGGGAAGAGAGTGTGCCACTTTTGGACGTTTACATTAAACAAAAAGGATAAATGTCTCACATGTTGCATAACAGCGCTGGCATATGGATGCTTTAGTGTTGTATCATTTTCTGGGGGGAAGATCTGGATCAGAGTCGTTTTGCTTTAATAGAAAACATGAAATGGTGATGATGTTGCACGAGCAGATAAATAACACTGATCATTTTATAGCTCACAAACAAAGTGTAGTGAGAGTTAATGTGTAAGTGAGTGTTTGTGGTTTGAGAGCTTCTTCCTGACACACGACAGAGACAAACACGCTCTGTTTTCCAAACCCTGATGAACCTATAAACAAGGACAACCCTCTCCTCCTCTCCTCCTCATCAGCAGCGCCGTGGTATTTGACAGAGGAGCACAGTTGTATGCTTTTTAATTAAAAAGAAAATTCAATAACCTTATCAAGACTTGCCATTTTACTTTGAGACGTATCGATCGGCCGCTCAGTTATGCAGATCCGCAGCAGCTTTCATCTTCTGGGCAATTTTGCGTGGCGGCCTCTGGTTACTGAAAAGATCTCATTTCAGAAAATCTATTTCATATATTATTCAGGTAATGTTTAGTTCAGCTTACAATACAATATTCAAATATGGTGTACTGCCATGTACAATGTGTCTTAATACCGAAGGGTGACAGATTAGAGGCTCAGAGAGAGTCAAGTCGCAGGCTGAATGCAAACATTAACATTATTTATGAAGCAGTGTAGGAAAATAAAGCTGCACACAGCGTGAAAAAATGTAAAGTAGCGCATTGCTGCTGCACAATGCAGGGGGATTCCTTTGTTAATGTGAAAACATATTTAGGAAATCAATTAAAAAGACAAACCTTTGCAGACTCAAAAAAACTTGACTTGAAGGAAAGAAGATTTTTGACTCTAAATCAGGAAAGTAATCGTAAAATAATACCAACATGAACATTTGATTTTCCGTGAAATATCAGTCACTGAGTATAGTTCTACAGTTTCATTTAACAGACGCTTTTGTCCAAAGCAACAAACAACACAAGCAAGAATTTGGCTGCAGGTGCTGCCATTGATGCAGGATTTTTTATTCATTTATTTATTTTGAATAACGTAGAAAACCCTGAGGACAAAAAGGGGAAGGGTCAGCTTAAGTGCCTAAGTGTTCCCTAAACAGACGAGTCTTCAGACATCTCTTTAAAGTAGAAAGGGACTCTGCGGATCGTTAAGAGTTAGGTTATTCATTCCACCGTTTGGGCACAACAGAGGAGAAGAGTCTGGCTAGAGATTTGGAGCCGCGCTGGGCTGGGAGCACCAGGCGTCTTTCACAAGCAGAGCGCAGTGGGTGAGCGGGAGTGTAGACCTGGATGAGGAACCCCAGGTAGGCAGGAGCTGTTCTTGTCAGTGTTTTGTAAGCCAGAAGAAGAGCTTTGAATTTGTTTTGAGCTGCCTCTGGAAGCCAGTGAAGAGAGCGGGGTGACATCAAACATCCTTGTGCCGTCGTTACAGAACTATGAAATAAAACCTCACCTGTCCCTCAGGTGTCTCTTGATATCAGATAAGTGGTCAGTTTTCTGCAGTGTTACGTGCTTCATAAACATCAGCAATCATCTGACCAAGGAAAATAGTCTCCATTAGAGGGCGATATGGGCAAAATGTGTCAGCGCCTTTTTATGTCAGGATCAGGATTTTGTTTTGAAGACTTTTTTTGACCTGCAAACCATGTTTTCAGCAAACATATTTCTAACCTTCTAACCTGATCTATTTCTATACATCTTTAACTGTAAGAGTTGTTGAGTTTCTGCATAATGTACAGAGCTTTAGCTTTGTACAGGTAGCCTATGGACCGTTCAAATTCAGTTTAGTGAGACGTTACTTGATATACTTTGGATTTGAATGTACACTTGACAGAAAATGTAACTGTACACATAATTTAGGACATGATTAATCTCAGTGCCATAATTAATAATTTGGAACATGAAAGCTCGGAGAGCAGCCTGCAGATACAAGGATTTGCAAAATCCTACAGGAGCTTAAAGTCTTCTAAATACGTCTTAATGTGCCCCCAAAAAAGGATGATGAAGCAAATGCAACAAGCCAAACAAAAAAAGGTGCAAAGTGTCTCAGTTTGGGGCCCATTTAAAATGTGCATCCCTGCTTCACTGTATGCAGCTGCTCATTTGCAATCTGTGAATGTCTGCACACTTTTGCATTGACTGGGTTTCTCCCTCCTATCTGTATACATAAACTGTGAAAAAGAGGAAATGTATGAATGTGATGCAGCCTCACCACATTCTGCAGATGTTTGTTGAATATGAATCAAACAACAGAAAAGCCCCAAACTTTAAAAGTGCTGCCTCTTTCTTTCTGGATTATCGTAGAGAAGCAGCTGAAATCATCAGAGGTCTTGTTTTTAAAACAATCTGTTCCTCCTACTTTTCCTGAATGTACCAAGTTTACACAGAAGCTACTCCTATCTATGAAATATTTTAGAGCAGAGCATGAAATGTGAGTTTGTGAAGAGTGTGTGAAGGTGAGTTTTGTCACCAGAGACTCAGGACAAGATGGACAAACTCCCCTCAGTGTGAGAGGAGAAACTGTGCCGCTGATGATCCGTCACAGCAGTAGGCTAATTACCCCACACACCTCTGTGTATCTCCCCCTTTTATTTTTTCATTCAATACGTCTGCTAATGGAATTAAAAACATGTTGCCAGGGGTCTTTTGCAATTTGGAAAATAAGTCCATTAAGTTCATTAATTTAATAATGGGCAATAATAATGAATAAAAAGTATTGCTCAATTAGAGGGGAGCGTACGGTTGGCTGTTTCACATTCATTCGAAATCACCTCGGTGTGCAACAGCTTAATGAGATTATAATGGAATTGATATCACATAGGTAGTGAATTAAAGCGTTACCAGAGAAGCCATTAGGAATGAAATTCTAATCCTGAAACACTTGTCACAGCTCAAATAGGATTCTACTTTTGTTATTAGCGTCACTTAAAGCAGTGAGGAACACAGTGGCTGAGGGCGAATCTCTCCTCATAATGATGATGATGATGACGGTGATGGTGACAAAACGAAGGGATTTCTCCTGGATGCAAAACAGGAAATCCAAGCGCCAGTCTGTGCTTTTATTTTGTCTGACAGAGAAGTTGGATTTTAAATTGACTTATCAGCCTTTTAAAGTAATGTAATCAACACAAGCAAATACAATTTCATATCTCCTGTATGAAGAAATCATATATTTCTCCATCTGCCTCACAGTAAAGCAAAGTAATGTAAGGACCACTCCACACCCATGAGTCTTAAGAGTTGTTGTACAAGTCTGTTGCATCTCAGAGTATTGACTTGTACATGTTTGGCAGAGAAATGAGTCTTTCTGAAAATCCCTTCTTTCTGCACCAAGTTGATCTCGATTTTTTGTGAAAGTCAGGACTAATCATCCATCTCTGTTATTTCTTTGTTGATTTCAATGTGATTCAACAAAGACATGCCATGCCCATAAGTTTAAAGTGAGATACCTAAAACCCAAAACATTTCTTGTTTTAATGCTGTAAAAATGTGGCTTCTTATGCTTGGTGTTTATATGGTTTCCAGTGTTTTCTGCGGCCAGCACCAAGTTGACGCTTGAGTCACTGCAGATTTTAGCACTTCCACAACATGATATATTAGGCCACATCATTAGACAGAACTACTCAACTATTTAGGCAAGTGGGAAAATTCAAACAGCTCCTTAGAAAAAAAAGTATTAAGGGCTATTAAGGTACTGCATAGAATCCACATGCAACAATGTCCCAATGTTTCCTAAAATACGTTAACACTTCTCCTATTTGGGCAAGCAAAATAATTCATATATTTCCTGAAAGAAGAGATGAGTTTTCTCAGAAAGATTTCTGCACCAAAAAAAAAATAATAATAAAAAGATCCAGGTTGCCTGTATGATACCTGTGTGACTAAGGTAAACTCTCATGAGACAGTATATGATTTATGATGGTGGAGCACGGCAACAACAAACGTTAATATTAGGCATGAACTAGACTTCTTTCCCACAGAATTGATGAAAAAATTACAACATTACTTCCCTTTTAAAAAATCCAATCCAGTGCTGATCACCAATCAGCTGAAGAATTCTGAATGGTCTCTAATCCCATCGTTTGGACTGGGATCTGGACATCCCTAGATCTTATTGAGCTGTAAACAAAGTAAAGCTACTACGGCCATTTACAAACGTCTCTGTAAATTACCGTAACTCTTCAACTACTTGGGCAAGGGAAAAAAATTGAATGGTTCCTCAAAAAAGAGAAGTCAAGCTTCCTGGATATGACCTCTGACTCTTTTATGGCCAAAACTACCCAAAAGTCCAGGTGGCCTGTATAATACTTGGGTGACGACGTGTTAAGCTTGTTTTATAACTTCTACAAATGTTGTAAAATTAAGAAAAATAAAGTGGTAAGAACAAAATAGGGAGTATGATTTTGATAGCAATGGTATTTCATTTAGCCCCATCCCTTGAATGATGACAAAATCGGCCTTTTTGCGCATTCCTATATTGACCAAAGTCTTTCTGTCATTCATTCCTGGAAAAATCAAAGCAGTGCTTGTGCTACGCTAAATATGCTTGTTGTACTGCTTTATTTAGGGGTATACCAGCGTAATTCATACTCTGTTTTCACGTGCCTGTTTGCACAAGTGACATTTTCATTTTATTATGAGCTTATTTAACTATTTTCCCCTCAGTTCAAGCTTTCTTACATGTTTTAGAGAGCCATCTCCCTGCAGTGACATGCTAATGGCTGTGAATGTCAGGCAGCCCCTCATATTTGTTTGCTATTGTATCATTACTGTATTGGTGGCATCAGCCCATTGATCCCATCAGCAGCTGGATCCTCGGGTTTCATAGCTGGTGTTTCCAGACCAGCAAAGCTGCTGAGGACTTCAGTTAAAATTACACCGACAGCACATTCATAGTAATCTAAAAAGGTCAGGATAAATTACACTGCTTATTTCAGTGAAAAAGGCAGGTAATGTGATCTGCCGTGAGTAGTTTTTCATGCTGCCCCCTGTACATTCTCTCTGGGTTATGGCGCAGATTTGACTCTTTGACTTTTACACGGCTGACACTTGATGTCAATTTACTGTCTGGTTTTAAGACCAGGAGAGATTGGAGGAGATGAACTTTTCCTTTTCATCAAGATATTACAATAATTTGAGCTGTTTTATATTCATAATGGCTTTTTTACAGGAACACTTAAAATAATGTGTCGTTGGAGGATGTTGTTAAAATCAGAAATAGATTGGTTCATAATTTAACTTTTCATTTAATGTGGGCGCAGTGATACACCTTGTAAATCCAGCATATCAGCAGTTTGTGCAGCTTCAGCAAGGCAAGCATGTCAAAATGTATTATCACTGTCAGTCTTAATGCACTATATATAATGTATAATGTGCCATACATAACCGGTTCAATCAAAAAGATGAGATCTGTGCCGTTTGAATGATGTGGAAACAAGAAATAAATCAGGAGGAGAAGGAACTCAAACAATTTACAGTACTTTTTAATGGAGCTGGCATAACCTTGGCTCACAGAATGAAAACATTTTTTAGCTCCAGTCTTTTTTTATGTTAGAGAAAGAGCACAATAAAAAAGATTAAGATTGTTTTATCTTTTTGAAAAGAGAAAGTTTGAGTGCACGGATGGAAAAAAAAGTTCAACTTTTGGCTCAGGTTGAGATTCTGCACAAAATATTTCCTCATGAATTCATGTCGCGATAGTATCGCAAACAAAATGTGTTTCCAATTGGTTGGAAAACAAACCATACAACGAAATAAAAAAGATAAGTGACAAAAAAAAGTTTAGGGTCAGAATTCTGAGCTTTCAGTTTGTCGAATTTCATTTCAGGTTTATTTTTTCTATTATACTTCATATATTCACTGTAACTCGTGTCTGTTTCCTCACTTTGGTCCATGATGTCAGAAAAAGAAGTGAAATTAGGTTTATTCGTTGACTTGAGAGGAGAGAAGTGCAGAGATGACAGTACTGAGCATCCTAAAAAAGAAAGAAAGGAATTTATAAGTGTAGTTTTGGGGGATGTGAAAATAGGCCTGTGTGTGTGTGTGCGTGTGTGTGTTTCTGTTGATGAGAATTGGAGTTTTCAGGCTGAAAGCGGGGACGCTGTTTGACAAAATGAGACAAAAGGAACTCAGAAAGTCCCGGATATACATTCTGCAGTTAATCCTGAGCAGACGAGTGTGTACACACACTCTGCTGTGTGTGTGTGCATATGGGCGAACATGTGTGTGTGTGCTTAATTAATATTTAAGCCACCTTCAGCATACCCTGGAAAGGAAGTAAAGGGGATTGTGTTCTCATGGATCCTTTAATCCTCTGAATTAGCAGTTTAATAACAAGAAGCCATTTGTAGATTAGTAAGATCAAGCTTCCAAGACGTGCTTGTGTACAATCTACTTAAATGCTTTGATTTTTGATGTTGGAAAATTCCTCTTACACACTCTGCATATGCAGTCAGGGGGCAGATGTCTGTGTGTGCGTGTAGTTATGGCTGTGATGGTGCACTGTGTGATCTTTAGTTTTAATTATATGTTGGATAAGTGATCAAATGTGCAGCTGAAAACTGAGGAACGAAATAATGATTGCTGATTTATCATCAGGTCATCAATCTGTAGCTGGGTGCTGCTTCAATCCTCATTGAAAGGCTCTACTTAGAAAAGATATTGCATTTCTTCATATATATATATATAAATATATATAGGGAGAGAGATTTTTGTTTGTCCAAAATTCCCGGCATGCACCAGAAAATCAGAAATAAACTAGAAAAGCAATCAAAGAGTGCAGACATCGGCCAAGCACTTTAGTCCTACTTTAATGTTATACTCCCTTTCAGCAGACTGTCTGCTACAATTTGGTGTTAGTTACAGGTTTGTACAATAATATGTTACCTGACAGTGTTGAAAATTATGATGACCCAGTACATATTTCATATTTCAGATCTTAGTATCCAGAATATTGCCAGGATCTGGGTCGTACTTTTACATCTGTCAGAAATTATGGTGACCTTGTCTTGTGTTGTTTTGCAAAGCAATCCAAGCATTTATGGTGGAGTTATGTACACATATGGTAAAAATGGCCCTATCTCACAATATTAAAGAATCCCTTAAAAAATATCCCGCATCCAGGTGGTGATCCAGATTACCTCCGCAATTGAATGACTTCTTCCTTATCCCATTTAGAACATTTCCTGAAAATTTCATCAATATCTGTTTGTTACTTTTTGAGTTATGTTGTTCACAGACAAACAGACAAACTCTCCCAAAAACATGACCTCCTTGGCGGAAGTAAAAACTAACTCTTTTAACTTATCACTTTGGGACCAAGTCTGACATTGTTTCCCCCTAAAAAAAATCACAGGATATCAAAAAAGTTATCCTTGATTTTCTCTTTTCTGTGTTAGTTTATACACATTTTCGAATAAAATGCATTACAATCAATTAGTATTAAGCCTTTGTTTTAGGCCGTATAGTTTGCAGAGCCAGGAGGACCTTGGTAATGGAGGGGTTGAACAAACACAGAACCTCCACTAAGTTAGAATGAGTTTGAGTCCAGACCACCATTGTTTACAGACTCCTAGTTGCTTCTTTGCTTTCACCAAAAACGCAAATTCTTCCGGTCATTCTCCGACCAGGAACATGCATAATAGCAGATAGTTCTGCATTATTACAGACATGTGTTCTGACCAATCCATGTATTTTGGAGTGTTTTGTGAGTTTAAATGCTTTCAACGCCTTCCCTTAAGGGACTTGTGATAAATGAGCAGGTTGTAACAGCAGATTTTTGATTTAAAGATGATTTATTCATGCAACTAAAAAGGAGGTTGGGGGCTGAATTTTCATCAAACTGGACTTTATTCTTGCAGAAAAGTCTGACTGCAACATCTGATTAAGAATTTCTCTCACTGAAACATCTTCTGTCTTTTTAACCAGTCCTTCAAAACTGCCAAATCACATTTCATATTCCACTTTTGTCAATTTAGTCAGTTTCCTTTAGCTCCTTGTGTCTTTAACCTTCCTCCGCTGTATCCTCGAAATTTTTCATAGCATAGAATGCTAACAGAAGCTAATGCTGCACGGTCAACAGGCAGAAATGAAACATGTGCAACAACTCTGTGAATTGATTTGGATGGTTTTGTTTTTGTAATTAGGTTTGGACCAATCAGAATCAAGTGTTTTTCACAGCCATGCAGTTATGGAAAGTCTTACTGGAATCTACTGAATGAGATCGTTTGGATGTCGGAATTTTAGCGCTACAGTTTCATTTCAGTGGTTTCATTTCTCATCTTCAGGATTTTAGCAGAGATGAAAAGATTCAACTCTCATCTTCTTTCGACTTTCTCATAAGTGACTAAGTTAATCCAAACAGCTGTGCTCATGTAGAGTTTGTATATCTGCGTTTTCACTGTTTTTTTCACCAACACAGCCCCTGTGAGCCTCACACACACACACACACATCCACACCTAGATCACATCTCGTCTATCGGCGCTCAGCGTCATCATTTGCCAGCGATGACAGCCGCCTCTGTTTAAAGCGCCGCAGATCAGCGTGTCACAGCAGCCCCCGTGTTTCTAATCATCTGCGCGCAGAAAATCTCCGTCTTTGTTGGCGTTCGCTGATAGCGCCTGTGTTATCCCCGTCTCTCCCAACCCGGCCAATATCAGAGATTGATTGCTTTTGTCTTGTTATCGGGGTCGTTCAGGTGAGATTGACATGTGCTTGCAGGATAAGGAGGCCCTCTGAGTCTGCTGTACAGCCCAGGAAGGTTTGAAACATGCATGATGACCTGCATAAAATGTTGATGATGCTTCATGAGCTGCATCATCTGGAATCCGCAAATGGGTCAAGTTGGCTCGATTTTTACACTTTTTTTGTGCAAAATGAGAAAAGGAAATTTGCTCCAATTTTTCTGTAGATTCCATGTTTGGAGCCTGACAGGTGTAAGCACAAATCTCGTCTCTCACTCCTCTAAACTGAGGTTGAAGAGGAGAAATAAAGACCTCAGACAGACGGATGTTTGTTGCACGCTGAATTCTCTGGGCCACTCTGCCTGGCAGTTGCCGGGTGGAGTGGCTTCATGCTCTGCACACTAGCCACACGTCCTAAATAATTCACACTCTACTTGAGAATTCTCCAATGGACTCACTGCCGCCATTAGACAGTCTCTGGCTGCCAGTTTTCCTTTTTTCTTCTGTTTTGTTTTGGGTTTTATTTGGGGGGCGCAGGGGGTGGGGGGTGTTTTCCTCATTCTGACTCCAACAATAAAACTCAAAAAACGGAGGGGGAGTAGAGGAGGTGATGGCATTGGAGGTGAGATGAAGGAAGAAATGAAAAACGAGTAATATCACAGGTCAATTAAAGTTCACGGGCAATCCAATATATAAAAACGAAGTTTACATGCACGACACTTCAACATTAAGATTTTTCACAGAGTTCAGCAGATTTTCCAAAACTCTCCCTCTACTGTTTTTTTTTTTTTTTTTTTTTTTTTAAATCTGAGATGCTGCTTTGACAATGTCTTCCTCATGCAAAATGCATGAGCACTTGTGGATCAATACAGGCCCTTTAATCTCTCTACATAGACAGCTCCCGCGTTCAGGCGTTGAACCTACACCCATGGCTGCTGCTGCTGCTGCTGCAGCCCAGATCAGAGGCCAGAGAGAAGGAGAGAGATCAGCCTGAGCCACCAACACAAGGGGTCACGACCCCCTGAGGTGCGCCTGTTGACTGTTGAAAACCTAATCTTTCTGATATCCTCTCCCTGAACAACACTTTAATGTGTTTATCCCCACTTTGTGCTTCTTTTCATCATTAAAGGCAAGACAAGCACTCACAAAAGTCCAGATTTAAAGTGGACTTGGAATAAGAAAAGGAGAAGGTCAACCCTGGTCCACTGAAGTTTGTTTGTTTAGCCAAAAAGCTCATTACTACTCTCTGTTTTGCCTTCTATGTTTTGTTTTGGTTTGTTTTCTCCTGAAATAAGAATTCCAAACACAGCACGGTGTCTGCTGTGTGATGCATAAAGCTCTGGATGGGAGACGACTTATTTTACCTCTTTTACGGAGGAAAAGCAGAGCCAAAAAGTAGAGAGTACGAGAAAGAGATCTGCATTCAGAATTTTACTTTACTGAGAGAAAGATATCTTATTTCACACAGTGCCAACAAATACGACTAATCCTAGCTCCATCCACTGCTAAAAATAGGCCCAAACAAATACATCATTACCAGGTGAATTTATAACTTTTAAAAAACTCTTTAACAACCACCAAAGTAACTACTTTCATAACTTATAATCAGAGGTTCTGACTAGTAATGAGAAGAAAACATATAACCTGAGCTTTTTTTTTTTTTTTTCGCTCTGTTTTTTCACTGTTTTTTCTATTGGCCAGGACATAGTGCCAAGTTAGCCAACTTATCCATGTCACTAAAAGCCAGTTTTGAGGTCTGTATATGAACTAAGGATGATGGCATGGGAGCTCTATATATCAATATAAATGAGGCAAATGATGCAGGGGGGATCTAACAGCATGGTACAGGCCCCTTATGAAGGTCCACAAAAAATCCTAAAAGGGGGATGAATAGATGGTGGGCATACATGAAGCAAACAATACAGGACAGATGGAAAACAGAAGCCAATGGTACCGTAATACAGTGGTCTTTAAGCTGTGTACCTTTTACAAGAGACACTCAAATAAAGTTACAAATGCAAACTAAAAAAAGCTGAACAGATGAAGGATGTTTATGGATCAAACAATGCATGGGAGACAGAAAACAGATCAGCTAATAGGTACTGCAAAACAGCATTAAACAGGTGTCTTGTAAAGGTGCATCAAAAAAACCTTAAAAGGACAAAAAAAATAGTTATAGACTGTAAAGAAACAGATTACAAAACCATAACTGAAAGGTACTTCGAAACAGCAACTTGAGGGTGCCTTAAAAGATGTGCAAAGATACCTTGAAAAACAGAACAATAATGGGGCTATATGAACAGAAAACAGATTACGAAAAAGCAACTAAGGGGTACCCTGATACAGTGGCTATTAAGCTTTTAAAAGACAGTTATAAAAAAAAAGCCTGAAAAGGTGAAGCACAAAACAGCTGCTGAAAGATACCTCAAAATAGCAACCAAAAGTAGAAAGAAAGGGTGTCAAGGTACCTTGAAACAACATAAGGGATGTGCAAAAATAGGTTAAAACTTTGAACTGAAAGGGTCCCTTACAGGTGTGTGATGGTACCTGAGAATAGTGGTGGGTACCTTTCTCATTTGAAATGATACTATACCGATACCCGGTACCTGGCAATCGGTATCGGTACTCAACGGTATCAGTTTTCTGTACTTTTGTCTGTGTTCATGTGGTAAAAAATATCAATTTGTTTAATAATGAAATGTGAATTCTTTTCATTTTGACATATTGCTGTGTTCATGGTCAGCATGGAAAATTGCCTGCTCTTCCTCTCCCTTACAGTCACAGGGATGCATTTAGGTACCTAAACATGGTACCTTTTGATTTTACGTGAATCGGTACCCAGTATTTTTGACAGAATTTGGACGGTACCTATAAAAATACCTAATTCAGTACCCAGGAAAATCAGTCACACAAGAGCAGCTTAGAGGGTACCTCAATTCAGAAGCTTGGAGAAGCCTTAAAATGGTGTGTTATGATACCTTGAAAATACTCAAAGAAGGGTTTTTTTTATCACTCTGTGACCAGGAAAACCCTTTGGATGTTCATATCATTATGCATAAATTAGTGCGTGATATCTCATTAAGGATGATGGTACGTTGTTTAGTCACTGTCCAACTCCAATCACAGCTGTTCATGACACCCGGGAGTGTTTAAAATAGGAAGCATGTGGTTATTTCAGGAGCTGTATTTAGGTTGATCCAGTCCTTCGTTCATCAGTTTGGGATCCAGATTGTTACAGTGGATATTCAACATGTCACAGCTTATGTGTGATTACAGAGAGCTGTGACTGTCTTTCCATGGAGGAGCTCCCAGTGAGGAAACGTGGGGCTGCCACAGAAACAGAAAAGCCTTTTTTCTTTCTCCTTTTTTTGTTGTAAATTTTGCACACAATGGAAGATTGCTTTGGCTTCCTTTTATCAACACTTTTGTTTACTTAGGATGTGCCAAATGCCGGATTTAGTGTCACATTTGTCTGAGTGTCTGGCACTTTCCACTGAGCTCATACTTCAGCGGCTCTTATTATCAGCCATTTTGAAGCTGTTACTCATTTTGCCAGTCATTTAGTTATTTTTGAGACGTTGTCATTTTCATGTTGAGGGTACACTCTGCCTGCGCGGAGCTTTGATCATATTTAGTACAAACAGATTTAGGAAACAAAGACGAGGCACTGAAGGTTTCTTCAGAACCTTGGTGTTGGTGTAAATATTAAATGAGGGAAGACACATTACTGCATTTAACAAAAGTTGAAGTTCTCAAAGGGAAACAAGGCCAAACAGAATAAAACATGATCACCTTAGCTGAGCTTTAAAATAAAAGCTGCTGAGAAACTCTTTTGATTAAGTCCTGGTTGATGAGCTTCCTTTGTACGCATGCAAAAAGTTAAGTAATGAACAACAAAATCTGAAGAGGAGTGGCGACATGGAGCGATCGCTTAAGTCGAGTATATGTGGGCCCACCTCCAAATAATGTGTGGCGTTTTAGAAATGATCCAATATGGCTGATGCATCAGCTCTTCCTCCCCATTGTTTTCCACCCCTCGCCGCCTCCACCCCCATAATGCAATGCAGCTTTTGTTCACTCATTCTTTTAACCGTTTCTTTGGCTGTGACTTGTCACGGCGGGACAAATTAAGGAAGCGGTAATAGGGTTATGTCAAGTAGACGGAGGTGCTGGCTCTGTGTGGATGCCTCCCTCCCTCTGTCTCCATGAAAGGTTACTGCGCTCGCTGGGTTTTGTCTCCCCCGCTGTAATGAGAAAGGCAACAGACGAGCCTCTATCAGTCCTGCAACACCTACTGACAGATAGCATTTAGAGACTGTAGAAAAAGAAGCATTAGGGAAAGAGCGAGCAGGCGTCACAGGAAGTAATACAGCAACATGAGCATGACTGATCACAATGGACACGCATGACCAGGAAAAACAATCCCTCTCACTGAGGGTGCTGTGCTCCAACATTTACCTGTGACACCTTCATATGTATATATATGTATGTTTGTAATTTCCTTTCTCTCAGATGTGCGCCTTGCAGAGTTTAACATTTTCCATAGGAACCATTGGTATTATACACCCAACAGGATGGCATTAAAAGCAGACATGTTTTAAAATATTGAGCAGGGATCGCTGCATTTTGGTTCAGTATGATATTACATTCCCACTCTCAGATATTACACCCACATTTCTTCCTCCTCCTTTGGGCAGAATTTCCTAAGCCCTTTCTCTTCAAGCCGCCATCGTTCCGGGGCAGATGTCCGTGGAAAATCTGTATCAGCGTGAGAGTCCCCGTAGCTATGTTTTGATGGCGGAGGAATGGGATGAATGCAGGAGGTGGCGGGGTTGTTGTTGTTGTGTGCTGCCGGTGATATGGTCAGAGGGCAGAGTTGGATCTTAGGTAACAACAGCCGACGCTCGGGGCACTTCATGCTACGCAGGAGGGTTTTATAGCCCAGCAGGTTTCTACACCAAAAAAAAGAAAACACATCCACAGCAGCCTGAGAAACACCAACAGAGATACAAACACCCAAACACTGAGGGAAACACATCGGGTTTGGGACAGAGGCACGCACCCACACAAACTTTATATTTAGAGCTTCTATTTGAGTACTACTTCACAAAACACGAGCGCTTACCATGCAGGCAATGGAACAAAAAAAAGACACAGAGAGGAAAAATATTCTACATAAAACATTCAGCAGCAGATTTATGAAAAGGCCTTTTGGAACAAAGTGATTCAAAGGAAGGCATTGATTTAGCCTCTGCAAAAACAAGAGCCTCCAGGCTGTGATGGAGAAGCTGGGTCACTTTCAGTCTCTTTAGCCTTTATTTGAAGTTTGGGCTTGAGGAATTGTTCAGGGTTATGGATGGAGCATGGGGCGGGACATTGATGAACCTCTAAACTCCCCATGATTCAATAAAGCCGCTCCATCGGTTGTATGGACGCCAGGATTGGGTGGATTTGGATATTTTTAAAAGTCTTTATTGAATTTACTTATGCTCCCTTGTTGTAAAAGTAATGAAATTTTGTTTGTCATTTAGCTTCATTAACTATCTTTTTATTGCATCTTACAAAGTAAGTCTCTGATACTCTACTGTATGAAAGAAAATGAGCTGGACCGCTTGAAATGGATGATGAAGTGAGGATGATCTCAGGACCCTTTTTATGTTTGTGGCATTTGCAAATAGTTGCATAAAGTAGCATAAAAACACTTTCTTGGATTAAAAATGGAGGACAGGCACTTTCTGGACTCCGAAAGGTGGGCAAGGATACATGCAGTAGAAATCCAGGAAAAAATCTATGGTAGAAATTCCTTTATTTTAACAGCATAGACATGTTGACCCTAAAAACTAGGGCTGCAAGCCATAATCGATGCACTGTGCTGCGCCACTACTATATTCACTCGTATTCAGTTTGTTTTTCTTATTCCTTTAGGTCAAATTATTTAGCAGTTGGCAACTAGCTGAAGGTGCATTACCGCCACCTACTTGACTGGAGTGTAGATTACCTGGGCTGCAGGGCTGTATGCCCCACTTGTAAACAGATCCGCGTGGTGAAGGAGAAACCGATCCGGCAGGTGAGGGAAATGAGTAAACGTGAAGAACGGCAGAGCCGGAGAAAGCCGTTCGTCCAAAAAATCCCAGGGTGTTGATTTCAACATTTGCAAAAATGACCTTACATGGCACAGTAGTAC
This sequence comes from Halichoeres trimaculatus, assembly GCF_033239565.1. Lineage (NCBI taxonomy): Eukaryota > Metazoa > Chordata > Actinopteri > Labriformes > Labridae > Halichoeres > Halichoeres trimaculatus. Next base: position 11,685,049 of record NW_027437198.1, on the reverse strand, counting down.
GACTGCATTGAAAAACGGAAACTTTAAATATGTTGAGCTCATCAACAGCAAGGTGAAGAGCTACAAAATCCCACATACACTCCTTTTATATGTTCTGAAACGCATGGTATGTCTTCTGGGACTCGTTTTGTCTTTTTATTAAATTGTCGCCCTGTTTTAAAACCATGAGGAGTTCATTAAACTAACGTTAGCATTAGCATTAGCTGCTACGGACAGTGGAAGGGCAGAGAGGGTGAACTGTTTGACCTGCAGGTAAAAAGATTGAGGACACATTTTTGTTTATTTGCCTTTATAGCCCACTAAGTTCTTTATCTAATGACATTATAATGTATTTTCTGTTATTTTGGCCATACTGTTGATCCTTTAAGTGACATAACGTTGATGTCATTTGTGTCATTTTTTTCCTTTATCGGTTATTTGTAAATATAATCGCCAGAGTAATATATTGCTAAAATAATTGTTAGTTGCAACCCTAATAAAAACACACTTCTTAGTGTTTTGGGACAAATATACATACACACACACACACACACACACACACATATATATATATATATATATATATATATATATATATATATATATATATATATATATATATATATAATAAAGGTGCAGAAGCAGGCTTTTTGGAGTTATATATTGAAGGCTACTTAACACCCTGACCCTTGACAGCTGAGCTGTTGTTTCAGTTGGGGGTTGACAGTTGAGTTTCCTGTTACCTGTGTCATTTGTTATGTGTGTTCAGAGTGTTGTTGTATTCAAGGGTATGTATATAGATGTAGAGCCAGTAGTTATATAAATTTATACATATGAACCATGAACCTATATAACTCCTGACACCACCTACAGGCCACAACTCTAAGTCTAGGTGGAACTGTCCTGTCTGGGGAGCCCATTTTGAAAGGGATTACTGCTTTCTCGCATCTGTTTGACTTACTGATGGTGAGTTTTTAGGGTCAACATGACTTTGCCTTCAAAACAAAAGCATTGTTACTGTTTTGAAGCTTGTGCCTTACTGCCTGGGATTTTTCTTGGACTTCTAACACTTTCCTGGATATTGGATTGGATGCTATGAGGAGAAGCAGCTGTTTTGATCCAGGACCAGGTAATGTGTAGTCTTTGCACATATTTTCAGCCATCAGACTTGAGCTAAATCTCTGGTGTAGACCTCTAGCTCGTCCTTGACTATTGGCTACAGAAGATATTGATTAAATAAAGAAGTAAAGATAAGGCATAAGATGGAGACACATGACCACAAACTTGAATTAGAGGTTACCAATGTTCCACAAAGGCCCCCGTCATTGATTTTTAAATCAGGTTTGACTGTAAGTACACCGATACATTTTTAAATCCAACAATCGAACATTGGTTGTCAACGTGTTTCAGATGCTGATAGTCGTGCCGCTGTGGACGCACATATATTCACACATTTCACGACACCTCCGGGCCCGGCTGACGCTCCATTCTGATATGATATGTGTGTGCTAGTGCTGCTATGGCCCCATGCGCGTAGAAGTATTGATGTACCATTTCTCACTCGCCGCTGCTAAATATGAGAGCCTGGTAGCAGCAGTGTGAACCCCTGACCTCTCTGGGAGACACCGGCGTTCTCGGCTGTGGGAAATAGGTCTCTGGTTCCCCAACTGCCTGTTTAGAGTAATGGTCAAAGGTATGGCTGCTGGAAGGGAACATTACTGGGCATGACCAATCTGCTCCCAAATGGAATACACTTTATGTCACCGCACCAATCTGTGTAATTGACTTCGCTTTGGGCAGCAGCCATTATGGTTAGGGTTGCTTTTTTATTTTTTGACAGAACGTCAATGAAATCTGAAATGCACAGGGATGGTGGATTTTGAAAATGATTGCTTTTGATAGATTTGAATTGAGGGACATTTTGGCTGTAAAGAACCGCCTGATATGTGTAATGTGCCTGTCAGGCTGCACATGCTGTCGGGTATCTTCTCACTCAGTCCTGCACTGCTGGTTTCCTCTGCTACCAGGTAGAATCCACTCAAGCTGTGGATCAGGGGCTGATTTAGACTTGGGACAACAGGTGAATACAATTAAAAAGGTAGCTGAGAAGGAAAGCGGTAACACTAGACCCTCAGGGGCGGATTTTAGACCACTGGTCTGACTTATCGATCAGCAACTTAGCAAGGTAACAGAACAACTTAGTTGTGGTTGTGTGTGGGTGCCTTTCCACTTTCAGGTTATAAAAATAAACTGATTGAAGACAAAGAAGACAATTATTATTATCTTGGGGTCACTACAAAGTGAAGTTATAAGATGATTTTGACTCCAACAAGCAGAGTGTTTAGAGTTGAGTGAGACATTAGGGTAAGGTGAAGATTGGTTTTGAGTCTAAATTGCTTAGTTGTCCAGGTTGAGGATTTAGAGGAACATAGGAGCAAAGATAACCTTAAAGAAAGTAGTAGACAAACTTGAGACCAGTAGAAGTATTGAAGGATGGATGGATGGATGGATGGATGGATGGATGGATGGATAAATGGATGGATGGATTAATGGATAGATAAATGGATGGATGGACAGCACAAACAAGGGGATAAAGCTCTGAAGGCCTTTTGTCTCTTCTATCCTCTTAGCTTAATTCTAAGTTTCAGCTTCAACTCCAGAAGAAAAACTGCACAGATACGATTCCACCAGCTGCCATACTGGCCTCCCCATGTAAATCCAGGACTCACTCACTTCCTCTGACCATGTGACATCATCCCCGAGAGCGACTCTTGCCACCACTGAATTTTTCATCATTGATCTGATGTGATTTCCATGCTTGGCCGTCCCTCTGCTCTGTCAGCTCCCTCTCTATCATAGCCTCCGTCGGCCTAGAGGGCTTACTGGGCGTGAGCCATCGCCACAGTTTGTTGTCTCACACCATGCCCCCAACAAAACCCTCCCCTGTCTTCCACCCACCACTCTGGACTATCACACACCCTCTGGCCTCAGCGTTGCACACCTACAAGTGAAGCAGACCTTTGGATAAGAGGGTGGTATGTATTGACGTATTGACGTTGACTGTCCGCTGCCATAAAGCTCCATCACCCCCTCCTTTCCCTCCTTGACAGAGCAGCAGCAGGAGCAGTGGTCGGTGAGTGAGAGTGTGTGTGCCTGTGTGTGTGTGTACAGGGTTGATGTATGACAGTGTGGGAGGCAGAGTCAGTACCTCGCGGTTTCTGCTCTGCCTCCTCCGATGGAAGCTTTCGAAACGTCCTCATATCTGGCCGGAGCTCGGTGAGCGATGGCCAGAGCCAACCTGCTGATCTTAGCACCGGGTGCATTAGTTCGCCATAAAGAAGCAGTGATTTTGAGACGCGGCAGGCGAAAACATATGAGGATGAATGACACCATATAAAAGCCAAGCTCTGTTTCAAAATCCATTAGGAGAAGCAAGTGCCTGAGCTCCATACGCAGCAAAAGCCAGGGCCCCAGCATCCCATCCCAGCGTTCAATTGCAGCATGGATCGCAGATCACTCTTGCAGTTCCTCCCTTTAACTGTCCATTTAATCAAAATTTTTAATCAATGCATTAGTACATGACAGCTGTGAGGAGAGAAAAAGCATACTTCACTCGGTGCCAGATATTGGCATCCAAAGATAGGTGGGAGATGAATGCAGCTCATTTAGTGCTGAGATTGAACAAGGGCTTCTTCTTTTTTTTTTCATTCGAGTGTGTGTTCAGGCACACTTTCTCCTACATGTTCAGAAGTGTGATTGTGTTTTTCATTTTATGTGTATGTGCCCCCATGATTGCTCCCCCACTCCCACCCCGTGGCACTGCCTCCTAATTACTCAGATCTGCGCTCAAAGTGAAGAAATAATGAACGAGAGCTTTAATTATGCCTCTAGACAAAAGATCCCTGATGCCTCCACAGCACTGCTGGCACGCTGAGATGGGTGAGGGCAGGTTAAACAGGAACTGTCTCCCCTGGGTGCAGAAAACTGGTCAGCCTTACACTCAGACCAAGCCTGCAACCTGACATGCTGCTGGAGAACGCAAATACCGACGGGGAGGGGAGTCTGTAAGACGGACCCAACATAGGTTTGTTATCTTTAACAGATATGACACAACCTTTAATTAGTGGGGATCCCTGAAGCTCTGGGCCTGAGATATAATCAGTGGACCTTTAGAGGGAGCACAACCCTCCCCTCTCTGGGTGCTCTCGGGGGCGGGCTGATGGAGGCGTCCTTGTGCCCCTCTTCTATAGCGGGGTTGGCTGGCACTCTGGAGATGCCAGATAATGAGGAAGGCTGTCAGAGGGGCACTTCAAGGGTGCTCCTCCAAAGGCCTCGCTGCTTCTCAACGAAATCCAGGAGCACCAAACAGAGCTGCTTTGTTTTCTGCAGAGTAGGCCTCATGAGGTCCGGGTTGTGCGTCCATCAGGGTGGGTGGGGGCGGTAAGGGGAACCAAACAGCTCCCAGTAGGGCTCTCTATGGTGTCTTCTGCTGCTCGACTGATCACATCAGTGGCTCAGATGGGATAATTATATCCCACACCAGGACTGTCACTTTGCAAAAGTCAATTCATTCATCTAATGGAATTGTTTTGTTTCTTTTTTAAACTGAAGTGGAAAGTTCAAATTCAGAATCTATGAACCCACTGAGCATTTGAAGAGGTTTACCTTAAGTGATCCAGGAGTTACACTGAATTATCAGCAATAAGTTGTTTCATTTTCAGGGATGGAAGTAGTTAAAATTCTCAGTTGTCGTTCAGTGGTCACATGACTTTAGCAAAAGCACAGGTTGTTCTCTGCTGTCTTCATGCTTTAGATGCCAGAGCAGTCCGGTGTTTTTTTTAACAGCTTCAAATCATGACCAAAACCAACACAGGCTGAGTATACTCCATGCTAACAGGCTAACAGAAGTGATGCACATTAGGACTCCAACCAATCATCATTTTTTATGCCGACTAAACTATTGATTTTTTTTCTTTTTTACACGCACGCTTCAGGTGTTAGTGCATTGCTGTTGTGCTGCCAAAGAGTTTCACTTCACACAGTCTGAACTTACTGTGTTTCACCAGATTTTATTTTATTTTGTTATTTTCCTGATATTTTTTTCCAGGAGCCTTAGGTCAGCTTTTTTAAGTATTCTCTGTACTCTCCACCATAACTTATGCTAACTTCTTCTTCCCTGTTTTAATGTGTAACATAAACAGTTGGAGCAATACTGCCCCCAACACTTCCTGTAGTGAACTGCAAGTAGAGTTTTTTCCCAGCTGGTCTTTGATTTCACCAATATAAAAAAAACATTAACACGATGCGTCAGTGAATACTTATAGTCAACGTGATAAATTTTGTTGACTAATCAATGCAGCCCTCCTACACGTATCAATGTCAGCCAGTCTGTCTCCTTCTATGATGTTGTTTTTGGCTTTTATCGCTGTCTTACTGCCATCTACTGGTCTTGTGCTGCAAAACAATTACATGAATCTTTTTCTCCATACGTTCCTGGACTGATTTGTATAATCCGACTTGGTCTTTAACCTGTGTTGGAAACACAGACGTACAATAGGCAACAGGAACCATACAGTTCTTGAGAATGATCTATCGGAAACTTAAAGGTTCCTGGACCCTCTGGTCAAAAAGCCCTCGAACCGTTCATTCCTACTGTAGGATTTTGGTGTTCATCTACAGTGGCTGTTACTTTCCTGTTAGCAGATGTGTTTTCTTACTGAAAGTTCAACCAGGACTGATTTTGACTGTTGGTTTTTGGCTGGTTGAGGCCCACTCTTGGATATCCCCTTCCACCTCTGTGACAGATGAAAGAGTATCAGAGTTACTTCCATAAAAATGTTGTGCATTTAAGCCCTTGTTTATCACTTCACACATCTTACTCTGACATCCTTGAGTTGTCTAAGCTCCAGTGTTCCTCCTGATGGGGGAGCTGTGTCCATAGCAAAGTGCAGACACAGTCCAGCCACTCTTCTGTCTTGTGATATTTGACTTGATTTGTACAGTTTCTGCTAACTTCTTTCCACTGCATTGGAGGAGACAACATTTCTCCCTTTCTCTCACAGCTATAGTTACAAATTAATTGAAAGCAGGCCTGTTGCTACAAGTGAGGACACTGAGTTATTGTCCTCAATGCTTCTTAGAGAATCTGGAGAGTTTAACCAGCTTTAGGTGCTTCACATTGCAATATTAAACACTGAGCACACATTTGGGTGTTTTAGACGGTTATCAGTCATTTTAGACTCAATGTATTTAAATTTCTATACTTAGAGGCGATAAATTAATTTTAAAGGAATGTAAATGTATTTTCCCTGTAACAGAACCTTATTCACGGCCATGAGAGGCCTTCGGAAACAGGCTGTGGAAAGAATACTCGCAAAGAATTCAATTTAACACTTGAATAAAACATGACAAATGCAAATCGTGCAAAAAAGTTGTACAGACTTTGAGTTTGAAAAGAGAGTCAAGTAATTGTTGTATGTTTGACAATTAAATCAGAACAGCGTTAAGTGGAGTCATTAAAGCTCCTGTGAGAAAGTTTTTGATTGGTTGTAAAGAGAGTGAATGTGTAGGAAGCCTCTTAAGGGCATATAAAACCTAACATAACCTATAGTAAGACTGACATTTTTTTGTTTTTTAATTTTTAATGCATGAAACCGCTGTGACTCCAAGAAATGCTAGACGCTGTTTTTACTGGATTATTTTACACAACTCTTCATTGAAGGATGTGTATCTTTCTCCCACTGTCAGAGTAATGGGAGTTAAGGGAAATAAACAGTCATCTCTTATGAAGATTAGTGCAAGTGCATGTTATTGATCAGCGGTCATACGATAAACAGAGAAGAGGAATGCACGGACAATCGTTTGGGCCCCATTAGTCGCCGCTTGTATTGCCTTTGATTATTGCTGACGTGGCTCCCTGTGCATGTGATGGCTTTTTACTGCAAGAACTGCTGCTTTCAACCTTTTCTGGAGGAGCACATTCAAATAGCACATCTTCATCAGGCTAAAGCTGCCACACACCCAGAGGTAATACTGCATGTGTTGCAGAATGGAGATTAAAAACAGATTACAAAGACGCTTCGAATCAGGTGAAAATCCAAACATCTGCACATATTCACAGTCAGACATTTATAAGTCCAGTCCCAGAGGATGAATCATAGCGGACTAGCATTACAGGCCCAGAAGACAGACATGACAAGACTCGACAGTGACAGTGATGATGATGGTGATTGTGGTAATAATGATTATGCTGATTATTACAGGGCTGCCACCGCGATGTGGTGATGGCGCCGCTAGGAAGAAATAGAGAAAGACAAAGGGCGACAGTGACAAAACTGATGATGAGGATGATAATGATTAAGATCACTGTTTTCTTCTTCTTTTGGTGATCGCAGCAGTTGTTGATCTTTCTTTAATTGGCAGAGCAGCAGTGTGGGGAGTTAACTGAGGATTTCTCCACGGCGTTTCAGGGGCTTTGATTTCACATGACAAAAAGAAAAAGGCACTGTTGAGAACATTCCAGCAACTCCCTTTGAAGGGAGTGATCTGGCAGTGCTCATTTGAATTATTAACTGGGTGAGACAGACAGAATGAGCAAAAAAAAAAAAAAAAAAGTAGGGAGGGGGCAAAAGAGCGAGACAGAAAAACACACAGAGAGGAGAGACAGGGAGATGGATTTCTGTCTTTAGACGGCAATGCCAAACCGTTCAGCCTTTAAGCTACGTCAGATATCTGGGATGACTGATCGTTGCATCAATCTGTCAAGAAAATTCTGCAGGAATGAGACTCTTAAAGACAAAAAAGATATTTCTTTGAGGAGGGGAGCTTTTAATTGAATAACAGTTGCCTTTTCTTTTTTTTTTTTTTTTTTTGTAATTACAGGTCATTTGTTCACCTGCTGCTGCTACTTGGAATAATTCAATCTGCAGAGACTTTATCTCCTCCTGTGCTTGTGTTTACTTTTCCACATTTCTTTCAGTGCACCAAACTTTAAAGGTGTGATCTCAGGTAATGTGCCAATTTTAAGTAAGCTCTGCAATACAGACAGTTCTCATTTCTACCTTGTCAAATACAGCGGTTCAGACATTCGGCCAGTGCTTCAAAAACGGACAGTCCGGGCACAACTTAAAGGAGACTTCCAGACACTAAATTGTCGCTCTGATGTTCCTTAAACATTAGGTGATGTAGTAACAAGTGAGCAAAAGTCTCTTTAGGGTAGCAGCGGGAGGACTGCTCTGACAATCACCCAGGAGATCAGGGTTTAATTCGACTTCAGGTGAGAGAACATGGTGTACAATATGCTTTTATTTAAGGTGGTATCTTTTTGTCCTGAACACATAAGGGATATCAAAAGTTTCTGTCCTTGGTAGGACCCATTGTCCATGTTTCACACATTCATTTCTCAAAAAAAATCCAGAAAATTTCTAAAGATGTCCCTGAAGTATTCATAATCGTTGTTTTCACGTGTCGGTTATTGAGAGGCAGTTTTGTTTCCTGCACAAAGATTGTACCAGCCCTGCCTTGGTCACAATATCCACTTATTTGTCACTCGATTGCTGTAAATTTTTCAGACTTTAACGTGCTGCATTCACACCTTGACCCATCTTGACTTGTTCAAATTTTTACCTCAGTGCTGCCTTAAAAAGTCTTTAAAAAGTCAGGGTGAAGAAAAACCTGGAAAATTTTATTGAATTTTCAGGAGTGGAAGACTCATATGCATGCATTCAACTTGCAGAAGCAACTTTTCAGAGTCCACCCAGTCATGTCGGTTCCATTTATAATTGTTGCTTTTTGTGGAAGCATCCCTCCTCAGTCGTGCATAAAAATGATTCCTGCTTCTACCTCCCAGTGATCCCATTTTATAACTTGTTTTTAGTTCAAGATGCATCAGAAAGCATAGCTTTAGATGTTTGTGAGCTCTGGACCATCAGCTGAGGATAGATGAAGACCATCTTGTAGAAATGCATCTTTTGATTTGATCATTGTGCATCCATCCTTTTAAATTCCCGCAGGCCATCCCACACGGCACGAGAAAGCATCACGCTAAAGCTTCTAAAAATAGAAGAAGTGTATCGTAGAGATGGCGATTTGTGACTTATATGTGCACAAACACGTCTGAACTGGGATGATGGGCACACTAACAGATCTACCTACACCTTTACAGCCTGCACTCTTTCACCTCTGTGTTTTCTCACAAAGTCTGGGTTTGGTTTTCATTCAGCTGATGAGTCCCGGCTCTGGTAATCAGTGTGAGTAATAACAAAGTTGATCCAAGAAGAAGAACTTGTGATTTAGTAAGAAATGAATAAGCACTGAGGGGGTTGTGTAACTCTGTGATGAATAGCCCGACTCAAGATCAGCAAGGTGGAGGCAAATTAGGAAAACCCTTTGACTGACTCTCGCAGCGTTTGTGTTCTTGGTGGAAGTCAAAGAGGACAGAGCAGTAAAAACTGTCGAGTTTCTTGTCAAACTTGTGCAGTTTTACTCCTTTAAGACAGGGATCTTTTAGAGCACATCAGTTTTAATAACTGGTCAGAGAAACATGCACCGCAGAGTGAAGTCTGGGATATTTCAGGCTTGAACGTGTCATGTGTATGTATTTTTTAAAAGTTGGGTCAAACTAGGTTTGTGGACAGAAGTCCTAGGTCCAGAAGTGTTCAGGACCCTGCTGTGCAGTACCCCGGTGATGACCCATGTTCCACCAGGGTGTGCTGAGGCATCAAGCCTTTGAAGCCAAGGCTGTGTCGGATGAGATTAAAGATCTATTCCTCGCGTTTTCCTTCAACTTTAAGGTGATTGAGTCTCCACACCCACCTGGCTGCTGTGATGTAACCACTGATGCATCTTGGGCATTCTCTTTGTCTGCGTCTTTTAAAGCTGGATCAAACAGACTCAATCAGAGATGTACATCGAAAGGAAGCTTGTTTTTGGTCATACAGTTTAGCGTGTGCTATGGAGCACGCATGGCTGGATGCACATCAGGACTTGGGGATCTGTGCTGATAGAAGCTCCTCTTTTGTTTTGATGCTTCTTCTCCAGGTGAATCCGTTAGACGTGCTGTACAGTATGTGTCCTTGAGCGCACACAAGGCAAAGAGGGAAGTGGTGGTGGTGGTGGTGGTGGGCCACCAAGGGGGTGTGTGTGTTTATGTGTGTGTTTGCAGGGTGGGGGGGCCTGCAATTAAAAGGCAGCGTGCAGTGTCCCGCGAGGTGCTAATGCCCAGGATCAGCTGTTCTAATGTCATTCACATCCCCTCTGTTATTCAGCCGCCCCGTTTGATGTATGAATCCATCGGGGACTTCATCAGTAACCCCCACATCCCCACACCCCCAGTGCTACCACCACTTTTATAACCCCACCCTAACCCACCCAACCCCCTGTCAGCTCCACAACCCCTCCTCCTCTTCTTCCTCCTCCTCCTCCTCCTTAGCTTGCACAGAACCTCCCCTTCTGTGTCTGAATGCTTATGTTGGCTTTTATCACGCTCAAAGTAAACAGAGTCGCGCCACGGATACTAAGAGAGAGAGGGAGAGAGAGAGAGAGAGAGAGAGAGAGAGAGAGAGATACAGAGAGAGCATTAGTGATAAAGGTGGACATGCACATTGTCTGCGCACCGCTCGCATCCCTGCTCCATCCTCAATAGAGACACAAAAGCCATCATAAAGGACATTTTAAAGGAAGAAAGGAAGTGATCGGAGAGCCAGAGTGAGTGAGGAAGAGTAGAGAGAGGAAGAGTAGAGCGGAAAGGATCTCCTGCTAAATGCGCAAAGCGTCCCGTCACCCCGCGCTCAGCTCCATGGCCAACTCCGGCTGCCTGCTGCTCTCCAGCTCCGGGATGCTACCTCACTCGCTCCAGTGTCCCCCCGCGTTCCTCTACCTGCCCGAGGTAAGACTGAATGAAGCTTGCTCGGTCTCCCTCCCCATCCCTCGCTCCCTCCCTCCCTCCTCTCCCTTTCTCTCTCCCTCCCGCTCTCGCGCTCGTCTCGTGCCTTCTCCATTCCTCCGCGCGCTTCTCGGGCGGCACGTGATAGCATCGCGCTGGCTTTTGTGCTGTTACCCTGAGTGCTTTCACCCCCTCTAACCCTTGACCCTCACCCAGTCTCTGCGCCTCGGAGGGTGATTAGACGGGGTCCACCTCTTTCAATTTCATCCACTCTTCTCTTTTTTTGTCACAGAGAAATTAAAGCTGTAAATTAGGACTCTCAATCACTTCATGACTCATTCTGTTTGGAAACGTTTTCACTTTTGTTGGGCTCCTACATCCTAGTCATTCCACTTCACTTCCTTCATGAAACAAAAACAGCTCTCACGTATTTCCTTTGACTTTTCCCACCTTTACCCAGACACTGAAATGTTCTGCAAAATTCTGTTACCTAGCCTGACTCTGACAGGAAGCAGCTCTTGAAACATTTACACATGATCTCCAGTCTCATCTGGTGGAAAGTTTTTTACAAGCTGTGAGGCCTCTGGGACTTAAACAGCAAATAGAGGAAATTATACGTTTCATTCCTGGTGTTTAAATTATGCTAAAAAATCTCTCTCCAGCTGCACTTTGATTGCAATTTAGTTTTGTAATGCGGAGACAAATCTAAAACTGTGTCTGAATTTAAATTTATAGTCTCTAATCCTCATATCTGTCTGTTTAAAGTGTTTTGAATGACAAAATTAAAAATCTGCTCTGTTTTTCCACCCTGTTAAACTCATAAAAAGCTTCTTTAATGCTGAGGATTGTTTATGAGAAGGCCCACAGCGGGTGCTTTAATCTTTTTCACACCCCTTCATTTTTCTAATGCTTAGAATAATTATACATTTCTGCAAATGAACATTGATTTTTGCATCTTTAAGGTTTGTTTCCTCCTCCTTTGGAAATTGATTCTGTCACTGATCCTCTTGTTTTTGTGAAACCCGAAGACTCCAATTTTCTGAAGCAGAGGAGATGAAAAAAAAAAAAAAAAAGTAACAAGGTGACTCCAGCTGAATTATCCACGTGCTTTCACTCACAACATCCAGGCTGTGGATGTGTGTTCATTGTGGGTGTGTGTGTGGGGTGGGAGGGGGGTCGAGCATCCAATTCTGTTTTTACTACCAGCAGCATGTGTTGCAGTAAACAGAGTGTGTTACTGCAGCTGATTGAGGGGAAATAACGGCGCTCGCGGTGGAAACTCCTGCTTTCTCATTTGGAGTCCCACTCCTCCCCCTTTTTTTCTCCCCCACCATCACGGTAATGGCCCTCACCTCCTCCCACCCATCTGTCCAGAGCAGGCAACTCTCTGCCTGGGTGAGGGAAAGGGGGGTGTGGACCACCAGGTGCCACCAAAACACCACCTCCACAAACTCATCTCAGAGTGTGTGTTTTTAAAAGTGAAGCACTGCGTGTGTCGATCTCAGAGTAATTACTCAATCATTTTACTGAACAGTACATCATTTTTCCTGCTGTCTAAAGATTAAAAACATTTTGATGACAGCACTAAAATTTCCTGCAAAGCTTCCAGAACTGCAGTGGAAATGTGAGCAAACAGAGTTTATGTGGTTTTACCTGCCACTACATCCTTGTTACATCCAAATCCTCAGAGCGGCCAGTAAGCCTCTTGAGCGTGTGCACCTGTGTGTGTGCGTTGCTTGAACAGAAGTCCAAGCCGGAGCTGAAATTGACACTTCCTGTGTGCTATTTTCATGAAACATCCCTTTTTGTTTCAAATCCCTTTAATGTATCAGCAGCTTTTGTTCCTTTCTCTTTTTTTCTCTCTTTGCGGTAAATCCTCGCCCTGCAGCGCTGCGAGGGGAAACAACCCTCTGAATCACACTGTGGCCACCACCCCCCTCCTCCCCCTCCTCTTTCTCTCCTCCCTACCTTCCTACATCCTTCGTAGGATGCTTGCCCCTGTTTCCCACCTCCCCCCCTCCTGCCACCTCGGTGCAGGGCTGCAGCGTGGGCTCGTGTGAGATGACAGCCAGAGAACAGAAGGGGAATAGATTGAGGTGATAGCCTCTGCCTCGCAGTTTGTTTGCATTTCAAATAAGACACTGTATTAAGTTGGGCTCTGAACAGCTTTGCTTATTATGTGTGAACATGGCGCTGCATGATATCACAGGAAGACAGGAGTTTATTACATAAAAGATTACCCAAGCATACCTTCCTTTATTTGTGTGCAGCCCTGTTTGGGTGTGTTTGCTTTGATGCTCTTTGTAGTCGGCAGCGGCGCGTCTAAATCCTGGCTAAATGTTTGTTTTCATTAACACGAGGAGAGACTCCCCGCCGCGTGGAGGGAGAACTGTGGGCTTCTGATTACAAAAAAAGAAGACGAGGTGTCACACGGCAGCTAAAAGGCCGTCCCTGCGCCCCATGCTCGGGGGGTACCTGCTCCATTCCTCTGCAGCATGATGTCACTTCTCTCCTTCCACCAATTTGTAGTGTAGGGGCTCGTTTTGTGAGTTATGGTTCTGGATATTGAGGGAGTTATGAATTACAGTGTGGTGAGGCTTTTACGGGACGCAATGCTCACCGCTGTAGGCCCGTATTAAAGTATAAATATATTTATGGCACAAACCGAAGCTGACGGGGGGAGCTCAGGTTGGCTCATGGTAGTTAGTAGCTGTCTTCAGAGCCATAAAAACATGGCATCTCATGGATTTTCTATTTACCAGGCACTGGGTGGGCATATGGCAGCGCTCGTAAATGTAACTCTATTATCTAAGACGATGCTGTTGGGTGGGAAGCAGGGTGTTAGTTACGTCTAAAGAGGAAAAAGCAGCAGTTGTTATTGTCTTCATGTCACATCTTTCTCGCTGTCGTTGCCTCGGACTTATCTTAAGATCTGCCGTTTTCTAAAATTGCCTCTCTTTGATTTGTAATTGGATTTTCTATCATGGCATTCGGCTGCGCTGATGTCTATTGTTATTGTTGCATCTATTGATTTCTTTTTTGTGGCTTTGTCGGTCGGGCTGTTTTGAATTTCCCCCCTTAACTGTACACGGCTCTGGTATCATTCTAAATGGTTAGGTCACCTCGAGGAGACGATCCTTTTATGTCGGTGGATCCTGGGAGGAATCGCCCGGGCTCTCTGGTTTCAGGGCCTCCTCCTCCACCTCCTTCTCTGTTCACGCTGATCTCTTGTCTGCGACTGTGCTGGAACCTTCCCTCCTCACACACACACACACACACACACACACACACACACACAGGGATGCAGAGAGAAGAGGACTGGGAATACTCGTGACACACTTCCCCCTCGGTTCAGGCCTTGATCCTGCCTCCCAGAGCGCTGCTATTCACAGGGACTTTAGATATCGAAGGATTCAGGTTGGGCGGTCTCCCGGGGACGGACTAATGCGAGCCGCACAGAGACGGCTCCTTCCTGGGGGATAATTATTGTAGGCCAAGCTGTACTATTGACAGCTGTAAATGGAGATGCTGTCTGTAACTGGGGAGGCCTAATAGGTTTTTGTCCCTACATGGGCTCTCGTTAGGCCGCTGTGTGGGCATCGGAGATGAGTTTGAGAAATGAGCCACGGCCTCTCTGGGCTACAAATGGAACTCAGAGAGACCCTCACCCCCTTCATGCTAACCCCCTCCTCCTGCTGACCTCTGGGGAGAAAGGTTAACACACAACGGCTCATTTTGATCTGCCATTAGGCTCCCAGCGTGTAAATGCTCCCATCACCCTCAAAGGAATGGGCTGGTGTTTTATTTTCTTATTATCAAACCTTGAACACATGAGCATGTGCTGTTGAACCTTGCGATTTATTCCTTCATTACCTTAAACACTCTGTACTTTATTCAGACTCAGTCACACAGACAGCTTTCCACTTGAATGTGGATTAATCCGCCGCTGAAGTAGTCCTTAAGAAATGTTTGCTGGCTAAATGTAATTTCGCAATCATGTGAAAGAAATGAATGCACATTCCAATCAGTGAGACTGTATATTTGAGATGTGAAATATACAGAGAAAGCTGAAGCTTTTTAATGTAAGTGTTAGTTTTGGTTATGTGTTAGTGTTAGATTTAAAATATGTTTATTTTCTTTCCTTTATGCTGCGTCACATTTTTTGGTTCCAAATCAAGATCATCCACTTCAGTAAAAGCCTACATTTAAAAAATATATATATTTCTAGGGTATGAGCACTTTTAAAAGATTTCTATCATTTTATCAGGACTGAGCAGGGATGGGTACCTTATACATTTGAAACGATATGGTACTGATGCCTGGTACCTGGCAATTGGTACCGGTTCTCAGCGAGAACCAATTTTTGGTACTTTTTTTGTGTTTTCGTGGTAAAAAATATCAATTTGTTTAATAATAAAGTATTAAAAAAAATCAATTTAACATATCTATTCTTCAGTATGTAACCTTGCAATGCTGTGTTCATGTCCAGCTCTTCCCCTCCCTCACAGTCACAAGGATGCATTTAGGTACCTAAACATGGTTCCTTTTCTTTTTATGTCAATCGGTACGTGGTACTTGAGACAGTTATTGGTCGGTACCTATAAAAGTACCTAATTCGGTACCCATCCCTTGGACTGAGACACAAAAAGGAAAAGAAAATCATAAAGTTGTTCAGAAAATGAAAACTTATCCCCATGGTGTTGTGGTTCTCCTGATGGAGAAGAGAATTCAACTTGTTAGATTATTCAATGAGCATTAATAAACATTTCATTTTATGTTCGATTCCCACCCAAGCTAAGCCCCATTCATTGACATCATGTCAATATTTTCCTTAAATCTCTTTCCCTTTTTTTATTTTTTATTTTTTTTTTTCAAGCTGTCTTGTGGTAAACATCCGGGTTGTCTTCACTCATGACGTCAGGAGTGTGAAGCTTGAGCTTTATGTTCCAAGATAGCCCAGGTATACGCCACTTTATTGCCCATGTAAGAGCACACAGAATGAATTAGTATAACACACAAATCAAAACCTTCTCTTTGGGCTTTGTTAAAAATATACTTGAGAACTCTTCACTTGGGGGAAATGCTGCTTGCAGTGGAGAGAAAATGCATCACATGTCTTAATTTTGGCCAGATTTTATAACACCAGATGTGGACATAAACAAAAACTTACAGTATCAGTTGTTCAGGGAAGGCTGTCATGTAAAGATAAAGTAAAATAACAGCTTTCTAAAGTCCATAACTGATTCAACTTGATAGCAGTTTTGTTTTGAAAAACAAGCAGCCACGTGATGGATCAGTGGGAAAATTAGGTTAGTTTGGTAAAAATCAGGTCCATATCTTTTAGGTTAATACTAAAAGCTTTATTCTTGTAGGCTTGCATAAGCTGATTCTGATATTTTTACAAGTTTTAACCAAAGTTTGAAATATAAATTCAACACTTTGTTATCTAAAACAAACGCCACTCAGCACCAAGAAAGCTGTCTCAAAGTCTAGGCCATTTATCATATGCTTTTAATGCTTTTAAAACAATCAATCACAGATAAGAAAAGTTTTAGGAACAAACCTCTTCATGAGAAAAAGCAGTTGAATGAGACTTGGTGTCATTGAGGGCCAGTTAAAGCAGATTTCCTCTCTGTTTATGTTTGAATCAGAGACGGTGTGTTGTTGCACTTGAATATTTAAGGCTCTGCATTCAAGCTGATGATGTATTCTTCCACAGAATAAAGCAGAAGTTGAAATATTTAAAGCTGTCTGCTGTTCGGCCTTGGCTAATTGTTCGTTCCTGCTTTCATTTGCTCCGTTGATCTCCAGGCTTCTCTCTGGTTTCTGCCTGAAAGCAGCTCCGTTTGTTTGAGTCTCTTAGTGGAACTATTATCAGCCAGAGAGTGTAGAGAAACTCCTGCCTTTACTTTATCCACTTGTAATTCAAATCCAGATCCTATTGTTAAGGCATTTGTCACATCACAAGCTATCTGATTCTGTCTGTTGTGCTGTTATTGGTAAACGCTGTATTTCAGATATTTCCATTAGAACATAAAGCAATGCCAGCTTTGTTGTTTTTCAGTCAATTTATCCCAGCACAATTCACTCAGATTCAATCAGGCACAAATAAAAAAAAACAAACTTAAAACTCAATTTCATAAGCTCTGGAATATACCTTTCAATATGCTGTGTGTGTGAAATCATTTGGAGTCCTCCTCTCACCGCCGTTCAGCTGTTTTTGTCCCTTAAACAGCTGATTCATAGCGGCATAACAAAGGCGGAGGGACTGATTGAAATGTTTTCTCACTTTTCTCCTGGCCCGGAGGAGAATTGTAAATCACAGCTCAGTCGTTTATTTTGAAATTTCATTTGGTGTGTGAGCGAGTGCTGCCTTGTTCTTCACAGAGACTTCACAGTCAGCCTGACTAGTGTGTGTGTGTGTGTGTGTGTGTGTGTGTGTGTGTGTGTGTTTTTCTTAAGGCTACCCACCGTCTTACTCCACTAGACCTTTGTAAATGGAACAAAATTAAATTTGTTCCCTGTACAGAAGAATGGCACAGTGCAGGAGATTTACACACCAACAAAGCTTTTTCCAGCGGGGGTGTGCTCGTGTTTTTAATCATACTCTGAGCGTACACATGTATATGACTTCCTGTCATCTTAAGGTGGAGGCTCGCAGGCTTTGCATGCACGCTGCCATGCACTGCATCAATAAATGTGTATTTACATTTTGCCAATAATGCTAAATATCCCCCAGTCATTAATGTGGAGCGTTAGCCTGTAGTGCTGCTGTCTATATTCTGGACCTATAGTGTGGCTAAATTAGCATTCACTGTGCTGCTGATGCTAATATACTCCACTTCTGGGGAACAAGGCTGCAGTCGCACATGTACTCGGCTCACAATGAAGACACAACTTTTTTTTTTAAGGTGGAATTTTTATCAAGTAGAGAAAAAAAACTTTTCCTGTTGGAAAGCTTCTTTATTTCACTTTTAAATGGAGCCACGTTGGTGGGGAACGTGTTTGTGGGATGAGCAGCAGAGCTTCTTCTCTGTCAATGCCAAACAGCTTTATCTGCCATTGACTCTTGTTTCCTTACAGTTTGTGCTCAGTTTTTGTCACTTACATATGTATTAATATTTGATCAGCTATGGTGATGACTTCACTGCATTAAAACTCAAATTAAAACCACCTTTATGATGCCTTGCTGGTGTTTGATACAACGCCAACTTTCTCCAGTGAAACACTTAGTTTTTTTCCAAAAAGTCATAAAAACTGGACAGTCGTCCAAACCTATAAGGCATTTTTAAACCCATGCCAAAATCTTTTAAATTTGATCAAACCTTGCTAAAAGATTCAGGAAACAACTTTTTAACAGATACTAACCATTGGCTTGTGGAGGCCCCACTCTGAAATACATCCAGGGCCAGTTTTAAGGCTTCCTGCAAGTCCTTGAAAGTCTTAAAAGTCTGTTGAAATTTAAGATCATAAATGTCTGAAAAAGGTTTATTTTGTTTCCTGGAACAGGTCTCAAATTCCAGATGGTAGTTTTAGATAAAGTTCATGATTTTTTTTTATTTTTATTTTTTTTTTGTAGATCTTTCAATTCCATGTAACGAACGGAAATTGCTGAGCAGCTTGTTGTTGATGTTTGAGTCCACAAAATATGAACAGAAATGATTAAAAGAAGAAAAACACAGTTTGATAAAACTGACTTCAACCTTCGGAGTGGGCTTGCATGCTAAAAACATATTACAGTAGCTTTTTGAACCGAAATTGCGTTTTTTAACCCATTGCAAGCTATTTAGGTCCCATTTTAAGCTCGTCATATATTAAAATAAGCTGCGTATGAATTTTGTCAGTTAAATGTGGCCTTAATTTGGCCTCATAAAACGTTTTTTAATTCAAAATTGGGGAAAAAAATTGTTGTGTAGCCGCTTTTATTTATTTTTTAATATTGCTTTTGAAAATTGTTTAAAAGTTAGTGTTGCACTGCAGCCCCTAGTGGAAAACATGTTAATTACAACAACAAACACGGGAAAAAAATCAAAAGTTGCCAATTAAAATCATTTATAAAGCAATTTGAGCTTCATTTTCTTCACCTGCAATAAACAATCTTTACTTTTCTTTTTAAAAAAAAAAAAGGAAAAGAAAAAACAGTCTGAATCTTAAAAATCACAACAAACAAAAAAATCCAATACTTATTTTTTTTTTTTTCCCATGTGGCAAAACATGTTTTATCACCTGTTAGCCAAAAAAAAAAAAAAATGGCTTCACTATTTTTATTTTTGATGCTTTGTGTTTCCATACATTACTCTTAGCTTGTTGTGGACATGTTGTTGATGGCACTAGAAGCTCTGCTCTGACTGGATTCCTCCATAACTAAAGTATTATGAGATGTGTTAATTCTCAGAGATGAAAAGGTTCAGCTGAAGGCCGCTGGTCACACAGGGATGTTGACACTCTGCAATGCAGTGGCCTTATTTTCCAGCCCGGCCTTTTATTGCCGCTCAGGAATGTCCGCTTGGCTTGGAAATCTCTGCTGCTCAGTCCGCTCGAGTGCTCCTTTAGGCCAAACGCAGACCAGGAGGAGGGGATAGATGCACAACACAACATGTGTACACTAACAGGAGGGTAATCTCACTGTAGCAACCCTCAGACTAGAATCTGTCCCGAGGTTTTCTCTTCCTGCAAATGGCACTCTGAAATGCTCAAGCAGCCAGAGCAGCTTGAGTCCAATTATTTCTTTACTGCAGTATCCCAGCCAGCTGTGATTAGTATGTTTATAATGTAGTGTCACTTTCATACTGTCCTTCAAGCATTCTCCTCTCCGTGGGATCCTCTCAAATGAGACGTATTAGCCTGTGTGCTGAGTTAACAGAGTGGCCGTACAAGTGAAAGCAAAAAGAAGCTATCACAAGCCATTAAAAGCACTGCACCTTTTTATCACCAGCGGCTTAATGGCAGCGGTGAACAGCAAAGCATTATCACCGCTCCTCCTTGTGCTCCTGCAAGCGTGTTTTCTCTCCGCCGCTAGAAGACACACTGCTGACAAATAGATCTGCAGGCAAACGCTGAAATTTTGTTTTTCAAAAGGTCATTATCCGTCTTCATCGGAGCAGCAGGCGCGTTGCACGGGAAACAAGTGTGAGGGAAGGAAAAAAGAGGACTGAGAAGTGAGAGAAGTCACTTTTCCTCCTGTTTCTGATCTGCTTACAGAGACCATACAGATTGTATGACTACTAAGAAGCACCATGGGTCACTCGCTTAAGAAGATCAATATTTGAACTATGCTGTTGTGGGTCAGCATGTACGGGTGTATAAAATTAAATGGTGCTTGAAATTGATTTCAAGTTCTCCTTGGAAGAAAAAAATGTCTACAGGTATTCTTATGAAACCTGGAGGGGAGAGGAGATGACCTCCACTCAGGTGGATTCATAATTGTTTTTGTTTCTCCAGATTAAATGAGCCTTTTTATTATCATTATTATTATTCCCAGATTGCAGAGGTGGGGGTCCAGCATCGCCTGTTATGGTTTGTTTTAAGAGAAGTAATAGAAGTGATGGCTGTGATTCCAGCACAGGCCACTCCCTTTAAGTCTGTGAGACAAATGATCCTCGATGGACTCAAGAGTTAAAAACGAGCTCTTGGTTTTGGTTTATCTCAGCTCTGTGTTGCATGAGCAGCAGGAGGGGGAAAAACTGCTCTGGCTTGCGTTTTTTTTTATTTTTTATTCCCCTTCACAGGCAACCAAACAGGTATCTAAATGATAACTCTGCTTTGGGTAAGAAAGGAGAGAAGCTTGTGTAATTTAGCCCAAATCAGAGCCCACCACCTCCTCCTCTTCATCTTCTCCCTCATTTATCCTCTCCTCAGAAGCAGAGTCTAAATATCACTACTTTTTCTCTCAGCACTTTGTTAGTGGAGCACGCCTCTGTGTTTTTCTAAAATCATCTATCAAGGTGAGATCTGTGGGAAAGAGCAGCGCCTCGGGCTTCCTCTCCGTGTGCTTATGAGGTTTTATTAGGTCCCACAGGAGCGCTGCTTTGGTGTGTGTTAAAAACAAATGGAACTTACAAATTACAGATTACAGCCTCCGCAGGCTCGTGCATCCACCTCCGACTGTGCATTGGTGTGTGTGGAGACAGGTGCAAGTGTGGCCAGTTGATGAAGAAACTGCTTTTGTGTGTTTTACTCATGAGCAGGTGTGTTTGTTTGCAGCTGCTAGAGGTCTGGATTTTATTTTATTTTATTGTAGGTGGCGTTTTCCTGCAGCAATCACAGGCTGTTGATATTTAGTCCTGAGAGGTTAAGGAAGATTTAACAAAATAAAGAATAATTCACACAACACTGGCTGTTCCGGATGTCCAGCTGGCAAAGAGTTTCAAATCACAAAATCTGGATGCAGAATGCTCAAGGATGCACGCTGCAGTGCAACTATCCCATGCAGTAAACCAGACAAACTTTAGATTCAACAGGATTTCTAACTGAGCATGTGCAGACGTTCCTGCAACAGATTTTCACTTTTTTCAACACCGTCCAGATATTTTTGTTTTTATTTGTCCAGCTTTGGAATTAAAAAAAAAAAGAAGTCTTGAGATTGCCGCCCCTGAGGCAGTGCAATAAAAGTTGAATAAAATCTCATATGTGGTGCCTTCGTGTTAACAGTAATCAGTGGAACTACTTTCTGCAGAAGATATAGTCCCTGTCAAATCTGTTGACAGTGTGCTCTGTAAATTATCCACACATACAAAGCTTTCCTGGAGGAACTATTTCAGCAGTGAGGTGTTTTTTTTTTCTTTTCCAAACTTTGACCATAACAAATTAAATTGTACCCACTGTCGCAAGGCTGAGGGAAAACTCTGAAAAAGCTGTCCACATTTCCCAGAAAATGTGATTATTTTCTCCCTAATTTTTGGCAAAACGACCCTTTAAACGCTAACACACTGTTACATCTCAGCAGGGACGAGCGTTTCTGTTGCCCACTCCTCCTATTCATCCCCTCGCTTCTAATTTAATGACTCAGAATTGTAACTCCCAACATTGTTATCATTCAGCAATAGCGAGTAATGAATAGCAATTAACGTTTTCAAAGGAGGGAGTAAAGCTTGAGAGACGCCGCTTTTCACCCAGAAATGTTGAAACAGCAGCGTGGAGGGAGATACTGTCATGTAGAGAAAAGGGTCTAATTTATCCGTCCAGCTGTTTTTGGTAAATAACTTTTTCTCTTCCTGTCACACAGACTGCTATCAGCACAAACACAAGTAATCACTCTAATATCCAGCACTCTCTGGCTTCCTCAGTGAACTGTAATAAAGTGTAATAAATTACTCCGCACATTTTGTGTCCAATGATTGCTCTTTCTGGTGCCGGGAGAGGACGTGCTAATTAACTGGATATGAATGGAATTCCAGGGCAGCGTGGTATCAACGGCGAAGGGAGACAAATGCGATTTAGCTCTGTCGCGAGCGAGTGGAAAATTGCTGTGTAAATAGGAGGTTGTTGCGGCAAGAGCGTTTTTCTGTGTGCTTACATTTCACGGGTGAGAATCCAATCTCACAGGGCAGCATGTGCGGACTGCCCTCTCTGATACACTCCACTGTCCTCCACCTACTCTATGATAGCGCTCTAAAAGCTCCCCCAAATCTCTTCACACACACACACACACACACACACACACACTCCCACTGACACAGAGAAACACAAACACATATTTCAAAAACGGTAAAAGCTATTGTGGAGGATGAGGAGCCGCGCCAGCTCGAGGTAAAGATGTAAGCAGAGTACGCCTGGCAATTTGACTCATCTTCCAATTCAACAGATTCCCCCGACACTTGATTTCACGCAACGTAAACAGAGCAAATTCTAATTGTCACACTTGTCCTCTCCTTTACTCCACTTCTGCATATTTACACATCGCTTTACCCAGACGTAATGTGTGCTTGAGTCTGAAAAAAAGACCTCCTCATCCACTTACTTCACCCACAACCCCCTCCCTGTTTCGTTCTTCCTGTCTGTCGTTTTTTTGCTGCCTCCTCTGCTTTTTCATCTGTAGCTGCAGCAGTGGCCGTTTTTATCTATGGGTTTGGGCAGTTTTGGAGAGAATTACGGTGACAGAGCCATGGAAATGATAGGCCGACAGTGAGATATCTCTGCCTCATAAATTCTACATCGCTCAAGATAATTTACGAGGGAGGTTTGTGTGCGTAAGACAGACACTGCTTCCATGGTATCCATCCACTCCACAGCCCTTCATTCACTCTCTTCAGCCCTGCAAGTGCAGTCGATTTATCCAAACAGAATTTATTCTCACTTTCACTCCCAAAGCATCACTTTGAATGATTATGATAATTTCTTCACTCTTTATTTTTTGCCTGGATATTATTTGTTCTGTCAGGATTATCACAGATAAAAGAGCAAACGAATAGATCTTGGCCAAAGTGTCTACTTTTTTTTTTTTTTTTTTTACAACCGAGAGGCCTTGCTGATGAGGTATTCCACCATCAGCAAAGGTCATCTGCTCCCCTGATTGTGCTGTATGAGCACGAGGCCAGGCCAAAGGGAAAGACAGCCCTGACATTGGTAATCATTCTTCATGCATATTTCTGTTTGATTGCTCTGAATGTGCAAAAACCAGGAGACCAAAAAAAGTGAAGGAAGCATTGTGGGATCAGCTGCTAAGGTCAGTTTTTTTTTTCTGTGCACTGCTGCAGTGAAAGTCTCGTAAAGTTTGCCTCGCATTGATATAGGTCCTTGGAGGAGGATTTGATTCTCTAAACTTTTTTTTTTTTTTTTTTAGTTTGCATTGTCCATGTTTTCTCTCTGCGTACACATCCTCTTTCTGTTTTTATTTTTTGGTTTCCTTGACGAGCTCTGAATCCTCTCTCCTGCGTTCGAGGCTGATTCGATGAGCAGAGTATGACTGCAGCCCCAGGGCAATAGAAGTTTACAACTCAGTTAGTAGCCGTCTCTGTGTCTCTATCCGGCTAGCTTTCAGGCCTCTCTTTAGGCTGCAGGAGTGCCTCCAGTCCTGACTCCCTGCGAGGCTTATTTTCAGCAACACCGGCTCACTTCCACCATGTTGAGCTTCAAAATGGAGGTCTTTACAGGGTGCTGCACACTTTGAACCTACAAACTCACTGTGACATGATATTTTCAAGTATTCTAAGATGTTTTATTCCTCTGGTTTTGACTAAGGCGGTAGATATAGCTGATAAAATATTATGACTGCATCAAAAATAAATCAAATATAGAAACAGTTTATACAAATTTGATAAAATGAATAAATCTGACTGTAAAAAAGCCAGTTAAATACATTTTCTGTTAGATCATTTCCCAATCACCAGTTTGATTTTAGTCGTGGTGTTCCTCAGGGGTCAGTTTTAGGCCCACAGCTTTTCTCCATGTATGTGCTTCCCCGGCTTACGATACCACTTCTATACAAGTGACACTTATCTACCTTTCCCTTTTCCCCACTAATAATATTTTAACTTAACACCTGCATTTTTGAAACCACTTGCTGGACATCTCAGATTCAGAATCAGATTCAGAATCAGAATCACCTGAATCAAGTATCTCAAGAATACAAGGAATTTGACTCTGGTAAACCACACTCTCTCTGTCCAACTGTTATAAACACACACTTGTTATTACAAAATTGGAAAGAAATGGGGCTTAAGTAGTAAAAAAAAAAAGATAATAATAGTAATAAAAAGCTATGTACAGAGAAGAATAAAAAAGTATATACACATAAGTTAAAATAAACTAAAAATTAAAAATATTAAAGTAGTGCACTGAAAAGAATGTCAAGAACTGTGCAATTTGCAAAAGAAAAACAAATGAACAAATGAAACATGATACAACAAGCCGAGCAAACTGTCATACAGTTTTATACCTTTCTCAGAAAATGTCAAGCAAACTGCAAAGATTATGACATTTCAGATTAATTTATACAATTCAGTCCTGTATCCTCTAATTTGTATTTCTTTAACCCTTTGTTTTACCAAGTATTTCCCCACTGAGATACAGAATCTCTTTTCTGAGGGTGCCCTGACGGCAGCATAAAAAAGTTTCATGTTAAGGATGGGGCATAAGATGATAACGAGAAATAAATTAACTATAAAAGTACTCAGAGAGCGCAGACCTATTGAGATTGTCACCAACACTTTGGTCCTGCTTTAATGTTATACTCCCTTTCAGCAGACTGTCTGCTACAATTTGGTGTTAGTTGCAGGTTTGTATGATAGTGTACAATAATATTTCATGTTCTGGGTCTTAGTATCCAGAATATTGCCAGGATCTGGATCATACTTTTACATCTGTCAAAAAATATGGTGACCTTGTCTTGTACTGTTTTGCAATTCCTTTAAAAAAAAAAGTCCTAGATCCAGATGGTAATCCAGATCACTTCCAAAATGTAATGACTTCTTCCTTATCCCATTTTGAACATTTCCTGAAAATTTCTTCAAGATCTGTTTGTTAAGTTTTGAGTTGTCTTGTTCACAGACAAACCAACTCTCCCAAAAACACAACTTCCTTGGCAAATGAGCGGCATTCGGTTGTTTTACAAAAAAAAAAAAAAAAAAAAAAAAAAAAAAAAAAAAACAAGGGCTGTTCAGATGATCCTTAATCCTTTTTCTAAACCCAGTAAACTGATATGGTAATCCAGGAGCAAGAATATCAAAACTTTAAGCAAAGTCAGGGTGAGTTTGAGGAATAATAAAGAAGAGTTTTAGGAGTCAGTAAAATCACTGGAGTCACAGGGTTTATGTTTTTTGTGTCATCACGTTTGTGCTTGCAGGGCCTCCTTTTACTGCTGTAAAGTGTTCCAAAGTGCTGCGAATCTGCTCATCACTAATTCACCAAAAATAAATAACATTAGCCTTGTCCAATAGCTTTACTTATGTAAAAATGTTTATACTGCCCCATCATTTGATATGAACAATGGAGACATTGAGTTATCTGATAGAGATCCAGCAACATTTGAGAGTTGCTTTGATGACTTTATGCCATATATTAAATGTGTCTTTAAATACTTGAACGGTGTGATAACTTTCCTACTTTACCTGTTGTGAGAGTGAAAGATTGATTTTGTGGCTCTGGTCGGCCTTGTCTTGCATTTTCTCATCTCTCCTCCATACATTTGCCGGAAAGAATAACTGTTTTAACAGAGCTGTGCACTCCATGACTTCATCTTCCCTAGATCCAGTCAGCGTCCTGCTGCCTCTGCATTTTTACAATTTCATACCACATGTATTGTAGCGTGGTGAGGTCATCAATACACATACGAAGTGATGACCCGAAGGATGGAGGCCTGAGCTTTCTGCTGCAGCAGAAATGAAGGCAGTTACTTTCACTTGATTATCAAGATCAGTTTCAGAAGTACGCAGCAATAATGAGGCGTGGCTCATGAGTGGTTCAGGACTGGGGTTTGGAGTCTGGTGAAGAATCACTGACTCGATCCTGGTCTTCCTCAGGAGGTTTTAGAAGCTGCTCGTCAGCCGCTGTGTTTGTGTTTGAGAAATACTCGATAGGTTTTCCAATCAGAGCCAGTATTCCCAACACGACTCTGATGTCAGCGCACCTGCTTATTGCCGTGGCATACCTGTGTCGTTTTAACTAGACAGGATGCACAATGGAAGCAGACAAGGCTCTTTCACAGGGGAGTTAATCTAATCTACTCCCGCTCAACTTGGACATTGGCTGTCACTGACACGCCGGCGTCGTCTCCAATAAAACAGGTGAAGGCAGAGCACGTCGGCTGCGGCTCTGCAGGTAACTGGTGCTGGCACTCGTGCTGGGCTTTCATGTTTAACCCTCCACGGGCTCCCTATCCAATCATTATACATGAGCATTCATTCTCAATTTGGGCTCTTCCTGCTTCCAATCAGTTGTTTTTCGCTGTCACCTCGTGTCAGAGAACGCAGCATGACGGTCCTAACAGGATAGGTTTCCAAAAATATGTTTTGTTGTAGTTTTGTCAGGTGTTTTGGGCTTTAAAAACCCACCACGAGGCAGATGTTAACATAGCCTCTCTTTATTCTCTTGTCTGTGCTTCTGTGTAGGTGTGTGTGTGCGTGTGTGTTTGAGTGAATGCACAGGTGACGAGTCAGTAATTCAAGTGCTCAGCAGCAGGTTATTTCCTCTGAACCGGGGCCCTTATTTAATGGTAATTGTAGCAATTAGCATGTGAATGAGGTAAGAATTGGATAATAGAACTAAGATAAATATTGATGTTAATTCACATTGGAGGAGTAGTGTGTAGGGGTGTTCAGGTTTCTGTAAATTTATCCTGAACTCTCATTTGCATGCATTAATGCGGCTGCAATTACCACCTCAAAAACATCAACGCTGCTGACGTTAAAAATAAATCAGCAACTCCTCTTCCAAGGCAGTGATTTCAAACCAGAGAAGATGGATTTGGGGCCTAGAAGAGATGTTTTCAACTTTCCTTTCCCTGTGTTATTTACTTTGGTGTCTAAACCAGTAACCAGCAGCTGGGAAGGTTAAATGACATCTATCACCTGTCAGACAGCTGACCTGGGGATGAGGCTTTTCATTTTGACTTTGTAATAACTGCAGCTTGGCTCACAAAATGAGACGGATGACCTTGCTTGCTCCGTTTGGTCGGCTCCCTGAAGCTCTCTCATCGCAGGTGATGAGCCTGTGTCATTTTCCAGACGTGCTGTGAGTTCTCCTGTTGGAGGGGGTACAGCACCGCTTCCCAGTGACCGGTAGCTCAGAGGAGAAGTGACCCGGGGATGCTGATGCTAGGATTGAGCAGGGGTCTGTGTGGAGCTGCTGCGACTGAGCAGTTGTTGAGGTGGAAGTAAAAAACAGTCCCGGAAGGCCGCCTGCCATCTGGACATCGGTCCATGTCTGCAAATCAGCAATGTTCATCCGGACAGCCCCCCCCTCCTCTCGTTCACGCTCGTATGAAACATTTCTACTCGAAAAATACACGCCAACGTTCGCATCAGCCACCCCTGCTCTCTTACACCCCCACCCTCTTCCTCGCCATGTCTGCTGTTTTTGAAAGAAAAATGTGAGAGCAGAAAAAAGCGAGGGAAAGAGTGCAGTGCCAGGGGCGGGCGCTGGAGAAAACCTCATTTCTTCCGGCGTGCTGCAGCGAGTGGGTTATTGAGGTGGCTGTAATTTGATAAGGAGAGGAAACTCAATGGACTGTGAGCAAGTCAGCAGTTTGAGGCCAGTCACATTTCTGATGTGATGTGGAGGTGGTGGTGGTGATAGTGGAGAGAGGGATGGAGGGAGGGGAGTGGGGTTTCCTGACTCTCTGCTCCTCCATGGGAACAGGAGGAAGAGAGGAGCACTTATTCTCCTCTTCGGGTCCGATTGTCTCTCTCGGACGCAGCCAGAGGCACATTCCCAGGCAGATGGCCCATATACATCGGCCTGATCACTTCTAATCTGGAGATCTCCCCACAGAGCACCGCCGAACCCTTCCCCCTTCTATTTCAAACGCTCACGCCTTTATCCTACCTTTCGCTCCGTGCTCGGAATTCCACTCCTCCTCACAAAGTCACTTTTTGTTGTTGTGGCTGTTTCTCGCTTGCTAGATAAGAGACACAAGTGTGATCAGCGGAACCTTTGAAGTTCCCATAAATAATCGGGCAGCGTGGCCCACTCTCGAGCCCTCGGCTTCCAGTTCAGATCAAAGATTAGCCTCACGTCGGCCTCAGCCCTGGAATAAAGCACTTTATTGGATTCCAAAAGCTGGGCAGGCAGGCCCCTTTCTCTCTCACCGCGGGTCCCTCGTCAGACACAAGGCCCGAAGACTTTCACACGCAGCCTATCGAGCTGTTTGTACTCCCAGGATCCACAAGAAAGAGAAAACAAGAAAGCCCGAACAATGCTGACTTTTTAATCAACACCCCGTTCAGAGGCAATCAGCAAGCAAGGCCTGATGTCTGAGAAATCTCTGTGTGCAGGAAAAAAAATGGGACGAGGGGGATTTTTGAAGTTACTGTTAAACAGGCTGTAAAATGCTCCCTCAGTCCTGCAGGGCATTTGGATCTGGCAACCCATGCAGGCAGTCCGGGCTGTTCACACATGAGCAGGCTCTCTTATCTGGCTGAGGGCGAAGTCAATCTGAGGGCCCGGTGTTTGAGAATGGCAGCCCACCATTCAAAAGGTCGGCACTGGGCCTCTCTGGCTCGTGGTCACACGTCTCTGTGGTTATGATGCCGCGCGGCACTCCAGGTTAGAAAGCTGGCTCCAGCGCCTGGCTGAAATGGACGCCGCCAGCGTTAGATGTCTGGAGAACTAAAGGGTAGACCGGGCTGTTGTTAGCTGGTTAAAGACAGGGCTCACTGACTCTTTTGTGAGGGATGAAAAACGATGCGCGCTGGAGGAAAACAGCTGATGAGCGTAAGAGCGGGACTGTCTTCACTTTACCTACCTCCTCCCACATGAGCCTCCTTAACCACTCCACACCAAGAGTTACTGTGGGGGCTTTACAGGTCTGCAGGAGCATCAACAACACTGTGTAAAACATTAACAGGCCTGTTTAATATCCTCATCCTCTGTCGCTACAGCTCTCCCCACATTGCACATTTTTGACAATAGGTAATACTCAAATCTCTCTTCCGGAGCCTAAATCCCCATAAAAACACATCTCATCGTGGCAGCTGTATTCTCAGGGGGATTTGATGTTTGTGTCATGAAAAGCCATACTGTGCAAGAACACTGAAACAACCCACGCACAGATTAGTCCGGTCATACCAGCTCCCTCTTCGTTTTTTTACATTTCCTCCTTTATATTTTTCCTTCTGAATTATTCTGGGTAAACAGCTGAGGATTGTACCAAAGGGAGGGATTTTATGAGCAGGGGGGATGTAATGAGAATAATAAAAGAAAGAAAAAGTCATCACTGCGAGATGAAAATTGTTTCAGCTCTTGTAAAGGTGTAGAGAACAGAGGGAGGCTGAGCGAGCTCAAAGAGGAGATGAGAAATAATTCTGTCAGCACACACCTCCTCACCTACATCACCCCATTGCTCTCCTAATTGATAAATGATGTCCATTCATTTCATCAAGGTCAGAGTACAATTAAAACATTCCTGATTTATCAGCCAATGAACGGAAACCAAAATCAGCAGGGATCGCAGGCAACAAACCTTGATGTTGGATGACTCCCACACACACACACACACACACACACATGCTCACACACTCGGCAGAGGAGTGCGACCTGAGCGGCTCAGTGGGGATATCAAATAACTCTCAGTCCAGAGTGACACTCGTGCTGCTCCTGCTGCTCCACGGCGAGCGGACTGTGGAGGTGATGAGTTATCAGAGAGGTTATACATCTTCATCTCTAACAACCTGTCTTTATTTCACTTCACACTCTGTGATGTTTGTTCCTTTTTCTTCTCTGAGACACTTGATCACTGCTTCTAGACATCCAGCAATGCATCCATACATCCGGTCATGTTTTTATTTCCAATTTTGAATACTAAGAGTTATCAAAGAGGAGGTGAATGCATTAAAAGGGACACTTTAAATCTCAGGTTTGTCTCGCAACCTTTCCAACATCACTAGTCTGAGCCCCAGATTCCTCAAATCAAATTTCATGAGAGACTAAAGATGCTCAAAGTCGCATTCTGTTTAAAGATGAGATAGACCAATATGTTAAGGATCACCAAAAAAATATTGTCCATCAGAGACGACAGCTTGGCCATCATTCTCATCCACCACCTCCACAAGGTGCTCAACTGTCTGTTCAGTCTCCTTTGAAGGTGAAATCCTTCCAATGTGGTGTCCGGTGTTAACTCTGTTTGCCATGTCTGTGAATAGCACGATGCTACTCTGCCAGTATGGGTTAGCGCCGCCAGCTCGTCCATCTTAATTGAGATAGATCTTACGTTCTAACAACCAAGGGCGCTGATTGCCAATACACACAAAACTAAAACAATATATTGTGGTTGAAGTTTCTTTGAAGTGAAAAAAAAAAAAAAAAGCCATTTCAAACTATAAACTAATTTTGTGAGCCCTATGCTCACTGAGTTAGCACCCTCGTCAACTGTGCAGGGAGCAGACCAGGATTGAGATAAATAAAATCCTGCGCAAAAAAAAAAAAAAGTAATAAAAAAATCAAAAAGCATCATTCTGAAGTAATTAAATTTTTAAAATAAACATGGAGTCGAGGACTCTTGGTGGTGCAGTTTATTGAGATCTAGGCCATGACCACACGTAGCGGGGTTATCTGGTAAACCACATATATTTTCATACGCTAACACCTGTCATCCACAGGAAACCACAGCTTAACGTCACTAAAAACTATGTTTTGTGGAAACTCCGTCCAAAAGTGGGGATTTTGAAAAACTCTGGTTTCATGGTTTTGTGTAGACGCCAGGAAGCAGAGTTTTTTGGTTCTCCAACATCACAGCTGAATGATGGTGCTTCATTCTGATTGGCTGGCACAGGTTTTATGTCTAGAAAACTATGCCTAATATGGGTTTGGCATGCCTCAAGCTGCAGTTATTTGCGGATTTGCCCGCTGCATATGTACAAAATCAATTTTGGGGGAATGGGGGGTTACATGTTTACAAGGCCGTAGTTAGGGCCCAAGCCCGAACGCAGGTGTGGCCCTCTTGAAACCTTTGTGATTACTATTATTTTATTAGTGTCTGCATCTTTAACCTCAAATTTCAAAATTATGAATCCAGTGTGCTCCACAGTGCCCCCTATGGGAGCAGCCCCTCTTGTTACTTTGAGCTGTAGGCCTGAAATTTTTGTGCAGAATCAAAAAGTATGTGACGACTTTAGGGAGTTTCTGAAAGGAAGTTAGAAAATTAGAGTTAAATGTCAGATTTTGAAGATTTATAGGGGAAGAATCTGAATAAGATAGTTAATTTTTTAATTTTATTCTAATTATTTGTTGATTTATGTTTCAGTGTTGTTCAGTGAAAAAATATATACATTTCTTCCTCCTACTAATTGTAGCCCTCACCCTAAAACAATGTTCTTCTTCCAGTATTGCAAAATTTGGTTGTCGTCTTTGAACTGAATTGAATTTCTACAAGAAAGATATTTTGTTGTCGGGGCTTTTAAAAATGTAACTTTCCTCTATAGTTCATGCATTTATCCCAGCACAACTCCCACATCTTAATCTCAGAGATTAAAAGCAGCATATGTGCCGCATGTTCATTTAGGAGATAAAGCTGTACCACAGTGTGACGTTAAATTAAACGTACAAGCTGCTGCAGCCATGTCACAGCCTCTTGTGCACAATCCTTTTGGAGGATTTCAGTTTCAGGATCTGCATTACCTTTGCATATGAATTAAAAAGGTCATTACAGAGTCTCCTTTTTGATGTCTGACTGATAAATAATATATATAAGCTTTTGCAAGATATGCTCTTTCAAGTTCTATCAGCGGATCTTTTCTTAATATATGCGCTACATTACTGTGCATGCACACCCTTCGGTGCACATCCCCCCATGCATACTCTAGATGTATGTTAATGACTTTAATGGGCTGTTCTGTTTCCATTTAATCAGAATCTAAGTTCTGGGATACAGCTGTGTGTTCAGTGGTGTCGAGGCATCGTGTTCAAGCCCAGCTGAATGCTCCTGCTGCCTGCCTCAAACCCACACTCCCAGCTTCCCCAAGACTGCCCGAGATGCCTGCTTGATTGCACTCTGCCAGTGTGTGTAAGTGTGTTTGAGTGGAGGGGGAGGTGTCAGGTGGAGTTTAATGTTCTTAAGAGAGAAATCTTAGTGTGAGGGAATGAAATATGAGGAGCATGCTTGATGTGTGGCGACTGCAGTCTAACAGTTTTCACCTCAGATGCTTTGGCTTCCTCGCTGCTTCGACACAGACTCGATAATGGGTCTTGCAGAGTCTTTCCAACTTCCTCCCTCCCACAGACTGCTCTGATTTTATGGGCTGGAAAAGAACAAAAGAGATAAACAGGAATGCATTTCCTTATCAACTGTAATAAGTTGCCTCACGTTTCAGCGTTTACTCCTGCTCCTCTCCTCTCCTTGCTCCTCTTCTGTCCTCCCTGTGGTGCTTCTTTGGCATTCCCTCCCCTCTCCAGAGCGGCCCATCTAACTGAACCTGATACTGAGATTTGTGCGGCTAATTCCCTGCACTCACACGGCTCAGTGTGGTGTCATAATTGGCACACCATTGATTTATGTCTCCTCTTACAGCGCCCTGAATGGCTGATGAGTCGGGCTTCCTGTCATAATAGGCCTTGTCCAGGCCTCTTGCCGCTCGGCTGCTCACCGCACTCCTTCCTGTCCTACGCTATTTGTTGTGGCTGAAACACAGCTGAAACTATGTTAATTTCCTTTTTACACAGGGACAACACAAGACAAGTGCTCATATTTTACCTTGGAGCTAATAACATTCTGTACATTTGGAATCATTAATGGGCTTTGAAACCACATAAATCCACATCGTTCAAACTGTGTTAGCTGGTAATCACATTGCAGCAGCGTTGTCGTAATGCCAGCAGGAATAAACCAGAGGTTAATGGCTGCAGTGTGTTATTTTGTGCATTCAAAAGTGAGACGTAATCTCCATGAGGCTGGCCCATGTTAAAGCCGGAGCAGAATCTGAAGTGCCTCTGTCTCATATGCTCCCAGCAGGAGGGTTGGGGCTCCTACTGGGAGCAGGGTGCTCCCAACGGACTGTTGTAATCTCGTTGTCCCACAGTGGGGGGTTGAGAGAGGAGGGCTGCAGCCCTTGGGAGTCCCAGACTCGGCTGTGAGGACTTTCTCCATACCTACTCTGCAGAGCTTGCGTCTTGATCTGTTGTGCTCAGAGATGAGGACGTTTTTGTAGTTTTTGCATACGTGTGACGCGCAAAAGCTCTGCCCACAAGCACATAAAAAACATCTGCACATCAGCATAGCAAAACAAATTGATAGATTCATGAAAAATGCACCAGAAGCTTTAAGCTACGTCAATAGAAAGAAAAGCACAATACTATATTCTGCCTTGATGTGTTTTTCTTTATGCTTGCATTTCATTAAAGTTTGAGTTGCCTGGCTTTGAGAAATCAGATAGTATCACGGAGGCAGAAGATGCATTAAATTCAGACTGAGGCAGACAGGGCAACACAGAGATGGAGCAGCGGCGAGGGTCGGCTGGGTTAGCGGTGTTGAGCAAGAGATGCAAGCCAAGCTAGGATCAGTAGAGGGCTTCAGCCTCCGGGCGTGGCCCTGCCTCCTCAAACTCCCTCCGTTTTCGCGGAGCTCCTGATCAGACAGGCGGGGCTCGGCCGAGACGAGTTGTCAGGCAGGAGTCAGGGAATCCATGGGAGGCGATGTGAGAGCAGCAGCACGTGGCTAGGAAGGGAAGAACACAGCGTGGAAGGAGAGAAGGAAGGAAGGAGTGGCAGGGAGGCAAGCAGAAAAACCCCAGACCTTGTGTTTCTAAAGCCCAGCTCATACATTGCTAATGCCTGGAGTAATATGGGTTCATTCATAATGGATAAACCCTTGGCCCCTGCTTGCAAAGTATATCATGTGCACTGTAAAGAGGTTAAAGATTGGGCTGTGTTTGCCAGGAATATGGTGACCACTTTTGGCTGTGCATTAGCGTGTGCTATTGTTGTGAATGTGGGATGCAGGGAGGGGCTGCTGCAGAACAGGCCTGAGGCATGTGGTGCACAGACAGTCGGAGGTAACACAGATCAGGATCCATCAGCCCCGGCCTGTTATGATCTCTTACCAGCTGAAGTTTTTTCGGTTTATGGAGCTGCAAATGCAAACGAGCCAGACGGATGAGAAGATGGGTTTGCCTTTTTTTAATCTCATGATAAATTAATGGCGGTATCACAGGCTTTGCGTCACGTTGTACAGCAGACAGGGAGGCTGTGTGGCTGTCACATACCAAAGATCAGTCAGTGCTGCTGGATGTGGCTCTGCAGCCCAGCGTCTGCTTCTTTACCAAAACACTCGGTCACTGCTGACAGTTCAGACCACACGCAATTAAAAACACAACTCCATCATTGTTGAGCTTTTAGCATCATGACAGAACCACCAGCTAATACTCAGGACAAACACGGTGCACTGCAGAGAAGCCAGGCTGCTGGTGACAACTCCAGAAACACTCCTCTTATTTATTTATTTTTTTATCCTGTTTCTTTTTTACCTAGGCGACTGAGCACATAAATCAGCACTCCTGTTTGGCCCCATTACTGAGCACTTCCTCCGCCACCATCCGGCCTCCTCCCCCTGCGCCCCGCTGCCTAAACAATGCATGAACCTCTCAAAGGGCAAAATGCTGTACCACTTAGCAAATGCATATTTTATAGTGTGTAAAACTATGTTCAGCTGCCTTTTGACTGGCCCCCTTTTCACTCATCCACCCCCTCTTGCTTCTGGAGGCTGCTCTGTCACTGATTGGCTGTGCTGTAGGGTCAAGGATCATCCCCAATTTGGCGCTTCTTTGAGAAGCACGCAGAATTGGTTCTTTTCATGAGGCGCTTTGCTTTGCCTCTCTAAGTGTGTTAAATAATTTTCTTGTAATTGTATCAAACCCTCGAAGCTCCTCGTTAGATTCTACTCCGCACAGTGGAGTCCAAACAGAGGGCAGGACTGTTAAGAGTCCGATAAAAGCCGACGGAACTTATGAGAATAATGTATCACAGAATTGTGGTCATGGCTTCATTTACGCCCAAGAGCCCGCCTGCTCATGTTCTGTGGTCCTATAATTCACGAGCAATCATCCAGAAGCTTCCTTAATGCTCTGCATTTCAGTCAGGGATCACTGAGCATTCTCCTTAGGTCAGTGGTCTGTGGCTCAATGATCTGATTACAGTGCCACTGCTTTCTGTATGAGAGACTGGGACACAAACATGATCTCATCTTTTTTTCAATACAAACAAATACCAACACATACTGATGGCTGGTCGCGCAGAAGCCAAAGATAGCCTTTGATTGCTGTTATTTTCAGCACTGTTACACTTTTTCATCCTCTATAATGTGGGTAAAACTTCATGGGCCTAGAATTGTAGCTTAAAGTGGACGATCAGGTATAGGATTCAAACCCTCATCTTGCGGATTAAAGTCTGCCACAATTTGTCCAGTCAGGAATACATCAGATGGTTTTGCTTTGCTCAGTTGTGTATTGATGGCTTGGGTTAAGTCACACCAACTGTGTTTCCAATCCAAGGGGCAACATCCAGTAAGTAAAAATGAAGCCTATGCTGAAGTGCTAAAAGTTGGTGTTGATAGAGAATCTGCTTGGGGCTGGTTGCAGAAAGACCAGAAGTCACGTACACACCCAGCCATAACAACTGACTTTTACAGCGTTGAAAAACAGATTTACAGCCTGGTTCAAAAACGGCTTAGGTCTAAAATGCTGATTTCACTATTGGCGCACACTGTAGGATAGTTTGTTTGTCCAATCAGAGGCACAGCTCAGGTCACGTGACTGATGGTCAAAAGGAAGCTCATAGCTGGCGCTATGGCAAATGTGGCTGCGTCCGCGGATTGGCTTCTTTTAACAGTCTCAGAAACAGACTGATGACATTGTGAAGACTACCTCCATGTTTTATACAAACTACCGTTCAATCTGGTACCTTGCAGGACTGACGGACAGCTGAAGTCCCAAGACCGAGGAATTCCTGTACTTCCAACTCCAGTAATGTTCCTCTTCTCATTCATGTCGAGCTCTAAAACCTGTTGACCCCTGGTCTGGCTCCGCTAATTATGTCCGTTTGTTGTTGTCAAGCTGGATATGATCTGGTTTTGACTCAGTTTTATTTTGACAATCACTGGCTCTTCTTCCATGCACAACTTCCTCAATCTGCCCTGACTTGAAGCATCCCAGTCCAGCGTCCAGCAAAAGTAGTACTGTTGCATATATGCTGCAGCCTGCCGGAGCAGGGAAGCAGCCAAACCCTAACGGAGCAAATCCAGAGTGAGTTGACACACTGACTTAAATGGAAACCTATCTGACTTCGTGCCGTGACAGAGCAGAGCCAGACCAGAGACGCATCTGGTGTATTTTGGTGGTTAGAACCTTAAACAGATTTGTTCAGTCTTGCTGATTCTGTACACACCAAAGCATCCTCCTCTGCCCACATATTAAAGAGGACCTGGCTTTAGACACCTCTTTTATTGCATCATGCCCTCCTCCCCTCATACCCTCTTTTACTCAAGTCGTCCGTCTGTGTGCTTAGAATTCACTCAGAAACTTTCTGCCTTTTTGCAACTCACCCACATACCTCACCTCTTTGGCCTCCATTTCCGACTCTCCCCCCTTCACCCCTTACCATCTCTTCGTTTCCCCCTTTCTCTGTTTTTTTCCACCCATCTCTTTCTTTCAATTTCTCTCCCTCTCTTCTCTGCACGCTCTCTCCTGATCGATATTTGGGGCTGAATTGGCTGAAAGGGGAAAAGAAGCCTGTAAAATTGAGGAGACAGGCTGTTGGAGGGTAGCCAGCCTATCTCCCTGGCTTGTTTATGCTTCAGGAATGATTCCCAATACCAGATAACCTGCAGAAAAGTCAGCATGTGTCTGTCTTGAGGGATGGCCATGGATCCGCCAATTTCTAATTATCGGCCAGCCAACCACTTAGTCCAGCGGTATTTACTGTTATTAAAAATGTTAATTGCATTTGAAATCAGGCTGTTTTCTGAAAGTATTTTTATGCATTACTAACAAGTAAATAGTTTTCATATCAAGTGGTTCCTAAAAGTAAGATGGAAGAACCTTCTGGGTCAGTTACGAGATTGTTCTGTCCGGTTTTTGCACCACTCTGCTCTATATCTGTGTGTGTGTGCGTGCACAAACGGGCCCCTTGGGGAGTTTGTCTTTCTCTATTTGTGTTTGTCAAGGGATTTTTTGAGGCAAACACACACTTCATCACTTTGACATTGATTAAAAATACATGGCCCTATTCTCGGGGACAGTCAGTGCACAAATCAGCACAGTGCTCAGTTCAGCACTCGCCATCCAAAGCTCTGTGGCCCCTGCTCCTCCGGTCTTAGCATCCAGGCCTTTACTCCTTTAATTGCAGTGCTGCTCTGGGCAGCGTAACGGCAGCTCATAGGGCTGTGGGCGTGCATCCATCCGTCACCGCGCTCCGCCACAGTCTACTGCTTCCACATACACACCCTCAATGCAATCAAGTTTAAGGCAATGCTCAGGGTGATCATCGTTTTGAGAGCACTCAGGAAATCTACCTTCAAGGATTGTCCTCTTTGCATCTCCTTCGCTCGCACATCCTTGCCTCTGTAGCTTGATTCTTTAATGCTTAGCCTCTTTGTTGCTTTGTCTCTCTCTGCTCCTACCTCCACTTTGTCCCCTCTCTCCTCCTTCAGTCCCTGAGTGCCTCTCTTGTTTCCTTTGGCTCATCTGTTAAGTGGGAGATAAACCTCACTTAGCTTGTGTGGAAGTCTCTTCAGTGGGGACAATGTTATCTGAGATGAGCCACTACCCCGAGAAGCACAGAAAGGTATATGCTTGTGTGTGTGTGTGTGTGTGTGTGTGTGTGTGTGTGTGTGTGTGTGTGTGTGTGTGTGTGTGTGTGTGTGTGTGTATGTGTGTGTGTATGTGTGTGTGTGTGCTCGTACTTGTGAGGCACACGCTCTCAGGTGTGCGGTGCCCTCGCGGTTTGTTCACTGTTGTGGTTGTGGGGATGAGTGTGCCCACTTCCTCCCTCAGCTAATGCAGCTCTTCCCACCGATCCCGCCCTCCCTCTGCTCTTGGAGAGCCTGGTGTGGTCATCCGTGCCTAATGGGCTTACGTCCGGGCCCGTTTTCAAGCTCTGCCAGCAGAATTGTTGCTCCAGTGGTTGGTGCGGGGGCCATTTTGCAAGCTGGTGGTAACCCAGGCAGGGCAATTAGAGGGGTATATGTCGGGGTAACACATCCACTCTCCCCTTGCTCCTCATCACAGTGCTGGGGCGGGATTGCAGCCGATCGATCTCTGGACCTGGAGGGGGAGCGGGGTTGCTGATTAGGGAGGGATCGGTTTTGAGAGCCCTGGAGAAGCCACAGCCACTTCTTTTCCTCTGTCGTTCTCACTTCAGTATCTCCACCTCAGACGATCTTGCCCCCATATGAAAGCAGTGTGTGTGTGAGTGTGTGTGTGCACGCTTGCACTACCTTTACCCTGACATCAGTGTGACATGGCACTTAATGGACTCTGCCATGTGAAACAAGCACCCTCAGTTAATTACCTTGCCAAGGCCCTGGCCTTTCTGGAGCAGTTCATTCCCGCTTGGGCAGGGACTGCTCCTGCATGTGTGAGTGTGTGTGTGTGTGTGTGTGTGTGTGTGTGTGTGTGTGTTTGAATGCAAGCGTGAGTGCTTGAGCTCCCCATTGTTACTCTAATCCTCTGAAGTTGAATCAGATTCAGGCTCTTCCCTCTAAAAACAAGTGTTTTGTTGTCACTGTTGCACAAATGCAGCAGGCTGAGGCTAGAGGCGAGGCGCTAACAAAGAGCCAGAGATACAGTAAAGCTGGAGGCTATTCTGGGAGTGGAGGGCTTCAGTGGTTCACTTCCTGAATAAGCTCGCCTCCCTGGCTTCATTCATGTGTCGATTAGCATTGAGTCCTCTCTGCTATCCCACATTTGAATAGAACTGACAAGCACTTTGTCAACTGTTGCAAAAACGTCCCTTTTCAAATCTCTCTGTTTACTCCAAGGAGTGAATCGGTGTACACGCCATGTTTTTCGTGCTTATTTTGCACAAAAATGTTCTTCCTCTTTTATCAACGTGTCTGTTTTAAAGCCTAAAGAAGGGAACAGACTTGATTTTTTATGCTATCTTTATTTCCCATCCAATGGTGGGTTTAGTCCATGGTCTGCATGTGCAAATGAACTTAGCTTCCAGGTTTTGAATCCTTAAACCTGCAGTTTTTGGTATGACCAGTAGGGGTTGCAGGGAAATGTAAATTTTCATCAAAGTCTATACGAATTTAACCCCATCTCTCATTCCAAATGATTTTGTAACGAAGTAATCAGGACTTTCTTTGGGCTGTGGCTCCAAAACCACCGGGATTTCAAATGTTTTCTAAAACCTCGTCTTTAAAATCATGGTGTCTGCGTCCACTTGTTTTTTCACAGTCTATGGTTTCACTCTGCTGACCATGCAAACGCACGTCTGTGAGATGTGGGGCAGCATTCTCAGGTTGATTGCCCAAGCGCTGCGTTCTAAAAACAGGTGGTGTGAGATAAAATATTTAATGGCATTCTCTGAATCGACACATAGCATAAAGTATACTGTCATGTCCAGTCCATCTGTCGCTGAGGTAAACAAACCCACGTTTGCATAAAGCTTACTGCCCGCTGCAGAGCAAGTCCTTGTATATATACATTTCTGAGGGATGCAGCTATGACATTTCTGCATTTAAAAAATGTGTGTAATTTTTTTCTTTCATGAATGTTATTTTTGTCTTTTTAGCTTGTATTTTTAGCGCTTTTAGCAATTCATTTGCTGAGTCTGGACATAAGTCTGTAAATTTTATTAAAGTTTGACATGTAGAGGCTGTATTAATGTATAGCAAAGATTTATGCAAAAAAATAAATAAATAAAGACGACACTACAACATGTAAATCTGTAAAGATACGCTCTGGCGGACTTGGAATTGTAGGTCATAAAGCTTTATGAGGCTCCAAAAAGGGGAATACCAATCTGTTTTCAGTAACATACTCACAAATCAGATCCTGTTGATATCTTAGAAAAGAGGCACATGGATGTTCATGTTCATATTTTTCTGACTGTTTGCATTTTTAGGAATACATTTTTTGTCTCACCATCTCTTTGATACCTAGTTTCAGTTTCATGACAGTTGTTTAAAGTCTCTGCTGCATTGGTAACCGTCATCTTAAGCTAATTCGTCCTGGACCATAATTGTGTCTTACCCATAGACTGTATAAAACATAGACGTAGTCCCCTCGATGTCACCCGTCTGTTTCTGAAATGGGAAATGAAGCACATGGGCTATAGTGGCCATATTAGTAGGGGAACTGGCTTCGCGTACAACTACCCGTCGGTCACGTGACCCTGAGCTGTGGCTCTGATTGGGCGAGCTCGCAATCTTAATATCCTCTGAACGGCTGAGTTAGAAAGAATAATTTCTGACAGATCCTGCCAATATTCTGGATACTAAGATCCAGAATATGAAATATGTACTGGGTCATCATCATTTTCAACACTGTCAGGTAACAAATTATCATACAAACCTGCAACTAACACCAAATTGTAGCAGACAGTCTGCTGAAAGGGAGTATAACATTAAAGTAGGACTTAAGTGTTGCGTGTTTATCTCCATTCTGTTAGGCTCTTTCATTCTGTCTTATATTTCCAAAGTTGTTCATTAAAAATCGAGAAATCACACAATGTCACACAATCAGAGACTGTTCCTCCCTGTTGTCTTTTAAGTGTTAAAGAAAAGCTGCATAAACTTCTCCAAAGGTTTTGATTTTAATCGTATCTAGTCATAGATAGATAGATAGATAGATAGATAGATAGATAGATAGATAGATAGATAGATAGATAGATAGATAGATAGATAGATAGATAGATAGATAATAACCCTAGCGTGTACCTTTCAAACTTAAATGCCCAGTGTGCTTTAAATGCTAAATTCTGTGTTGAACGACTCAAATATGTCTCCAAGTTCTGGTCTCTGCTTCTTAAAGGTAACTTCAGGTTACAAACCCACCCTCTACTCCCTGAAAGTTGCTATTTATGACTCTAAACACTCTTCGAGTTCCCCCTATGTTTGAAACCAAAATTAATCAAGTTAATGTTGACAAACTGTGATGTTCGACAAGACCTTGCAGTCCCACATTTTGTCAGCGTGATGTTTCACATTGGGCCCCAGGATAGATAGCTCCCTGTCCCCGGGTTGGGATGTTTTATTGGGGCTACCCAGTGTTTATCTCTGAATAACAGGTTGGGCCTCTAAATACTGTTTATATGTTTCTGTCATCTGCTCGCTGAGACTTCTGAGAAGAGGCAATTTTCAGCAGAAATCAAAAAGAAGTATCGATTGCGCCAAAGGAAAGTTGAACTCTGGGAATGAAGTATGGATGTGATTTGAAGGCTTGGAACTGAACTAAGGCACTTTGATCAGGAAATCTGAGGAGGCAACAATAGTGACATGGTTGTCTTCACTGTAGATGAAAGGAGAAGAGAGGTAGTTTTTTTTCCCTCTGTCTGTCTCCATCATGCATTTTACAGTAAACAGACTCTGACAGAGCTTCCATCTCTCTTTGAGATGCATGTTATCCAGGATTCAATCAAACTTGAATTTTGAAAAAAGTACCCTTTAATTAGTTCATTGTTCTTCAGCGCTGCTTAGCTGAGATTATAGACACAGACAGCAGCTTTCATGTTCAGAAGTTTTGATGGATTCTCTTTGAGAATTCCTTCTTTATTACTCGTAAACTTCACAATGGAGCCCAGCGTTTGCCAGCCCAAAGTTAGCAGGCCTCTCCATCTCTCCCCTTGTTCCATTCGTCATGCCTGATTATACAGCATGCACTGCCAAAGTGGAGTGAGGCCCAGCTTTACCTTTGTCATTACCATAGTGTGGGTATACACTACATCAGCTCTCTTTCTAACTTCCAGGCCGGTGGCAGGCAGCAGGAGAGACTTTGGCTGCCGGGCGCTGCTGTACAGGGCGTCGACCGCCTTCATTAAAGATGCAGGAGACGCTGCCTCCTCTCCTGCCAAGTCAGACAGAGAGGGAGAGGACGGGCCCCTGAACAGAACAGCCCCATGGGTTAGCCTCTAACAATGTCTCCCCTCCTCTCCCTCCTGCACGGCCAACACTCTCAGTCCAACTCCCCGGCTCCCCCATCCTGTCCGTCTCCGACCACAGCCAGGTTGAAACTGAACTGGTCCCAGAGCAGCAGAGGGAGGAGGAAGTTAGAGTGACAGATAGCGGTTAAGGATGCTGACCGGAGCCTCAGCCGCACTTTACCGGCCAGAGAGATAAGCCACCCTCTGCTGGATTGACGCTGGAGAAGGATGTTTGTTCGTCTCCTGCTCTTTCATTCAGCTGTTTTTCTGCAGGATCCTCTTGTTCATGATGAGGTGTTCGTGGAGTTTGTCCACAAGCTTGACTGAAGGTGCAAACAAAAAATTACAAGAGTGCTGTTTTTGACTCAGGCACCAAAAAAGTTGCTTTTATTTTCGTGCTGTCGCTGCCCTCTGGTCATCTTTGATCAAAGCAGCTGAATGAACCAATTTGTTGCTCTGCCGTGATTAGATAACAACATGCTGTTATTCCGAGGATGTCACATTTTTATATCTTATGCAACCATATGTAACACAGCCCCTTACGGTAAATACCTGTGAGGCACTCTGGCTGCTGTCACTACCTGAAAAAGTCCCACAAAAACAGACACTGCGAGCTTTTTCACACTTGATCTGACGCCTTGACTCTGTATTGTGCCTCTACAGGACTGCGGTTTTGGAGAATGTAAGCAGAACCGCGGCGTCTTTGTGGTGGATGTAAGAGAAGAGGTGTGATGCATCCCTCCCACAATAGCCTAATTATTTAGCTGATAATGATAACCCACTTACGTCGAGTTGTGTTGCTCTCCTCAGCGGTTTGTAAGACACAAACCGACATGATTGAAAGGTGTAGGAGATGGTGTCTTGCCATGCAAACTATCCTTCTTTTTCTTCATCTCTTCCAAGCAAAGTGGCATTTCCATTTTAAGATTGCCTCCCGAGCCCCTTTGTGAATAGAATCGAATTACGCTGAAAAGCTCCGATTGATTCTGTCTGCGCACAATAGTTTTCATCATTTAAGCCAATCCCAGCAGGTTTCCCTTTTCTTGAAGTACCTATTGAATCCGGTCTGAGGAGTCATTGTGGTTATTTCATTGTTTCAAAATG
Source organism: Halichoeres trimaculatus (assembly GCF_033239565.1). Classification (NCBI taxonomy): domain Eukaryota; kingdom Metazoa; phylum Chordata; class Actinopteri; order Labriformes; family Labridae; genus Halichoeres; species Halichoeres trimaculatus. The sequence goes on along the minus strand of NW_027437198.1, from coordinate 11,641,359 downwards.
GGTAAATGGGTGAATGGGTTCTGGGATCAGGAAACACAGCTCTGAGGAACCGTGTCAGAGGTGCCCGATGTGAGATGTAGATGGGATGTGTGGGTCAGGAGTTCAGCCGGTACATGCTTGAGGTCCAGGGTATGCATTTCACTGCTTTAATACTCCAATGCTTCTTGTCACAGAGTCTACCTAGAACCCAAGGGCCCTTTTTAATGGCAGTATGAAGGACTGGATTCCAGCTCATTATGAGTGCTAATTTGCCACAAGGACAGAGCTGTGAAAAGCACAGGTTCAGGCTCAAAGCAAAGGATTTTTTAATGCACGGCACACTTTTTGATGGAGGAGAAAGAAAGAGAAGGGAGGTTATCCTGGAGGTGTTTGATAAATGAGCACCCACCATCCAGCTCTTTGCAACCACCCACACCCAGGCCACACTATCCCCACCCACCCTGAGCGTCTGATTACCCTTTGAGGGCCCAGTAACGCAGCCTTCATGGTCATAATCTGGGTGCATACACAGCACAGCGAGGCAGGGCAGGAGGCCCCACCCCAACAGTGATGAAAGGATGAGCAGGTGAGGAGTTCACATCTGCGCCCCGGCTTTAATCAACTTTCCTGCAGACATGCAGGAATGTAAAACAGTGGACGGGAGGCCAATCCCATCTCTGACACTGTAACAACCCCCACCCCAGCTGCCTTATCAACGACTAAGTGAAGATGGGGAGCAAGAGGAGGAACATCGCTTTCCCAACCCCACTGAGTGGCCACCGACATACGCTGCCAAGTTAACAGGAGCTGCCTCGGTGTGTGTGGGGGGGTGTGCGGGGGGGGTTTGGATCAGGTTCAGACTCTGTCGTCACTCTCTACTTTGACGAGCTACCTGTGCTGACGGACAAAGAGAACAGGGGCATTCTGGGTAGTTTACAAAGCATTGAGTTGGATGAGTCCTCAGGAGCCGTCGCAAGTGATGTTCAGCCAGGGAAACGTGGATGAGATCCATGTGCAGCGTCACACCGACACGGCGCTGTACATCAGTGAGACACTCCAGTTCTCATCTGGACGGACGCCAGTCTGATGAGCTGCAGCGAGCTTTATGTTGTAAATTCTATTTTTTTCCTCTCCTCTCCTCGGCGGTGCACTTAAGGGTAAAAAAAAAAAAAAAAAGGATGGCGTGCTCTTAAAGGTTTAGCTTTTAAACCAGATACGAGGCAGGGACTGAGGAGGCCTTTTTGTTGCATTAAAATGTGTGAAAAGTGGATCATTGTGAAATGTCACAGACAGTCACGGTCACGTCTCCACACCTGCTTATGAGCAAAGATCAGATTTCATCCTTTTTCTTAGGGAAACTTCTCCTGGCCATTAAGTGTTTGAGAGAGAAAACTCAGACTTTCTTGTGTGTGTGTGTGTGTGTGTGTGTTTGTGTGTGTGTGTGTGTTTGTGTGTGTGTGTGTGTGTGTTTGTGTGTGTTTGCGTGGGATGTTTTATTAAAGGTGTCTGTCTATTGTGTTTTTAAAATGGAGCTTGCCTGACCTCCACGGCGCGCCCGAGCACTGTTGAAATATTTACCATCCACAAAAATTGTCACTTTGCCCGCCGTCGCGCGATCAGTCATCTGGCCTGTGTGACCCTCGATTACTTCCACCCCCTGCCACCCTGTCAGGCCTACATGATCAGGCCCTGGTGGCTGCTTTTGTCCTTTTCCCCCTGTAATGTAGTATTTCATGCTTTCTTGCCCGATCTGCTCGATCAGCACTATTCCCTCTGTCCCTCTGCACTTCCCCCCTCATTCACCCCGTCTGTTTCCTCCCTCCGGTGGTTTGACATACACGGCATAGAGCGAGAAACTTGTTTTTCACTGAGGTGGATTAGAGGGAAATTTAGATGATGTGAGGAGCTCATTGAGTCTCTATAGCAGGCCTGTCCAAAGTCAGGCCCTGTGTCCAATTATGGCTGGAAGTCCAATTTCATACAACCCCTAGCATGTTCTAAATGTTCTGTCAAGTGCACAAACAAAACCAAAGTATATCTAGTTACCAGGGCTTGACATTAACTTTTTTGCTTACCAGCCACTGTGGCTAGTGGTTTCCCAGAGTTACAAGCCACTCAGCATTTTCACTAGCCACAATTTTGTTGTTGGATAATTATGTTTAATTTGATTTAAGGCCAATGATCAAACAGCCACATGTGTGTGTCTGTGTGTAACCCGAAGTCAGAGAGAGTCTCCTGCACCTGCAGTGTCTTTGGGTCAAACCAACTCCAGGGTAAGGGGTGGATGCTTTTCAAGGTTTGGATGTAAGGCACAAGAAGCTGACTTGTTTTGACTTGAAAAAATATTTGAAATGACAGGACCACAAAGGGGTTGATTGGTAGAAATTAAGAGTCAGGAGTGAAGCCAGAGACAGGGCGAAAAAGCGGGAGACTCCCATCTAAATCGGGAGTGTTGGCAGGTTTATCTGACCTGGCTTGCTCAGCCAGACGCAAGAGCTGTGAATTTGAAATGCACAAGTCCAGTACGATCCGTGGGGTAAGAACTGGCGTTTTCAGGATGGGAGTAAACAGACACCACTTCACCGTCAAAGATGAAAAGTCAAGAACATACATGTGAACATGTCCCAGAGCAAAACCTGCTCAAAAAGTCTTTCAAAAAAGTAACACAAAAATTACTTTTCCTCGTAACGACTTACATTTATGAATGAGTAATTCAATTACTAACTCAGTTACTTTTTTTGGGAAAGTAACGAGTAACTGTAACTAATGACTTTTTTAAGTAATTTTCCCAACACTGGTTACATTTCATAAAACTACATTTGGATTGTCTATAAACCACCAACATTTGAGAGGTGGGCATCTTCTGAGATATATCTGAGTTTAATGTTAGACTGCGTCATGCTGGCTGCTGCTGCCACAAGACGCCTTGTTTTGCTGTGCTTCATGTCAAACTATTCAAATTATTTCTCTTCATCATATACAGAAAAAAACGGCTATAGATTCGGGCGGAGCCTTCTATTTGCTCTGCATTTATTTTGTCCATATTTCTGCACAAATCCATAAAGCTCATGGATACAGACCAAATAGAGCAGTACCACCGGAAACCTTTGGGCAGTATTGCTGTTCCCACCTGATATGCAGCTCTAGTGAGACACAAAGAAGAAATAACAGTGGTCAAACTTTCTTAAGTGAAAACCTTGCAAGTTGGCGAAAACTTGTGTCTTCAGTTTTGTCTTTTATGCAGGAGGTACGTGAGCGATACCTCTCCACAGTCCCCATGTTTGTTTTTGAGTTTGTAGTTTAACTTAATTCAGAAGTTTTCCCTTCATTATGACACCAGAATGATTTAAATAGATCTCATAGATGAACAGATATACTCTTTTGGATGTGAGTGTGTCATTTTTCTTGGAGGCCAGGGTTCAAAGGGTAAACTCTTTATGACACACCAAACCAAGTCTGAGCCATTTGAACATATCTTTACATTCTTACATGCTGTCATTTTATTCTTTGCAAAAAACTTTTGCTATCCATCAATACAACCCTGAATAAAATGCACAGACTTGTGTCCAGATGAGAGTAAATTTCTCAGGAACTCATATCTCCAAATCTCATCCTCCCAGGCTGCGGAATCAGACCTGTTTTTTTTTCTCCTCCACACCTGTCTTAGACTAAAGAGAAATGTCAGAATGACCAGAAAATTACACTATCCCCATCCTCCTGCTCTTATCTAATTAAATCCAGGCCTGATATTATCCCTGATCTCTTCACGGCTCACACGAAACTTAGCAATTCCTTCAGTGTTGACGAATACTTAACTGTCACAAGGTAATTACGAAAAAAGCTGTTATTCCCACCAAAAAGATGAATTAAAGTTTGAGCAGAAGAGTGAAGAGAGGAAGTTAATATGTAACATGAGCTTCCTGGATGAGATCAGGTATAATCCTCCTGCTCTTTCCCTCCATCGTTGGATAAACAGAGACAATCTCAAAGCTCTCTTTATTTATATCCTTAAGACCAAACTCAAACCTTGACTGTATATTTTTCTTTTGAAGATCCCTTCCACGGATTAAGGTGCTCCTAATTGACTCAATTATCCCGTCCAGTCAAAGTTTGAAAAGTAAAGTGTGGGTTGCGAGGATTTTTCTGGCATTAAGTCGTCATTGAGGGGGCACGCGGGCCCAGTGTATTTACTGCCAGAGCCCGCGTTTATCCGACCTGATGCCTCTAATGCGGGTATTAATCTCCACAATGCGTTCTCCCTCCAATATGGGTCGTGTCATCTCTGGTTAGTGGAGTCTCCTGATGAAATTGTCCAAAACTCCACCGATCAATCAGGCTTGCCGAGGGATTGATTTTCTTTCATCTTTCTCGTCTTCTCTTTTCTCTTCCTGCCCCTCTCGATTCCGAGGCCTCTGATGTTTCTCAATGTAAGACGAATGTCGCACAGAGGGTAAAAGAATGGCTCGCTCTGACCCACACCTACAGAACATCTCTGTTTTTTTTTTGTTTTTTTCTCCCCTTCAAATCCTCACTCCAGAGTCTGATAAAGGAAACATCTTTCTCATCTCTCTGCTCCATCTGTCGAAAATTCCAAACAGACTCCTTTCGCTTCTTTTCTTTCTTAATGCATTGTGGGAGAAAATGTTGAAAAGGCGGCTCGGCAGGTCTGCCCGCAGCTTCCTTCCTGGGACGGCTCAGCTCGACAGATCAACACCCCCCGCCCCCCATTTATATGGGCCTCACGACTTTCCCCATAATGAAATATTCACAGGTCACTGGTTCCCTGAGAAATGATGGGGGTCAGTCAATTGCTTTTCAGCGAGTAATTTTCTCCCCCTTCAGACGGCCCTGCTTGTCGTGTTGACAGTCATTAGCGCAGGAGGAAGGCTGGATCGAAGCGCAAGTGTGACACTTGTCAGACAGTAGCAGTCTTTAGCTCCTCAGCCTCGCTTTTATTTCCTTCCACCTCTTCTTCTTCTATTTTATCTAGCTGTTTCGCTTCCTTTTGTGCGCGCCCTGCTGCTTTCCAGCTGGATAAATCACGCGCCTGCAGTTTTTCTCTATATCTCTTTTTTTTTTCCCCAAGCTGGTAAATTCCAGGCGGAGGATTTTATTCATGTTGCTGTGTAAGAATTAGCCACTGGTCCTGTTAACGCCCCCTTTTCTGCATAATGATTCACTTTGAAACCAGGCCATCAAAAGCCAATCAAAAGAGACACTTCAGATTTGGTGATTGGTGATTAGACCTCTGGAAATCCCAGGGAAAGTTTAGCCAAGGCTCTTTTTTCTTTATGACTCGGCCTGACCTTTAAAGATATTACCATTTGACATGATGAATGGTGCACAGAGGAGACAGAGACTTTTCCTATTAACCAGCTTCGGTGGAGGGAGATCACACTCTTCCCTTAATCCCTCTCCCTTCTTCACATGCTCACACACACACACCTCCCCATCCTTAAAGGGGGGAAAGAAAGAAAGAGAGTCACGTCAAGCAGTAACACAGTGTTAAAAATGATTCGGGGGTGGTTTGAGCGGGGGTCTTCGGTGGTAAAGGCACCACAGATGGCTAGCCTGACCCCGAGGAAAACTCCAATTAGCTAACAGTAATGGCCGGGCCCGGTGCCTTGTGTCTGCAGGCAGCCGCTGCGCTGACCCTTAGGCCCCACGCTCCCTCTATCTGCTGCGATGTGATGGAGAGCTGCACAGCGACCACAGCAATCTGTTTCCATTGTGTCAGCTGCCACATAGCAGCACTGTATTCACACACACACACACACACACACACACATCGGTGTACACAACCACATCCAGCCTTTAAAAAACACTGGATGCCATTAGACGGGCTTGTCTGGCATGATGCAGGCTTAGTGCATTTGGACAAAAACTTGTGTTCAATTAAACTGATAAGGGTCCTGATCCTCAAGTCGCAGATCCTCTTTTTTTTAAAGTCCAATTTGGTGGTCGTTCTGGTTCTTGGCCAGTTGGACAAAGTGTCTAAAGAAATCAGGAGGATTTGGTGAAAGCTTAGAAAGGAGCCAAATCTTGAGTGATTAGTTTTGGGTGTGGATCCAGAGTTTTTGCTGATTTCTTCTTATTCCACTTTAAAAAAGAAGAAAGAGATTAATGACAAATCTCATTCTACCATACCATTATCTACACTTATTATATGGATTAATGCCACCCTTTCTGCCAGTTTTACCCTTGTAAACAGCTCATTTTCTGATTTTCAGCATCCAAACTGTCTGAAGTTGTAATGAAGGAAGCAGCTGCATCTGTTTCCACATTGTACATCAATAGTTTTGTTCCTGACGCCAAAGCTCCCCAACAGTTGTGATGTCCCTTTCTTCTTTTCTTTGTACATCTATATAAATCTCTCCAGTCCCTTGTTTGTTCATTCATCCCCACCTGTTTGCTGAGTGTGCACCCTCCTCTTCTCAGGTGTCGCCCTGCAGAGCTCTCCCTCACACAGCATGTTGGCTCTCAGCGCAGTCTGGCTTTTTTCTGCTGATGGCTAACAAGCGGCTGGGTTTAAGGGATAAGTGCTTGGCTGAAGGGCACGTGGTTTTGAGGATGGTAACTTAGAGGGAAGTTAATTTACCTGCCAACTCTCAACCCTCGCAGTGAGGAATTATGTACAGGAGAAGAAAATTAAGGTTTCTGCTTCCAGTGATATCAAAAACTTGAATCCTTCCACCAGACACTGAAATTTTAGTTGTCTATCTCTCATAATATTATCTCTTTGTGCACTCAATTTCAAAGAATTTTTCTTTTTTTTTAGGGGGGAGGTGGTGTTGCAAATGTTACAAAAGAAAAGAAACCACTTTAAGTTAGGTTATGTTCTAGAAAACAGTGACAGAGTCAGCACTCTTACTTCTGTGCTCTCTGTTGTCCAATCTTTGACAGTTCTTTGTTGATATATTTTATTTATGTCTTCTATTTTTGAGAAGAGTTTTACCTTAATGTTATATATATATATATATATATATATATATATATATATATATATATATATATATATTTATATATTTATATATATATATATATATATATATATATATATATATATTTATATATATATATATATATATATATATATATATATATATATATATATATATATATATATATATATATATATATATATATATATATAATGTTTTTCACTATACACTTTCAAATTTGCTGCTGTAACAATATAGATTTCCATGTTGTGGGATAAATGAAGATGTATTTTATCTTATCTTAATTTTAGCACAGAAAACAAAGACAACAAGAGCAGCATAGTTTATTTTTGACAAGGGGTGCACCGATCACAGATCTTTAAAATGCCTGACCTGCGGATACAGCATTTGGCGAATACAGATTTTTATTTTATTTTTTTATAACTGACAGTGTTCCAATCATTGAACAATACCTGTGAAACAATAAAATCTTATACAACCAATAAAGTGTTCTGTGTTTAAGGTCCCTGAGCAAAAAGCAACAATGGCTGGTTGTCAGACCTTCCCGGAGGTATATCAGCTTCATATGTAAGGATGGGCCGATCATCAATCCCCCAAAATTAAGGAAATCAGCACCGATTGATTGGAGCATGTCTAGTTTGACATGCCTTGAAAAGTGATCCTCATTCAGCTCTTTGACCTCCTTTACTCGTTTGCAGTAATGTATTGTTTTTGCAAAAATATGATAGCATGCCATTTTCAGGGGGTATATGTCTTTTTTCATTTGCATGGTGACTATGGCCTTTTTTAATTGGGTGTTTGAGGCCAAACTGGCACCTCATAGATTTTTTCTGCACCAAAAACTGGTGCAACTGTGTGTTGGATGTTACACTGACTGGTGAAGCCCAAAGCATCTTGCTCCTGTGATTGCATGACTAGTGAGCTTTGTATCATCATATTTCTCACATACGATGGTGGGATCTTGCAGATTACTTACTTCCTAGAGTTTTGCAAGATATCTCAAGATGAGTATTAGCTTGTCTTTTGTGTACATCATGTCACATGATCAGGTAATCAGGTCTTTTGCTACATATATTGAGCTGTAAATATGTCGCACAGATACTGTTGAGTTTTGCCAAAACATGTCACTTCCTGCAACAGTTAGTGTTTTTCAAAAAGGAGTAAGTGTGAGATTTCTGTCGTTGTCGTGGTAATCCACATCTGGTGCCTCAGTAAGTGTTTGTAGTTACAGAAAAAGTGTGTGTGTGTGTGAGCCTGTGCACCCTGTCGCTGCTTGTTAGTGAGATCAATCCAGTTTTCTTCTCGGCCCTTTCGTGGGATTCGCTGACATTAACAGAATATCACCTGTCCCCTCTTTTAACAGTAAAAATGCCACTTTCCATCGCAACCTCTTCCTTGTTTCGGGTTTTGTCAAGAGCATATTGAACACAGAGAGTTGTTGCCCTGCAGTTCACATCAAAATGTCACTCTCCTCATAATGCGGCTTGCAGCGTGGCCTCTTGTCACCGAGTCTGAGGTAAAAAAAAAAAAAGAAGCAGTTACCACAACGTTTTTACTTAAAGATGAGTGATGATTAATTAAGAGAGAGATATTTCTGCATCCGTTTTTCTGCTCCTGTATCCCTCTTTTTTCATCTCTCCTCTGAGGGAGGAAGATGTTTATACAGAGAAGTTATCACAGAGCAGTAAAGCTAAGCGTACAGACTCGATCAGAGCACAGAGAGGATTCAAAGATGGTTTGATGTTGTTTGGATTTTGATAAACATGACCAGAATGAGATCAGTCTGTGTGTGCGTGTGTGTGCTGATTATTTTACATGTAAACACAAGACCTGCTGTGTATCACTATTACAGCTTGTGTCAACATGTAAACATTGCAGGGCATCAATCTTGCACTCAGCACAAGTGGACAGAGCTATTATGTTAAAAGCCCATTTGCTCGACATATTCTTAGCAAAGATGGCCTCTCACAGTGGGAGGAGCCTCATCCTGCGAGTATTGATAGGCTCATTGATTGATTGATGGTCCCTGGTGATTTATCGATTAATCTCTGCTCCAAATGAGCTACGAGTGCTTTCCTGCCCAGAGGAAAACAAGCACACTCTCACACACACGCCGCGTAATGAGAATTCACCGACTTATTTCGAGCCGCACGTACATCCCTTCCTTTTTTTTTTTTTCCCGAAATCTGATCTTTTTTAGGAGTTGGGTTGAAGGGGGAGAGATGTGCTGTTTGAAATTGAAAATGAAAATTGTTGCGCGGTGTTGTGCTGTGAGATTTAGAGAAAGATTCAGTCAGGCAAAGCACTTTACCCCATCACTGTACAAAGTCAATCTCCTCCTCCCGAGGTTTTCAGAAGAGTTTCGGGGCGTCCTTAGGTAGTTAAAAGTGCATCGACTGTGGATGGGCTAGTGGGATGTGTAGATTAATGCAGTGGAAAGCCATCCCTCAAAGTGCTTAGAATAATTAGAGTCAGGCTTCCAACAGAATGGGCATGTCACTGGAGGAAATTGTATTTTTATTTACTGTGTCGGGTCTCCCTTGGCCTCCTGCTCGCTCTGTCTCTGCCTCCCTCCATTTGTACGGCGGCGGTGGAGCTCCGTATTCAGGAGCCGGGTGTTTCTCAAAGTGTCTTAAAGGTGCTGTCAGCGCGCCCGTGATGCATCTCCTGGATTTGTATCTCAGCGTGTTTCCTCGTGTGGGCGCACACCATTTGTATTCTGGGCGAGTGTTTGCGTTCAGGAGGGGATCCAAGTTCTGGAGGTGTGCATATTCACCTATGTATGAGAGCTCCTAACTATGGATGTAAATGTGCTACATTAGCATATGTGTGAGTTTTAGATGTGCATACATGAGAAGGAGTGTGTATCTTTCTATGGTGGAGCAGCTGCTCAGCTTTAAACTCCTGATGCAGAACAATACAGTGTTTGGTGACTTCATTCATTGATCCTGTAGGTTTCACATCATTCCATTACAAACTAAACGCTTATTTAATGCTGTAAGAGTGTCACTTTTTAAGATATGTTTCAATCTTGATATGTGAGGGTTTTTTTTCCTTTTAAGATAGTTAAGCAAGGTCCAACATGGAGACAATTCTTTGGGGCCTAGATTAATGGGTAACACTTTACTTTAGAGGTCAGCAAATTTCATGGCACTTAGGTAATAATTAGACAAAGTTTTTTTTCTTATTTCGTTGAAATTAGCACATAACTTCTGGCCAGATTCTAATTTACAGCGTGCCTGTACTCCCAGTGTCTATCACAATCAGGTAAGGCCAAGTTACAACCCCACTCTTGGTGAATATCACATTTGAAGCCTTCAGTTGTATCATGTTGAACAGTATAGGCCTAATCATAAAAGTTTATCATTTCACATCTGATCTCAGTTATGCATATCAACAAACTCAGTACTAAAGAACTTGGTGAAATTAAATAACAAATAGCTAACTATCAACTGCTTATTGGGAAGCTGAATTATTCACTTAACATTTCTAATGTAATTATCAGAGGAAACAATGAACCAAACTTCTGTTTTCAAGAACTAAGTAGCTATTTATCACCTGCGTCTCAGGAAATAGCAGAAACGTTGGGATACTTCTAAAAGAAAGTTGTGATGGGTTGTGTTTTAATTTTAAATGAATTGATAATTTGATAATCGTCACACCTTCTTCCCTTGGAATTTGGGGTAAATTTCAAAGAAACTGAAAAAAAAACAGTAACCTACCAATTGTGACTTGCAACAATAAATGTTGACATTATTTAAAAAAGTTATGTGCTAATTTCAAAGAAATAAGAAAAAAAAACTTTGTCTAATTATTACCTAAGTGTGCTGAAATTTGCGGACCTCTAAAGTAAAGTGTTACCGAATAATGATTAATATATATATATATATATATATATATATATATATATATATATATATATATATATATATATATAATCCAATATTCTGGCTGCAAATTTCTGAGCTTGCCAAAGGATAATCCTTTCCTATAGGCTGTTTTTAAACATTACTCCAACATCAATGCATAAAATCACAAAGTGTAGAAAAGCTGCAGTCTGCTCAGCTGTGGCGCTGTGCTGCAGACGGTCCTGAGAGGTTTGTAATGTGTGACCATGATGCACGCTCTGCTGCACTAACTCCATGACATCCTTTCAAATCCAGACCTAGGATTGTTTTCTGATGAAAACATAGAAATCAGTGTTGATTCTGAATCATAAAGAGGTTACAGCACTTGTTAAAGGCACCAAAGTCTGGCAAATTAAAACTAAATTGGGTGTTTATCTGCCTTATTCTGATCACATAGCCAAAAGAAGGTAGACTATACAGGGAGACAAAAATTTGGGTAATTTAATAATCATGGACTATGAAATGCATCATATTATTGTTTTTGTAAGTGATAAAATCAAATACCAGCTGGTTAAAACTCATCTGTACCTGATTGATTAATGAAAATGTTCATTTGAGGAATTTAAAAGAAAATGACAAAAAATAAAAACTTGTTGGATCATACATGCTTTGCCATTTTTCATACAATCAAAAAAAGAAAACAAAACCAGACTGTTAAATTACAGATTTAACTTTTTTTTTTTTTTTTTTTTTTCAGCAAAGAGCACTAGGATTTTTTAAACTCCACCCCCTCTCTGCAGGAGGGGACAGTATCACTGTTTACAATATGCACAGAAACAGAAGTTCACATGAATTATGACGGCGAGCATGGAGGAAATAACATTTCCTAAAAAACAAACGGGTGAAATATATTTACTGTAAACTGTGATGTCAAACTCTCCTTCCATGGCAGCGCTACATCAATGCATGAGTGCTTAAAACATGCATTTGCATGCATAAGTAGGAAACAGGGGTCCAAAAAAGTCTGCCAAGTAATAATTAGCTAATCCTAAAATGTATCAATCAATTGGTCAATTATAAATAATCATTATTTGCAGCCCAATGAAAAATAGTGTTGATGTGCAGCAAAGAGTCAAAGCTGGGAGCTGACTCTGAACAGTCTGCATGGCCTTGACTTATGGGGCATGCAACCTAAACTGGGGATTCCAAAAGTCAAGGCCAGCACCCCCACCGGGGTCACAAAACACCTTCCAACATCAAAAATTTGTTTACAACTGCACATTTTGTTTGCCATAGTAAAAAACCTGCATTTTTTTTTACCTCAAAATGCAGATTGGTTCATGAAACACAACAATATGAGCATAGGTATTCAGATTGTTTCACTTTTTGGCTTACATTTAGTGTCCTAGGCCTTTTATTTTTTCATTTTTGTTTGATTTTGGATCGGTCTACTGATGTAGTCCCACAGCAGGGGGTTGTCAGTCTCTGGCAGCGCTATGTTGAGGGTCACAGGCTTTTAAGTTTAGGAATCTTGGTTCTAACCTCTCAAACTGAGGCCTTCTTACCTTTTCTGTAAGGTGGAGATCATCATATGCACTTTGAAAACATTTTGGATAAGGTTGAAGTAGAAAAATAAAAGAGTATGGAATTTGCAATAGAAAAAAAATGGGTAAGTTCCAGTAAGGAGCTCTTATTTTTACACCCTCATGTTGGGGACTTTCAGTTACTTGAAGGATATGAGTGCTCCTTCAAACACTGTAGTGTGTATCAGTGTGTATCTGTGTGTCTGATTGTGTAGCTGTATGTTGAGGCATTTCCCATCTCAGAGCCGTGGACGCCGCTGGACAGCGAGGTGGGCCATTGATAAATTGATCACGGTGAGATTGTGGAGTAGTGAGACATGCTCTAAATCCCTCCCCCGTCGCTACACATCCCACGCATGCACACACACACTCACACACACACATGCCACGGCTCTAGCATCAATTATTGTGGATTGCGTGGTTGACAGAGTGTAAACCAGGTGCCAGCCCTCAATCCAATTAAAGAGATTTAATTGGAGTGAATAAATGGAGTGTGTCCACAAAGTGCTGCCTTATCCACATTTAGACGTTTTTTGTTCTTTTTTTGAAAAGTAAGATTTTGTTTATGAAAGACCGATTGAATCTAATAAAGCCTCAAGGCTGTTGCTTTCTCCCAGACTGCCTTGCTCCACAGGTCAGTAATGCAAACAATCCAATTTCTCCCGTCTGAGAGCCGCACTGGCATGTAGAAATGGGATTATTATCTAAAATGGGCCCAGCAGGTGTTTCTGTGATACAGTGTAATTTCAGGAGGGTGATAGTGTTTCGTGTGGTCCAGGCGTTAAATTCCCAGAGACACTTTTAAAAGGAGCATCCAACAAATAAGTTGGCAAATCTGCCACTCCGGCCCATTAGCGTTATTACCCCAGATCAGGCTTCATAACAGGGCTGTTTACTGAGCTGATTTCCTGAGCAGCACAGAGGGGAGTGTGTGTGTGTGTATGTGTGTGTGTGTGTGTGTAGTCGTCACAGTTTGAGGAGTTCGAGGAGCTAAAGAGGAGCATCTGAAGTGGTCAGGTAGCGCTCATGGTGGTCCCCGACTTCTCCACACCTACTGTAGCTCTTTTCTATCCAAATTTGTCCCCGGGGATGAGAGACTGTGGCTCATCTCTGTCGCCACCGCCCCCCCTCCCCCCTCTCCCGCCCAGCCTCGCCTCCTCACAAGGGACGGACATGCATAATTCAGGATTGTTATCTGTCTGCTGCTAAACCCCGTCTTCCCCCCCCCACACACACACACACACACACACATGCACACACAGATCTGCAATGAAACAGTCTGACTGCACATCAATGATTCACCAGACAGCCCCCTCCACACAGACACACTCCAATCCGTTGAGGGAATCATATGGAGCCGACAGGGACTCCACAAGCATGCAACTTCCTATAATTGGAATGAAAAAAGGGGCGAATGAGGGAAATGCTGTATCAGGGAATCTGGTGAGAGCGGCATAGGTGCTGGAACAGCCATTCAGCAGTGTCAACCAGCAGACGGGCGGCGGGGTGCGAGCGCTGGCCTTCTCGTTAGCCACCGCAGGAGACGAGTCAGAGAGAGAAAGTTGGAGGCGCTGGAGCGCTGAGGGGTTTTTAGGAGGAGGGGGGGCGCACTCCAGAGTTTGGATCAAACTCTGTGAAGACAGATTTTAAGCATCTGAAATGCAGAGGCAGCACTGGGACCGGAGATGCTCGCAGTAGCCTCCAAAAAAAAGAAAAAAAAAAAATTAAAAATGCCTCCCGGCTTCCTGCTGCGAGCATCTCTGTTTCCCCAAGCCGCTCCTGCCTCTTCATCCTCATGTTCTCCTCCTTTCTTTCTCATCTCTATCACCTTCTTCTTTCTTAAACATCACAGGAGCAAATCAGCAGACAAGCGATCGTACAAGTTTTCTCAAGCTTTCAAGAATTACCACCATTTCATCATGGATAATCACAGTTAATAACCCTTCTCATTAAGGAGACGAGGATCACGGGTCATTAATATTGTTAATATCTTCTCTCTTTCCCTTCTCTTCTATCTCCCTTCCCTCTCCTTGTGCCAGAGGGAGTGGAAACAAAAGGATGACTAAAAAAGAGCTTAGCGCGACAGTGATTAACCGATAGGGGTAGATGGACTGTGATGAATCAAAGTTATCTCTCAAATCTTAATAACTGGAATTAGCCCCTGATTAGATGAGCTTTGGCTACAGCAGGGAGTAGTCGGCATTTTCACTTCAAAGAATCCCGCCCATGTAAACCTGTCCCTCCCCCCCCGCTGCGGAGCGAGGAAAAAAGGGAAAGACTCAGAGAGGCAAATAGGCCAAAGGAATAAATTACAAAGAGAGACATGAGAGCGCAGAGAGAGTGACGATAACAAAAACAACACGTTACACCTGTTCTCGTGGAATCCGCTCGTCGTCTCCTCCGTTTATCTCCCGTTTTTCTCTTTTCCGAACACACTCAGGGTCCAGTGGGAGGTGTCAGTCTCCGTGACAGGGTCATAATGACAGTGGCACTCTCCTTCATTTGCATATGTTTGCCATTGTCACAGCGGTCAACGAATGTCGTGTCGAGATTCCTGCATGCTTAAGTAATGGCATTTTGTCCCCACGAGGAACTCTGGCCCCCGTATCATAATCCCAGCATGCTTCTGGGGAAAAAAAAAGAAAAAAGCTGAATTAACATGACAATCAGCTGATTCTAAAACAAATGTTGGCATTTTTTTATCCCCACTAGAATTTCAAACGGCTCATTTGTAGTCTGAAGAGGAGCGTGAGGAAGTGGTTTCAGCGCTAACCGAGAATTTTAAGTTGTGTTTCTGGACTGGAGATCGGTTTTGCAGTCGGGTCACTAAATCTTGAGTCCGTGCGAAGTCTGGGCTCTCGGTGTTCAAGTGGAGTCTGAGATGCTGAGGAAGAGTCTGAGTCTGAGTCAAGTTCCCATGACCGGAGTTCAAGTCTGAATCTTAATGATCATTATTTAAGTTTTGTTTAACCCTAAACTCTCCTTTTTTTACTTTTTGGATTGTGTCTGATTCTGTCGATGCAGTTACGTTTAGATGCTGCTGGTTAGGCTCTCTGAATTCATAATGTCTGTAGGCAATAGGATGACCAGGTGTCCCGCTTTGTGCGGGACTGCACGTCATTTGTATCACTTCTCCCACGTCAGAGCAACGTTGCTCTCCAAAGTGCGACAGTCTCCTTTGTGAAAGCATAATTTTCATCCAAAAGCTGGAAGAGGACTATCACCATTGCCTGTGTCCACTGTCAATGAATATCAACGTACACGTGGCGTCAGGAGTTCATCCACCTGTCACCTGCGCCCTCCTTACCTCCGCCCACTGACACGAAAACAAAGGTTTAAGCCTCGGACACCAAATTGCAGATTTTGGTGGGAAAACATGAATCTTCAGGGAAAAAAGGAGTTGGTAACATGTTTATTTAAGATCAAAACCAGTGCACGGCGATTCATAGCAAGTGTTTTGGGAACTTGATCCAGTATTCACGTCATGATGTAAAACCTACAAGAAACGGTGCAGAAAGTTAAGATATTGTGCCTTTTGGTGTTATTGCGCATAGATTAGTCAACTTTTAAGAGTTGAGAACATACACTGAACGTGAAAAAATAGCCAATACTCTAAATGTATACAGTCACAATTTTTCACAAGCTCTGAGAAACTTGTTGTTTCTTTTTTGAATTTTTAGAAGTAGATATTTTAATAGTTTTATGAGTGTTATTTTCCTGTGACAAATGCATTTGCTTGCCCTTTGAATTGGAAAAATTCAATTAAAGGGAGAAAAAACAAACCATAAATGTGCATACTGTGTGCACTCAAATCAAATTGTTGTTATTCCTCTAAGTCTAAGTTTGGTCTCAATAGAAATATTAATGTTTCAGGGTTAGACATGATTTAGAAATTTAGCCCCAATTCAGCATTGAAGTAATGTGTCCCATTGTCCCACATCGTCCCGCACAAACACACCCCTTGTCCCACATTTGGATTGTAAGCACCTGGTCACCCAAGCAGACAACAAGTGCACTGTTGTTTCTCAACAAGACAATAAGACTCACTTTCCCATGAGTACCATCACCAATTGTCATAAAGACGTGACCCTTAGCAGTTCATGCATTTGTTTTTTTTTTGTTTTTTTTTGCAATATGCAAAGACAAGTCGACATGTTTCACTGTAGGTACGTGTATGTCTTGCTATGGTACCATAGATGTAAATGGATTTGTGTTCCCCCAGAAACTCCAACCCCAACCACAGATACTGAGATATAGCATTTAGAAATGAACAGTTTTGGTGCTGATAACCTCATTTTGAATCGTGGATTATAAAGTCCTCACAGTGCCGTTAAAGAAATCTGCCTTCTGGGAACCTTTGCAGAAACAATTCAGTGCACAGCCGGAGCACAACACAGAAGGTCTATTTTCATTTGTGCTAAAATAAAGAATGAAAATAAACAGACGGAAATAGTCTTTCTTTAAGTTCAACAACATGAACACAACAAATTACTCACACACTCCAAGCTAAAACAAAAGTTTTCCTGCATTAACGTTCAATTTCTTATTCACCGTTTGGACTTGGTTTGAGTTTGACAGACGTGACATATTGTTGATATTTGAGAATCTGCTGCAAACTGCTGATAGAATCAGGGTCAGAACTTTAAAGTGATCTTGAATTGTTAGCTGTGTGTTTGTGTGGGCTGCACGTACGTTACAGGTAGGTATGACAAGAATGACAGAACACCTCACGCTCCTGTTATCAGTTTCCACATCGTCCAGGCCTTTATCCTGGTGATCAATAGCAATCTCAAAGGAGTCGTTGGGTTTGTGTGGACTTTTAATAGAATAAGTGTCAATATCACTTTGTTCTGACAACTTCAGAAGAACAAAAAAAAAAGAAGAGGAGAAAAGTAGATGAAAAAGTTCTTTGGTGTGTTTTTGACGGGGGGTCAAAGCAGCACAGAGTCTGTGCTCACTAATAAATGAGTGTAAACACCAAACTGGATGCTTCCCACAAGTTAATCCGAATTTTGACACCCAGTCTGGAGTAATTAGTCCCAGATGTAAATATCTGTTATGCAACAAAAGAGGCAACAGCACTGAAACAGACAATTATCTCCTCTTATGGCGTTGGCAAAATGCTATGAGTCTAACCATGTGTAACTGATGGCTTTTTCACAGGGCCTCCAGGCTTATTCTGATGTCTTCTTTGTTTATTTATTTATCTGCATTTTTTACCATGCAGAGCCCGAGCCAAGACAGAGCTGCGGCTGAGACAGACAGGTTCATTACATGTCACAGGAGTTCAAAGTGATCCTCTGTCTACTCTGTTTATTAAGTGGTGCTCCGGCGTCTCTGAGGTATAGTAACACTCGCAGTCGCATCGCTAAGAGCGGTCCCATCTCAGTACCGGGATCCGTGCACGGCGCCTCCGCTGCAACATAATGAAGAAATCAGCAAGGGATTGAGGAAAATGAACTCTCTTTCTAATACCTCCACGCAAGGCCCGTGGAGCAAGTAACTGCTCCCAATAACGAGGAAAAATCACGTTAGAGGGGATGAAACATATGTGACATGTGAAAGCGATTAAGCCTCTTGGAGGGGAGGGAGAAAAAAAAGAGCAGCAGAAACATGCACCAAATCTAAATTGAACCGGACGTAGAGTGAAGACTGCGAGTGTTTATTTTCATGAATTGATTTCTTCACAAATGAGGTGGAAAAATTGAGAGACGGGAGTTTGCAAAGGGAGGAAATGTGAGACAAAACAATAACCCTATCCCCCGGCCTATTTGAAATCATAAACCTTCTGTAATGGGGAGGAAAGCGGGGGTTTGGTTGCAGTGGGGGTGTGTTGTGAATCTGCATTAAATTGGACTGCTTCTCAACATCTTCCCTCTTTCTCTCTGTGCTGTAATTGGTTGACTGGGGGAGGGGAGCAGCTCCAAATATGTGCCTCATCATGAGAAACTCGGTTGAAGGTGTTTTGTGTTTTGCTCTTGTTGTTTACCCCTTTGAGTTGCTCTTTTTCTGGCTCACCTTGGATCCACTGTGTGGCATGTGGTTGTAATTAACACATGCTGCAGCCTCTGGTGAGTGTTAACAGAGAGACTTGGAGTTAGATCATGTGGCTCGCCTAATTAAAATGGACCTGGCTAGACAGCCCTTTATTTATGCGCCTCCAAGACAAAATGAATGCCAGTTGCCTGTGGAAATCATCTCGGGCCGTCTTTTTTTCGCCTGCCCGCCTGTCTGCGCGCGGGGCTACAATTAACCGAGCATCAGCAGCAGCCGAGCCGGGGACAACAAGAGGCTTTCATGCAGCTGCCTGAAAACCACTCAGTGTTTCGTTTGTGTTGCATCAACTGATTGCCGCGCATTGGCCTCTGCTGAGCTGCATTACACTTTTCACTAAAAACTCAGCTCGGGTTTGTGCTGTGACGGCCCAGCGGGATTTGTCACAAGTTTGCCACCGTCGCTGTCAGGCGGTCATTAAAACCAAATGAGCGTTGTTCTAGAGAGAACGGCGTGATGCTTTGGAGGAGACGCAAACAGTTCTCGGGCGCGGAGAGAGCTCAGGATTGAAATGAGAAAGCGTTATGTCATGTGTTATCTGACAAAGCAAGTTGCTTGTGTACATTTGCGGTGAAGGACTGAGACAGCGATGCTTTATGTTAAGTCAACATTTAACTTCTGTGTGGAAACGCTGCACAGCTCTTCATAAATCTGTTTGAATTGCTTAGCGTAAAGAATCCAGCTTGAGACTATTAGTGTGGTACAGTTGGGACGATGCAAAGCAGGAAGGCCATAGCTGAAAAATGATCCCCGCTGCATGTGAGTGAGCTGAAGCCATAAAGCTGCCCACTCCATCACGGCTGAGATTGCCTGAGATTGATCAGCCTGCTCCCATTTGAGTGATTTCCCTCCGGATTCAATGCAACGCAATTAGTCGCCTGCCGTATTTTGCCTTGGCGGTGCTCTTTGACCCTCCATCGCACGTATGAGTCAGTGCAGCACTCTGCCGATATGAGTTCCTCCTAACAGCTCCTGTATTTGCACAGCCCCATCTCCTCTTGGCCTCTCAACACCGTCCCCTCCCAGCGCTGCTAAAGAGGATCACGAAATCACTGGCGAGCTGCCAAGTGGTTGTACCTGCTGAGATGGAATAAAGCCTCCACCGTCCACACTGGTCCGTCTCTCTTTGAATGCTGGGAGTTTCTCTCAGACTGGCAGCCTCAGCAGTGGGCATCGCCACAAGGCCTCCCTGACCTCCTTGGCTCCTGATGCTGACTGTAAAAACAAAAACTCTGCTCCAAAAGTGATCTCCTTAAGTAAGGGTTTCCAATCCAATTTTACACAAGGAGGGAGCTTAAGATTAGAGCCAGTGTTTTTTTTTTTTTTTTTTATTGTGCTCTTCAGTAATAGGAGGAGAAAGGGTGAAGGAGGGAAAGAGGAATGGAAAGGCTTGACGATCGATAAAAGCTGCTCTTTCTCTGGTTGTCTTCGTCATCATGTCCGCAGAGACGAGGTTTTGGGCGGCTTGTGGCAGCAGGCCATGTAAGGGGGGCTTTAAAGTGCCGCACAGGGACCCGCTCCTCTCCCATAAACCGGCCTGCAGGTAGAGAAACACTCACAAGCGTCCCAATATAAGAACAATTTGTAGCGCTCCTTCTCAGTCATAATGAACAGCAATCTCTTTCAGCGG
The DNA here is from genome assembly GCF_033239565.1 of Halichoeres trimaculatus. Taxonomy (NCBI): domain Eukaryota; kingdom Metazoa; phylum Chordata; class Actinopteri; order Labriformes; family Labridae; genus Halichoeres; species Halichoeres trimaculatus. The sequence continues at coordinate 11,621,303 of NW_027437198.1, read as the reverse complement.
AATGAGATGTGCTGTGTACCTGACTGCTCCGCCATGAAGGGCTTTTCATTAGGCACCATGGATTATCTTGATGACGGCGATTCAGCCGCAGCGAAAAGGGCACGTGGTCGCACTGGGACGAGCACAACTCCCCTGATTTGCATGGGCCTTTTTTCTTCTCTCAGTTCATTTCCAGTCGAATAACCCGTTTGTCACATACATCAGAGGAAGGCGAAGATCATACGAGAGCCAGTGTTACTTTGTGTTTCGCTAATGAGGCCTGTACTCCCCGCCTCCTTGCTTTTTGCCTTGCTGCCCTTTGAAACAGCAACGACATGGTGCTACAACACTCTGGCAGTTCTCTTTCTCCAAAACTTCAGCTTCGGGCTGTTATCCTGTTTGTGTGTCACTTGGCTCGGTCTCACTCCTTTGCGCTTGTTCAAGGCTCAAATAGCAGCAGACCTGACACAGATACACTGGCCCGTGCGCCCTGTGATCGCAGCGATTCATATTCTGACCCGAGCACGGAGAGGCACTCGGAGGCAGACGATGACTTAACAAGTTTAATAGGACGTGTCATGACTAATGCAGAAGCGAGGCGTGAAAAAAGAACAGAACAGAACAGTGGCTCAAGAACAAGTGAGGAAAGTAAACTAAAGCATAGATTTCCCTAAACTAAGGAAGTGTCAAATAGAAGGCAGAGAGAGCAGCAAACAAGAAACCGGGAACAGAAGATCTCCAAAAACTTACTCAGAGACAAAACAAACAGAATGAAGTGTTTTTATGTCCTCCTGTTGAAATGAAGACTTGAATCCTTGGTGTTTTCTGTCCTTTCTGACAGTCTTTGGGATGTGTGTGTACGTGAGTCTTACATTTTGCTTTAGCTAAGTTAGTCTACCATGTGCAGAAAACTCATTCTGGTCTCTGACTTCCAGAACACCTTTGCATGAACCACCAAGCTGGATTTGGGTCAAATATATATCCACAAGGAATCACAGATAATAGAAACAGTAGACCTTCATCTTTATTTCATTGTACATCACCATTTTTGATTTAGCAGTTGAACTCCTCCTTTGAGTGGTTGCTTAAGGTTTTCAGCACTTTGTACTTTTTTGTCAGGAACAACAGGTGCCGTTCAGTATGACAGTTCTTTAGATGTATGATTTAATTGCCACCTTTTATCTTCCTGTCCTTATGTTAAACTGATAGAATATGTGTATTTTTCTTGAAGTCTCTGCACGAGTTGCTTTGCTGATCAAAAACAATATATAACTCAGTTCCATAACTTTTGTGTCTATTGGGTTATTGGGTCAGAAACCGGTTAAATTGACATCTGTTAACTTCTGTTGTGGCTTTTTGCATTCATGACATAGTGTTTTCTTTCATGCTTTTTCTTTGGTGTAGTTGTTTTTTTTTTTTGCAAAGCATCTTTGATTTGTACAGCATTTGACACACTGGAAAAAACTGCAATCTAATCAAGTGTTTTTATCTTATTTTCAGTAGAAAATGACTTCTAATAATTGTCATATATGTTACACAATAAACAGAAATATATCAACGCCTGTGAGCTAGTTTAAGCAGACGACTCGAGCTGCACTGCTATTGGCTTATCCCATGTCCCACTCATCATTACCGTCTTCCAGTAACGCCCTCTGCCTCTCTTTGCGGTCTATTTAAACTGGAAAGTCTCTCACCGCTTCCTCTGCCTGTCAGTGCCTCTGCTGCTCTGCATTTGTATTGCTGTATGTTGGTTCATCCCCACCGCCACCCCAGTATCTACCTGTGGGCTTCGGGTTGGGGTTGTGTTCAGTTTGTTTAGCTCATCACTCCTCGGTGTCCCCATGTCAACGTATCTGCAAGGAGTGATGAGGTCAGAGCCTGGGCACCCAAACATGTGACATGTATTCGCTGCTGCAATAAACAATTCAAACATGAGCTGTCTGACTGAATTTAGCTCATGTGATATATTATAACAGGAGTCTTGAGTTCTTCTGACCTAGCTTCATTACCATGGCGCCTACGACACCACATAGTCATGATGTCTGAAATCTTAACGATTGTTTTTTTTTCTTGTCTTGTTATACTCGATATGAGCCACATTTAACTGGCCAGTCCAGAAAAATGTCTTGTTTCAAGTTATTTAAATAGAAAAATTGGGTCTGAATAGCTTCTAACAAGTAAAAAAGAATCTGCAAATGGAACTAGGAAAATTTGCACAAAAAAAAAAAAGCTTGAAACTAAAACAATATCTGATTATGAGTAACTTTTCTCTTGTTCCATTGACAGATTTTTTTTTACTACTTCCAAGCAATTCAGACCTCATTTTTGTCTTTGAGTAACTTGAAAAAAGATAATTTTCTGGACTAGTTAGTTGAATGTGGCTAATATTAAGTCTAAAAAAAATATTTTCTTCTGAAAATAAGATAAAAACACTTGATCAGATTTTAGTGTTAGCAGTGTGACACTTAAGTTGCCTCATCTAAAATTATGACAATAAAAACACTGAAGTCAAGATGCAATAACAGGGAGTTTGACACCATTTCAAACACCAAAATAATGTTCCTCAGCCTTTGACTTCTGGTCCTCATTCAGTTTTAGGATTGACAAGCCAAGCTTGACCTCATTGCTGTGGGACCCTGTGTAATGGTTGTATCGTTTTATACTTTTAAAGTATGACCCTGCGTTGCTTTACCTCTCATTCATTAAGAGACCTTTCCTGTATCAGTGTTTCTGTTTCATTGAACAAGAAAGAATTTTCTTTTCAAAAACAGATAAGGAATGCTAGCAGAGTGTAGCTAAAAAAAAAATGGATAAAACTTTACCCTGAATTCTGACTCCAGACTTTTTCTGTTTGCACCATGTTTCTGCCCTGTATCAGAAGGCTTGCAAACACGCTGAGTAATTCCTCAGCAAATCTTTAAAAACACCAATCAAAGCCGTGGGCAGTGATTCTGACAGTGGCTAACTAAAAGACATAACTGGCGCTTTGATCTCCTTAATGACATGACCAGTGTTTGATGTACAAACAGTCGAACACAGCACCTTCGTGTTCCCAGGCTGCTGAGCTTTCTGTCTCTGCTGGACTGTGGAGCATGGGCGTGTTGATGGTTTGCACAGGATAGTTAAAAAGGAGGACACGGGATCTGGTTGTACTTTCAGCTGTCATACCAGGAGGTGCGTCTTTTTTTAGGTAACCAACCCCATTCTCCTGTAAAAATGGGCGCTTAGAAGTAGAAAATTGCCAACATCAAGAGCTTCCTTGAATTAGGATGCCCCGCAATGCAAGTGTGTTATATAATGCCATGACTGGAGGGAGAGGAAAGTGGAGCACAGGGGTAGAGATTAAAAAAGTTTCTGCATAAAAAGAGGGGGGAGGGAGAGATGAGCATGAAAGGGAAAAGGGAGGCGGAGGAATTGAAAAAGAGACAGAGGAGATAGAAATACAGTATAATGAAAAAGAGAAGGGGGATTAGGTCAGGCAGGAGTGAGGGTCCGCTCGTATAGCAGGAGCAGCCTCGAGGCCCTGCAGGCTTCAGGAAGCTGGTCAATCCATCTCTTCTCTCAAGGCTTCTCGCTTTTTTCATTTAGATAATGGAGCATTTCCTTAATTGGTGGAGCACAGCTAAGGCCGAGGTTTGTTTGCCAACACGTCAGAGTAGAATTATTTCCACTACATTTACAGCACAGTGTTGCTCGGCTCTCTCATTAAAACCTCAGCCTTCCTGCTGCCCATATAGAGCCTTCTGTGCAAATCTGCAGCAAGAAGCCAAACACCACAGCAGCAAAAAGGAATAAAACACATTTATCTCCTATCTCACCATCCCCAGCCAGCTTGTAAAGGAAGAGACAGAAACTTCTCTATCTGTTTACTGTTATTGTTTTTCTCCAATCATAAACCCTTACTTCTGGCAGCTATTGTGTGCTTTTTCCTCCCTCACTGTTATCCAAAGAGTTATGCATTGAGCTCGCATGATCTGTATCTTTAAATTTGATTGAGGGTATTTGCAGGGGGCTGTTATTGGATTTCGGTGTTATTGTCTCACCTTTTCCTCTGTGTTTTTAATGTTGGGATGGATATCCGCTCCAGCAGCACTGATCTCACTGTTCTGCTCATTAGTTGGGATTCACAGAGCCGTAGTGCAGTCGCAACAATAAGACATGCACTTCTGTAAGTCTGGCCATTACTGAGTTTAACAATGTGCACCAGCCAGAAAAGTCCATTATTTCTGTAGCTCATCATCTCGAGCATCCACACGAGACAAAGGATCTGTGAAGCTGCTTCATTGCAAAGGGCCATTTATCACTTAAGTCAGGAGCAAAGAATAAAAAACATATGTGGTGTGGATATCAAATATTGTGGGATCTACTGAGGTTCAAGACCTCAGTGGAAAAGAAAACAAGACGAGAGATATATGAATCAAGATAGCTTTGGTTTCATTCTTTGTTGAGAAGTGACTAAATTGTGTCTCCAAGTGTAACTTCAAACAGACAAGTGGCAAAACAAACAACTGACAAGATTTCAAGTCGTGTTCTGAAATACTTGCTATGCTTTTTGATTCTAATATCGAAAGGGTAAAAAATACAATTTGAAAAAGACTTCTTTTTTTTAAATTAGACTAAATCCATGTGGAGCAATATATAACACAATAGAGTCCAATACAATATGGTATAAAATAAAATGGTATTTAAACAAACAAAAAAATAATTTACCTTGCATTATCACCCAAAACGCACCCACTTGAAACATTATGATGGTTTATGAAATTATACAACATAACACGACACATAATATTATACCATTTCATACAGTGTGATGCAATCCCATATGATACATAAAAACACAATATGATACAATGCAATGTGATATAATATATTGTGATGCAAAACGACACAACAATACAATGTGATGGGATGCTATGGGATACAAAACAAAGTTATTAAAGTTAACGGAAACTAATATGATAAAAACAAAAGGAGAAAAAAACTTGTTAAGTAAAATTAAAAAAAACAAAAAAAAAAAAAACGACAAAGCTTTATAAAATTGTTAAATAAAATTACGAGAAAATGATGCTTGGACTTCATCTTTGTCAATTTATCACACACATAACTCACTATTTTCTCATTCACTTTCTGCCCAGTGGCCAGACAGGGTAACAGTCACTGAGACATTTAATTGTTTTATGTAGTTGGTTATTCTTCTTTCTAAAGTGTATAAACTTCTTTAAAAGATATGATGTTCAGAGTAACACAATGCTCTTTCTGACACACTTGAATCTAACCCATGACAACTACCCCATATATAAAAAAAACAACGAACTCCAAGCCTTCTAAAAAATGTAAAAACAAATCTAAACTAGAAAAGTTGTTTTGAAAAAAAAATTAAAAGTAAAACGAACTTGAAAGAAAACGTTGAAATGAAACAAAAACAAAATCTAAAGAGAGATGCAAAACAATACAAGTGATAATGTGCTGCAATGCAGTCTGCAGTACAATGAGGTATGATGCAATAGGATATAATTGAATTCATTTAAACAGTTTATGTGCTGGAATTCTACTTAAAAAAGTGTTCAGTTTTGAAATGGTTATTCTTCCTACTATGCTTAGAATGTAAATGCACATCAGTGATTGATTAGTTTTGTCTGAGTTTTGTTGGTGTTACATTGCACTTCCTGTCTTATCCAGCAGAGGGAGCTTGTTGCTTAAGGCTGCTTATTGTATTTTGAAATAGCTAGCAACAATGTCCTTCTTTTGCTCTCGTTTCTCCTGTTTACAGCTAAAGAATAATATGTAAGATATATAAATTAAACATTGTTGGTGAGCTTTCTGAGTTAAGAGGAGCAGGAATGTATCGGCACAGTTGTGTTTAATGTGTTCTAGTGTGTGTTTTTCAGGATAGACTGCAGATTCATGAGTGTCGACTGGAGTAGTTGCTAGCTTAATTTGTGCAGTCAGAGCATAGTTCAGGGGACATGTAGCGCTGCATTGCAAGCTTTATTAAGAATTTAATTATTATTTTGTGATGAAAATCAGTACATAATGGAATAAAAGCCAGCAATAACAGGTTTCTTCTTTTGATTCTATTTTTACAGCACGCTGTGCATGAGTGGAAAGCTTATGAGTACATGATATATGACACAATCTAAAACAAAATAGGACACAATAGCAGACAATACATAGGATTTGAAAATACTCAGAAAAGTTTTCTCTCATGGGAAACTTGTGAAAAATATAGTTTTATGTTTTATTTCTTTTGTATGGCCTCATTCTATTGAAACCTCATTTAAAAAAAAATAAATAACATTGAGGGGTGTAGACACAGAGACTGCCACTAGCGCAAGGGGACCCAGCAGCAGGAAGTTCCTAATGTGAGGCAGGGTTTGTATTAAAAATAAGATAGTGAGGCCTGGAGAGAAAGCAGCTGTTACTTAAACAGACCTGTCATTGAAATCAAAGGCCTTAATCAAAATTTTATCAATTAATTGATCTTTCCTCTTGTGCCTTGCCATGAGTGCAATTGAGATTCCCCCTGACTCTTGCCCCTCCAACAGTGAGCCCTGCTCTACAACATAAACTCTGTTCATTAGCAGTGATCAAGGACCTCTCTAATGTGAGCTGAGCTTGGGTGTGATGGCTGTTTCCTTTGACTTAGTTGGTCTGCAGGACAACTCGCACAGCGTGACTCCATCGTCTTTTCATGCTGCTTGTACAATCTAACAAAGCATCCGATCTTCCTCTCAACACCTGCTTCTTCTTCTTGTGTGTTTTTCAGGGTAACCAAGAGGCCACCAACCCCCCAGAAGCGATGGCCCAGCCGTACACCCCAGCCCAGTACCCCCCTCCCCCACAGAATGGCATCCCCGCAGAGTTCGCGGCACCGCACCCGCTTCCGACACAGGACTACACCGGGCAGAGCCGGGTTCCCGAGCACGCCATGACCCTCTACACGCCCACACAGACGCACAGCGAGCCGGCTGGCACTGACAACAGCACGCCTGCCATCACCGCCACCACGACCGCACCGGTCAGTGTCCTCCATCACCTGCAAACACTGTTCCCAACACGCTGTCAGCAAGTAAAACACATTATTACCATTATTTTACCTTTCTGTTTCTCAGACCTTTGATCTTATCATGAGTTAGGAGTAAAAGTTGAAAGCTACCTTCTCTTAAATGTTTGATTTGAAATGTAAGAATTTAAAAGAACATGTTATTTCACAGCAGTTTGATAGAAAGTCTGAATTGTGTATTGTACTTCTGCTTGTTTTTGGTGCTCCCTTAGTCAGGTTTTTTCTGATGCTTGTCAGTGTCTGCCATATCAAAACAACAAAAGCTTCAGCCCTTGAGCAAAAGGAAAGTCCACCTTTTTTCCGAACATTTAGACCAATATAGACAGAAAACTCAGTGAAATTTTGGCGTGTTATGGTGATTGGTGATTTTTTTGCAACTGAACTTGACATACCTGTACAAACCAGGGTTTTGTTTTGTGTTGTTTTATTCCTGGGAGAAGAAAATTTTCTCATTGTTGTGCAAAGAAAGGGGGGTGGACTGGTCTGGTATTTTCATATTTTGATGCTTAGAATCAGAAATTTTAAATCTTGTATCTTGATAAAAAACTTGTTTCCTGGGTTTTGTGGTAGTTTCATGGTGATGAAGATGAAGTATTGTTTGCTACACTGCAACAAAATAATATCTTATCAAGTGTTTTTGTCTAATTTTAAGTAACAAAAATCTTATTACACTTGTTATGAGCCACATATAACTGATCACTCCCGAAAAATTTATTGTTTTAAGTCTAAGTTTCTTGTAAAAAGTTAAAAAGAAAAAAAAGACAGCCAGTGGAACAATAAAATTTGCTTGAAACTAGATTAATGTCGTAATACAAGTCACTTTTCTCTCGTTACATTGGCAGATTTTTTTTTTCATTTCAGACCTCATTTTTGTCTTTAAGTTACTTGAAATAAAACTTTTTTTTCTAGACTAGTTAGTTGAATGCGGCTCAAATCAATTGTAATAAGACATTTTTTACTTAGAATAAGACAAAAACCCTTGATAGGTTTTTAAAGTTTTACAGTGTAAAGTCAAGACTGTTTATTTTTGAAGATAAAAGAAAATCTTTGGTTTAAAATTTCACAAATGTCCAAATTCAGGTGAAGCATTCATTTTATTTAGCTGCCTTTAATTCAATAACACTGGGGAAATGAGTCAGAAGCAACTCAGAAATATTTTATGATTGCTTTTCCTCCCTGTGCTTCTTCACAAAAAGGCTTTTGTCAAAAATAAAAGGTTGAGGTTGAACTGAAAGTGAAAGCCCTCTTAGGTCACTGAATTACTTTGGATGTTTCTGTTTCATGTTTTAAAGTCTCCTTAATTTTCTTTATACTTTTTACTTGTTATGACACAAGTCCTTTAAATATTCCTATCCATCCTTCCCTGTCTCACTCCTGTTCTCATATATGGCTCCACTCTGACTCCATGTGTGACTGTCCCTGGCCGTGTTGTCCTTCTGTTTTCCCCCTCTCTCCATACGAGTGCATATATTTAAAGTATTGGCACTCCAAGTGGGAAACAAACCCCTGGCGATGCTGTGTGTCGAGATAGAGGGCTTGGAAGTGAGTGAAATTCTAAATTATACATTAAACATTTCATCCTTGTGTGCTGATACTTTTATATGGAATGCCTCGACCTGGGATTTACCTTCACAAGAGGAAGATGTAGATAAAAAGAGGGACGACTTAGCTGCAAACTTTAGAGGCGCGTTTCAGAAGACAGATAATGCAGGCAGAGATGAAAAAATAAGACCTTCAGACCTTCGTCTCTCCTTTAGCATGAAAACACCTGCTGGGTGGGGTCACGGCGAGGCCACGGCGCTCCTGAGACGGATCTGGGTCACTCATAAAGAGCGTTGTTAATATCTCCATTCTCTGAGCCTCACAATTACTGCACGGCTGAGAACGTTTGGCGGCAGAAAAGTGCTTATGAAGCACAAGCAGAGCGGAAGCGTTGCGTATTATCATCTGCCTATAATGTAGCAATGTTTGATTTGAAGATTTGTGTGACGCTCTCCAACTGCTCCACAGTCATTCGCCGCACTTACAGTAATGGCTGACACACAAGAGAGTTTAAAGTGAGCAGAGACTTGGCAGGAGGTTCATCCCCCTCCTCCTCAGACGCTGTACACCACTCCTCTGCTCGCTATCTCCCACCGTCTCCCCTCTCTTTCTCTCTACATTTGATTTCATTTCATGTGCTCACCCGCTGTGAAGAAGGCCCAGAGATGGTAGCCACAGAGAGATGAGAGCTCGCCTTGCTTTCCTTTTCTGCGCTCCATCCCTGCTCTCCTCCATCGTCATTCTCTGCATCCACTCTCTGCTGCCCGTTTTTTTCTTTCCCCTCGCTGAGGACAGAGGGATGAGATTAGTGGGGTGTAAACACAGAGTCTAATCCTCAGGGGCCGCTGCTGTAGTGTCGCCCACCGCTGTGTTCCCCGGCTTTAATGACAGGCCCAGCCTGTTTGCTCTGGGTTCCACAGACGGGCCCGGGTGCCTTTGATTAGGGCACCCTGCAGAAACACAGATTGAGGAAGCAGATCAGCAACTCTCCCCCGTCACACTCACCCTCCTCCCTCCCGTGGCTCAACTCTGCTGCGCTCAGCTCCTCTTCCCCACGATGACGCTTTGCTCTGCACATCTTCTCGATTTAAAGACTTAAAAAGAGTCAAGAGAAAGTGAAAATTCAGTGAAACGTATGGATTCTGTGTGTATTCCCTGCAGAGAGCGGAGAGTGTGTATGTTTTAATGAGGTGCAGGGACTCTCTTCTCTTCTCCTCCTCTCTCTGTTTCTGTCTGTGTCTACCAGTCTGCTGCGTCTTTACTGGGAAAGGTGGCGCTGTCCAGAGTGCGACCTCTGGGACCTGGTGTTCAAACAAGCTGACTTGAAAGCAGGCGGCTTGAGGAGGAGAGACACAGAGACCCCAACTTTTTCTCCAAATCCTTAGAGATGAGGGGAGCAGAGGGCTGCCAGTGAGCTCTACTGGAGAAGAAAAGTTAAAAAAAACTGAGCTCGTTATCTGGCTGGGTTCAAATAGTCTGAGGTTTGGTTGAATTTCATGAGTAATCATTCTCTTTTCAGATAACAAATTAAGGCTGTGGCGTTAGGGCAGCACTCAATTCCAGATTTTTGCAGCAGCATGAAGACTCTCCAAAGGGCATTCTGGGGGACTGTGATAACATGTACACACACACACACACACACACACACACACACACACACACACACACACACACACAGGGATGCACAGAAGACACGAGGAGGCTACTACAAACATTATATTATATATAAGCACAAACACACACAAACACACTGTTGTCTCTCATAAGCTGAGTCAAGACTGAATGAATCCACAGTTTGTGCTCAGATGAGTCCTGGGGAAACGAGGGGTGGAGTTTAAAGAATCTGCAGCATTTGCTTTTTGGAAATGAAGGAATGTATTAACCAGTGCTGCAGTGTGGACATAACAGTAATCAGAACCTCTAAAGAGATAACTACCAAACTAACGACAGACGTTGGTCTGTGAGGGCTGGGTTCAAAATGTGATAAGGAAGAGAAGATTAAATTTTAGAGGTGATCCGGATCACCTCCAAGATCCAGGATTTCTTTAAAGGATTCTTTATCATTGTGAGATAGGGCCGTTCACCATATGTACATATAACTCCACGATAAATGGTTGGATTGCTTTACAGAACTATACAAGAAAAGGTCACCATAATTTCTGACAGATGTAAAAGTAAGATCCAGATCCTGGAAATATTCTGGATACTAAGATCTGAAATCTGAAATGTGTTCTGGATCATCATAATTTTTCACACTGTCAGGAAACAAATTAGCATACAAACCTGCAACTGACACCAAATTGTAGCAAACAGTCTGCTGAAAGGGAGTATAACATTAAAGTAGGACCTTAAGTGTTGTGTGACACTCGTGTGCGTGGAGGAGGTCTGCGCTCTTTAAGTGCTTTTCTAGTTGCTTCTGGATTGCTTCAACACCAAACATTCTCTACAAGACAATAGAGATAATAGACAATATGTCATCTGCTTGGTGTATTCGTTAGAGGAGCATACAACGATAAAATCTCCTTTTACACTTTTAACAAATCAGGTGTCCATGGACTGAATTTTAATAGGGAAAAAAGAAAATTAAAATGATAAGCGAATTCAGGCCGTACACCTACTGAATTTTTTAGTGTACTTATTTAAAGACAAAAAAGGTATGGTTACCTTGACATGTTTCAACGAACAATGCCGTCTTCTTCAGAAGCTGTCATCCTGACAGCTGTGGTGTGTCTTTTTATCAGCTGTTTCTAGTGGTAGCTGGCGGGACAGATTGATCACGCGATCTGTCCCGCCAGCTACGCCCCCTGTTGCCTGACGGCCTCTGGAGAAGTGTGTCCCAGGTGTGCGAGAGCTGGAAGGCTCCTTCATCCCTGTTGATGGTGTCCTTTCCCCGCTTCCTGATCTCCATTGATTCTTTTATCCATCTTTTGTATTTGTTGTTTTCTGCTCCGATTATTGTTGATTTATCCCAGTCCATTATGTTTCTGAGAAGACAAGATGAATCTAATCAGTAACGTACACCTACTGATTCCAAATTATCCAAGCATTTGCCCACAAAACAGTATTGTTTACAAAGTTGATAAAAAAAAAAATGCTTTAATAAAGCAAACGTTTCCTGTTTGATTTAAAAATGTAATCCCACCAAAGAATCCCTATTTTTTATCACATATACCTGTAATCTGAGACATATTTTTTTTCTGTACTGTAACAGATTACAGTTAATCCTTCATCACTTGTAATCCATTACTCCCCAAACCTGTCTATTAACTTGTTGAGTCCAACCTCAGCTGTCTGGCATATGGGGTTGCCAAATTCAGCCCATGGCCTCTTAAATAATGGTACCAGAGGCTAATAAGCGAATCAAAAATTTGACAGAAAAAATAGCAACAAAAAAAAAAAAAAAAAAAACTAAATCACTTTTTTTGGATCCTTAATCTGCTGAAAAAACGTCAGGCAAAGACACCTTTCACACTGAATCCAATGCATTCATTTTCACTATTTTTCATAGAACAAGAAAAGTTGAGAGGAATCATCAAGCAGTGACAATGTTTTTGTGGTTCTTTTACTACTTGAGAAAAGAAAAAGAAAACACTGGGTTCATCCACTCCTGAAAATGAGACCAGAGCAATAAGAGTTTCACCTGCTGGTTAAAGAACTGAGCAGTGGCTAGCAGTATGTTTAAGGTCACCACACACAAACATACACACGTAGGTATTCATTCATCATATAAACAGCCCAAAATATAATATAATAATAAAATAGAAAATGCATCCAAAAATGTAAAAATGTGACATTACAAGCAACCTATGGTGTTGCTGAATAGTCACAAACCCTGGAAACAAGCTGGCAGATGCGAAAAAACTTAAAAAGTCAAACCTGTTAAAAAACAACGACAGACGAAAGTGTAAGTGTGCAAACATGATTAACATAGCATGATATCGAGTTTCTTTTTATAACCTGCGTCATTTTCAGATGCAAAAAATGGCTCATTGTGCAGAGGCCTTAACAGCAGCAATGTGGGTTGTTAAATCACTACAAGAAGGAAAAAAGATACATTATTTAACCTTTTTTTAACCAGGTCGGTCCCATTGAGATTAAAAACCTCTTTTTCAAGGAAGACCTGGCCAAGACAGGCAGCAGCAAGAACACAAAGTCACAGACAGGAAACACAAAAAAGAGACAAAGCACAGCCAATAAAACATATGATAATGGATTAGAATCCCGTTCCAGGAAACAACTGTTCAATAATGAATGAATAAAACAGAATAATATGAAATAGTGTGTTTTTATCTATATTTGAATAACTTTTCAGTCGTTTCAACCACCTCTTGCACTGCTGAATGTAGAAAATGTGGAATGTAAAACTGCTCAAACCCAGAAACTCAGATGCAGACATTTGACGTCACTGCAAAACACAACAATACCAAACAGGTACAGAAAATTTTCTGATGAGCCCTTTTTTCAGAGAATATGTCATGTCTCATCTCACATGAGTAGTGTACCTAATTTTGTGGGCACTTTAAAAATGTTCATTGCATTCTTATCTTATTTCTTGAGACACTAACGGTTTGTTTGCCTTCCTTTCCTGTGGGAGTGCAGTATAGGAAGTGTTGAATGTTGGGAACACATTTCCGTGTTGATATGGTTTAAAACAGTTCCTCTTCTCCTCTTGGAAAGGATGGACGTTAAATGGGAACATTTTCAGCAAACTGACTCTTTCGGCTTTTATGTTTGTATTATTCTTTATCCAAGAACAGTACAGTTTCTCATCCTTTGCACCGACACCACCAGACAATAGTAAAACCTCAACGTTCTCTGTGCACACTTTGCATCGGACTCCAGCCGTCACCCAGGATAACTCCTCTCCCGTCTGTCACTTTATGTGAATCAGGTGAAGGAGGAGGGAGCAGCCTCCCTCTCCGTGCACCGCGGCTCTCCCAGGTGATGGAGGGGAAGTATTTGCAGCTTCTTTAGAGAACAAAAACAAACAGCGGAGGACCTGGAGGAAAAAAATAATGAATTACAGCTCAGGCATTATAATTCTTGAGAGCGAAGACTCAGTATCCCCCCACTATTTAATCGGATGTAATCTACCTGCTTGGCAGCATTCCAATCAGATAGTTTCAATTATGCTCTTGTAATGCCACTCTGCGAGGAGGGGGAAAGTGCTGAGCAGAGCACTTTGCAGGCGATTTGCAAATAACAGCGAGGGAGTCTTTTAGAGAAATGACTGAACAGGAAGCCGGAGAGTTGCCGGAGTTGACAGTTCTCTCACTCTCTGGTTTGCTGGCTTCAGCGGTGACGGCATGTTTTGCATCCCACCTCCTCCTCCTCCTCCTCCTCTTTGTGACAGCAGCTGTCGGGACAGTAAAGTGCCACTGAAGGTGGCCTCCTATGGTAATACAGAGGTAATTATTTTCCACTGCAACACCACCATCTCACAGCCAGGCAGGCGGGCGGGCTGGAGCCTCGGGAACGGTGCGCACAGGCAGGCGTTCCAGATCTCAGTGACACTCCAAGTTATTGAGTTAGTAGGGTGCAGTCTGGGAATGCACGGGAGTCAGCAATTCAGTATTTGTGTTCTCCGTATGTGTATTTGCCCCTGATGTCAGCGAGCTGCCGGTCTGTCTGAGCACCGACTGAAAGTTAATCTGGATGTTTGCAAACAACCTCGCCTGCCGTGATAAAAAGGCGGACAGACAGAGCTGGAGGACAGCCGTGCTCTGTAGTCTGGCAACATACGCTAAAGGTCGATAGTGTCATGTGTGACCGATGAAACAGATTGACCCACGGGGCTCTGGTACCTTGTCACCCTCCACGGTCCCAGCATCTGTCTGCAATGTGTCACCCCCAGGGCCCAACATGGCTACTCAGGCTATTAACCTCCAGCACGCGAGGACACGGCAGAGTTAAGACCCCACCACCCGACTTTCTCCGTCACAAATCCACTCCTCACCAGCCGGGCTGGCCTGCTCGCTGCGCTTCCCAGCGTCTGTGTCCTTCGCCACTTGTTAACCTGTGGTCTGGAAGCCTTCAGAGCCCAGATGGGGACTGAGGAGGCTGCCACCGGCCTACCTGTGCGGCTGCAGGGGGAGACAAAGTGGGACCTTGAATCAAACAACTGTCACTGCTAACAATGTATGTCACCGTCTCGGAATGGGCCATAAAAACCAAATAAATGACGGCCATTACAGTGGAGATTGTGATTATGATAATGAGAATAATAAAGGCGATCATCATTACGATCATGATGATAATGATAATACTGTGATGATGAATTATAATGAATAAATCCCTACCCCATTTCCTAAATGGTGGGAAATGTATCACTAAGAGTGGCCTGCAGCCATCTGACAGCCTCTGAGCAGGGCGAGGGTTATCACCGCGTGTGTGTGTGCACAAGTGTGTGTCATCTGAACCGTTTGCACTCTGGTAACAACCTCCTCCCTTTCCACGTCTGAATCTCAGAACAAGATTGTGTCTGTGTCTGTGACTTCCCAGCCAGTGTATAGTGTGTTTGCTGTGCTCAGAGAGCACTTCCCAGGAGACCTCACAGTTTACATATCACATTCAAACAGCTTTTGTGCTCAATATCTGCCGCTTCCTCTCTGTCGTTCCTCAGTCTCTCCCTCCGCTCAGTGTTTCTTTATTTAGTCTGCCTTCTGAGTCACTAAACCAGGATTCATTTTTGTCTGTTTTAATCATTTGTGTGCTTTTTCAGAGTGGAGGTTCCCCTCCAGAAAAACAAAGCTGTCACTGTTTAATCATAAAACTGTGCACAAGGTGTGGACACAACTTTAAAAGGCCTTTTTTTTCTAACTGCCAGCAGGGGGTTACTCCACCTGTTGAAAAGAAAATCTGTTCACAAGTCTATGAGAAAATAAGACTTCTGTAGGCTTCATTTGTAACCTCAGGAAACATTTTCCCACTGGGTCTATGATCAGGATTGATGATCTGCATGACTAAAAAGTGTTTTTCAAATACACTCACCGGCCATTTTATTAGGTACACCTTGCTAGTACCGGGTTAGACCCCATTTTGCCTTCAGAACTGCCTTAATCTTCCGTGGTATAGATTCAACAAGGTACTGGAAACATCCCTCAGAGTTTGGTCCATATTGGCATGATAGCATCACACAGTTGCTGCAGATTTGTCGGCTGAACATCTATGATGAGAACCTCCCGTTCCACCACATCCCAAAGGAGCTCTATTGGATTGAGATCTGGGGACTGTGGAGGCCATTTGAGTACAGTGATGTTCAAGAAACCAGTCCGAGATGATTCCAGCTTTATGACATGCAGCGTTATCCTGCTGGAAGTATCCATCAGAAGATGGGTACACTGTGCTCATAAAGGGATGGACATGGTCAGCAACAATACTCAGGTAGGCTGTGGACTTTAAACCATGCTCAGTTGGTACTAAGGGGCCCAAAGTGAGCCAAGAAAATATCCCCCACACCTTTACACCACCAGCAGCAGCCTGAACCATTGATACAAGGCAGGATGGATCCATGCTTTCATGTTGTTGACGGCAAATTCTGACCCTACCATCTGAATGTTGAGCAAAAATCCAGACTCATCAGACCAGGCAACGTTTTTCAAATCTTCGTGTCCAGTTTTGGCGAGCCTGTGTGAATTGAAGCCTCAGTTTCCTGTTCTTAGCTGACAGGAGGGTCAGCTAAGATGCTCTTCTGTTCAGAGATGCTCTTCTGCAGACCTCGGTTGTAACCAGTGGTTATTTGAGTTACTGTTGCCTTTCTATCAGCTCCAACCAGTCTGTCTATTCTCCTCTGACCTCTGGCATCAACAAGGCATTTTGGCCCACAGAACTGCTGCTCACTGGATATTTTCTCTTTTTGGGACCATTCTCTGTAAACCCTAGAGATGGTTGTGGGTTAAAATCCCAGAAGATCAGCAGTTTCTGAAATACTCAGACCAGCCCGTCTGGCACCAACAACCATGCCACGTTCAAAGTCACTTAAATCACCTTTCTTCCTCATTCTGATGCTCGGTTTGAACTGCAGCAGATCGTCTTGACCATGTCTACATGCCTAAATGCATTGAGTTGCTGTCATGTGATTGGCTGGTTAGAAATGTGCGTTAAAGAGCAGTTGGACAGGTGTGCATAATGAAGTGGCCAGTGAGTGTATAAGAGTAAAGGATAAGCTGTGCTATTAACCAAAATGTTTTGTTTTCAGAAAAAGAAACTGAACTACTAAACTGCCTCCAAAACGAGGTCCTTCTAAACAGACAGGCTGCACCCTCCAAGAAATCAATCAGCAATGTCACAGAGAGAAACAAGTGGGATTTGTCACTGACATCAGACACGTCATTTATATAGAAATGTCAGCATAGCATTCGCATAATGATGGGAACAACAACGCTGAGGGCTTTGGGCCTTGCTCACTGATGGCTGTGTGCAAACGTCACCAATAATGTGTCTTTAGTCTAGACATGTCAGGGCTCTGTAGGATCTATATCCACGCCTTTTTGTCAGCACCTTCAATCTTCCCTGTTGCTCAAGAGCTAAGTGCAAGAGATTAATAAGTGGATTTGTAATGCACAACCTCAGGTTTGACACTATAAGTCATCGGCTGTTTATCGCTTTGGCTTTCTCGCCAGATTGAAAAATGGCAGACGCTGAGTAAGTTAGTTAGACAGGCCTCCCACCCCACCCTGCACCCCGCTACCCCTCCTGTTTCAAACCCCCTGTTCTCGTACTTCAGGGCCGGGAGGTACTGTATACTGTAGCAGCTAATGAGCAGCTTGTGTCTCTTCTCTGTTTGTTTCCTCCGGCAGACAGATGATGTGACGCAAACAGAGGGCTCTCAGCAGCTCCAGCTCCAGCACTCAGACTCTTCAGAGAAGCAGCAACCCAAAAGGTTACATGTCTCCAACATTCCCTTCCGCTTCCGGGACCCCGACCTAAGGCAAATGTTTGGGGTGAGTATCATACTGTCGATCTTATCTTGCTCGTAACTGGTCTGTAGAATTAATAACGTCTTTTATCACAATGCATGATCAAAAAGCCAGGTGACCAAACCAAACCAGTCATAAAAATCAAATTGCGCACTGAGGAAATGTGGTAAAAAGTATCCTGCAGAGCTTCATATGAGAACAGCCCCACCTCACTTGCAACAAAGCAGATCATAGCTAACATCAAAGAATTATTGCACCATAATGAAGTAGCATATTTGGCTTATTAAGCTTCAGGGATAACAAGCAGTGGGGTTTTATTACAGAACAAAGGCAGCATAGTTAAAGGGTTATTCTGGTGTTTATGAGTCTGGGGGGCTGTTGATTCTATTTTGGGGTCAAAATAAATGATGAGGACAAAAGGTTTCGAAGCGTTTTTACCCCTCCCCAAAACAGGAGGTTATGGCTGCAGTGTTAACCTTTGGGGGACTCAGTGTTAACCTCTGAACGTAGCAATTTGAGGCACTTAGATGATATAAAAAATAAAAAAAAACTTAACCGGACATTCTTCCAGCAAAATAACAAATAACTGATTTCATTTTTCCCATCATAGTCATTGCATAAACCAAAGTATTCCATCAGATCTCTTTGTTCTTGACATGAAACATTTCATAAGATGCTCCAAGATCATCATTAAACTTTGTTAGCCCGTATAGAGATGGTGGGATTTATTCCTCCTGCTTACCTTCACAGCGTTATAAACAAACAGAGCAGTCTGCTGCAATCAGATTACATGTCAGCATACTCGAGGTCCTCTCCTGAAATCCTCTCTTCCTCTCCCCGTCTCTTGCCCAATTAATGAGGCAATGAATAGTTCAACAGCTCACCCTTGTGTCTCACAAAAGCCTCAATAAGAATTGAACCAAACATCCCCAATTCAATAACCATAATGGATGTGAATGGAGACGATTGCCAAAAATGTACTTTAAATGTTATGAGCTAATTGGACCATTAGAAGCCAGAGGCGTTAATTCTCATCGTTATGAAGACAACATCCAGCTGATGATATTAATTACTCCAGAGGCCTGGCTGGGGCTTTATAAATTGCAGACAACATAGCTGCTCTTTCTCTCTCTGATTGTTGGCTTTATTGTTCCCAGCTCCGGTGCAGGTCGTGTGGAATCCAAATCGCCTCCGTAATTAGCTCGGAGGCTTTGTGTGCCTGGCCGCCGCATGCAGATATACAATACAGAATTGATCACAGCCCACCCAGTCCCCCTCAATCACCCTACGCACCCACATGGTGCCCCTTCCCTCCTCTTACATGCCCTGCCCTTCTTGTCGGTTGGCGTAGCAGATAGACAAATGTGGGACTGATTGTTTTTGGTAAAGCTTGGCAAAGAGATAGCCGGTGTTCTCCACCCTCTGACATGCCCTCCACAATGAGTCTTTGTGTGATCAGCGTGTGCATAGCCTCATCCCTCCAGCTCTAATGGCTTCTGGAGCGCCGACGGCTCAATATGCCATTACTGCTGCGCATGAGTGAAACCCGCAGACATGCAGGCAGGAAGACGGAGGAGCAGGGGAGTGAAGGTGCTGCACAGCCCACTCAAGAAGACCTGACAGCAGAGCAAAGCCCCGCCGGGAGCTCCATCTGCTCCTACATGGCGAGGAGTATCCTGGTGTCAAAGCCAGCACCCTAAAACAAGAAGGGAGGGCCCGATACACTCCCCGCACACTGCAGGATTAAGGGTGTGGAGCAACCTGTGAGCCTTTAACGAGGCGCTGAATGAAGGGCTCATTAGGGCGACCACAGCGGACCTTAATCAGTAATTAGAAACTGTGATCTCTAAGAGCTCGCAAGTGTGGAGGAAATGAAAACACTCCAAGTGCGAACGAGCTCTGTGCGGCGCCCGGGCTGCGCTGCTGGAGGGTGCCCTCGTTTGTGCGACCGGGTTCTTCAGCGTGCTTCTCCCGGAGCATGTGAGGGCTCTTACATCGCTCCCCAGAGCAATCAGGACCTCTGCCCTCCTCCCAGCCCCCACCCTGCTGTCACACTCACTGCTGCTCCACACTGGAGCTCTGCTGTTTGAGTACACGCGGCTGCTGTTTCATAATTATAGGTTTCTAAAAGCTAAAAGATATTCCGACTGATTAAAGGTGGAGGCACTGTGGCCTTCAACTTGTTTGTTGCTTTTGCTTTGCGAGGCATCAGAGACTGTATGTTGTGATTTCATTCAGGACAAAGGCAGCAAGATTATAGTGAATGAAAAGGACCCTTTCTACTGAGTTGCTAATCATATTGTTGACCTTGATGTACGATAGTGTCTTTGTTGTTCTTGATTTCCTCTGCCTTACCAAGATGTAAACATTGCAGCTTGGTCACTGGCGCTGCACTTCAAACATGAAGAAATGCACTTCCATTACTTTTCCCTTCGTAGATGTAAAGGATGGGAATATAAGGGCTTTAAGCTTTTCTCTGGATTTGATTCTTTAATGTTTTTGAGGTGCTGATTCAATTTTAATATTCAGATTTTTGTGACTTTTTAGTTCCCTTTTTTGAACACCAGACCAAGTGAAAAAGCTGGATGATGATGTTTACTGACTATATCTGGAGCCATATTTTCTCAAAACATGAGCATCACATGTGAGTTAGTTTGTAGGATTTGTTCAGGGTATCTGACATCTCAACTTTTCTGTAACCAAGCTTATAAAGAAAGACTAAAACTTAAATTTGGAAAAAAAAAAAAATAAATAACAAAAATTCACGATTTAAAATTGTTAAACAAAAAATCCAGATACTATGATACTACATTTTTTTTCTCCTACCCCCAGTGAATATAGTGGTGGGAACAGACTATGTGAATGAAACAAACCTTGTCCACTTCCAAGACGGGCAATTCTAATCTCACAATGCACCGAACCAAGCAACAGCAACACCTTTACTGAGCTAGTTGCCAGGTGACCCCCTCCGTGTTAGCTCCACAGTCCAAAGTGAAGCCCCTTCGTTCAAAGAGCTAAGTCTTGATTTTATATCACTAGCAGCTCCACAGTTGAGCCCTGAAACTGCGCAGCCCTTTTCTGAAGCAGAAGCTGACTCACTAAGTCTGACGTGTATTTCCTTCCAAATGTAACTTTGCCATGAAACCGTGTGGACCATAAGCCCTGTGATTGGTCTGTTGATCAAGATCATGTTTTCTGTGTTAACATTATTACCAAGGTTGTTGACGGACTCATCTCCCCCTGAAATCTCATCCCTGTCCTTTCTGGTAGTAGTTGCTGCAGGATAAACAACAAAATCTATCGGCTTCTAATAACAAGATGCATTCAGAATTCTGTGTATAAGCAGAAAACATAGCAGGACAGGCAATCTGAAGATCGTACAGACTACACTGCTTCCCTGTGTTTCGGAAAAGTATTGCACAGCTAGGCATCACAGTAATATTAATGCAGAAGTAAGTCGTGCTTACGATTGTGTTTGCTACTACAACATGGGGTCATCGCAGAAGTATCAACCAGTAGGACTGGGACGATATGCTATTCTCCCGGTTTGATTCTGTTCTGATTTTTGGGGTGCTGATTCAATTTTAATTGCTATTCTTCGATATTTGCCATTTTTGCGATTTTTAGTTTGCTTTTTCCAACACCAGACCATGTGAAAAAGTTAGATGATGATGATAATGTCTACAGACTATAACAAGAGCCATATTTTCCCGTAAATGCACATCATGTGAGTCAGAGAGAAACATTTCACCCTCTGCTGGAGGGAAGTAGTAACGTTTTTCCATCCAGTATATAAACAAAGGCTGAAATGAAGAATTTAAATTTGAAAAAAAAAAAAAAAGAATTCTGATTTTGATATTGCCAAACAAAACATCCCGATACATCTTATTTCGAGATTTTTTCTCCCACCCCTATAAACCAGGCTAAAGAAAGGACTATGAGGAGCAAAACAGATTTATTCAAGGTTTGTTGAAGCCTTGAGCCACTGACCTTATTTTACAAATTTCAAGTCAGAATTCTTTGAAGAATTCTCTACCGAGGACAGTGAAATGAAAGCTTTGTAAAACAAAAACAAACTGATTTCTTGGATGGAACAAAAACCTTTAAATGATCTTGAAACCGTGCCCCAACTTGTGAGAACTCATGTTGCTTTTTATTTCCATGTTGCTTTGTTAAATTTCTAACACTTATTGGATGCTTGATGTAGCTGCAGCCTCTCAGGTGACGTCAGTCTCGCTTGTCCTCCCTCTGGAGACTCCTCCCATTGAAGCTATTGTTTATCGGTGCTGCTGAGGCAGCTGTTTCCCTGTGTGTGTATTTTTGTGTGTGTGTGTGTGTGTGTGTGTGTGTGTGTGTGTGTGTGTGTGTGTGTGTGTGTGTGTGTGTGTGTGTGTGGTTGTGTGTGTGTGTGTGTGTGTGTGTGTGTGTGTGTGTGTGTGTGTGTGTGTGTGTGAGTGGGTGGGTGGGGATAGCGGTGCATGAGATCACTGGTGAGCAGCGAGCAGTCCCCTGCGCCATGTGGAAATCCACAAAGACGACTTCCTCTGAAACTAATTAATCGACGCCACAAGCCCATTACGCTCGGTTAAAACAATTAGCATCTGCACATTGCGTGGGGAAAGCATTGTCATCTCAGGCGAGAAAGGGGCATCACGCTGGGATATAAATGCCTGTGTGTGTGATTTAGCCGGCGCTTCCCATTCGAATCAATGAAGCTGAGCGCCATATGAGGCAGATGTGTGGATACGGGATCTATGGAATCTCTTTTCCAGAACAGATGTATAGGGGAGGAGATGCCCCCTGCTGAAACAGAGGAGGATTTTAGATTACCAAGATGTTTTCTCTTTTAAAGGGGAAGGTATTTCTTTCTTTCTTTTTAAACCTCTACCCGACTCGAGAATATTTAGGGGTCTTTGTGGCTTTTATTTACAGATACAGTAAAGCAATTAGACGGCCCAAAGTCTAACACCTAAAGAGACAGACCTTTTTGTTTATGAACAAGATGGGTTTTCAGAATCATAAATACTGCCATTATTATTTGGTGGGGGCATATTTGCTCTGACGAAGGCAGTGTCAAACAAATGTGACAGATACTTAAGAAAATGGGGTACATTTTTGAGAAAAGAGCGAGTAATTTGTTGAGGAACTGTAAATATACATGATGATTGCTACAATCCAGCTGGGCACCCTCTAGTAGAGGGATTGTTCAACGTTCGTATCAAGCAGCAAACTCCACTGTAAGAATATGAGACAATATGGAAGTGCTAAAATGTGCTGTTTCTTGAGTGTCCATTTGAGGCTGGCTCCGGAAGTAGCAGAGGTCACATACACACCAAGCCAAAAAAGCTGTTTTCAAAAAAGAAATTAACCTATATACCGTAGGGATTGGTACCTTCCACATTTAAACCGATACAGTACCTATGCCCTGTACCTGGCAACGGGTATTGGTACGTAATGGTACCAATTTTTGGTGTTTTTTGTGTTCATGTGGTAAAAAAATATGAGTCTATTCCATAATAAAATGTTGTTGTTTTTTTTTTAATTTAACATATTTACTCTTCAATACATGACCTTATAATGCTGTGTTCGTGTCCAGCATGGAAAATCCCCTACTCCTACACCCTCTTCCATACCCTCACAGTCACAAGGATGTGTTTAGCTGCCTTTTGGTACCTTTTGATTTTTTCATGAATCAGTACCCGGTACTTTGAAGGAATTCGGTCGGTACCCATAAAAGTACCTAATTCGGTACCCATCCATAATTTACAGCCTCATTTAAAAAAATGTCTGACACACTGTGCAGGGGGAAATTTTTTCTAACTCGTCAGTTCAGAGAATATTATGATCACAAGCCCAATTAGAGGCACGGCTCTGCTCATGTGACTGATCAGCCTCCTATAGCTGTACTCGTCACTTTCAATATGGCTGCCATAGCCAATTTGCTGTAAAAGTCAGTTTCAGAGACAAATGGGTGACATCAGAGAGACTACATCCATTAATTATACCGTCTCCAGACTGTTAAACCTTTTTATTTTTAAACACAGTAAAGGCATAAATAAGGTTCAAGACAGTTGCACTTTTGCATCCAAGGAAAGAATAAATTATGGCACTCAGCATCACAACGTGCTGAATTTTGCAGCTATTTCTCATTAAAATCCAGAAACAAATCAAAGCAAATAGTGCTTGGGTTGATAATAGCAGGGTTACTCTTCAACTTGTTGTGTTGAGGTTACTGCAGACCACTTCAAGTACAAAGAACATGTGTTTTTCCTCTAACCCGTGGACCCTCACCCCAAGCCCACTCCTTCCACTCGAGCCAGATAATAGCCAGCTCCTCCTCACCCCTATTAGAGGCTCAGTCAAACGATCCATCCATTCCCATTGAGCGTCGACCACATGGAAGGCCCATTTCTTCCCTGTTGTGCTGAAATGAAGGCGACGCGGACCGCTTGACAGGGTAATTACTTTTAATGAAATAATACGGCCATTGTAGACAGCAATTAAAAGTCGCTCTCACTCCACTCATTAGAGGAACTTACAGTTTACTTTCATTCCTCTGTTTTCTAATGATCCGAAGGCAGGCCTGTTAAATCGAAAGGGCTGGAGCATGTTAACCCCCGGGGACTGGCCCTTAGGTCCTGTTGACTGTGAGAGCACACAAAGAAAGAGCGGAAGAGAGAATAAAGATGAGACAGAAAGGAAAATAAAAGAATAGAAAAAAGCGGTATATTCGGAACAGATCCAGCAAACTTTCCACGAGTAAGAGCTCAGCTTTATGCTCGGGAGACTTCCAGAAGTCCCCAGGTGAGCGCGAAGGTGAAGGGGTTCAATATCTGAAGACAACATCAAAATGTAATCTCCGTTTCTTCTTCTGCGTGAAAACAAGTGAGCAAACAAACATCAGAGATGCTGATATGTAATCAAAGACCCGATGTTTTTCCGGATCCTGTGATCTTGTTTCATATAGTATCGATAGAACCACAGAAATGCATTAAAGCGGCAGTAGTCCTCTTTTTAAAGCGTGCCAGCAAGCTTCAAGAACTGTTTGCAGAGCTAACAAATGCAAATTGACCGCCATTTCCTCACAAAAGTAACATTTCCATATTGCCTTAATGGTTTGTCTTTCTCCAGTCGTTCTTCTCATGAATTCACAGCCAGGAAGGCTTTTCTAACTCCATCTCTGCCTGCTTCTTCTTTTCTCTTTCTCTTTTCTCTCTGCAGCAATTTGGAAAGATTTTAGATGTGGAGATTATCTTTAATGAGCGGGGATCCAAGGTAAGTGAACTAGAACGCCAGCTGCTTCATTACCATGTACTTCTTCTGTTTCCTAATGATGGCATTAGTGTAGTGTGTACATTGGCTGAGAATAGTGGTCCCTAAGCCTGGTCCTGGAGAGCTGCATCCACCTTGCCTCTCCTTTTCCCGTTCTCCCCTCCTCCCCATTGTTTTTGTTGTTGCAGCTCTAACCCAAGTTGTGAATCATTAGCCCTGTCAATCAATTCATTATTGAGCTGTTTCACAATTCACTTAATCCAGCAGCCGGCTGCAGGTCCTCCAGCTTATGGAATTTAAACTGCTTGTTTAGGGACCACGGTTCTCTTTGAAGCCTGTGTTGTTCAGCCACTACCGTTTTGTTTTTTCATATAGCATTATTCAGGTAAAATTAAGGCTTTGGGATGTTTTCCAAACAAGTAATTCAGTCAAAAGGATTTTTTACTTGACTTTTACATTATAATTCAAGCCTCAAACAAAAAGGACATGGTTTATGTGTTATATCAAAAATGTAAAGCTGTCAGTCATTCACACTGACTTCATTTGTTATTTTGAAGAACAAGAGAGCATCAACAAAACCTATAAAAAAGACTCAACATATCTTAATTATCTCTGTCTGCTCATTGATCCTCGAGTGACAGATATATCTAATCGTATTTCTTGTAGAAGCTCAAAAAGCTGCTCAATTAGAGATGCAAAGATTCACCAAATCGTTTACTGATCTTAGCGTTAAAGATCCAAGTGCACTCGTCTGTAGCTCCCTGGATTGGTGAAAACTTCTTACACACTGATGGACTGTCCAGTTTCAAAGTACTGATCTGACAAGAGTTCATGTTACCATCTAGTTTTCTTGTTCAGTTGGATTCAATTTGTGTCATATGAAAAAATGTAGACATATTTTTAGCTGGGCTTTTGAAGGTAGACATCCAGAGGAGCTGAGGTTTATGTGTTAGACTGAACAAAATTTACATTTCTCCACTCAAGTAGATGCCATAGTGACAGACCTGGGCATTGGTGGATGATTAAAGATTCAGATAAGTTATTATTTGACACCATATTGTACAACAGACTCAGTCTGATGTCGCTTGGAAAAGTAATAAACATGAGAACAAGTTATTTGGACATTTTAATAAATTAGACTAAATCAAAATTGAATGGCAGCCACCAAGATTCTGCCATGGTACTGTGGCTTAGAATTGTATTATGTGAAATGTTCTTTTACCAACCTTCTGGGTACCTTTGCACCATCACTTTAGTGCCAAATTAACATGTAAAGGTTAATTTTATTTTGTATGGAAAACATCCAAAATCAGCAGCCATATGAGTCCATCTGCTGTGTACATGTGTATGTAAGATTTTGGTAAGATACAGGATAAATCTGTAGTATTTCTGGTATTTAAGTGGTGATTCATGACAAAATGAAAAAAAAAAGATTTTGTTTTGTTTGTTAGAGGTTTTGAATTTCAAGTTTCAAAGAGTGTGGACAGACTCAACTTGAGCAAAAAATAAAATGTGAATTTTTAAAATCAAGTTCTACTAATCTCACAAAGATTTTTGCACATCTCTTAACATGTGTGTGCTTTGCATATGTTTCGAAGAAAATCTTAATCCCCAAAACCAGAACACCAACAAGCTACGATAAAACATCTCTTCTGCTCTTCTGTGATATCTGTCTCCTACCCACCTACCATGGACAGGTGAAGCCTGCGGTGGTGTGAACAGCCGAGTGCTACCCATCCAGCTGTTCACTTAATAGAGTGTACTAAGCTCCACAGCTTTCCATTCATAAAAGAGACAGCATCCCCGGCTCGGGTGTTGAGGCATGAATACTATTGATTCCCATTCATACCTGGGAGTAGTTTGGGTTGGTATACAGGCACGCGGGGAGCCTGGAACCTGGCGACGCCGCTGCACTCAGCCTCCCTCTGCCAGACAAGATTGAGCACCGGATAAACCTGCCTCCTTCGCCGTAACAAGCATTTATTGTTTGTGCCCCACAAAGCCATTACCCATGATGCCCCTCTTTCTCTCCCTCACCCTGCGTGCTACATAATGAACCGACCAGGCCATTAATAAACAATCTATTTCCTATGAAGCTTTGGCAATTTGCATTCAATATGTTTGTCTCCTTTGAAAAATGGTGGCCCCTCTCTCCCCTCTTGTAAGCTAATTATTTGTGCATGATAAAGAAAAAAAAGATAGAGAGGGTAACCACAGCCGGGTGAATGTCCAAAGGATTAATTTTGCCCTCAATTCCTTTTTTGAATTTATTTCTTTATCTCTCTTTCCCCAAGGACAGGTCCCATGTTATTTATGCTAGGAATAGCAGCTCCAGAGATCCTGCACATGCATACCAGATCACGCCGCTTGCCATCTCTCACATGTATTACATCCTCAAGCAATTATCAGGCAGGGCCGGCCAAGCTGCTTCTCCCCCCTCTGCTCATGCCTCTATAAGTATATATAGAAACCAAAGGAATGGGACTTGTTTAGCCAGAATATCATAATGCTTCCACTATAAAGCTCAGGTCCAGCATCCCAGTCCACATAACTCAAGGAAGTGACAAACCCCCCAGGGGAGCCAGGGAGACGGAGAGCTGGGGGGATGGAAATGAGAGCTTGAGTTGGGTATATTTTGGTTGAGGTTTTAAGGCAATATCCTGCTCTTCTCTATCACAGAGGATGGTATTTGCAGTGACACCATTCACTGTTTCGCATCAATGGGCCGGTGTAATTTTGCCTCCATAAAAATGTCCTACTTATTAGAGCAGTGGATTAGAAATAGTCAGAGATCAAGTCTGTCTCTGCAGACTCTCCCTCTGCTGTTGCCCACTTTTTCAAAGGAGACAGAGGAGGGTGGGGGGGTGTGGGCGTTTGAGCGGCCAAGCTGCTGAAGTTGTGTAGATAATTATACGACTATTATGGCAGCTAACAGTGTTTTGCATCCGCTGCTTCCCTGACATTCACCCATGGCACCAGAGCTGTGCTGTTTAATTGGGTAAAGCAGGCAGGTTTGTTGGTGTTGTTGTGCGAGGTCATGTCACCGTTATCCTCTCTCCTCCTTGGATCTCTCTGTTTGCTGTTTCCTGACGCCTCACTAACTGCCTCTAATTAATCTGGCTGCTTACAACTCGACTCTGCCGCCACTGCTGCTGCTGCACACCTATTCCTGTCTTCTCACCTCTCTTTCCCTTCTCTTTTTTCTTTCCTCTTTCTTTGTGTGTGTGTATGAACATGTGTGTGTGTGTGTGTGTGCACCCTTTCTTTCTCCTTTTTCTTCTGCTGGTGGCTAACGTGGCACTCTCAGGGCTTTGGGTTTGTAACTTTTGAAACAAGCACAGATGCTGATCGTGCACGGGAGAAACTAAACGGTACAATCGTAGAGGGACGCAAAATAGAGGTGCTTTCATTTTTCCTCTTTTCCCCACATCGTTCTAAACTTCCTGCCTGCTGCCTCCTAAATGTACCTTTAAAGCCATGAATTAGCATGCGGCTGCGGAGTGTGTGAGTGTGTACGTGTGTGTGTGTGTGTAAATATCTGCATCCCTGGATGCATGCATGCATAATGGTGCATCTAACTTGCTCTCAGTAGAATGTGGGATCCAGACATGTCAACCTGGACACGCCAGTTGTCCATCATTACCTGACAATGCAGAATGAATGCATGCCATCATCCTCTGGGTTCCTGTCTAATCTGAGAAGACCTGCATCCCCCTGTCACCATCGTTTAGTGTTGCCTGCTCTTATTCTGCTCTTGTTTACGACGAGCGGATCCCCTCCACTCAGTCATTCTCATCGGGTCAATAGAAGAAAATCAAAGCACTGTCTGTGTTTTTCTTTTGGAATCCATTTGTTTATCCAAGCAATTACTGAATTTGGAGGATGTGCTTTTTTTTGTCCATACCTCTGGGTAATTGGTGCATGCTTTTCCCCCTCTTAGCAGTAATTTAGTTAACTGTCAGAAAATTGAGAATGATGAATAAATTTCTAAAAAGGTGAACCAAACATTTGACATGATCATTTTTAATTGGTCTGCTATTTTATGAATCTGTCCTTATTTGTCTCGGTTTGCTGCCTGCTTTCCTCCCACCTTAGCCGTTCTGATATTTAAAGTGGCGGCTCAGTGATACTAAGATGTGTGTTTGAATGCTTCAAACAGGTGAACAACGCAACAGCACGAGTGATGACAAACAAAAAAGTGGCCAATCCTTACACGAATGGTAAGTGGAAACAAATAGACTGGCTGTTTTCCAAACCACCTACTACACACTGTCGACTGCTTTAGCATGTAGTATGTAGTATGTAGTATGACGGTTCTGTTGGGTCTGTTTTGTAGTATACTACTCTGGTGTCAAGTTTCGGAAGGCTACAGCTACAGATAATGATTTTTTTTTCACCTTTATTAAAAATGAACAAACAAACTCTGGGTAGATCGTGACATTTTAGTTATTTTGTTAATCATACCACAGCAGAAACATCATGTTTGATTTTTTATCTTACACCAAATGGTTTTCTGTTTACTGAAAATAAATCTGGAAGGGATCGATTTTTTATGATTTTTTATAATTTTATGTTTATTTTATATATATATATATATATATATATATATATATATATATATATATATATATATATATATATATATATATATATATATATATAATATATAATCTATGTATGGTTAAAAAAAGGTAACTGTTGGTTTAAATGGGCTTTAATGAATTTGTAGAAGTAAACACCTCTTTCACAACTAGAAGTGACAAGATTTACCAGTGATTCCTTTGCATTACGTCACTTCTATCTCACAAACTTCAATGTTGTTGTATTGTAGTTATAGTACTGACTCATTCCAGTAGATGGCAGTAATTCACCAAAACCTGTCACCCGCATCAACAAACAGTGTTAGCGGCGTGCATCATGGGAAACAGTGCGCCAGGTAGACTGGTCTCTTGCATCCTGAGAAATTTTCTGGGTCAGTAGGACATAGGGCTGGGCGATTATGGTAAGAATAAGAATCCCGATTATTTTAAGTGATATTGAAATCATGATTAATATACACAATTATTCATTTATTCAAAAACTTCAGTACTGATTTAAACACAATTTTAAAGAACCAGCAAGTGGCACGTACAGTATTATTGATACACATAAGTCACACACACTCGCTGTGGCTGCACATGGAACACAGAAGAGCTATGAAGCACAGGAACTTGCATACATCTACACTGTGTGGCATATTAATTGTTTTTCTTCAATTATATTGTTTTTATGATTGTCAGATGGCAAAATTGAAATCACGATTAAAATCCGATTAATTGTCCAGCCCTGGTAGGACATCTAGGGATTTTTGGCATACTGAAGATTTTGCAATTTTTCACATACTACCTACTACATACTTAATTTCAGCCAAAATAGTAGGTGGTGCTTGTATAGTATGCAGTTTGGACAACAGCCACTGTGTATTAGAAGTAGACCACGTGCTAGTGTTTAAGTGTCCAGCAGGGGGAGAGTCTAACAAATAATTTTGAGTATAGAAGTCTCTTTTTTTCTAATGATTTATTCTGTCAGTCACTTTTTCATCAGCAATATGTTGTTCATTTTATAAATTAAGCCCCCAGATGGGGTGTAATTAGTTTTGCACCTCTCTTGTGATACCCCTCATCTTAATATTTTCTCCTCTGGCCCCAAAACACAAAGAGTAAATGGAAAAAAAATGTCAAACTTGAAGACTCGCACTATGGTTAACAATCCAGTGTTGTGCCTCAGAGTTTCTTAAGACCAAAGAAAACCTTTTCACGCTGTTCTTTTTGTGTCCTGATTGTTTTTCTTCACCAGGCTGGAAGCTGAATCCAGTGGTAGGAGCTGTCTATGGTCCTGAACTGTATGCTGGTAAGAGACCTGCAGCCCCTGAAGTCAGAATTCTGAGTGTCTCTCAGCCTAACACCACATGTACCGCTCTGTACCTGAGGCCACTATCAGCCGCAGCCAATCCCAATCTGACCCCTGAAATTCTACAATCGGGCTCATCCTGCACCTACTGAACATGAAATTCCCCTTGAATCAAAGTGAATCTAAGAGCGCCCCAGATAAGCAGTGGATGATCCAAGCTTCTCTGAGTGGCTGAGGGAGCCTGAGCCATTGTTTGCGCTGTGTGCAACTGTAAAGCTGAAAAAAAAAATGATTTCAAGAGCAAGCGCCCCTGCAACTCTTATCAGATTGTGGAGGCTGCTGCTGTGGATGGATTTGCCAAGTGCGCCAGATTGACTTTTACAGAGCTAACCGAATAAGGGAGATTGAGTGAGCGATATTGTTGGCACCTACCCTGTCGAAGGCCGCTATTCCTTCTGGTCTCAGTAATGGAGGAATGAGATGAGCTCAGTGGGGTTTTCCCTATCTCTCTCTGCCTCGACATGCCAGCTTTATTGCTGTATGTTATATGAACCCTTTGCATTTTAATGAGGGGGAAATGGTACTATTTCATTTGGAAGAAGTGCTGAGCACATCGCGCCACTTTAACGGCTTTCCTTTCTGCTCATTAGACTAAAATCTGTTCATTCCCCGGACAGCTTTACGGCGAACCTCTAAATAACTGTCCATGACAGAAAGCAGTCATCTATCATTTTTATTTCATCCCCAACCCCTCACCCGCTCCATGCCTCCTCTTTCCTTCCCTCCAATCCTCCTCCTCCTCCCCCGCCGAACACTCCATTGGTTTCGACATCTTCCCCTGATAATTACACACACTGACAAACACTCATGCACACACTCATCACTTATGCTTATATACAGTATGTATACATTATGCCTTAGCCAGGTGGAGTTTTCACTAAATCAGAAACCTAGACAATAAAGGAGAACTCAGTCTTAGTTCACATAAGTCTAAAGCATTACCTCTTCAGACCTACCAGACTCCATCGACAAAAACATCGATTTTACTTTGAAGAGAACATTGGAGGGTTGACCTCTGCCGCCTCGACTGGTTAGGTTTTTGGATTGTTGTGCAACTCTAGTGTTTTTGGAAATAAGTGCTAATCCAGCGAAACACAACAGAGAGTAACTGAGCATGGCGCTGACCAGCAACCCCAACAATCCACTGGGTGAAATAAGTGTTTTCAAATCCATCCTGGTGGTTTTAAAGACACAGTGAGGAGTTTTCACTGTAACATCAAGTCGGTATATGGATTAGCTGACAGGTGTAAATTCTCTGTCAAGGTTTTGATTGAAACTTAACATATATGTAGAGCTAAAACAGCACGATGTTTATGCTTATGTGTGAATGCTTCGATATTCTTTGAGGTCTAAGTAGGGATGCACGATATATCGGTATCAATATCGGTATCGGACGATATTCACTCATCAGTTGCCGGCATTTTCAGAGCATCTTGAATGATCTTTCAAGACCCATTAATATTGTTTTTTATGACTACGTAAACACCAAAACAACCTAAGAAGAGTGTACTTTCTTTTTTATGTCTCTCTTCCTGCTTTTGATCCAAAAAACAGACAAAACGTACTTTTTTGATCACGTTCATCCCGGGCACTGCATCCTTTGACATCTCCATGGCCGTCTTTTCTCATGATTGGGCTTCTCTTTTTCTCTGAGCTACTGCGACACATCATTTCAGATTGTTTTTTTTGTTTTGTTTTGTTTTGTTTTGTTTTTTCCCTTTATCAATATCTGTAAATATCAGTTATCGGCCATAACAGCAAAATTTATGTTGGATATCGGTATGGGCCAAAATTTTCATATTGGTGCATTCCTAGTCCAAAGTGTTAGATCCTGTGAATGAATAGAAATTAAATAAATGAAAGCTAGAAATCAGTGCATGACCTCATTACTCTGCATCCTGTAAAAAGTTGTCTTGATTGAAGAAAAGTATAATTTTAAAGATAAGCTCTATCTTGGTAATAGTGTTCATCAGAAATGCAGTGTTCATTCTTCTTCGTTCTTTAAAGACAGGACAGAGACATTTCTAGATACAAATATATAACTCTATGAAAAAAAAGTCTTGTAGCCACCAGTTTTTTTAAAGGGCTAAAGTCTAAGTTTCCTGTTAGGTAGGTCTTCACTTGTATCAGGAAACATTTCACTGACCTATATGAACACATAACACCGTTCCCTGCCCTGTTTTCACACCCACACCAAAGCATTCCAGCACACATAAATAGATAACCTATGTAGAACACAGACACTAATACAAGTCCTCTTTTCCATGCGCACTTTCTCCCTGTCACACTCACACACATGCACACACGCTCACACAAACTCACACACTTCCCAAATCATCTCATAAATCAGAGGGAGTGTGGTCCACCACTCCAGGCAGGGGAAGCAGGAGGGGTTGGGTGATTTATTGGCTGCTAATTTTTCAAGTCGTC
Organism: Halichoeres trimaculatus; assembly: GCF_033239565.1. Taxonomy (NCBI): domain Eukaryota; kingdom Metazoa; phylum Chordata; class Actinopteri; order Labriformes; family Labridae; genus Halichoeres; species Halichoeres trimaculatus. Next base: position 11,588,147 of record NW_027437198.1, on the reverse strand, counting down.
TTGACATGGCACTGGAGTTTGCCAAGCCTAAACGACAACATATGCTTGCCAGCTGGGAAGATGGGAAACATAAATAAGAGATACATTTTTGAAACAGAACCCGCCCTGATGAGCAGAAAAAGGTAGCCCCAAACAAAAGAAACAGAAAAAAAAAACAGAGCATGCCTTTGATTTGTATGTTCCTCCATTTACCAGGAAAAGAAAACACAAAAATGAGGTTTGCCAGATTCAGGATGTATTCCAAAATCATTATAGCTACAGTTAATATACTTTTGGTGGGAGTAAAATGGGATATAAAGGCGATTAATCACTGTTTATCAGTCCTCATTTCTGTGCGGGAGATCAGTGAAATTGGGAGCCATAAATCCTGGCTCAGTGACAGCACACTTCGTCTCCATTCGTCCTGGCGCTACAGGTTTATTGTCCTCAAAACCCATTCAGGAGAATGACGGATGAGAGCCTCATGCCGGCTCCCCGCTCTTAACCTCTTCCAGGGTAGATTGGCTCCTCCTACCTATTGGAGGAGGGGGTGGGAGGAGTAGTTTGTAGGGTACAGGCAGGTGGCGCCATGTCCTCTGCTGCCACTGAACATCCAAACCTCCCCCAGAGCCCTGTAGGAGGAAGAAGGGTGGGGGGGTCATGGTGCAGGAAAGAGGAGCAAGGTGATTGGGTTCCCAGTCAAATGGAGGGATTGGCAATAAAACATGGCAATGGCACAAATCATGGTGTGTGAGAGCTGGTAGGCATCCAGTGTCAGCGCTCACCTTTGTCCTCCTTTCCTGCGGGGCTGATCTGGTTTACATGAAAACTTCTGTAAGCGAACCCCAGAATCTGCTCCACCCTGGATCCAGACAAAAACCAGCACCTGATATGATTCTTTGGTCTATTTATGTGCTTGGTAATGAAGATAAAGAGAAGCAATGTAACACAGGCTCACTCTTTATATATGTAAATTGTTAGAAAAATGCTGAAATTACATTTCAACCCCTCAAACATGTCTTGAAGTACCTTCAAATGCTTTCTGTATTTGAAGTCTGTATAACCTAAGCTATTTAATACCAATACAAAATAATTATTAAAGTTGATGATTATAGAAATGGATTTTTACAGTTTTTAAATCATTAAAACCATACATTTCACAAATTTTTGGCAATTGTCCAGACCACTAAAACTAAAAACTTGTATTGTTTAGGGATGGGCGAGTACCGATACCAGGCATTGGTATCGGGCTGGTACCAGCCTTATTTCAAGGTATCTGTATTCATAAAGGCTGCCGATACCAGCAGTGGATACTCAAAGCAAAAAAATCTGGTGTTAAGTCCTTCTCACCAGTAGTTGGGGCCACATTGCTTCAGGTGGACACCACAGCTAATGTGCGCCAGGTCCTGTTCAGACAATATGAATGAACCAGGAAGAGTTAACATTTAAATTTTTTATTTTGCACTTCAGTTTATTTGGAAAAAAAAAACTCTGATGTTTGTTATTTATTTATTATTTTGCACTTTTGTTTATTTATCAAAAACAAATAAACTCATGGGGGATTTTTTGTGTCTAAGAGGGAGTACTTGTTCTGTTATTGGTCTGGAAAAAAAAGTCTTATTGAACATCCCTAGTATTGTTTTATGTCTGAGATGGTAAGATGGGAAGAGGTTTTCCTCTCTTTGAGAGACTGCGTGAGCTCAATGTTACGCAATTTTAAAACAATATTCCAGTGAACAAAATAAGAATTAGTGGATTTTATTGTCTACAGAACATAATATCATTAAAAGAATCAGAGAATCTAGAGAAATCTCAAGCTCAAAAATCAGTAATGACATTGAAAACAGACACAACTCTGTTTTGGAAATCATTGGGATGTCCCAAAATCGCTTCCAAAAACCATTGTCCATAAACAGTTTGTGGCAGAAACAAGCTTTTTAAAGTACAACATTTGGGACATTTTTCCTTTAGTTTCATAAACAAACAGCCATAAAGCAATTCTTAGTGTAGCCACCAGCAGTCTTTTAAAATCGCCAAGTCTTAAATAGCAAACATTATATAGTGACATCATCAATGCACTTTCCATATAGCAGCATAACATGAAAGAGCCGAGCCTTAGGTTTCCACTGCAGAATAAATTAAGGCTCTAGCTGCTACAAGATTACTGTGTATAGACAAAATAGCTTGTATGCACATGTTTCTGTGAGCATCTGTAAATGTAAGGGGCCCCAGTTTGTTCACATATTTCCGTGCATGTCTGCTTCAGATTAAAGAAATAATAGTAAGAGATCCCGAGGCAGATCTGTGCACAACACATTTTGCATTCTAAAGCTAGATTCCACAATAATTGCCAAACTTTTCTGGCTTCATCTCCATGTTGACTGTTTTCAGCACCATGGACAGCTGCCATTTAGAGATCCCTTCATATGGTGTGTCCCCTCAGGCAAACACAGAGAGGCTCTCCTCTGCAGCTTATTCATAAGTAAGCAGGAGGGGAGTACTTTAACTCACCAGTTTGTGTTTTAGGTGCAGTTTCGTTGAGGACTTGACGTGAAAAGCTAGCAGCTGTGTAAATGACAGAAAAGAAAGGCTAATTGCCATCTTAATATATGTAGACAGATCCTTTCATTGTTGGAGTGTATGTTAGGGGGATAATTAAGCTCCAGACTCTTGATTAGATTAAGCTGTTTTTGGTCCCCAGTGCGTGGATTAAGTGCTCGTTGCCCGATGTATTTGAGCAGGAAGTATTAGAGAGATCAACCTTGTGGAAAATCAGATCTTTCTTTATGGGAGCTGGTTATGACCCCATCATTGGCACAGAGCTGGATTACCTCGGGTCCAACTGGCTCTGCAGGTATTGAGCTTCTCTCAGGTTGACACATATGACATATGAGGTGCAGCGTGACCCCGTCGCCCTCCAGCGCATAACTCATATTTTCTCCGGCGCCCACCTCCCGGAAAAAGGTGTTTGACTTTGGTGGCTAGACCAGGTTTGTGCTCTCGTACACGGGGGCTGTTGTTGCTTTTCACAGGCTTACCAAGGTGTGACAGTGCCTTTGATTTATGGGTTATTATTGAAGCAGTGTAGCCTATCGCCAACTCATTATAAGTTTACATTCACATACATCACTGTATGCATATGGCATACAAATTTTCTAAAAATAAAGGAAAAGGCAATTGGACTCTCTGGGGCCCAGAAATAGCGGTGATTTGTTAAGAAGAAGGGAAAATACACACCATGAAAACCATCAAAGGGGATTGTTTTTGCCCTTTAGCAACCGCGCTCAGATGTCCAGTGCTCCAAAAAAAGAGACTAATTTAAATGTCAAGGTCAGCATTATAAATCACTTGGGGGAAAGGGGGCACCCGGCGAGTCCAGACACTCTATTGGTATGTTGGCAGCAAACAAAGCGCCATGCACCTTGGTGTTGCGAGTGTGTAGGCGTTACCTGGCCAAATGAGACGCAGACTTTGAATATGTGTGTGAACCCACTAATGGAGCGTGATGTTAATGGCAGAAGACATTAAACCTGGCTCTCTGTGTTTTTAAAAGCACCACTAATCTGTCTCCTTGTCAGCTTTATTGAAGCAGCGGGGCTAGGGTGTGCATCGTTCATTAGGATGCTCACTGGCCTCGTGCACCTGCAGGGTGAATGCTACATATGGCACGCTAACGCCAGGCCGCCACTCCCCCCCTGGCAAAAACCTACACACCACTGATAAGATACACGCTAACGTGTGTTTTTATTGCAAACCAGTTTATCTGGGATTGCGAGGGACTGCCTGTTGTCTCCTCATAGGAAGTGTGTTCATATGAAACACATTTGATACATGTTATTAACCTATGATACTCAACCCCCCACCCATCTATCCAAGCACGACCAGACAGAAACTCCACAGCGCCACGTCAGAGTGATCTCTGATTGGACAAACCGAAGCGGTCTGTGATGAATTCATACAAAACATGTCATGGAAATGAATAAAGGAGAATAAGGCGAGTGGAGGGTGATGAGGGGGCGTGCTGGGGATGAAGAATAATGGGGATGAGTGTGTTGTGATGGGCCAGGGCTGGGGGAAGGGAGAACAGAGGGAACAGGATGTGAGGGAATTTCGATTGCTGAAAGAGGGGAGCCAACTTAATCATGTGTTGGATCGTGTGTTTGTATTCACCTCCACAACGTGCAATCAGACAGCCTCTGGACTGACTGAAGGTTAAGTAGTGAGCTGCAGATCACATGGTCTGTCTTCTAATCTGTGACCGCGGACACTTTGTCGCACCATCACACCAGCCCTCATACTCACCCTGACGTCTTTCATCCCAACTCTCCCTCTTTGATTCACTGGTGGCCGTCAGCAGAGGACACATGTACCTGTGTGACTGGCTAAAGACGGTCCCAGATGGGTTTCTGGATAGGGGTCATTCTGAGGTTTGGGCCTTGGCTGTCCAGCCCATCTGCTCCATTTCCCCCCGGGGCTGGGATCTGCATGTCTGGTCTGGTTGTTCTGCTATGTTCACCTCCCGTTTAATTCAACACCTAGAAACGCCCTCTACCTCTCCCCAAGTCCACCCTGCCACAGTTCTCCTCACTGCCAGCCCATTGTGTCTCAACTATGCGAAAGCTGTGGTGCGAAACTAGTGGTATTGCATCCATTACCTGCCTCTGCTTCAAGGCTGCCCCTCGCCAGGCATCAGGGAAGGATGCGTACAGCAAATGTGGATCCTTGCTGAGTACGGCACAAAGCAGCGAGCTGGGAAAGGGGAGAGTGCTCGATGAGGCGCACCTAGAAAAGATTAAATCTATTGTTTCCTTGTCGTCCCCATAATGCATTCTGTCATAGGGAAAGCAGTGCCACACGTCTCTCTCTAATGTATTCTGTCATAAGGTAAGCAATGCCAAGTGGAGGATGTTCTGTGAAAGTCATTTTCTCTTCTCTCCTGTTTTTTTTTTCTTTTTTGTCTTTTGCATAGTAACAGGGTTTCCCTACCCTGCCACAGGCGCTACGGTGGCCTATAGGGGTGCCCACTTGCGAGGTCGGGGACGGGCTGTGTACAACACATTCCGCACAGCTCCACCGCCACCACCCATCCCAGCTTACGGAGCGTGAGTGCCAAATCTCTAAACTCATTGTGGAATTCAACAATAAACACCTCAGACAGATGACGATTTTTGTTGTTTTCATGCCACTTATTGTTATGGATGATCTACAACTGTACACACAAGTGACATCACAAGTTCTACAGTTTCATTTAGCAGACACTTTTGTCCAAAGCAATGCACAACACAGGCAAGAATTTAGACAGAAGGAAAACTTTATTAGTGCGACAAAGTGCGACAAAGTGCTATTGGCTAATGGTGCTGCTATCAAGTGCAGTTTTTTTTTTTTTTCATTCATGTAGAATAATCTAGCCAACTAACCACAATCAATTGCTGCAAAAATATACTTCAACCTACAACAACATTCAGTAGTTAGTGCAGAAAATTCACTAAGAGCTGGGTCTGAGACCTTCTGGCTCATTGTACCCCTGAGGACAAATAGGAGACAAGTCAGATTAAGTGCTTGATGTTCCCTGAACGGATGAGTCTTCAGACATCTCTTAAAGTGGAAAGGGACACTGTGGATAGAGTTAGGTAATTCATTCCACCATTTGGGCACAACAGAGGAGAAGAGTCTGGCTAGAGATTTAGAGCTGGGAGCACCAGGCATCAAGTTGTTAAATTTGGCAGGTCTTCACCAAAATATTACATGATAAATCCTTTGTGCTCCATCTTGTGATGACCCTGTTCAGGGATATAGCCGGGAGAAGGCCATGGTCCCTGTTAACCCAGTGGTCACCCTCAGCAATGATTGGCTACTTACCTTTTCAGAGGTGGATCTTGGGTTAAATCAACTATTTGGAGGGTGTTGCAACAGGCTGAAAGCACAAATTGTGATTTAAAACAAAAATCTGTTGAGATAAGAAGTGTATTGGCTTTGAAAAAAAAAAAAATTGGATATACTAAAACTTCTTTGGAATACTTTCAAATCAGTAGTTTAAGTTTGATTTGTAAGTGCCCCAGTTTGGCCATCCTAGTCAAAATGGTCTGGCTCTGCCCAGTCCCCATTTTTATCTGAAAATCTGCAACCAAACTGGTGTAGTTACAGAAAAGGGAAGATGATTTATTGTGTTTTTGAATCCTCTGGGAACACAAAAGTATCATGAACATCATACCTCCATAGCAACCTTTAAGTTGCCTGTCCAAAAACCTGCAACATAGTTGTTTATCCTAACTGAACCAAGTGTATTGGTGCTCCTACCCACCAAACTGACAGTTTTCCCAACCTGAACCACAATTCAAGCACAAGTTTACTATAGAAAATGTAAGATTGTATAAGGACCGGATGCATGCAGAAGTTAATTCAGGAGACAATCTTATTATGGGTTTTATTGAGTATTAACTAATAATTTATTGTTTTGTTGTTGTTCTTGTTGTTGTTGTTGTTGTTGTTGTTGTTGTTGTTGTTGTTGTTTTTGTTGTTGTTGTTGTTGTTGTTGTTGTTGTTGTTGTTGTTGTTGTTGTTGTTGTTGTTGTTGTTGTTGTTGTTGTTTTAAAAAACAAATAACAACAAAGGACTCAACCACACATTGCAGGTTTTGTTTCATTTACGTTGAAACATTCTCATATCTTCAAAATAATAGCACTGGTCTTAAGGTGCTGCACTCCATTTACTCTGTATATTTCCCAGAGATGTCTTGAGGGAGTGAAATCGCTGTTTGTATCTAGGTATGTACATGCCCTCACTCTGCCCGTCCTTATTTGTACATTGTCTATTGACAAAAGGGGAGCTAACAAAGCCACAGGGAGAGCTGTACGGAGCTGAGATAGCGTATTACTGGGCAGATCTCACTGGACTGTGACCAGGGCCTATGCTGATCTCCTGGCTTTGTGCAGCCCTGCCTCACACTCGTCTCTTATCAGCAGTGGTCTGTGTGGCCGTGGGAGAGGTCTGACGGAGGCCGGCCGGGGGCCCAGTATAGCTGTCTATCTGTGATTAGATCAGGATCCGTCTTACTGCAGGGAGACTCGGCGCTGAAGCCTGGACTAGAAATCCCACGTCCCCTTTCCCCTCCCTCCCACTCCGGGGCCTTTGCTACCAATGGCAGCTGGTTGATTTATATAGCGGGGCCATGTGACAGAGCTCCTTCCTTTGTCCCCTCCTCCCCATCACCAGCACCGCCAGCCCTCTCGACAACACTGCAGCAACTGGAAAGACAAACAATTTTACCAGAGCAGAAAATTGGACTGGGATGTGAAACGGTTGCACTTTTCGCTTTAATGTGTCATTCATTATTTGTGCTAGAGTACACTAAAGCTGCTAAGAGCTGACCCCACAGACCAGCAAATGGTCCAAAAAGGAGGGACAAACCAGAAAGGCTGGGATTCAGCAGGGCAGTGTTTACGCCAAATCAACTAATGCTCCTTTCCTGTCCTCTGATTTCACAGGGTGGTGTACCAGGATGGCTTCTATGGTGCAGAGATCTATGTAAGTACAGTTTGCTGTTCCTCGTTCCTGCTTAGATGAAACAGAAGTAAAGCAGACAAAAGCTCAGCCCTGGAGACAAAAACGTGATCTCCTCAGCCCCCAGCGTTCTCTCAGCACCGCTGCCAAGCCGGCGTCGATTAGGCCTCTGTCTGCTGTGCCAAGAAACCCAACAACAAAATTTAAAACCCCCTCAGCTCCTCCCTCCTCTCTTCCTATGATCTCAGACTTTGGCAAAGAGGCAAACCCAGGCTCAGTGTCCCGTGTCAAGTTAGGTCATTTCTTACTTTAGATTAGTCTGGGTTTTTGAGGTGGCTTGTCTTCTGCAGCCCTCCATTTCCCCCCCTATTCCTGATACCTCTTTCCTCCACTCTCATGTTTTGTATTTGTGTACACTCAGAGGGTCTGGCTGGGATATCCCTGCCTGCCCCAAGGGGGTCTGCACAGGCCTGAGTGGAGCCAGCTCCTCCCAGCCATAACCATGTGGGAGATAAGAGGAGCGGCAGCCGATAAAGGGATTAGCCATCCCTCTGGAGCTGTCCGTGCAGGCAGGGTCACATCAGGGGCTGGCCTTGCTGCACGTCGCCCTTGACAGAGAAAAGCAGGGACGCCGCGGAGATAATGCTGAAATTACCACGCTGCCCCACTTTGACATTAGTCCAAACATTTGTAGGAGGATGTAATTTGTTCCTTTGATTCTGCTGCTTTTTTCTCTGCATTGATAGCAAGATGACGGGGGTGCAGAAGTGATGACAGTTGCCTCTCACTTTCACCCTGGTGACAACCAGTGTCTGGTAATGAAACGCTGAGCCCCCGTGATATATGACTTACACACCAGCCCTCATGATAGGACTGTATTTCACCGGTTTTTATTGTAGTGACATCCACCACCGAAGACGAGACCCGGGCTGTGCTCTGAGTGGTATTGTTTGTCTCTCATGCTCATTCAGCCACCTCCAGCTAAGTCCTGCTACCCCCATGTCCCTCGACCAAGGCCTGGCCAGGTCGGCCCATCACTCAACATGTCGTGCCAGCCCCTGGCGCTTTGCTGCCATTAGTTCTGGCACTGGCCGCTGCACTGCTTCAGACTGGCTTAGAGTGGGTGAATGTCTCAGGTGACCAAGAGGAAGCCGTCCCTTAGCCCTCAGTGTCCTCCACAATCATTCAGTGGACACTGGCGAGCTGTCAGAACTGAGCACCTGATGTGTGGAAGCTTCCTTTTAGAAATACATCACCTGCTAACACATTAACAGAAAGGGATGCATGCATCTATAAACATATTCTAGATACATCTGCATGCATGCATCCACATATAGAAACACACATGACTGCACACATATCTGAGTGCACAAACACACACACTCCTCACGACAAAATAACAAATGTGCTGCACTGTTGTGTGCAGGATTTGACAATGTGGGAGAGTGATTTATTGGTCTGTGTTTGTTCAGGCTGTCACTGTAATCAGTGCAGTCCCAAGGCATGGCTGTCCCACAGGAAGTCATCTGCCTGACTTCCTGTCTCTGTGGAAAACCTTGTGGGGAATCCAGTGAGAGTGATTCAATTGCTGTGGCCCCTGACCTGATTTCAGGTGCAGCCACAGCTACGACCATCACATCGTTTGCCTCTCCATTGGACGTCATCCCCCCTGAGTTTAAAAATGAATGAAAACATGCATTATTAAAAGCCACCTATCCCGACGTATGGACGCAGATGGGCACACACTCCACTGGCACTAATAGAAAAACAGTGGGAGAACAGCTTCATTTTTCAAAGAGAGTAATAGCAGCACTCCAAAATGAGGTCTTTAATTCCTTCCCCACTCTGCCAAATGAATACAGCAGTCTTGACTCCCCAACGGTCCGACCGTCTTCCGCCTTCTTACTTCATTTGTGAGCCAGGGGGGTCGTGTAAAAGTAAAAAGGGTCTCTTCAATAATGAAGCAGCAGAACCTCCTCAATCTAAAAATGGGTTAAATTTGGGGAGTTGCCTCACATGGCCTCCGTTCTGCTGTTGCTGCTACTTGGACGAGCCTCTCGGAACATCAGTCAATCCCCGTTTGCCACCTCTGGCTTCATACTCCATATATCAAACAGCACCCTCTGGTGTCTGGTAGGGAGCCTGCAGTTTGGGAAAGTGAGCTGATGATCACCATACTGTGCAGTGACATTTAACTATTAAGGCAATTTAAAGCTGTGTGTCTGCGTTGTTGTTTGTCTGTGTCTCTGAGGTGTAACCTTTCTGTGTGCAGGTTGAGTTTAATCATTGATTAACTCTGTGGTATTTTTACAGGGTGGATATGCAGCATACAGATTTGCCCAGCCCACCACCACCGCTGCTTACAGTGACAGGTGAGTTTGAATCTTGATTATGAGAAACTGAAAGAAGTCACTATGTAATCCTCTTTTTAAGATACATTACAGGGGAGTTTCAGCCTTTTCAGTTTAGGGCTTGCTTTTATATCACTTGGCTTTAAAATTACTGATATGTCACATTTTTTCCAAGAACTGTCATGAAAGAATCCCTATAGATAAACACATTTTGGATTAATATTTAACCAACCAAAAAGAATCATTTTACCTCATGCACACACCTTAAAAGTTTTATTTATGTTGCAGAATAAGTCATACAACAACAAACCACGTGATGACATGTTGACTTCAAGACGCCACTTTCAAAGCTACGTTGTAAAGTCATTTAATAAGCAGATGTGCAGACATCTTTTCTGCCATCATCTCAAAAAAGGATTTTTCCTTCCACAACCCTTGATTTTTTTAGTCGTCTATATCTGTCACTTTTTTGGGTCTTTTGGGCACCAGTTGCTTGATTGGCTCACCAAAACTTGCAGGGATTCAACCAGGACACTGTCAAGAAATAGCTTTGGTGATGTCAGAAAAAGAAAAACAGGAATTGTGAGTACTGCATTGTTTAACAGCAAGAGTCATTATAGGACTGAAAATGTGACCGCAGCACTCTCAAAGTCACGTCCTGCATTAAAGATGTGATCAGTCAAATCAGTGTTTGTTGGTTTGGACTCATATTTGTATTATTTTTTAACTATTGGGTGTCACATCCACAATTCCATCAGAAGACAAAATAAGTTTCATAAAACAGAAACTATCCTGAATCAAAGCATAATGAGCAAAAGTCTCGGCTTCAGTATTTGCTGACGCTTAAAACGGGCAATGAGCATTAAAAAAAAAAAAAAAAAACGACAGAAATATACTGCCAAATTATAAATATTAATTAAATCAACTTTGATCTGGAGAAGCAGAGAAAAGAGACAAAATACAAGATTGAACTGTTAGCAGAATAGGAAAACTAAAGGTAAAGGAGTACGTTTTGAAACGTCTTGGCGAGTTGTTAATGGAGGATGTCTTAAAACCAAATGGGCGATGCTTTGCCAAGAAATGTCTCTACTTTCCAAAGGCTTCATGGGTTTTTCTTCCTCTCCAGTTATCTATTAGACAAACCGCCATATTCTTTTTAGCTTGGAGCTAAAGAAGGCAGAAAAAAAAGGACTAACCTTGTTGCACTGGATGAGAAAAGCAATGATATATGTCGTGACTCTCTGCTTGTGATGGGAGAGTGGGTATATCACTGCGGTATTTATGAATGGCCTCAGGTCTGTGGAAGGGGAGGTAGGGAGGGGGAGAGATGGACCGGCAGGGACTCTATCACTTCTGAGTGATGTCACTCTGCTTCAGGTGTGCTCCGTTTGAGGAGGCGGCCCTGATTCATTTCGGCCCCTGAAAGCCGTTGTCAGCCGGGGATGTGGGCTGGTTTGGGAATCTAATCTGGGAAGGATTGAGCATGTCACTTGTGATAACGTACACCCTGCCTGAGAGCCTGAAGATCATATCGATAATGTAAGATTTATCAGGCCTCACCGCGGCTCGAATTATGAGCAGCCGTGCTCGGCGAGAGCAGAAATTGGACAGCGGCTTTTTTTTTCTCTCAGCGAGTGATTTAATTCCTGTTTCTCTTGCCTATACTTTTCTCTGAGATTTAATGTAATTCGCCTCCAAGTTGTTTGCTGTGCTTTGTCTGTTTGCTTCCTTTTGAATAAGCGGTCGTGCCCATTGGATCAATAGGAGTTTGTTGGTATTGTTTCAGCAATACCTTATCAGACTTAGCTGTGGAGCCGTCAGCCAATCAGAAAATAAGGTCACATGGCTTGTGAAAGGCGTGTGAAACTGACGAAAATATGAAACACTTATTATCTCAAAAGCCTGCAGTGCTTACAGGCTCGGTACCAAAGCCTTTGGAGAAACTGAACAATAACTGAACAAAGTTTATTTTGATGCATGTGATGCATTGAAGAAGCCGCTGCTGGTGAAAGAAAGTGGCAGTTTGACCATTTTGACGACTATTCTGAGGCTTTTTCAGGAGAAGAAAAGTTTGTCAGTAGCTTTGGCTACGTTATTCATGTTTCTGACACTGCAAAAAGCTAAAATACAAAACTTCCATGGATCAACAGTCTGAGTAAAACCTTTAGCTTAGCATCTATTCATGACATATTTAGTTGCTTATCCTGATGACTTCACTTCCCACCCTGCAAAATGCCTTGAACTGTATCTGGAAAGTTACAACTGTACCTTGTTTTATTTTTTGTTTTTTGCATAAATACAATACTTACAGCAACAAATTTGACCAAAGTCAGCTCGGTGTGTTCGAAAAAAAGTTGCCTGCAGTCCCCTGGCAGTGAACTGGACCTTCATTTAACACCAAGGAACTGCTAGCTTATGTTTTAGAAGCAGCTTGCCCGTCTCAGGAAGCCAGTCACATTGTCGAGTCCCTGCTGACGTCCAATCAGCTCCATGGAGGCTCTGTGACATTGCACGGGATGGTTTGACCTGCTGGTTGTCAGTGGTGCCACTCTGGTGAGAGTCATTTTGTAGATATATTAGCCTTAGTGGGCCTGTGGGGTTCAGTGCTCACAGAAGATAAGAGGACCACGGAGACTTCCCCCTGACCATCTCATGGCACCAGCTCCCTCCCCAAGGAGCCGAGGCAGCCCTTTCCCATTTCACGTCCTGCTCACTGACCTTGGGAGTTGCTGGTCTTAAATGGACCGAGCCAGATTTAGATTTTATAAAACTCCGTGCAGCTCACGCAAACAGCATGTATGTGTTGTAGCATCCTATAGGGGAATTTCTTCCTCTGTCTCCACTTCCTTTTCTCCTTTTTTTTTTTTTATTCCTGGTTGATTTGGTGCCCTCAGTCCTTGGCTGGTTGTGCCTTATCTGCTCCGTGCAGACCCTCATTTGCAAGCGAGCATTGAGGGGGAAAAAAGCAAAGTAAATAGAGGAATATGTGAAGTCGAATAAATAAATAAATAAGGCAGACACATCTTGTCCTGTCTCAGAAGGAAATTGGAAGGATTAGTTCCAAACCAGCAACAATGAAAAGACAGGGGGCGTGAGCCCAGTGTGCAGCCTGGGTAAACAGGAACAGGGTGAGAGACCGAGCCCTCCAGCACCAAATTTGTTCCCTCTCTGCAGCATTCTTTCTCTCTCTGCGCTCATTACTTATTCCATTCAGCCAATCAAGATGACAATGAGAAGACAAGTATAATTCACCAACCTTTGAACTCCCCTTTTTGAACCACCTTGTATAATGCAGGAAGCCCAGGAGGCCGAGGAGGGAAATAATTGATTGTGTTAGAGACTTGAAAGAGTTGACTCGAGGGCCTGAGCATTAAACAAGCATGCATAAATGTTCTGCTCTCCTTGTCAATGATAGATCAATGAGTGTGTTCTCTCTGTGCCTCCTGTTGTGCAGCTATGGCAGAGTCTATGCAACAGCAGACCCCTACCACCACACGATTGGCCCTGCTGCCACATACAGTGTGGGGACTATGGTAAGTGTGTGAAACCGCCTGCACCCTCACAACACCAGCCAGCACACTCACACACTCAAACACACACACACACAAACACACTCCAAAAATAAAGACCAGAGGCTGCAGCAGTCACTGGTTTTTATTTATGTATCTATTCATTAATTGATTAAGTTTTGCCATGCTCTCTGGCACACCCTAGTGGCGCTGAGCAGTACTGAAAAACACCCAGCATGTGGAAATTGGCTCAAACATTTAGTGCAACAAACTTGTGTGATGCCATGCAAGCTCACCCCATGAAATATTCATTTGCGTTCTTCCTGAAATGAGAATGAGTGATTACTGCAGTGTATTTTCTTGTCTTTCTTTTTTTTTTTTTGTAACCAAACTTTCATCTTACATAACATTTCCAAGAAGCTTTCCGTTCATTCAACATCCCTCAACTCGCTGTGAGTGAGCTGGCTCATCTTTATTTTTTCCCCATTCAGACAAACCAAACTTGAAGGGATGACGTTGAATTGTTAATGTCTGTTTTTAGCTAGCTTTTGCAGCTACTGTTACATCAAAGATGAAAAAGTGAATAAATAAAAGGGCATCTTTTTTTAAAACAGAGAGAGAGTTTCTCTTTGCTTTTTGTTTTGATGATGACAAGGGGTTGGGACCAGGCTCACAGGCCAAAACCTCGAGATTAAGGACCATCAAACGCATGCAGCAGTGTGCCGTGGGACATAAAAGGGAGAGCAAGACGGAGGAAGGGAGTTGTCTCGCCCTCCCTCCTCCTGCCCACAGCTTGAAGCTTGAAGCGAGGCGTGCTCTCTGCTTGAGAAATGACTCAAATTTACCATTCCGGCATGCATGCGATTTTTCAACAACATAAAGCGTACAGTTCCCCGGTGCAGCTGCTAGCTAAAAGCTTTCATTAATTAAGACATTTCTTTTTCCTCTTCATTTACTTAATTAAAAATGTGCTTGAATGTTTTTTATACTTTCTTCTTTTTCCTCCAAATTTCCTTCCATTTCTCTGACACTTTGCTCGTCCTCTCGATCAAAGTAGAAGACAGGAATTGGCCCCTAAAAATATCAGAGCTAATGTTGTGTGTGTTGGGAGCTCAGGGAGTTAACACAGACTCCAGAGGGTGTGTGTGTATGTGTGTATGTGTGTGCGTGGTGTTGAACAAATGGTGAGGCCGCTGAGAGCAGGGCTGTTCTGAGGCCAACGCTGAATCAACTCTCAAGCTGAAGAGAGAAGAGCAGTTTGGTTTTTAATTCTTTAATCATATTTGATTAATGGTTCTCCAGCAGAGAGGAGTCATCTTTGCATTTAAAAGCTATACAATAATTAGTTCCTCTGAGGTTGGAAATTCTCTTTACTCACTCCTAGTGTAGAGAAGCATCTCACATGGATGAAAGTTTCGTACCAGGGAGAGGGCTCCCTGAAATTAGGCAAAATTAGCCTTTGAAGACATTCAGTAGCCTTTGGAGTTTGTCTGAATTCTTAATTGCAGCAGAGCCACAGAAAGATGAGAGGAGTTCTGTGTGAGTGTGTGTGCATGTGCAGGTGTGCATGCACAGGCCCACTTGCATGCTTTATTCCGTGTGTGTCTGCCCTAGATATCTTGAGCATGGTGCTAAATCTAAGGGCTAATATCCTGTGGTGGTTCGCCCCCTCCAGAAAGGTGCAGACACCTCCGCTAGACATGAAAAGGAGCTGTGATTAAACCTCTCTGAACTTATGCTGCTTTAGTTGAATCTCTGATATTGTGTAGCCTGAAAAGGAATGGTTCCCTCAAAGAAAAAAAAGCACAAAGAACTTTTTTATTTAATTTATTTCTTATTGTAATTAATTAAAAGAAATGTGTAAGCCTAAGAAATTTTATTCCAAGAAATGTTCTTTCTTTCTGCCCTAATTAAGCTCCATGTCGACCAATCCACCTTAACTTCTGATGACCCTGTTCCTAACACACACTGACGATTGGCTGAAATAAATCAAAGTTGCAACCCTTATATGGAGGCTCTAATAGGAAAACAATAACTGCATGAAAAGAAGGAAGGAGATTTGTGGAGAAAGAGAAAGAGACTAAAGCTGTCGCCTGAATACTGATTGGTACTTTTTCATCTTTGATGTTGCAGGCTAGCCTATACAGAGGAGGGTACAGTCGCTTCACTCCCTACTAAAAGAAAGAAAAAAAGCGAGAAAAGACAGAGACATTTCCCCAACAAACAAACAAAAAAAACAATCTTTAAAAAAGAAAAAAGAAATACAAACACAAAACAAGCCGGTCCTCGGTGGAGAGCTAAATCAAACTAAAAGCTTCCAGGTCCCCAACCCGAGCCCCCCACCCCACCCTGCCCCTCCGACACCCTCTCAAGCCGATATTTCTACAACAACCTATTTGATGTCATCATTGTTCTGCTCTTGTTTTGTATTCATTTTGTGCTTTTCTTTTGGAAAGTTTTATGCACATGTGCATTATCTTGATTGCTGTATCTGGGTGCTGTGTCACCATAACCAATGTGAGCCTACTGCAGCACGCATGATGCATGCTCAGAGGTGTGTGTATGCAGCTGCTGTCATCTGAATGAGAATATACCAGGGCTTTTTAATGGTATTCACATTAACCTGACAAACACAAATACACAAGAGGTCCGATCAGGGCCGCACTGGTCAATAATCCATCCCTGTTAAGTACTTTGTTTATCATCTGTTTAACATGCAGAAATAAAGAGGTCAGTCCTCGGCTGATCAGCATGCCTTGGTGATTCTTAGTTCAAAGGCGGCGCTGCTCTGACTGCTTTTGTTTTCCTTTAAACATTGGAGTGTCCAACTGTTGTGCACTTGCAGTGGAGCCTTAGCAGCTGTACTATGTGGTTTGACAGCATGCAGAGTTAAAGGGTCATAAAGGTCAGGTTTCTGTTCTGGACTCACAATACTCTTATCCCAGCCCTGTCTCCTGCAAATCTACGTGACTTTAAATGCAACTATTCTGCAAGATCCTGATGTTAAAAAGGGGATGTTACTGTCTTGGAAACAATCATGTTGCAGTTGATATGAGTACAACCAGAGCACTTTTAAGGAATAAGTATTATCTGTCATGCAAGTAAAAAGTTAGCAGTGACATTTTCAAGTTAAATCACATGGAATCTGTAAAATCAAAAGAGATAACCAGTGCAGCAGCAGTTTAGAGTGCAGGTATGGGTGCAAGACCCATGTTTACAGGTACAATTTACCAGCAAGATTTAAAGTCAGTGATATTTTTTCAAAACTTTTTAAAAGGAGGATAAAAACTCTGACATAGAAGAGCACAGGATAAAAACAGTGTAAGGACACATGCTACGACTTCGTCAACAGGAGTCGTCAAAGTTGACACAGACAGGAAGTTTATCACAGGTGCTATGATGAAAATTTTATATAGATTTTAGTCTGATTGGGATTGTGTTCACATCGGAAGACATTTGAATCAAATGGCTTGATGATACATTTTTAGCCCCATAAACGTCAATTACCGATTCGTCACTGAATTTGTTTGCTTGAACTGTAAGTGAGCAGACTCCACCTTTGTTTTTGAGGGTTTTTATGATTTTCACACTTCAGACACTCCATTTGCAAATATTTACTCAAAGGATAATATCCCAGAGTACAGAATTTTGCATAATTCCCCTTAAATGTAAAAGCTAAATGCTAATAGTTGCATACGAGCTGAATTTGCAGGAGACACGGTTGCGTTTCCTCACTAATACACGCCGGCAGATAGACTGCACTCACGTTGCACTGTAACACTTCATATTTTCCACATTAACTTACACACACACACACACTAATGACACAGCACTAAAGTGGGTGAACCTGACAGAGGGCTCTTTCTGCTACCAGTCACCGGTCTCTTTTTCAAGCATTGCACAAAATGTTTTACCTCAGGATAAGCTAACAGAAACTCACAAAGTAGAAAAAAAACAGTGCTCTTCACTTCTCAGCAGGCAGGATAACTTTATTTCCAACACAACCAGCAGGTTTTTGTCCTCTTTGCAACACAAGCTGATTTTCATTTACGCAGAGACCCCAAGAGGGGGTGATAAAATGAGTCTGTACTGTTGTTCTTATTAAAACTACTGTATTATATCTATGTAGACATATACTGTATAAAACATTTCAGCTATATACACTCACGAGTACAGCAGATATTATATAAAAGCACCCAGGAGTTAGGACATTATGTAAATGTGTGCAGAGTGCAGCAGTGGTTGGCTTCTATTACAACTTTGTGCTACGTGAGGTGGAGGAGAAAATCAGTGTGTAGCTGCAACAAGCCGTCCAGATTTCAGTGCAGCTAATGACTCAAAGCTATTGCCAATAATATTTTATTTACATGTACTCACAGACGTGTTTGTGGTCTAAAGAAAAAAAGCCTTTTTGTTGCACTTTTATTTATTTTCTTCTTTGTTTTTGAATACTTTTAGAGATGTAAAATATTTATAAAAGTATCATATACAGCTAGTTATGTTTAGTCGAAATGTTAAAAATGATATAAAGTAATGTATATCAAAAAAATAATCTTATGAGACAAAGAAAACTTCATGTGGGTAAAGAAACATTGTTCTTCCTTTTCTATGCTCATACGTGCGCACCATTTGGGGTTTTTATATGAGTCTAAAGGACATTTGATATTATTTTTATCATTTTCAAAGAGGAGAACATGTGTGGGTGTTCAGTTAGTGATCACTCTGGCTGGAATGAAACTGATTTAGTTTTCTGATCTGAATGTGTGTGAGTGTGTTCGCCTGTGTGCTATATATATATATACAGTATATGCATTAGAATGTGTGATGGTGTGTCTGCTCATGTGTTTGAGGGAGAAGAGAGAAATAAGAAGTGAATGCAGTTGGCTGACACAGTGTAGTTTGCCGTAAGCTAAAAGTTTAACATGATCCACTCCTTTTTCCTGTGATAACATGACCACAGTTAACCTCTGATCCCAAAATTATGAACAATCCCTTTCTTCTATTTGCTCTTACTTACTACTGAACACCTGTGCTTCAATACTAAAGGGCTGATCGTGTGCAAGAAACTGTTGTGAGTTATGAGTCCATACATGTAGATTCTGTTACTGTAGGCAATGAGATATAGCTCAGTTTTCATCATTGTTACAGGAAATCCTTCACTGCACCATATCAAATAAGTTATCTGTTATTCAAAGAATAATTTAAAACATTATAATACTGAGATGACCGCCTTATCACCAAATGTTCAAACCGTCAGTCCTTAAACCAATTTAAACTGAAATAACATCTTTCAGCACAAACTGATATAACCGTAAAATCCAGAATATAAGTGACACGGTGATTCCCAGCAAAGTCCACAATGTGCACTTTCTGTGCATATGTGTAGCTCCCTCTAGCACCACACCTGAGTTTAGCTGCTAAACTCTTATTTACTGGATGGTTAACCACAGTTTTCAAGCTACGGGAAGCTTGTTGGAACATAGCCCGCTTTGTCTGAAACGTAGATCCTGTCTTTGACCAAACAAATAGCCAATCATGGTTCAGGATTTTGGTTCGGTAACAGGGATGACCAGTCAGATTTAAAGGGGGTCAGCATCCCTCTGGGCCGTCTCTAGCCTGCTTGAACAGTGCCGGGTGTGTCCCAACTCTTAGACAAACAAGTCTTAAATGAGTCTGACACACTAAAGAGTAAAATGCTGGCACATATTTTTATGATGTGCTCAGAAGTTGACAACATATGTTAAATAAGGAATATTGAACATTTTTAAGTCATGTTGCAGATCACTCTGGTGTCCAAAGGACAAAAGTGGAGTTTTGAAATTTAAAAAAATTTGGATTGAAGGAAGAATTTTTGAGTTTTATGCACAAAAAGTGTCCAAAATGATTGTAAACCCTTGCGTTATGCACATGTGCATTTCCTCAGTGATTTCACTGAACTGCAGCTATCTGCAAGATCTCATCCTCACATACTGAGTTACCTGATGAGTCTAGCCAACAGACTTGTAACATTTTCATTAGTTCCTGATTAGTTCCTGAACTCTAAGTTTTATTATGAAAATGCAATTTTGTGCTCTAAGTTGTTCCAAAAACTAAAAGTTGAGCGCTTCACTTTAATGGAAAAGAAAGTGAACTTCACAGAAAAGGAGCCTGATGGTGGCTGCACGCTCTTACTCTCTGCTCACGTCTCCTGCGGTCATGTTATTACAGGGACAGGTCTGAGATCAGCCTGCACGGATTGTCTAGAGTTTACATATTTAAAAAAAGTTTAAAATAAGCATTGTTTAACTGTTTTAGTGTCAGCTTATCAAGGCTTAAATGTCAAAGACACAGTGTGTAAATACTCTGGTAGTCAATATCGTAGAGGTCTGAGCCGTTTATTTATGCTAACAGTGAGTCAAAAGTAATTTTAAATGTGAATTTATAAAAGAAACTTTAATATTTGAGTTTGCTTTTGTTGTATTCCATTACCAGCTTAATATGCAACCAGACCTCTATTTGATTCAAACATTTGTTAGTTTGTAATAGCCGTATCGAGAAATGTTTACATATCTGCAGAAAATAGTCTTTATCCATTATTTATATTTAATACAAGTATTCAGTAAGCCCTGATAAGCTGGCAGGTGCATTTATTAAACCACCGAAAAGATTTGTACAAAAGAGAACCAAGCAAAAAAGTTACAGGTCCTGTAAATACATTTAAATGTATATACACACACACACACACACACACTATATCGCAACTCTCTGAGTAACTGTTTTATATGTATTCCTATATGAAGTGGGGTTATCTGTGTATTTTACATTCAGCTGAACTTGTTCTTGAACTGTATGTACTTTCTATATTGAGAATATATTGTCTGAAAGGTGTAAAGTACTTTTCTTTTGGATTCGTTTCATAGCTTTAAGTATAATATCATGACCTTTCAGTTACTCATGATTTCTTTTGTTGTCAGTATGTGACTTATAAGTAACCTCTGATTGTTTTGAGTGTCAGAATAAAGCACTTATATGAACATCATGTCTGTTTTCACACATGGATGTTGGTGATGTTTCGGGGGATTTATCTCTTCCTCAGTTGTTGTATTTTGTTTTGGGTTTGTTTTTGGGGAACGTGTGATTATTTGTTTTACTTTATAGCATTTTCTCTTTCTGTCTGTGTTGTTTTGAGCAGAGTGGGAACACCACAATGACAGAAAAAAAGACTTTGTCAGTTTGAAAACCTGAACTTAACAAAAACATTTGAATTCTTACAATGCTGTTTCAGGGCAGTTGTTGAAAAAAATAAATTTAAGAATTGGGCCTGAAAAGAAGAGTAACATTCAGAAGTTAAAGGCACAAATTTGTGAGGAAGAGGTTGCAAATTCATGGGGAACAAATTTAAAGGAGTCTAAGTGAGGACAAAAACTTTTATCTAAGACTTTTTGCTGAAAAAATTGTACTTTCCATACAAACTTGCAATGGTTTATTCTCATTATTTTATTTTATTTTTTTCATTTTATTTTATTTTATTTCATTTATTTTATTTTATTTTATTTTATTTTAATTTCCTCACAATTTATTTAGTTTATATTACTTTTAATGTTTCTGTTTTTCTACAATTGCCCTGATGAAGTGTTGTCCACATTTGAATTCATAAAGGTGTAGAACAGATCTGAAATAGAAAAATTAGGCCAGTGAGTCTACCACTTACTGTATACAAGAAATCAGAAGTTCATAATCAGTTTTAGCATTTTGATCGTATGTTCGTATTTTATCAGAAATGTCAGTAAAAAACGATGGCTGTACTGCAACAAATGTATCAGTTTGAAATAGATATCGGCGGGCAGGCGCAGACTGATGGAAATAAATCTTTAAAAAGAAAAGATATTCAAAATTGGAACAACAGTGGCTACTAGTGGCCATAGTAGGAATGACCAGAGAAAGCATTTCAGTGATGAAGACAAGTGTGGTTTAAGGAAGTGATGATGGATGAGTCAAACACAGCAGCTTTATAGGGGGAAACAAAGATGTACTAGCCCAATGTGAAACCGTAAATGTATGTTTTTTGTGTGTTTGTTAAATAATATGTGATGTGTTTTTTATTTTTTATTTTTATTTTTTTGTTTATAATTTATTTATGTATATATTTATTTATTTATTTATTACATGAGAGTTATAAGGGGGTTTATTTTTTTTATTTTTTATTTTTCTTTCTTTCTTTCTTTCTTTCTTTATTTATTTATTCATTTTTCTCGAGGTTACTTTTCGTGTTACATTACAGGACAGTGGACAGAGCAGGAAAGAGGTTAAGGTGGCAGAGGTTGTATCGAGCCTGGGCCATCCACTTGGGGGCTATCCTCATGACCACAAGGCTACATCAGCATCCTGTTATTTACTATTTTCAGTCAGGATTGCTAAAAAAAAAGAAGATGCCATCAGAAGTTTTCTTCTATGAGTTGGAAAACTTGTTAGAATTGTGCACAAAGCCGATTTGAAGAAAATCAGAATTAGCTCCTGAGTAAACCAACAGATGACACCACTGGGACTATACCCATGTTTCATCCAGTCTGTGACATAGGCCTATAATTCTCCGTCTGGCTATAAACTGCTCAGTCTAAGTAGAACATCGCCGCTCCTAGTATCTGGGTGACCCAGCCTTTTAATGGGCTCAACTTTTAATTACTAAAGACAGACTTGTTTAACAAACTGAGAGCAGCAGAGGCTCTGATACCTGAGCTAATCCTCCCCTGATTCCTTCACGTCCGTGGGTGATTAATATATTTGTCTCTGCAGCCCTTTGAGCTCTGCGCTGCCTGTCAGAGAGGACTATATGTAGCTGCAGCGCTATTGTGCTCCCTCCCTGCTGAGCTATAAGGCTGCATGTGGATATTTTTGTATAGTGGGTCCCTGGTGAGGCCTCAGTAAAGCTGAGGTATAGAATAGATAGGGGAGGTGTTGAGGGCAGTTCCTGGATGCGAACAGAAACAAGAGGGGGACAGGGTGGACGCTGATTGAGCAAGCCACGGGGTGGAGTGTTTGTCTCTCTGGACTGGAAGTTGGGTGGGGGTGGAGAGAAACTCACTACAAAGGCAAATTAAAGCCTCTTCTTTCATTTCTTAATTTATTTTTTTTCTTTCGAGGCTCCGTGGAGCTGCTGGGGATCACTCTGAATTAGCGAGCATCTGTCACGACGAGGGTCCCGGGACGCTCACATCGCCTTGCCTCGCCTGCCCCCAACACCCCCACACACACTCACACACCCACTTCATTCTCCCCCATCTATCCAGCCCCATTACTCAGAGCCTCTCCTCTTTGCAGCGTCAAAGTGCCGATCTCCACTGGTACGATTACAGCGCGCTCTGATCTTTATTCTGGGGAGAGTGGTAGTGCTAGCTTTGGCAGGCGTGAGGCCTCTGCTCTTGCTTCTGTTATGTCGCATTATACAAGGAGAGGATGAAAAGTGAATGAAGCTGTTGTCTCTCGCTGCTCAAACTTTATGCAGCTGAGTTTGAGAATCGTTTCCTTTTAGCTGTGTTTGACTCATCCATGCGACGTGAACTTTTCCTGTCTTGTAAAAATGTGAATTATGTAGAATTTGAGGCCGGGGAACTTCCTAAAAACATTATCCCATACATTTTTATTTTCAAAGGACTGTTTTCCTGCCTCTTCTTTCTGTAAAACTCCTGAAAACTTGTGGAGAAACTTGCACTTCTCATTTTGTATGCCTATCAGAAACATCACCTTCTGCATATTTACCAGTCTCCCCGCTTTTCTCCCCCTGTTTCCAGTAAATACAAAAGGAAGAGCTGTACTCAGTATTGATGGACATCACAGATGAAAACAACGAAGAGAGGAGAACTAGCTTTAAGAAAATAACACAAGAAGAAGACGAGAAGGAGTCCCTCTACTGAGGCTGGTGAGGGAATGACGGGAGGCGTACAAAGTGGCGCCGCAGCAGCGGTGTCAAACCAGCCACAAACTTGACAGACGGAGTGAGCCAGTTTCCACCAGGGACCACCTTTTTGCCGGGTAGAAAAAGACAGAGAGAGAATGAAAAGTGTCCCGTTATTATAAAACATTTTATTTTTCTATACTTTTGTGATTTACAATGGTAAAAAGTGTGTATAAAGCAGTATATATGTACAAATCTGTTTTTATGTTTTTTGGTAAGGGAGATGAACAGTTGGCCCTTGATGCTGATTTTGTGGTATGCAGGAAGGAGGAGGGAGGAGCTCCCCCTCCTCTCTCTATGGCACACTGCTCTGTCGCCGAGGTTGTGTAAAAAAAACAAACAAACAAACAAACAGAAAGGTGGCAGGGAGAGCTCGGCATCCAGGCAGACGCACTTTCTACGCTGTACTTCCGGTGGAGTCAAAGGTCAGCCTCCTGGTCTCACTGCTTCGCCTTCTTCCTTCCAACCTCCCCTGACCTCCTTCCTAACGCCCTCACTTACTTCCTTCTCCGGGCCTGTGATGTCGCACCTTCCCTCCCTGTTGCGGTGTCACTGACCGGCAGCGCCTACTGTTAGCAGCGTCCCTTGTGGATACTGTCGTGATGTCACTTTCTCCTGGCAGCACCATTGGGCATCCCCGCCCTCCCCAATGGGCAGCGTCACTGGTTTACAGCGTTGGGGAGTGGGGGGGTGAGCCACGGCGGGACGGTGAGACGGTATACAGCCGAGCCTCCCCGGTCTGCCCCTCTCCACGCCCCAGCAGAGGTCAAAGACTACGGACTACTTAGAGAAAAACGGCGCAGAAGTCGCCGACTTTACTCACCTGCCAGACTCCGAGCCCAAGCCTTCGTGTCACTCTGCACCGACGGATAAACTTTCAGACCAACGTGAAAAACAAGGTGCGTACAACTACCAAGGATGCACGTTTCCACCCTGACGAGAATAACTCATCAACGACCATGTAACAAATTGAATTATAACCGAATAATCCCATTGTACTACATCAGCAGGTGCATAACCAAAACACAAGCCTGAGGCATATAGACTATGTCGCTAGATAAACATTATAGAAATACAGTAGTGCCCATCCAACGGTAACAAGGGACGAGGGCTGAAATATGTCGATTTCTTTTGTCAATGTATTCTGAGAATATTTATTTGTGTGTTTAAGTTTTGTTTTTTATGCAGCACTGAAAACTTTTAAAGAGGAAAAAAAATGATTTGGTGGAAGCGAAAAATTCTTTATATCAGGAGAGTCACTGTAAACGTGTTTAAACAAGAATGTTGGTTCAGTTCTTTGAATGTACATTAATGTCTAGGGTGTCCAATAAGTATGTATTCTTTTTCTGTATATAAATATATATACATATCTATTATATGGGCTGTGGTGATGTCAGGGAGTAGAGGGGGTGGGCAGGAAAGCCTCTGGCCCCCAAACATAGATATCAGACCCCCCCCCTCCAACTAAATATGTCCCTGATATTTACTGTAACATGTGATCATGTGTTATATGATTGAAAGTGTGATGGTGATAGTGTGAACTGATCTCCCTCCAAACCCCCCTTTACCACATAAACAAACACACACAAACACTTGCAGACTTACACATTTTTCCCCATCAGAAGCCAAACATCATCCTCCTTTTACCCCAACACTTCAGGAAAAGAATTGGTAATACGGCCCTTCATTGGAGCTGGGAAGACTTGCTAATTAGCGCTAGGTGTTGTGGGTGTCAGATAAAAAGTTTATGAATATTGATTTTTCTTTTCTTACTTGAACCAAAGTATGATTTGAACACACAGTCTCAGTGCTCTTTGATCAGGAGACAGTGAGACTCTGTGATGACGGCGGAGCCCGGATGTGTATTGACGTGACCCAGATTTCATTCGCTCATCACCGCTGAGGAGGAAGAGCTCGCTGTTCTAATCTAACGAGCCCCGCACTGATGAAGCCAAGCTTCCTGCAGCAGCCTCGCTTTGTGAACTGCTGTTCTCATGCTGACCCTGGTGGGCGGGCTGTTTTATTGCATATTGGAAAAAAAACCTGCTGGCCCTGAAAAGAAACTTTTTCTTTTTTTTAAATTTTCTGTTCTCTTTTTTTCTGAAGGGGCAAGCAGGTTCAGGTGAAGCACAACTTTGTTTGAGAGTTCAGGGTACACTACTTAGCTAGTAGTGGTTTTGTGTGAATTGCTTCAAGAGGGAAACACTCGGTTAAGCTCCTGACTTCCTGTACAAAACTACAGTGTGTACTGTTAATATCCTGTACAGTAAATCTCACCTCACAACTCTTGAGTAACTTCATCTTATTTCAGGTTAAAAAAATGTTCTGAATCAGGGCTCCTACCCACACGACCTCTGTTCATCTGTACACAGCTTCTCATATATAACAAAGAGTATCTATATCATGGCAACTAACTGTTGTGAAGTCTAATTGGGGTAAAGTCGGTCATTTGTTCTCCCATGCAGCGATCATATGCAGGCTTAGCATTTTTATACCTGTGGGTTTGATTCTGAGAGTCACGTGATCCACCTGGCCTACTTACAGACTCGTGGTGGGTCAGAAACGACTCAGGAGAAGGCTGGAGTTTTACTTTGACGGGAACTTCCTGGGAGGCAGAGCTGCTCTGGGGAGAGGAGGAAAAGAGTGAGATGAAGAGATGAAAAGCACAGTTTTGATTTCATTTGATTTTATAATTAGATGCATTTAAGTTTGGTCCTGATTTGATTTCATCCACTGAACAATCTATGCACTTCACAACCAAAACAGATATGATGTCATACGTGCTCGGCTACTGTTATCTCCTTTTTTAGAAATCGAGTAGTTCATACAACCATAGGCAATAAGGCTTTTGTTACTCCATGTTTTTCTTATAAATACACATATACAAAGACCAACTAGCATAAAAAAAACTATAGGTCCACTTAGAAATTCTGCTTTTGAACGAACTCTCAAACTGAAGTAAATCGTGTATTTGAAGGGACTACCCCGTGGCGGATCAATCCAAGTATGCTGTTTAAGTGAGTTTTTTTTAGGGTATCTTTATTGTTGGACGCTACTGTTGCAATTTAACACCTTTTCGTTGTCGAAGCCAGAGTTTAGTCTGTAGCATGTCTAAAGACGTCAGTGGTTGAAGCTCAAAGATTTGGTGACACTGTTATCGCTGATGCACATAAGGTAGCAAGTTAATCTGCAGTAAGGTTATTATTACGTTTATTTTTGTTATATTAGTTGTACTAGTAGTGAAGTTAGTAGCAGTATCTAGAGTCAGCGTGCAGTGTTACTGTTTTAAGTGGTGAAAATAGCTTTATGTTAATTTAATCAGCAGTTATTGATAAAAAAAATGACTTATGCATAACACCAAATGAGCAAAATAAGAGTTAGGACAACGTGCTGTTTTTTTCCCCTGCAGCGCTCCTGCACACAAAGGCAAGCATATCAGTACATCTTTTCCTTTATTATGCTTTTTTTTTCTCAAAGTAAATTTATAATTTAATTGTAATTAATTGTATTTTTTAGAAAGAACATTATGTGTGCTGTATGTATCCATAAAACTGGTGACGTAACGCTTTTATTGTTTCCAGTCACTCCCAAACCAAACACAACAACAAACTGCAATGGTTAATGATTTAGTAACTTTTTGTAGTTTTTGGTAGAGAAAAAAATTAACCAAAAATCTTTTTAAAAAAAGTCGTCATTGTCAGCTCAAAGTACAAAACCCTGTGGTTTGTATTCAGGAAAAAAGAAATTATAAACAATAACTGCTCTTATGGTTTAACGCTGACCTCTTGCGGTTGAAGCAGGGATTGCAGGAAAGGAGTTTTGAGTCATTTTCTGTGATTTCTGATTAAACTGGAAAGTTAAAGTTTGCGTTTGACTCCAGAACGAAACCAAAAGTCGAAGTTTAATTTTTAAACCATTACCATCAAATATAACTGATGTTTACATTTGAGTTAGTCAGCAAACAAATCTGTATTAACCCATACCAGCATCTTTTTTCTAAGCCGACAAAGTAGTTTGGGTGCTTAAATTTAACTTAACTGCATTGGCCATATCATTTTCTTTAAAGGTGTGTAAGTGTAATGTGTTCGCTGCCACCTACTGGACATTAACAGTACAAAAACTGCTGAAAGCGCCCACCTTAAATGAGCATTACATTAAGTTTGTTTTAACTCCAGTGTATTATTTCTCATATTAAACGGAAAAAAAGGATAACCTATTCTCCTTTGAGGCTTCTTCCTTTTACTAAGTCTCATGGGATTTGTAGTGAACAATAACAAAATGTTATAGTGTCAGACACAGCTGATTTATTATCCATTTGTCTACCTATAGTATTAACGGTAAACCATGGATCTTGCTTTTTTTTTTTATTAATTTATATATCTATTATTATTATTATTATTATTATTATTGTTTGAGGCGTTTTTAGTTCGTCCAGGTAGATTATGGTCTCACAGAACTGTGGCTGTGTGTCTCTGCTCTCAAGCCACTGAGTTTATTCCCTTTACCAAAGAAGCTCTGCCTCCTCAGACGCCATCTGAAGCTCCAGCCTGCTCCTCAGCAGCGGGATGGAGCAGGGAGCAGGGTTACAGCCGCCCTCCTTTCCCCCCTCCCTCCCTCCCCCTTTCCTTCTTTCAGATGCCTTCAGTGTAATGAACTGGTCCTGATCTTCCTGAGCACAACTGCTTGAGCTGTGACACTCGCAGGATGCCCCCCCCCCACCCCTCACCCCTCCCCCTGATCTCCCTACACCCTCCTCCCTCTTCCCCCCACCCTCCCTCTTTGCCTTCTAGTGTGAGTCGACTGGCCCCTTTTGTATTCCTGGTGTTCTGTACATAATAAACCCTCACCCTATCCTCACCCTCCTCACCTCCTTCCCCATCCGTCTGGGGGGAAAATAAAAAAACATCCTCTGACTCCCCAAAATCTTGTATTTTGTTCTAATAATGACAAAATTTATTTATAAGGATTTTCTAAAATCTATCTCTTTCTCCTTTTTGTAAATGTTCCAGTTAAATAAAGTTTAAAAATGTTAAAAAATTAAATGGATATATTGAAAGGTTAAAAATGTCTCTAGAAGTCCCTGCCCCCCTCCTCTGGCTCTGTACTCTGAACTTTGTGTTTTTGTTTTTTCTCTTTCTGTATGCTTCTCTTTACGTGCTTCAGATGAAGAGTTCTATTTATTATGACATTAACGTTATTATAATTATGACTAATTATTAATATTATCATCATCCTCATCATCCTCATTATTATCATTAATAAACTTGTCTACTTCAGCCTCCCTGTCTCAGCGCTGTTTTGTGGTGAGTGATGAGCTGCTGCGTGCTTGTTGGGGCGGACTGGGACTACAAATCCCACAACACAACATCACTGCAACACAGTATGAGATGAGCCAGGTGGAACGGGGCGGGAAGACACTCTCAGACCCATTTGTCTTAAGCCAAACCCCCTCTGGATTTACAAGATGGAGAGCACCTGTCTGTTGCCGAGGCCGCCATTTACCTAACCGGAGCAAAGACAGACTCTGAGCGAGCAGCAGAGAGAGGAGAGATACAGACGCACGCCTTCAGGGGGAAGCAGAAAACACAAATGTAAATACTTCACAAGATCAGTGCCTTTCCATCACTGTTGACTTTGTTTAATCCTTTGAGCCTCTACAAACAATGGGAGATGGGATTTTTTTTGTCACAGCTCTCCAAAAAGCAGAAAAGAAAAATTGACATGCCAGAAAACACTGTTGTGTTTTTGTGTCAGCTCTGTGCCGCATCAGAATGCACTCAATGTGGTCGCTGCAATACGTGAGCACGTCATGCATCCTTTTCTTACAACTGGGATTGTTTTACAGCTTGAGGCTTTGCGCTCAAAAACAACAAAATCAGCATTTTAGCTCAGACTTTCATCTCTGAGATTGAGCGATCACAATCAGGGTTGAAATGGAAAAAGTTCAGACTCAGTTCTGAAGAAAACTAAAGTCAAAGCTTTTGCTGTGGCAGCGTGTCACAAACACTTCTTGATACTTTAAATGTTTCAGAAGTACAGGCTGTTCATGTCCCCTGTTCCCGTCATACCAACATCTTCTACTCCATTTATAATCCCAGTGATTGTGAGCTTATTTTCAGCCAGGAGAACAAAGTTGGCCTTGAGTCATCACTGTAAGCTACGTTATAATGTGTTTTCACTGAAGCTTGCGCTATGGGATGTCTTTAAAAAACAGCCATACATGTAGCACTTAACATACACTTTAAGGTGCCCAAATCCTCAGACCCTTAGGGCCTTTTTCAAACCGGGCCACCCCAAACTGATCCGCAGGGAGGGGTAGTGGCTGCACGGATGCCGACTCGCTGAACACATGCAGCGCCAAATTGTGTCCTGTGTCAGCCATGGAGGAAGCAGCGTACAAATGTAAGTTTTACGCATATGTGCCTGCACAAACACTGTTAAACTAACACAAATATTTAATGATTGTCATGCACATGTTCACAACTTTAGATGTACATGTCATTGGTTAAGGCCTGCCTTGAATTTGTTCAGACAGTTCATGTTTATTTGAGTGTTTTAAATTTACAGGGACTGTCACAAAAACAAAAGAGTTCAATCAAGCGAGAGTGAAACATGAAAAACTCTCAAATAAAAAAAGAAATGCAGCCAAAGAGGTTAGTAAGTAAGTTCCTATTGTCTTTTCTATGTTTTTATTTTCTTTTTTTCTTTGTATATCTTTTATCTGAGAGAGAGAAGTTTCTGTCCCAAAGCTGTATTTATACCCTACGCCCTGATGAAGTGAACTTCATTCAGCTGCGAGTGTGACTCTGTGATGGAGTGCACTCCGTCATGGAGGGGGGTGTGTTGGGGCGGTTTGAAAAAGGCCCTTTAAGATGCTATGAAGAGAATCTGTATTAATTGCACTCCCTCGCCACCTTGTGGCCTGGAGTCCCCACACACTGTTGTAAAATACTTTTGAGGCATGTGTTTTTTTTTGGAATTAAATGGAGATCAGATCAAAACAAATTTTCTTTATTCAAGACAATTTTTTTCTGGATACAACTCACCAAGGTAAGGTATTTATTAGTACAGTTACGTAGAGCTATGGTCTGAAATGTGACATCAAGCAAATGTATAAGCAGCCGGCTATATGTTACCAACATCAGCAGCCCAGTGCTCCGATGTATCTGTAGGCTAAAGTGACAACAAGTAAACACTGTCAGTTTGTAAGTAGTTTAGTAGCTGTCTGTATGTAGTGCAGCTGGCAGCCCAGTGCTCTAAGACATGTCTGTTATGTGTAACGTTAGTAAATCCTGGTTAGCTATGTCCTGCCAGTCATCTAGCAAGCAGAGTTAACGTAACCTCACTCTTCATTTTATTGATAGACTCAAGTTTGAACAGACCACTGCAGAATAACTGCTGACTGTGGGTTGGAATGAACATTATCACAAACAGTTTAGCCCCTGAGCTAGCCTTTAGCTCGGGCTGTATTACTCTCCCGTTAAGCTTTCTTCTGCTTTTCTGTACTTTTTCTGTCTGACAAACTTTCAAGATCACTTTCAAACTCCTCCTTTAAAGGCATTTTTAAAATTGATGAAAGAACCTGGAAATGATGCCTATTCAGCATGCGTACAGCATGTGTTGGAAATGAGCTCAGTCCTAAACCATTTTCTGAACCAGCCTGTTAACATGTTTATTTCTGCTGTAAAGATCAGCTTGTCTGAATGGGTGTGTATGTGTTGTTCTTGTGCTTCTGCAGCCAGCCTAAGTGGACACTCAAGGAACTGCAGTTTCAGTCTGGGCATCAGCTTCATATTTTTAGACCTGAGGTTTCCTGCCTGGACTTATTTGTCTTTGCTTTCCTGAAAATATTCTTTGGCCCAGGGGTTTCGTTTTAACATTCAGGTCCTGTTTGAAGTTGTACCATGAGTTATTGAAGCATTTTGGATATTTTTAGATGATGGAAGGAAAATGTAGTCAGTTATTACTTTTGCTAATTTTGCAAATAAAATCCTCTCAGTAGATGCTTCCTCTTTTAGATGCTGTAGTTCTATATCCTCCCCTCTTGGTGGCACTGTGCATCCCTGCTTCATTTGTGCAGGAGGTCTCAGAGGCTTGACCGCCCCTCACTGAAGTGTTTTCATCTTCCCTCCCTGGCTGAGAGTCTCCTCTGTTAGACACCTGATTCTCCTCCTGAGTGAAATATTATCCACCCTGTTTTATTCATACATGTAATGCTTGATTAAGGTCAGACAGGGATCTAAAATATGACAAAAGCATCTGTTGGGTTTCAATAGAATCTGTCAACCCATCTACAGCAATTGACCATAATCACACAATTATGAAGCGATGAGACACTTTGGCTTTATGGGGAGGGTGCTTTGCTAAAATGGCCCCACGTAAAATCCCATCTGTACAAATGGGCCTTGGATTTGAGCCAAGGGGCTAAGAGACCCGATATATCAAGTCACAGCACATCTTGTGGAGGGGGGGCTGACAAAACGGAGCATGTGTCCGTGTTACAGGAAAACACAGCTCAAATATTTGTAGCCGCTATCAATCCGACCAGGAGCGGCGTTAGAGGGGTGGCACGGGTAGCACTGGACCCCCCTGAAATCTGATTGGACCCCATCCCATATTGATTTTTGAAAGGAGCCACTTGCATTGTGTGACACCTACGATT
Organism: Halichoeres trimaculatus; assembly: GCF_033239565.1. Lineage (NCBI taxonomy): Eukaryota > Metazoa > Chordata > Actinopteri > Labriformes > Labridae > Halichoeres > Halichoeres trimaculatus. The sequence goes on along the minus strand of NW_027437198.1, from coordinate 11,556,215 downwards.
GCTAAGTCCCTCCTGTACAGTGGTTGGCGCTATGTACCACAAAGAGCTGGAAAACATTTTACTGGGAAAAGAAAAAGAATCACTGCAGAAGAAGGGGAAAATTTAAATCGAAACTAGATGCTCAAACAGCAAAATCAGACAGTTATCTGGAGTGTCTCACAGAAAATTGAGCCAAGTAAGGATAATAGGAGGATAATCATCAGTATTGGACAGTGAAATCCTTTTTCTAAAATAAGTATTACAGTGATTTTCTAACTCACATAGGAGATCTTTTTGCTATAAGCTATGGGTACCAAGCAAACATAAACGTTTTATATCTCATGGCGTCTACAAATGACCAGTGTCAGCTTATAATGGCTGCTTAACATTTAATTCGAAATGTTGCATTTATTTAAGTATTTTACAAATGATGAAATGATGAAAAAGCTGTTTTGTGCTCCGTTGACATAAATGACATGTAACATGAACATGCTGGCTATACAGTGTCAACTTGCTTTTGTTTGAATATAAAACACAGCCTATAGGGGTCTGTTTCTATTTTTCCTCATAGGTTTTTAAAATGCAATGAATGGAAAGAAAAGATGTGGGACAGGGTACATGACTAGTTTGTAAAGAGAAGCAAATAAGGCAGTAAGACGGACAGACAGACAGGACTGAGCTTTGGCAGAAGCAGTTGTGGAAGCTCTCTTTCTGGAAGTAGACAGGGGAGGAAATGCTTCTACGGTGCTTCGTAGCCCGATGGCTCCAAAACTTCTAGGGTGCGTCCATGAGGTCCCTCGGGGCGTCCCCAGTGGGTTTTCTCAGAACCGGGTTTTGGGTCCAACTTTCGGAAAAACACAGTTTTGTGCGGGCTGTTTTTCTTAGGAAATTAGGCCTGTTTTTAGCCTTCCACCAAATGGGCAGTAACTCCACAAAACGTAGCCCGATGGCTCTGAAACTTCTGGGGTGTGTCCATGAGGTCCCTAGGAGCGTCCCCAGTGGGTTTTCTCAGAACCGGGTTTTGGGTCCGGCAAAAGCCCGCAAAAAACTGCTATTTTCCGAGAATTGGACCCCGAAACCCGGTTCTGAGAAAACCCACTGGGGAAACTCCTAGGGACCTGACGAAGGCCCTAGAAGTTTCGGAGCCCTCGGGCTACATTTTGTGGAGTTTCAGCTCGTTTGGTGAGAGGCTGAATACAGGCCTAATTTCCCAAGAAAAACAGCCTGCACAAAACTGTGATTTCCTGAAAATTGGACCCCGAACCTGGTCTTGAGAAAACCCACTGGGGACGCTCCTGGGAGCGGGGGTTTTCTCAGAAGTTTAGGAGCCCTCGAGCTACGTTTTGTGGAGTTACAGCCCGTTTGGTAAGTGGCTAAATTCAGGCCTAATTTCCCTGGAAAAAAAGCCCACACAAAACTGCAACTTTCTGAATATTGGACCCCAAACCTTGTTCTTGGAAAATCAACTGGGGACACCCCTGGGGACCTGACGGACGCAACCTTGAATTTTTTGAGCCCTCAAGCTACGTTTTGTGGAGTTACAGCCATTTTAATGAGGGGCTGAATACAGGCCTAATTTCCCAAGAAAAACAGCCTGCACAAAACTGTGATTTCCTGAAAATTGGACCCCGAACCTGGTCTTGAGAAAACCCACTGGGGACGCTCCTGGGAACCTCACGGACACACCCTAGAAGTTTAGGAGCCCTCGGGCTATGTTTTGTGGAGTTATGGCCCATTCAATGAGAGGCTAAAAACAGGCCTAATTTCCCAAGAAAAAAGCCTGCACAAAGCTGCGGTTATCCGAAAATTGGACCTGAAACACGTTTTTTAGAAAGTAGATGCTTAAATGGCAAAATCAGACGGTTTACTCCTGATATTGTTGTTGTCTTTTTTATAGTAGCTGGATTTTATTTTTTTTTTCTTGTATATTTTTTGTACAATGTTGATCCATCAAGGGAGGACACAGAGGCCTTTGCTTCTAACGAGAATGATGTTATTCCAGACCTACAGCTAGTTGTCTTCTGTACTGTTTTTTTTTCTCCCAAGAGGACCCAGTGGTAGGTCTTCTTACCTGAAACCTGCTATGTAGCTGCAGTTTTTGTCTAACAACCATCTAGATTCCTTAACTGTGTTGTCCTTACCATTTTATTTGTATTCCAGATATTTCAAGATCCAAAGCAGAGGGTCCTGTTCAGCTGTGCCTTTAAAAATTCCCCAGAACTCAGCATGGAACAAGGAACAAATTCTGAAGCACCTGATATCGAGACGATTCTTCACTTGAATACTCCACCCTTCAAGACTCTTCCTGCTGTTTTGCCTGTAGACATTTTTCCCTGACCAATGCACCAGACCCTGCCTTTGCATCAAAATTAGGCTTCTCCAATTGGAAAAACATTGTACATTGGCGACAGGATTCTCTCGTGTAATTTTGGCAGCAAATAAAATTAACAAAAATGATTCATGAGGCGGATGACTTGTAAATCCAGGGCAGCTGATGACACGGTTTCATTTTCAGTTTGGTCCAGCGCCAGTTTATCTCAGGCGTCACAGGAGAGGGACTGAGGATGTTTATCTCCTCATGTTTGAGAGGAAAACGAATATCTGACTTACCACACAGACAGATGCTCTCATGTCTTTTTTTTTTTTTTTAACTGTTTCTACATGTGTTTTTAACCCTTTTACTCGTATCTTGTGTACACATTCCGAGAAAGTGTGTTAAAGCTAAAGGCCAAGAATGGGTGTGCATCATTCAGGAAATCAGGTGCAAATTAAGAAAAGAAAAAAAAGTTTTAATGCTTTAACGATGTTTCGGAGCCACAGACTCTCAGAGTAACTCAGACGGAGGAGGAGCAGCAGGTTTCTTGTCTGGAGCTTTAGAGGGAGCATCCATCAGCTCGGCACTCCACCATCTGCTGCTAACACCACAGCACTTCGTCCGGCTAAGTGCCATCTGCAGCCAAATTCACTCACATGGCTCTGAGAAGTTTTACTTTGAACTCGGAGTGAATGCTGAGTGGATTTTAAAGAAGAAACATCAGGAGGGACTCTCTCAAACACGGTGACCTCACTCTTTTTGTTCATGTTTGTTTCTTTGAGAAGAAAGAATGATTTTGTGCTCCTTCCACGGCATGCTGTAGATCATCGAATATGGTCTCACAAGCTGTAATTACCCTCACTGTTCACAAGGGGGAGACAAATGGTTATAAATCAAAATCTGGACATGAAGTGAAAACAAGGTCAGGAGTTAAATGAAAGCTCAAGTTGTTACCTTTTTGAATTTTTGAATTGAAGAGGAGGATTGTTCACTCACATTATTTTGCATTTTCAAAAAGCGCAGCAGCAAATAACCTGAAAAATAAAAGTTTTATTACCCCATCAGGCTGATTAAGAACGTCAGGGTTTGTCCATATAGGGAACAGGAACACTGTAAGATTGAAATGTTCATTCAAATTCAGCTTGACATCTTTCGAAAGTTTGGGATCTTCGTAAGACTTTCAACTTGAGGCTCTCTCCGGCTGTGTGAAGTTAGGCTGAGTATTCTAAAGTGATGCTGTAACAAATCTGACACCAGCAGGGAGCCGCCTGTGATGTGGTGACGAACTCTGAGAGGAGTTTAAAAAGTTTTATAGTGAGAAGTTTTATTGTGAGTGCTGTCGAGGCTGTGGTATCAGGCCTGCATGAGAATTTAAATAAGGTGAAGTGGTATTATGGTATTTACAGTTACAGGTCTACAGGAAAAGATTTTTTTAATCAGTGTCTGTATTAATCAGTGTCCCTTTTGCTTCAAAAAGCAACACCAAGTAACACTTTCTGGGTATCAAGTTTTTGGTAATCTCCAGTATCTTCTTTAGTGTATAATTTGCTTATATTCCAACACTACCTGGGGTATATGTTTTTTGATACCCCTTTTTACCCATATTTTCATTCATTCATTTTCTGCTTTTCCTGTTCAGGGTCACGGGTGGCTGGAGCCTATCCCAGCTGTCAATGGGCGAGAGGCGGGGTACACCCTGGACTGGGCGCCAGTCAATCACAGGGCTGACACAGACAGACAGACTCACAGCTAGGGACAATTTAGAGTGCTCAGTTAACCTGGTGAACATGTTTTTAGACTGTGGGAGGAAGCCGGAGTACCCAGAGAGAACATGCAAACTCCACACAAAAAGGCCTATCGGCCAAGCTGGGTACCGAACCAGCAACCTTCTTGCTGTGAGGCTGCAGCTCTAACCGTGCAGCAAGCCCATTTTTCGCAAAATGTAATTATTTTATATCTAAAAACACCCTATGATTGTTCACGTTTATATCACAAAGTATCTTTAAATGATTGTTTCAATCCTTTCGTTTTTTTCATGTTAAAAAAAAAACATTTTGCCCCTGTTTTAAAGGTGCTGCAGGCAGGATTACCCAGGTAAGATGGCGATTTGACGGATTTGACCCATGTAAGATGGCGATATGAAACCCAGCACAGCCCCTCGCGTCCTGAGTTCTCTGACATCACGCCCATACGCAAATCTGGCCCCACAAGAACGCGTGCGAACGCGACACAATACCTGCCGGTATCAAAACACTCGGGAAGCCCCTGACTGGCATGCCTCGGTCTGAAGACTGCAGTCAGGAGTATTTGGAACACTCAAAGGCTTCACAACAACAAGCAACATAACTTCTGCAGCGATGTTTGATTCTGAGGTAAGTTTTTAATGCAATATCTCAACTACAATCAGTTAGGCGCGACTCTGCTCAACGAAGTTGTAACGTTGTCAGGTGATGAAAAAGACACCAGATCATGTGTTAATGGAGTGCCAAAAGTGAATTAAAAAGCTTAGCCTGTCGTGGGGGGGCAGGTAAAGCCTGGCGGGCCCGCCAGGCTTATAATACACTGGGAGAAACCCTGTACTGTTGTGTAGGAACCATGCCACCGCGTGTACCGTGGAACAGTGTTTTAATCACTCACTATCTTAGCTAATGTTACTATGCTCAGGCCGTGACAAGCAGAGACAATCATGCTAATTAGCGTGCTTGCAGCAGTAGGGCATTATAATTCATTATATTGTTGTTGTTTTTGTGAGTGTACGGCGGACTCTAGCCAGAGGCTATCAACTTACCTCCAGGCGTTGTATATGGAAGTGGTAGCCGGCACTCGCACTCAGTAAAGCCAGGTCAAACCAACCAATAGAAACTATTCTCTCATCCACCAGCGTAGGCCCTGCCCAGTAAGTGCAGTAGAATTCGCAAGCAAAACTTTGGAGTTTGCAAACTAAAGGAATGATTTGCAAGAGAAGGTTTTCAACTTGAAAGCAAAGGGGGCTGATTTATAAGCAAAATGGAAAGAAATAGGTTCTCAGTTTTATTTTTCAATCGCATCCTGTTGTGTTTTGATCTCAACTTTTTTTTTTTTCAAATGCAAACTGTTGTATTTTGATCTCAACTTTTTTTTTCAATTGCAACCTGCTCTGTTTTGATCTCAACTTTTTTTTTTCATTTCCTACTTATTGTCTCTTGATTAAAAATCTCTTTTTTGGTTTCAAATCTATTCTTTTTGATTGAATAATAAAGAAACAAAATTATCTCCATACTTTTTAGACAACTTAGCAGATTTGATTACAAATTCAGTCTTATATCTTTTAAAGGACCCCAGAACAGCATGCAAACCATTATACATGTTTTCCACAATTTCACACTTTAGTCTTATTGTAGATGTGATTGTAAATATTTTAAAATGTGTTAGCTAATACCATATACATAACCGAACTGGTCTGCCTTGTGGAAATGCGGCTAAAGATACCTATAGCTTCTGACTTAAGATATCGTTTGTTGATTAAAATAACTCCAAATCACCATTTGAAAGATTGGTTAGAGGTACTCTCATATTTTAACACTCTTGTTGTATCTTGTTGTACTTGACTATGTTGATCTTCAACTTTTAGGGATCCTCTTTTTTTTAGATTCCTTATTTATTTTGTTTTATTTAAATGTATTGCCCTAGGTATTTATGCTATAAGGCTGACAATTTTTAAAGACATGCTTATCTATTTGTTTCAAGCTACTCTTCAGTTTATGTTACAAAGTATTGCTGGCAACTGTTGATTTTTTTTTCCTTTCTTCATGTTTCAAGAGGACATTATGTACCAGTTCCAGGGTACACTCAACACTTTTGAGTTATCCAATAGCAAATGTTTTAAAGTTAACCTCAGTGTCCTCCAGGTAACCTTCAGTTAATACTCAGCTTCTATTTTGTCTTTGTGCATATGTTTAAAGGTAACCTCCAGCATTTTTTTTTCAGTTGACGCTACATGACTATTCAGGAATTGATGCATGAATAAATAAACAAGATCTGTAGTTCCGTACTTTCCTGCACATTTCAAAGTACTACCAGAATCTGTTTCCTTTTCATTTATACTATATTAAAGGTTTGTGTTCCAATTGTTATTAAATCAAATATGCCTGTTTAGTTTAATAGGCAGATCGTGATCTTGGTGATCATGATCATGTTTTTGTCATTTTTAAATATTACAGGATATTATTATTTTCTTATCAGTAGAAGCAGCAAACCCAGACAGCCTGTCTCATTTCTTACATAAAAAGCTGAAACTGTTGCTCTCAGGTGTACTGCTTTGAACCAATAGGAAGCGCTCTTAAATGAAGTGACTGACTGTCCTGTCAGGAGGACACGCTGCAGGCCCACCTTTACAGACGCTGTGTGATCAGCACTGTCAGCAGAGTGCTTTTCTCCTCAAACATGAAGCACACAGGCAAAGAGAAATACCGTCCTGTGTGACACTCACTTTCCTCTGGACAGCTTAATATGATTGTGGTTTAATACCCATTACAACAGTGTGGAGGTGCCGTCATTAGGAACCCGGCCAGGCTGAAACTCACCTTCCCTCCTTCAGCCTATTAGGGAAAATAATGAGAAGAATCCTGAAAAGCTGCAGCGCTAAAAATGGAAACTAAAGTGCTGGGCTCAACAGAACAGGAGCCCCGGCCACAATTTGTGGAATTAGGCGAGCATGCCGCTGATGACCCGAAGCATTGTGGGTAATGCAAGGTCAGACAGGGGAATTGGGTGATCTGAGAGCCGGGCATTAGACAACTCACTTTGTTGGCACGAGGCTGCGAATCATGGGCAGGAGAGAAAGGAGGAAATGAAGCTGAGCGAAGAAAAAAAAGGAGGAGGAAAATAATGGGTTTAGAAAAGCTTGAGATTAATGACAGAGCAGCACAAAGTTTTCACTATAAAACCACACAGCATCCTTTTAAGGGAATATCCAATCATCTTTTGGCTCTAAAATATAAAATAAAATGTGAAAAGAGCCGAAACTTTAGGGAAACAAAGAGGAAGAAAAGTAGAAAAACTTTTATTTCAAAAGGAACAAACAGAAACAGTTGAGAAATTAGAGGTTTGAAAAAAACACCATTTAAAAAGAAACGTAAAGTCGTCATCTGAGAAAATCCCTAAAAACTTTCTTAGAAAGACTAATTAAAGAAAATTTCACAGAGAAAACCTAATGAGTTCCAAAATCAAGTGGAACCAAACTTGGACTCGTTATTCCTTCTTTCATGCACACTTCATAAGAAAGCTAAAAACAGAAGTCCTTAGATTTCCTTCCTGCAGCTATAAGATTTTTTTTTTTTTTTAACCCACTCCTAAAATTAACCTGATTCGTTCCAGGCCACGATGGGCGGAGTTATGTAACTGGAGGAGTGCAGCTTCAGCAGAATATCACACAAAGTGAGATAATGACCCAGTCTTTCCTCTGACGCCTGTTTAGAGGTGCATGTGGTACTTCAGAGTTCTTTGAATGCGCTCCTCAGAGGGTAGACACACTCAAGTGTGAACCTGAAGGCAGCTAGCCAATAATTATCGTCCACATATTCTCCTAATGCTGCACAGTGATGCATCCGTCTAACTCTGCTCTGCCCTCTCCCTCCCTGTTACCCAGCACAGGATTTAGAACCACTACTGGTGTCCATCTGCACACCGGATTTCAAAATGTGGCTACGCTGTGATCCGTCTGTTGTCCGAGGCCTCTGGAGATGTAGGCAGGAGAGGACGCCGTGCCAGGAAACACTCGCTCATTCTGACAGCCTCCAGCCTGCACAAACATGTGCACTAATGCTGCGTTTCAAATCATTATTAGGAGGTTTGACACATCCAGTCAGTTAGATAATGAAAAGATTCCTCTAGGTGTCGTTTAATTGTGCAAACGACCTGCCTTGTCCACCCATGCTGGCTGTTATTGTGTGATTCATATGGTGCTCCTCTATGGAGACAATGTTGCTCTCTAAATCTTATTTCAGATTACAATTAGACCTGCAGAGCAGAGAGAGCACGACCTGTGAAAAACGAGGATACACATGAGAGAATCTGTGTTGTGGACCATCATGCCTTATGGTTTAAGCCAGCTTACTGAGTGTCTGTTTCAGCCAAATCCATTTTTACTCACCCTGTGGATTAGAGGACTGGTTGGCAGGGATGCACTTGCAGCATCAAATCCAAGAAAAGACCATGCAGGTGGATGTCCTGCATGCAGAGCACAGTAAATTATGGAATATATTTGAAAATTTCCCAAATTGTGTTGTGTTTTTTTTTCACCACCGTTTGAGTGTGTGTAAAGTTATACCTCTGTACGACCTGTAGAGGGTGCTGACACACTGACAATGGGAGCGCAGTCAGGGCAGGTGCTGAGGACACACTTCTCGGCCGCAGCATGTGTGTGAAGTCTCAGGGATGGTGCTAACAAGAGCGGCTCGCCTGCAGAGAGCGTCCTCAATCAGACCTCTGAGGCTGTTGACACATGGGACGCTGCTCAGTCTGACATCTTTAGCCTGACTGTGAGATTGTTTTCGTTGTTGTAGTCAACTACCAACTAATCAGAGCTTAAGGAGCGAGATAAGACACTGGAGGCTCTGGAAATGTTGTCTGAGCATGACAATATATGCAGACATAACCCTGTAACATCTTGCTGAAATCACTATTCAATCTTTATTTTCTTCCACAGATTACAGATTAAGAACATATTTAAACTTGGACTCTGGGTGTTTTGCTGTGGTTCCGATACCGATACTGACACCTGGGCTTTGGGTATGGGTTGATACCTATTCCAATCCGATACCAGTGTTAAATTATAACCTGCATGCCCTAATATGGGATAAGACTGGTAATTTTGGGGGTAAAAGGCAAAAATATGAGTAGATGGAATAACTGAAGTTATTATTTATTTAAACTACAAAATATCTAAATGTTTAGCAGCATTGGTAAAAACAAAGCTTCAGAATGTACAGGTTTTCTATTCAATTGTCAATTTTTATACCCTGTAGACTGGTAATGCAGCAAAAAAAAGAAAGAAAAGAAAAAGAAAGTGCATCAAAGGTAACCTCTTAAATCAAGTAGCCAAGAGCGCCGACCGATACCCAATACCAGGATTGGTATCAGTGCATCCCTATTTGAGGCTTTACATCAGACTTCAGTGCAAAAAATCTGCAAAAAAAGTACTTCACTCTCCTGCATTTTAAAGTTTTATTTCACCTTTACAAGCTGCAGTAACAGTCTGCCACCTGGTGTAGTTGCAGAACGCACATGAGAACATCACTTTCTGGTTTTAAGACCTGAATGAAACATCTCTGTATTCTTTTATTTGTGCACACTGGTAGATAGATATGTAAAAACAAAAAGTTGCTTTGTTTTAAGTGTAATCAAATCTTACTATTTGGCAGCACACAGCAGGAAACGGAGAAACACAGATGAAGGGCCTCAGCAGTGATGTTGAGTTGTTTACAGTCACTGCTTCATCCGTCAGGCAACAGGTCCAAGCCTGGCATGAGTTCCCAGAGAGCACAGATGCTTAATGGCATGACAGGTTGTGTCCAGGCTCTCAGGCCCTGACCGAAAACACTGCTGGCGGCTGGACGGGAACACGAGACAGCCTTAGGATGCCCAGAGCACTCTGCATTCACAGCGACACGCCGCGTAGGTAGAGGATGTAGCTTTGGGTGCTTCTGGGTGGTAAACAAAGGGTTGAAGAGCAGAATGAAAATGAAGGTACAGCTAACATTCATTTTGAATTGGTATCTGCAACCGCTTTGGGATTTTCTTTTTCCTTCTCCAAAACTCCTCCATGTGACACAGATAAAGCTGAGATGTGATCACTTTAAACACTAGTTTTCCAAGCTCTAGGATGCAGGATTAGCTTTAGGGTTATGGACTGGAGTTGGGGTTTGGGTTAAAGGGCAACTCCGTTTTTTTGACACCTGGACCTTATTTATAGGTGTGTGCATGCTCATATACTCACTCAGACAAACATCGTGCAGCTCGGAGTCCTTCAGAAGTTATTTAGATCCAACCGATTTTAGCCGCACTTAGCGAGGGCCACAGCAAGGGAGCTTCAGCGCGGGACATAATCTCTGCAAAGTCGCTCATTTCGGCTTTATTTTTTCATCCATCGCTATCCATTGTTATCACAAACACACTCCTCTTCTGTTGCCATAGGCGAACACTGTCCACAAGGGCACCACCAGTTTGCATTGAGTCGTGGACGTGTTCCTGTTTGTTTTTCTCGAGCCAGCTCTTCGTCTCTCTCCCTCTGCATCCTTCTTTCATGGAGCTCCTCGCCCGTGTACTCAGGCTCAAACCAGTAAGGACAACCGTCAAAATCGAAGTCGTAGTCTGAAGATGGTAGACGAGCTGACTTTATGATAACACTGGCGATGGATGAAAAAATATAGCCAAAATGAGCGATTTTGCAGAGATTATGTCCTGCGCTGAAGCTCCCTTGCCGTGGCCCCCGCTAAGTGCGGCTAAAATCGGTTGGATCTAAATAACTTCTGAAGGACTCTGAGCTGCACGATGTTTGTCTGAGTGAGTATATGAGCATGCACACACCTATAAACAAGGTCCAGGTGTAAAAAAAAACAGAGTTGCCCTTTAAATAATCAATGACTTTTTCATCATTTGGCTATGTCCCACTCTGTACAGTGAAGGAAGATGTTACTCTCACAGTTCTTATATTCATTTGTGCTTATTGCAGCCATGTGATAATATGTGTACTTGCAGAAGGTTGAGAGCTCCTGAGAGATTACAGATCACTCAGTACCAAGGAAGAATGGACACCATCAACAGAAAAGGTTTTGTTTTAAAAGTAAATGATTAATCTTGTTTGCCCATATACTTATCAAATAACTGCTGAGTATCTCTGTTGAGTTTTCAGCAAATAACGGCTTAATATAACTGCTGTTTTTGAGAATTTGTGTGTGTGCTGATGTGAAACTTGGGAGATGCAGCTGCAGGCCTCGAGTTCAAGGGGAGTAGGACATAAAGTACCTTGGGAGGAGACAACAATTCTACGATGTTGGAGAATGAGAGCAGACATCACTGGCTCAACCTGATAATGACAACATTTCAGATCAGAAACTGAATGTCTACAACAGGCGGATCTTCAACTATAAGAGGGTTCATGGGGGAGTGACCCAAAGTTCCTCTCTGAAGGAAGGCTTCGAGACTTGAATCAGCGACGATAGGGAGAGTTAAAGAAGAACCCAAAACTCTGTGGCACATTTTTGGCTTGCTGTGATCGACAAATCTGAGTTAACTGAGAACTTGGATGCATCCTGGTCATCTTCTTCTCCAGTCAACAAACATGCTGGGAATGTGAAAAGGTAATTGAAATAATCGTGTGTCAGAGAATTAAAGCATTGCTTTAAGTGGTAAATAATATCTGCAAAGTACCCTCTTTATTTGCAAAAGGCGGCAGTTGAGGAAAATAACTGAGCACACGGTTACAGAGTACCCGCTCCTTTTTAGTAAAATTGTCACTTGGAGATAAATTTAAAACACCATTTCCTTTCAACAGTAAGAAAAATGATCATGCGTAACCTCAACGGCAGGAACCTTTGAAATTGAGCCTTTTTTACATTCACAAACACTGGAAAAGCCAAACCAATACTAACTTATCAGCTTCTATAATTAAACACCAACCACACATACTGTCAGCGGAAAACAGGCTGTTTGTTCTTGGAAAGAGGAGAGATTAAGACATATGATCACTATCCATCAGCAAAGGACGTCTGAAATGAGTATTTCTTAATCTGAATTTGTTTTCTGTTGTCAGAACCAGGGTGATAGCGGAGAGCTCTGACAAGCAACAGAGAAACCTCAGTGTTGGGGTGAAAGCTGAGATGTTGTCGCTCAATACTTGGAGACGACGGGGATAAATGTGGCCTCTCTCTTGGGATCTACAAAAGCCAAGTTTGGCCTTTTGCCTCGCTGTTTTTTACTCACCCTCAGTCCCAGAAACACTTCTGAAACAGCTCCAGGAAAACCCAGAGAGAAACACAAGTGTGTTTGTAAAATGCTATCAGTTTGAGACAAGGCGACGGCTGACGTGACGTTTGGGTACCCGTCTGTGAGGGTATTATTTTGGGTCAGATGTGCTCCTCTGCCATATTGTCCAGCGAAGCGGGACGAGCCAGGCCACAAAGAGAGAGCATATGCCGGCCTTTCCCCTCTGCTGCCACCCCGGACATGTGTTACTTCCTCCTCGCTCTGCCCACCTGCTTGGCAAAGCCCTTCAGTTTTCTGTGACTGCCAGCCTACAGCAACAGAGTGTGTCAGTCTGCAGAGCCCAGTCATTGCAGGGTTAGACGGCAGAGGAGTGCAAGTGGGTTCAAATAATGGAGAATGGATCAGAGAATGACAAAATAATGTTCTTCACTTACCAGCAAATCCTTTCTCTGTAAGGATTTTAAAAAATATTGGGACATAGGTGAAGTGTTGATGTCAGGTTGTAATTTTTATTCCTGCCTCCGCCAAGGAGGTTACTGTGAACAACAAAAGTCAAAAAGTAACTAATGGATCTTGACGAAATTTACAGGAAATGTTCAAAATGGGACAAGGAAGAAGTGATTAAATTTTGGAAGTGATCTGGATCACCGTCTGGATCGAGGACTTTTTTGAACGATTCTTTATCATTGTGAGATAGGGCCGTCTTCACCATATGTGGATATAACTCCACCATAAATGGTCGGATTGCTTTGCAAAACAGTACAAGACAAGGTCACCATAATTTCTGACAGATGTAAAAGTACAATCCAGATCTTGGAAATATTCTGGATACTAAGATCCAGAATATGAAATCTGTGCAACACTGTCAGGTAACAATTTATCGTACAAACCTGCAACTAACACCAAATTGTAGCAGACAGTCTGTTGAAAGGGAGTATAACATTAAAGTAGGACTAGAGTGTTGTGTCACAATAACAATATGCTTGGCGGAGGACTGCGCTCTCTGAGTGCTTTTCTAGTTTTTCATATTTCTCAGGAGTCTAAGACTGAGATGCGAAAGATGCATATTCTTTGACAGGAATTGCCGGTCTACCTCTGCCTTGGTCTGCCATTTCATTTATTGCAGTGTAGGTTGTAAACATCCTGCTTCAATAGACCAAAGTATAACCCCATAAAACCCTCATTTCACTACTGGGTCGTTCAGTACAAGCAAAACATCAAGACGTATTTAAAAGACAGAAATCTAAACAGGTCAACAGATTACGTTTTTTTTTCTTACACAAAGCCTCAGATAAATTTTAGATAAGCCTTAATCTGCTGAGGCTTTGTGTTCCTCACGCATTTCTACAAAATAAGAGAGTCTAACTTTGGGTAAGAGGGCCGGATAAGAAGCAGCATGATCTGTGGGTCAGTGTGTTGTTGTACCATGTGACCCACCTTCGCTGACATCATGCAGCTGTTCCTGTTATCTCCTACCACATGCTGCACAAACCTGAAACCATCCCAACAGCAGCTGACATGTAATTGCCCCATGCTTTACAGTCCCATCTGTTTGCCTTATCGATCATCCATCGATCGAGGAAAGCCAACTCTATATGCTGTTGATCACAGGCAGGGGATTCATGGACATTTATTGTGGTATGGCAATCGATCGGGTCATGCAGACCTGCCTCCACCATCAGCTGCAGAGAAACAAATACGGCCTTGCTGACACATCTCTCAGTGCAGCCCTGACAGGCTCATAAAGTCACACTGATGTCCTTCTGCCTGAGAGAAGGGATTCATTTTTTGAGGGATGCATCCACAGGAGGAAGAATTAAGATTAATGGCTTCTTGTGCTCTGCTATAGTTCGCAATTGTCCTCGTGACTGGGATTGTTTGCAGCCTGGCAATGATATTCATGCAAATGTGAACTGGAAGCGCATCAATGGGTGATCACAAAGTGATTTGTTCAGGCACCAGGAAGAGGTAAAATCAGAGTAGACACTGAAACTCTACATGTTCAGTATTAAAGAAAAAGTATTGAAAGTAGAGGTATGGTCGCTTTTCATCCATGATTCATTGTGCAGATCAGCAGACGTATTTCTAGTCCTTGAACTCCAGGGGGGGCTCACGTCCTGACCCAAACAGAAGCATGGAGCTTAAATAGCCTCAGGCAGTCTGTGATGAGTTTGAGAAAAGAAGGGGCAGACATGAGTCACCTGCCGACAGCCTGCACTGGTCTGTTACAGCCAGGGTTGTCTCAGTGCTGCTGCATACCCTGAATACCAGCCTGACCTTTTAAAGAATTCAACTTCAGATATTTATTGGCCTAAAGACAACAAAGCTAAGTTGGTTTTGTGGAGAAGCTTAAGTAAGCAGTAAAATATTTATATTTTTTATAATGGGAGAAGATGTGGTTAAAAGGAAAATACTGTGACATTTCAAAATTTTCTGAATGTTGAAAAACACCTAATTATGAAAAAATAAAAGAAAAAAAACACCAAATATGATCCCTTTGTGTTTTTTTTTACCCATAAGTTGTCTTTATGAGAGCCATTAGACTGTCCCAATTCTTTTTATTTTCAGCATTCAATGTTTCATTAAAATATGTTGTAAAAAAATGGCGTTGGCCTTGTTTTTTTTTGTCTGTTTGTCTGTTTGTCTTTTTGTTTTTTGTTGTGTGTGTGTGTGTGTGTGTGTGTGTGTGTGTGTGTGTGTGTGTGTGTGTGTGTGTGTGTGTGTGTGTGTGTGTGTGTAAGTGTGACTGCTGTGTTTTTTGAAATCTTCAAAATCTCCACAAAAAAAAAGACTAGAAAGAAAAAAAGAATACAGTCCAGGGAAAACTAGGCCCCAAAGAATTACATTTTTGCATTTTTCCTAATTTATAAAATTTGAAAAAGTCAAAGGACTAACACTTTCCCTCTTTTTTCATAATTTTAACCCCAAACTTTTCTTATTTCTTTAAGGGGTAATTTTACCCTTGACTTAATAGAACCTTGTTCCTGTGCCCCTTTAATGCTTTATTTTTTATTTCTATTTTTATTTTTATGTTTATTTATCTTATGGGGGGGGGGGGTAAAAAAAAACAAAGGAGTTAGTTCGGTTTGAATTTCAAATTGTATGAATATGGAAAATCACTTTAATACAATTCATTAGGGGTTATTTACCTTTGGACTGGTAAGTTTAGAGCATTAGGAATGATGAAAAAACAAACAAAGAAAAATGTACTCTGTGCAGTTATTTGCCCCTAGACTCTCTTAAATAGAGCCTGAGGAGTGTCCACTTTGTGTGATTTACCATTTTGTTTTGGTCAAAGTTTTGAAAAAATAAATAAATAAATAAATTGTCATTTATTATTTTAGAGGGGGCTGGCCTTGTTTTTTTTCCAAATTGTATTACTTAATTAGGTTGTGTGTATCGTTTTGTATCTGTTGTTTTGTGCCTTCGTGCCTCTGTGCGTGTTCAGTCTTAATAAATGACCAAATCAATTACAGCGGTCTCTCATTTCACTAAGAACTGTTCAGTGATATGCCGAGCTGGGCTTCCACGTTCAGGGAGGACAGAATGGAGTTCAGTAGGTTTTCTTTCTCTATCTCTCTCTTTCTCACACACACACACAGTCACGTGACCCTGAGCTGTGCCTCTGATTGGGCAAGCTCCCGATCTCAATATCCTCTAAACCGCGGAGTTAGAAAAAAATTCATCCTAGTACAGTGTGTACCAATAGTGAAATTAGCGACTCAGACAGGAGACATTTTTTGAACCAGGCTGTAAATAGGTTAATTTATGCTGTTAAAACAGCTTTTTTTGGCTTGGTGTGTAAGCGACCTCCTGAGCTAGCCTCAAGTGGACACTTGTGAAACAGCAGGTTTCAGCACGACCACATTGTCTCATATTCTTAGACCGGAGGTTGCTGCTTGGTTTCGAGTGAATAACTGACACGTCTGGAGGGAATGCCAGTGAGCAGAGATGCCGCTTGAGTTTACATAACATTACTGGGCTCACAGACACATAACTAGTAGTTGTGAGTCATAAACGGGTTGTTTATTACTATTTCGAGAGAGTCTGCTGACTGAAAGCTATAGTCTACGATTTGCTAGGTAATCATCAATAACATCGTTTTGAGGCCATTATGGTCCGATGGTCCTATCTACGCAATACAATCCATTCAGTACAGCAGCTGCAAAACGGCTTAATAATTGACCAATCTGAACTGCCGTTTCCCTCATTTCGGATATGAGCGTTAGTCCATCCAATCCTCTGTCTCCCCTGCTCCGCACCACCCTGCCTATGGTCCCACCTCGTCCTTCCCCACTACCCCTCTCACGTCAGCTAGCTGCTCAGCTACTGAAACGTCAAGGAGCCAGAGAAGACCGAAACCAGGAAGCTGTTACTGTTACCCTCCACAGGGAAAGGAAGAAAACAAATATGTTTCAAGGAAAAGGCTGAAGCAAGGAAGAATGATGAGCGATACAGTTGCCAACAGAGACTGAATATTACAGAAATGTACGGCCGGTGGAAAAAGCTGCAGAGGGATTTGGGACTGAAGACTGACGCTGAGACAGCTGAGTTTCTGTTGAACAGGTAATGACTTTGTTTACCACAGTGGGAGATGTCAGCTGAATAACTCTGGTTAGTCTGTGCCTGTACTGGCTAATGACTGAACGCTGCTGGTTGGAACAGGTCGGCTCTATCAATAGATTTTAGCATAAGTTAGCCACACATCTTTAGCATTGTAAACTGAGCTGTTGAAGACACGCGGAGAAAAGTAAAGCCTCGCCCACAGTCGGCTCTGCTCTGATCAGCTGGCAGTGGCCAGACCTGCTTCGCCGGCTAATTTATGGTTATGATTGCGCCGGTCCAATTGAAAAAGCTACCACTGTGTGTTGCAAGGAGGATGATTGTTGTGCTTGTTACATTTTCTGTTGGCTGGCTTCTTGCTCTGGAGGGGGCGTGTTGTTAGGAGGCGAAGAAGGGCGATACGAGCTGAGGGGCGGGATCTTGGAACACGGAGGGGGGGAGTGAGTGAGGCTGCGTTTTTCAAATGTGTCTCATCAGCCAAACTGGGTTTTAGATCGTAGACCACAGCTTTAGCTTAACGTTTCGAAACATGTATCTGCTCTCCCGTCAACTCCGTAAAAACTCACTCCTTTCAATTGTGTGAGTGTGTTTGTGTGTGAAAGTGTGAGAGACGGAGGGGGAGCGCATCCACAGCTTTGACTGCTGATTGGCTGGTACCTGAGTCATTTCTCTGCTTTTAACCAATCAGATGGTACTGCGAGTGGGACAGTGCTGGGGACTGAGTAGTGACTGCAGACAGTGGCACGGCTGCATTAGAGTCAAAATAACACTTTTAAATTGATTTGTTATAGGCCGTTAGATTAAAAAAAAAAAAAAGGCCAACGCGGATATGCCTCAAAATGCTGAATATTGGCGTCGGTTTAGGAAATGAGCAGGATTATTTTTTTCCTTTTCACCACAAGAAGATCAGAGTCACAACTCACTGGTGGAAAACATCCACCTTTTTATAGCTACTTTCTATAAATGTCAAAATTAGGCCTAGGAATTAATTTCCCCTGAAATGTATCCACAAATTTTGCGCATCCAATGCTTATAAATGTGTTCATCCATACTGTAAGCTGAGAGACAATCACAGCTCATTTTTCAGAGAGATAATAGGCAGGAAAAGGCGAGCACTGACTCTGCTTGTCCCAGAGAGCATTTCAAGGACAAACCTGTTGATGTGAGCTGCAGCAAGACTGACAAGACACAGAGCAGAGCGAGAGATGCCAAAAACACCAGAAAATGAGTTGACAAATGAAAGGGTCTCTGAGAAGAGTGAGGAGGGATGATGCATCACGCTGCTGAGGTTAAAGAAAAAAAGAAAAAGAGGCTGTAGTATGTTGGAGTTGTAAGGCGGCCGGTACGCCGACAGAAGAGGGAGGGAAATAAACTGGAGGGAGGGAGGGAAAGTGAGAGGACGGGAGGGAGGGAGTGAGTGAGGGAGAATGAGAGGATAAATCCTTACTACATAATGATTAGAGCTCACAAGCCCTTCCTGTGACACCGAGTGGAGGAATCAGGATTACAGCTGGTCAGAGGATCCAGAGTGAGAGCTCTGCTGATGAAGGAAGGAGGGGCTCAGGTAGGAAGAGAGATAAACAGGACAACAAGTGCAGTTAACTGGAGAGAACAACAAACAAGGTGTGTTTGAAGGGGAGCTCAGGCACTGAAAACAGACATTTTACAAGACACTAACTCCAGCGGCTGACTTGCATCTGTCCCACCATCTGTCGCCGGCCGCTGATACCCTCGTCCCGGGCAGCTGGATAACATCTTCAGTCCTATTTTCATGGAGCGGCCACAAGAGCGCGGCTCAAATCAGAGAAGGGTGAAGACAGGCGGCTGTGGGAAGAAGACGAGGGTCACCCTACAGAATCTGTGATTGATGGGACTCTGAGAGTGGACAGGTGTCACGGCCAAAGATGAGGAGCGTATGTGTCTTTCTGAGCCACAAACTGAAGAGCGTGATGTGTGAGGATTTGTTTTTTGCACTGATTTATTACACACTGTAAGTTTCTGGCAGTTTTTGTGAAGTCTCATTCTCCAGCCAAGAGAGGATTTATCTTTTCCCCAGAGGTGAGCATCTGCTGAAGACCTTAAAAAACAAATACTTCACACACAGAGTATGCACACTCAAAGGCTTCAGCTCAAAGCATTCTGGGACATCTTACCTGAAAATCTTCTGATGGAGGCGTCTCAACATCAGTTTTAACGTGGAACATTTGGCAAAGAGCACCAGAGCGAGTGCAAACAGCCTCAGTTTGATTATTTGTAGTCTTTCGGGCTCTTCTTCTCCTTTGGCACCTGCTCACTCCTATCTCCCTCCATCACTCCAGCCATCCTCCCCCCTTTTTTTTTTTTTTTTTTTTTTTTTTACCGGCGAGGGATAATGTGACCTTCTGCCAAAGTGCTGGAAACCATGCCACAGTCGCAGCGGGCTCCTCTGTTGCTGCCACTGAAATAGACTCAAACAAGTGCAGGGGAGAGGAAGAGGAAGGGAGGAAGGGGAGGAGAGGAAAAAAGGGATAAGAGGGCCAAAAGAGGAGAGAGAAAAGGAAGAAAAAGAAGTGGGGAGGGGGGAAAGACAACAGGAACAGGACAAGTGAATCTGTGGACGCAGGATGAGTGGTAACGAGACAGGGCTGGATGTGGATTGCCGACACAGGTAATGGATCACCTTCATCTGTCACTTTGAGGTTTCATCAATCACATTTTGTACCTGCTATCCCAGAATTAGCCCCTAAAATGTTCTCTTTAACTTATGTGACCAAGTCTGAGAATGCTTACAGCTTCTTTTTCTGGTCTTTGAAGGTGTGTTTTAGTTTTAAAGCCCACCCCCTGCCTCTTCTTCCTCCCTCTGCTCTCCTCTAACTGCCAATAGAGAAATTATCAGAGCACAGAGGATCCGATCAAAAGCAGCATCCTTGTTAGAGGGGGATCAGACGGCTTGCTGTGTTTGTTTTTAAGTGTGTGTGCGTGTATTTGTGTGTGTACGGAGGCTGTAACTGTTGCTTTAACTCAGCGGGCTGCCGGTGGGATTAAACAGAGCAGATCGATGCGTCATTGTAAATAGTTAGAGCATCTGAAAGGGGCTTTGATACCTGCCCACCAGACCTGGGATGCCTCTGCTGCTTATGCTGCTGCATGGGAAATTGAACTGCCACTGAAGAGTGACTTTCCAGGATGAGAGAATAAGAGGTTCCTGTAATTATTGAAGGATCCATTCGACACTTCTGTGGCTTGAATACAGAGCAGTTCTTCTTTTTTATGAACAGAGAGAGAGCTGAATTGGTAAACTGAAAGCTCAGTTCTGTCTGAGAGGAGCTGGAAGTGACTGACAGGTAGAGTAGATGAATGAAATTTTACCTGTGCTGAGGTAAAAGCTGTGTGACCTTTCAAGGAGAATTATTACATTTTTAAACCTGTGTCTCATTTCTCATGTTTTTCAGTCTAAATTACAAAAACACAAGTTTTGCTTCTATGGTTGACTTTATCCAGTGGCAAAGAAAGAGGCTGTAATAACTGCAGGGAAGTCAATGTGCTAATTAAAGACCCCTAGATATCTTTTTTTCTGCCACTACCAGCCTCAGACTATCATTCAAAGGGTAAAAAAAAAAAGTGTATTAAGAGCGGTAGTTGTTAGTCAACTGTAAAGATCATTTCTGGTGCTTGGTCAATAGAGGGCGTCAGGGTGCCACCCAGCTCCCTTGTAGGGATGAGTTTTGACTAGAACCTCACGATATGATACACATCACGATACTTGTGCCACCATATGATAATAACACAATATTGTGATATATTGGGATATTATACATGGTAAACTATTTGATTGCAAACAGCTTTTCCATTTTATTGTGGTTAAAATTAATACATTCAGATGCAGTGTTTCACAAATACACAAACATAAAGTGTCGAGTTTGTCACTTAAGCTACTGCGACATTAAACTGATGTTGCAAAAAAAAAATTATCTGATGAAAGACGTGGTCAGTTGGTGAAACTGATAAAAGTCACTCGGTGTAACCAATGTTACTCATAAAAAATCTAATATTGCACAAGACATGACTATGATTATTATCTTATCAGTCTGATACACTGTAAAAATTAAACGTAAAATATTTTTTAACAAGCTAAACTAATTTTTACAAGAGCGAAAACAATATAAAGAAAATTTAAAGATGACCCATGTGTGTTAAAACTCTTGATCAGTCATATTTTTGTGGTCTTAGCCATCTCGTTTACACCCTCAGGCCTTCATTGACTCTTGTTCTGCCAGTAGGTGGCAGCAAAAGCGCTCCATCCCTTGATTGAGACCGAGCGGCAACCTCCGGTCTAAGAATATGAGACAATGCTGAAGTGCCAAAATCTGATGTTTCTCAAGTGTTCGCTTGAGGCTGGCTCCGGAAGTACCGGGAGTCACAAACACACCAAGCCAAAAAAAAGCTGTTTTCAAAGCAGAAATTAACCTATTTACAGCCTGGTTCAAAAAACGTCTCCTAACTTGGCAGTTCAGAGGATATTAAGATTGCTAGCTCCCCCAATCAAAGGTACAGCTCAGGTCACATGACCGACAGGCGCCCTATAGCTGTACAAGAAGCCCTTGCCACTACCAATATGGCCGCTATAGCCAATGTGCTTCATTTACTGTTACAGAAACAGACGGGTGACATCGGGGAGACTATGTCCATGTTTTATACAGTCTATGATTAAGACATGGAGACAGATAATTCACACATACACTAACAAGCAAATGTTTTATGTTCAGTGGGTTTATTACCATAAATACCTTGCTTAATTCATGAGTTGTTTAATATGCAAATTTTGCAAGAAAGAGGGGAACTTCACTCCAGTCAGTCACAAAGCTAAGCTTCATGATATCATGGAATTAGGCTTGCTATACTAAAGTTTAACTGAAAGCTGGACTGAAGTGATGAACTAAGGTTTTTCTCAATTTACCAAATAACTTCACTTCCTCACCCACTCGCAAGCTGCATTTTATTCCTGTTTCTGTATCCAAAAAAAACACATAAAAATCTCAAATCAGGGGATGGAGCAAAAAGAGCTTTGGATTCCAGAGAGTTGAAGCTATTAGTACTGCCACATTTGTGTCATTTGCACCAATGAAACAGAGAGAAAAACACTCAAGGACTGAGGAAGAACTGACCAACAACTCCAATTTCTTCCAAGGAAAATATTATGTTTTTGTCCTTGTTTCCTAGTTAAGATTTTGAAGACTTCAAGAGTATTTATTGCATTTGTTTCAACAACAAGGAATGTTACATTACTTATCTTACCTACGTTATTTGTCTTAAACACATCCTTCTAAAGCAAATGCTCTCAATAGACGTCCTCTGACCAGGATTTAGTTTGTTTCAGAGATTATCATGAGGTCACTCAAGCTAGTTTGTAGTTTGTAGTTTTGAAAATCAACAAGTATCATTTACACCCAAAAGATTGTCTTATAAATGATATAAGACAGAAGTATGATAAAAATGGCGAAAGAGAGAAATACTGAAACTACCTTTTTAGTTACCCCAGAGTAACAACCACACAGAGGCAATAAATCAACAGATAACAGAAACCACAAGCAGCAGAGCGAGAACAATTTCATATCAATGCTTTCACAGGATCACCAGAACATCAGCTGCAGAGCGTAACAACGTGCAGACACAGCTGCTTATCAGCGACATGTTTCCTCATTACCAGGTGTCAGGAATGCGTCTGAACACAGGAGGAAGTCATCCGTAACCCTCGACTGTATCTGACTCAATGACTGTCTCTTTATCTCAAAGCACGTTCAGATTATTCCGTCAGAAGCCTGTCACGCTGAAACCCGTTGGTTGGAGGGATGAGAGTGACAATGAGGTCACGTGGCAGCAGAAGGCGCAGGCTCAGGTATTTGATTGGTTTACATCAGAGGCGACAGCAGCACAGTGAGAGAAGGGATCCACTGGGACCTGTCCTATAGCTCAGATTGGAATCTTATTAAGTTCTGAGCCCGTCTCATTCACACCTCTTTCACTGGAAACTGATTCAAAGGGTCGACATGCCCTCAATGTCTGTTCAATTGTTTCACAAGCTCAGAGACTGGTATAAATGCTTTAACGTGTCTTTAAACTGAGATACAAAGTCATTGGTTTTGAATACATCAAGCATTGGCAAGGGTCATAAATGTCTCCTGTTGGTTTTAAACTTAGACAGACTCAGCCCCTCTGCTGGTTTTACCCTGTGCAGATAAAACGTGTTTTACCACCATGTGCTCCACCTGAGGATGCATGAGGGTGCAGAATGAGCCAGTGTGAACAGTGTGGCACCAGTTAGGCAGGTGAAAAATGGCTGCTCATTATGTTATGCCAACCATATCTAGCCTCTGTAATTGGATGTACTGGTATGCATGTGTGTGTGTGTGGCATAAACATATGTAAATCCGCACAGGATTGTGCCTGCCGAGGCCAAGATGAGACAAGAGGAAAAGAATCTCAGTCCATCTTACACAGACACACACATACACACAGGGTGACTCACGTTCGGCGATGACGGAAGGCTGTGAAGTGGACGTCAGGCCTGATCAATAACACGACCGATGTGTTCTCTGATTGAGCAGATTTGTTTTAGATCAAACAGATGCTCTACTAATCCCCCGTATACCCATACACCATGTTTTCACACACACACACACACGCTCCACTACACACCCACGTCTGCTTTCGTATCCACCTTAGGTCTCAATACATATACTAACTGAGTGGGTCAGTCCTGAATTTCATAAATTGTTTCTCATATAAGGATGACTACATTTCCCCCCACAAAGTAGAACAATATTTCACTCATCTTCATCATCAGTCAGTGCTGTCCACTTGATACAGGTCCAGAACAGAAACATGCTTGGTCACATATCTTCCACCAGTTAAAAAGTATGCAAGGGTTTGCATCTTTTTCATTTATGCCTACAAGAACACAGATAAAAAGCTCTAAGGGTTTCCAACTGACCACCAAATTGAGCCTCATTCTGTGAAACTGTCAAAGGCACAATATGTAGACATGAGAATATTAAAGCTTTATAAACTTTTTGGTAAGAGTTTGTAGTAATGCATATGTTGTCATTGGTTAACAACTGCAACTATTCCCTTTTTTTTTCTTGTTTTCTTGTTTTTTTTTTTGGTTACTCAATACTCAGGGTTCGATACTGTGACCAAAATGGTCACATATGCCGCCTTTTTGTAGCGTGTGGGAGTAAGATTTTTTCATCTGGTCGCGTTCGTGCCAGAGCATGTGCTTTAATGCTTCCTCTATCATGGCCACTGTTTAAGACATGGTGGTTTAAAGTCGCCCTTTGGCTCAAATCAACTGGGATGGGGGGGGGGGGTGGTTAATGGAGCTTTCAATAGGAGGCAAAAATAGAGGATTTGATTTAAGTTTTAAAAAATATTTGAGATTATGGGACCATATGTAAAATGGGGGATAGGTAGGAGAAACACACGTCAGGAGAACACCTAGAGAAAGAGTTAAAAAGTGGGAGAGACCTCTCAAATTGGGAGTATTGGTTAAAAAAAAAAATTGTGAGCTTATGTAGTTGACAGAGTGAAAAAGACAAGAAAAAAACATTTTCTATATAATTTTACGTTATCTTAGTTTTTTGAGCTTACGTTACCATTTCAGTTAATGAGCGTTTTATGTAAAGCCACAATTTAATTTTCATTTCAGTGAAAATGTTTTTTTCTCCAAAAATAACCCTGACGTGTAGACACATGCATGTCTGTAGTTACGCTTTGCTTATATTTAAAAAGCATTTTTGTAGGCTTCTTTTAAAATCATATAAAAAAAATAACCTGTTTTGTCAGCCAGTAGCAGATAAACCTGATATTTAAAGCAAAATATTAAGCAGTATCATAACTCCCCAACCAAAAAAAAGGTGCCAACAAATCATATGTTGGTGCTAGCAACTAAGAAAGTTGCTTGCACCAGGGCAACCAGTGAAAAAGTTAGTGTTGAGCCCTAGTTACTTGTCAAAGGTGACTTTACAAGCAGCAAGCCAGCAGGGCCTGTCAGCACACCCAGCTATTAGCAATGAAAACAGGCCGTTTGTACTCATGGTAAAAAA
Source organism: Halichoeres trimaculatus (assembly GCF_033239565.1). Classification (NCBI taxonomy): domain Eukaryota; kingdom Metazoa; phylum Chordata; class Actinopteri; order Labriformes; family Labridae; genus Halichoeres; species Halichoeres trimaculatus. Next base: position 11,531,315 of record NW_027437198.1, on the reverse strand, counting down.
AAAATAGATTAGCAGTATACATCTGCCAGGCTAACACCCTAGCAGAGCATCAAATTAAATAGTGGTGGACCACACCATTACAGAAACTAATAGCAGAATGACTGAACTGCTGAGCTGTTTTTAAGACGGCTGACGTTGAGTTCATGATTTTGTCCCGTTTGGGGACGAAATATGCAAAGAGAACAGATATTTAGGGAGCAAGTTTATAGAGTTTATAGAGCAACAAGTCATTTTTCCTGTTTATTGCTGTTTATACAGGGTATGTGTGCACTGTTGGAATTTGTTTGATAGCAAATTTTCCAGAAAGTTCCCTGGACATGTGACGTTTTGCACCTGCCTCACTTTAATTACACAATTAGTAAATTGGCCAACTTTTGGCAGTCATGCATGAGCCTAATGCTACGGCCAAATGGGCTGTTCCATTATGGTACACTGGGACTGATGGTCCTGTTTGTAATGATTGGACGTCCCCAGGTATGCAACATACTTTGGATCATTTCAAGAGACTCTGACACAAGCTCTTCTCTTGGTTTAGTTGAATGTGCTACTGAGAACTTTTTCAGTACTTTGTAGGCCTAAGTTTGTTTTTGTACTACTTTCAGAACCAGAATTTCATCTATAGCAGTCAGTTCAAAGAAAAAAATGAAATGACATTTCAATGACTCTTCAAAGATAAGGCTAATGGCAGAGGTATGGTGATGTTAGTAATGACGGTAGCATAATGGAAATAGACTGGCTATAGCATTGACTGTAGGTTAACAGCCCTTTTTAAACAGTGTTGAATTAGTAGAGAGAAAAACACAGTCACCAAGATGTGTCTAAGTTCCTTCTTAATCAAGTCCATTCGTTCCTGTGGTGACTTTATGACATCCTGATGACAATGCAAACAGGACTAAAAGTTAGACCTTGGAGTATGAAAGTATAAAGAAAGACTCTGTGGCATCAGGCATGTTGAGTGCAGATAAATGATGTATATTATCAGTTACAGCTGCTTAAGTAGGATTACAAATGTTTTGAATAGATTGTGAACAAGCCTCTCAAAAAGCCCAGAACAGCTGCGGTTAGATATAACATCCCGTCCACAGGACATGTTCGTGCAGGCGTTGTTAATCGTACTTATATTTAGGAACAAAGCTTCTGCCCCACATCCCTCCACGTCTCCCGAGTGTCCATCCATCTTTTTCTCCTTTTAGATCACAAGCCAAAACCAAAACTGCTTAACTGAAACGAGCAGGCTGAGGTGATTTGTTTGAAGTCCTCATTTGCTGATCTGCTGTTTAACATTATGCTTTGTCAGTGATCCATTTTTAATCCATGTAATGTGCTTAAGGTCATTACGATGGGGGTCTCCCTCAAAACATGGCATTTCACTTGGGGACACAGACTTCCTGCATTGCCTCACCTCACCTTTATCATCTCATTCCCTTCAAACTGGACAATTGGTGTGGTTTCACTCCAGATCCTGTGTTCTTAGTGGGTCATAATTAAAGAGGATTTATATGAATTATGGTGAAATACGTTGGTTGCTGCCCCACTGGTTCAGAAACATACGCAGTAAGCGGAACACAAACATCATTCTTGTCAAAGCCAAAACCAACCATTAGGATGATTAATCTATTTTAAGGCTCCTTTAGAAAATTGAGGGGCCCACTCTGCACTCTGTGGCACGTGAGGCTGGAACATCTTTGCATGTATTTGTAGCCTCCAGGCAGCTAGAAATGACCTCTGAGTTTTATATCTCAGGGTTAGCGGCTGCTTTGTCAGCTGTCCAGCTCTTCCACGAACACTTAGAAGCGATCTGCTTAATCAATTGTTAAAAAATCAGAACACACGCCATCACCACCGTCACTGCAGACGGAGAGAGGAGAGGGGGAGGAGGATGGCAGGACACAGGACAGACAGAAGGAGGGATACAAGGGAGGGAGCTGGGCAAAGAGATTAAACAACATAGAATAAACGCACAGACAACTGTTTCAGATGGATATTGCTCTGATTGACAGCCAGTCACGAGCATGCAGGGCAGTAAAACATTTACAGCAGGGGGAGTGGCAGAGCATGCAGGATATCTGAGCAATATATCCAAGGTCATGGAAGAGGAGTAGTAAATTTCCTCCTGAATCAGGCAATGCTGCATCTCCACGTGATGCCTTTTTCCCGCCAATTTATAGACACCTGACAGGGCCACTTTTAAGGCTGGAGCACAGATCTGTGTCGTGATACTGCAGGTGCAAGAGTCTTCAGGGTGCTCTCTGACTATGCAAGCTATCTGATGAGATCTTAAACTCGGGGCAGAGGAACTCTGACAGGACGTGTTGCTCTCCCTCTCAGAGTTTATGGCTGCGCTCACGGGCACAACAGAGACTTGAGGCCCATTTATATTCATGGCACAGCGTCGCTTGCACCTCGTCTTACGTCCTGTCCCTGTTGAGAAGGAAAACTGACACGCCACGGGCTGGATGGGGGGGCTGTCTCTCCTCTCTTGTCATTCTGCTGCCGCTTGTGAATACTCGCACTAACCTGTGCATGTGCTGCATACATGGGTGCATGTGCAGTTTGTAATACAGGAAATTGATTAGCCTAATTGTAGTCTATTCAAAGATGCATGTGTGCGTAATTTTTCACAATTAAGCCTGAGCGGTGACACGGCGGGGAGCGTCTTCATGAAAAATGATGATAACCTTACAAACCGAGCCTGTGGTGTGACTTCGGGTGAGGAGACATCTCAGCGTCCAAACACAGAGAGCTGTTTGACTTTGCGTGATGAATCTAAAGAAATCAGGTGGGACACCATCCGGACAGTCTAACTATAAGTGACACAAGGCGTCCTGGTAGCTCCGATTGTTGCAGAATCATGTGACTGCTTCTTTTTTTTTTCTGCCTTCCTTCTCCCCCTTTTTCTCTTGTGCCTCTTGTCACTCTCTGTTAACACCTCACAAATTCAGCCAACATGCTCAGCAGACCTTAAGAAACGCTTTAATAAGAGACAACAACCTTTGGCACCAAACTGGTGTCAGGAGCTGCATAAAACCCCCTGTGCAGAAATGAAGGATTGTTTTTACTTTCTGTTGCAGCAAAGATCAATACATCATTTACAGAAAAAAATATAAGAGTCAGAGTTGTTTATGGCATGCTCTGATTGCTTTCTGTGGAGCAGTTTTACATCTTTGAGATGCAATTAGAGGGACTGGGTCCGTCTGTAGCCCAGGTTTAACAGTTTCACCACCTGCTAGTTATCCAACCAGCAAAAATGATCTATTCACCTATACCAACATTTTTCTTAAGCTTCATGTGTATGTGTTTCAGTTTTACCCCCAGGAGCATAATTATTGCAACTACACAGAGATGATGAAATCTTTTCCTTTAAAAGAGGAGATAAAAGCTCAAAATCTGTTTGTTTTTTAGCAAATGTGTCACTTAAACTTGAAGCTCAGGGTCATCTCTCTATCTGCATAGTGCATCTGCATTAAGCACAGCCCTATAAAACCAATGGCCTTTCTATGTTAAATGGACACTACATGTTCAAGGACTGTGAGGCCAAAAGACCTGGAGCTCCCCCTACTGACTTGATGCAGTACAGGTTATATCTGAAGGGGCATGGGTCACACTTTGCAATAAAAATGCACATTGGAATTTTCGTCAAACAAGGTTTGACTCTGATTGTGGTGAATTATGACCAAGAGTTAATTTTTCTAAAATGTCAAGTTTTGATTATTTGAGTTTGAAAAAGACTACTGATTGAGAGCTGTGTTGACAAACACAGGCCTCTGTAGTCTTCTAGGGTGGCCTGCCAAGAGAAAACACAAAGAAAGTTTCAAACAAACACAGGAATTAGGGATGTCCCGATATTACATTTTCACATCCGATACGATTTTGATACTGCAGCATTGAGTATTGACCAACACCAATATTAATCCGATACGATATCAGCATTAAACATGCATACTTTTTTTAAACTTATTTTGTAGTATTTCTGTCATGTTAGAAAAGGCTTGATTAAGTGATGTTATTCAAACAAAGAACAGTACTCAGCAACAGTAGGTATGAGGAAAAACTGACCCATTTATCATTAACCAATGGGTAACAGAAATTTTAACATTAAACATAAGAATATACTAGTAATTGAATAAAGAATACATTTGAAGACCCAGAAAATAACCTAAATAAATCAAATAAAAACAGCAGGAGCAGGGTCTGGAATGGACTGCTTATATCGGAGATTTTAGAGGCATTCCGCTACGATACCAATATTTGATTTTTTGCTGATATTGGACCGATATCCGATATCAATATCAGACTGGGACACCTCTAACAGGAACCACAGGTTCTGCTTTGGACTTAAACAATCTAAGGGATCTTTAACGCTTTCTTGGTGAGATAAATGAACGTTTTGGTTCGTCGAAGCAGTGGGATGTAAGTCCATCCATCCATCCATCCATCTTCTTCCGCTTATCCGGGGTCGGGTCGCGGGGGCAGCAGCTTAAGCAGGGATGCCCAGACTTCCCTCTCCCTAGCCACTTCGGCCAGCTCTTCCGGGGGGATCCCAAGACGTTCCCAGGCCAGCCGAGAGACGTAGTCTCCCCAGCGTGTCCTGGGTCTGCCCCGGGGTCTCCTCCCGGTGGGACGTGCCCTGAACACCTCACCAGGGAGGCGTCCGGGAGGCATCCGTACAAAGAAGCATTTAGGAGCATGGAGGTGAAGTGTCCATTTAACCCTGTATAACCTACCAGCCAGAGTATATCTTAACATTTTAACATGCTGTAGTGTTATTTTTTGCACTATTTTTAAACTTTACATCAATGCAACCCCTTTATTCCAAATTTTAATAAAAGGCACATACTTGTGTCCACACTAACGAAGTAAACTGCTTAAAAGTGCAATAAATCATAAAAACAAAGAAAATTTAACACATATTTTTCCATGTACAGAAATGTCATGGATGAAATGTAAATGTAAGAATTTCTGCACATTAGTGGAAGGAAACAGTGCTCTGGGAAATGTTGACAACACAATATGAAAGTTTGACTCCCCAGATTTTATAAGCAAAAAGAATGAGCTTTCAACCCTGTCCTGTTTCAAAATCTACTGCCAATTAAAACTTGATACACACCAGTGATTTGCTGCACCTAATCTGGTTAATATACAGTAGATAGTCTGCACCAAGTGAACTACTGCTTCAGGTAGCTAAAGCTGACAAATGCCCACATTAATGACTTTTCAGCTAGGTTAGTCACAGCTCTCCAGATACTTTTCATCTGATCTGAGTTATCATTCATCTCTCTAATCTCCCCTGATCAAGCGGCAACCTCCAGTCTAAGAATATGAGACAATGCGGGAGTGCTAAAATCTGCTGTTTCGAGTGTCCACTTGAGACTGGCTCCTGAAGTAACAGAAGTTACACACACAGCAAGTCAAAAAAAGCCAATTTCTCAGCAGAATTTAACCTATTTACAGCCTGGTTCATAAAACGTCCCATGTCTGAATCAACAATTTTTTTATTGGCACACACTGTACGGGAAGTGAATCTTTTCCTAACTCGGCAGTTTAGAAGATATTAAGATCATGAGCTACCCCAATCAAAGGCACAGGTCAGGTCACGTGACTGACAGGCGCACTATATCTGTACACGAAGCCCTTTTCACTTCCAATATGGCCGCAATTCCCAATTTGCTTCATGTTCTGTGTCAGAAACAGACGGGTGACGTCAGGGAGACTACGTCTAAGTTTTATACAGTCCATGCCCCTGATTCAGGGGCACACGGCGCACTACACCATACTTTGAAAACCACTCTAGTCAATCATTGCATTCACACAGCAGGTGCCGTGGTCCGCAGGTGGCATGAGCACCAACAACTGTGCTGTTACGCTGCAAGTTTATTTTGGCTGGAGTGCGTTGCAGACAGGCGTCAATTTCTGTCGAGCAGATTGTACCAAACAGTCAAACAGACACAAAAACAATCAGTCTATCCGGTCATTTCAAGATAAAGCACCATGTTCTGACTGCTGATAGAGCAAATCTCATCCTTGTTTACTGAAACTACATCACTGGCACATTGCCAGAAGTATCCAGCAGGTCAGAGCCAAAGGAATCCAACATTATGGACACGGAAAAGCTAATCCTGGGGGTGAAAAACTTCATAATTCTATACGACACCACACATTCTGTAAGGACACAAACAGAAAAGAAAAAAAGGCATGGACTAAAATTGCTGGAGTTTGGCAGAGCCAGGTGAGTTTAACATACTAATCAATCACCATGCAAGTGCATTGTCATGGGTGTGATTCCTGCAGAAACATGTGATCCTCCGGTGATCGCGGGTATCCTGTGCTGCCCAGCACTGCATGGCGCTCCAAAGATACATCCAGTATGAACTGGCGCATGCCCAAAACCGTGGTGGCACAGCGCTCAAGCTGTATGTGTGAATTAGGGGTTAGTAAGTGTCGGCTCAAAGTCATGATCAACTGGTTCTAAAAACTGTTTTGAAAACACAGTAAGACGCCAAATTTTGACATGTTGATTACGAAAAGATGCTGAAATAAGTACATGGAAATCCAGGTAACAGAAACTTGGACTTCTCATGAAGTCCAAGTTTCTGTTATCTGAGAAAGAAAAGAGCTGGATCACATTTTCAGTTTGTTAGGGAAATCTAAGCCTTAGATGACTATTGTGATACAGCTTAACATTGATTTCGCCCTTTAGTCGAAATAATAAACCTTGCGTTTAGCTCTGTATCTTCTCTTCTCTGCACTAATGATGAATATTATGAAGCCACATCCAAAGATCCTTGGATAACAAATCTATAAACACCATGCACCCCAAAAAACCACACAGCACAAGTTTTAAATTGATTTATGCGGCTGGTTCGATTAGTTACATGTCTGCTTTAAACACATTAGCAGCAGAGACAGAAAGAAAACACTGCAATTTAGAGCAGTATAGGACAACACACACTCACACATACTCACACACAAACACACACAGAGGGTAGATTAAAAGCAAAGTGGTATGCTCATATGTGGATTAGAGCATGTGCATGTGTGTGTGTATGTCAGAGATCAGCTGTATGTGTGGGCAGCCACCGAGTCAACAGGGAGAGCAGGCTGTGACAGCTGGACCGATGGCGGGGTAGAGCGGGGGGTGGTCTGGTTCTGCACGGGCAACCATGGTTTCAGCTTAAACAGGGTCTTACACTGATCCCTGCTCCACATACAGACACACATGAGCCTGTGAGAGTGGGCCGCCAAAGGCTGACAGTCTGACTTTTTGTAACCTTGACGTCACCTGTCACTGCTGTTTGAAGCCGGGTCTGTCTGTAGGTCAGAGTAATACTGATCCCAGGAGGCTGCGTCAGGGCCGGTAAGCCTCAGGTACGCATCTATCCATGTGTTATAGCAAAATGGATTACATTTGCAACGCCATTGTAATCTGCTGCCTCCCAAAGATTATTACCCTCCAAACACTTGCACATACAATCTGTTCGATCTCACTGCACGGCAGGCCTACAAAGCCAACACCGTCTGATTAAGTGTCGCACTCACCATAAATGTGACACAGCAAACAGGAGAGAGATACATCAAACATCTGTCCAATGAAAATCAAGCACAGTGTCCTTGGGTGAAAAAATCCTGTCCTTGAATTTGAATCTTTGAGTGGTGCCGATGCTTCCTCTGCATTATCAAACTCACCATGTCAGGCTACACATGCTACAGGAGCTTTATCTCCGCCGGGCTTTCAATGATAGAACCACAATAAAGCACAACTACATCTCTTTCCATCTGCTGTGGCATTTAAAACCTGCTGATCACGCCGCTCCCGATTCTATAGAGTCAGAAAATCCAACTGCTCAGTTCAGCTCCACTTCACTCCTGAATATTTAAATCCGTTAATGCATAGACACACCAGTCAAAGCAGAAATGCCCTTCAACTGATTCTTCTTGCAGTGTGTGAAAATGTACATGTCATTTTAGACTCCTCTTCACTTTTACCTCAGACACAGCCGTAAAGATCACATCAGATTTATTGGGATTTCACCTGGACAGGTTTTCATCTCAAAGCAGATCAATCACCTGTCGTGTACAGTTAATGTAGGGGTGTACATGTATTAAATATGTCTGCAGTGCCATGGGCAGGAGGTCTGTGACAGAATCCAATCTCTGGCTGAATCTTGATATACCTTTGTCCCCAGGGGTTAGAACAAACATATAAATCATGTAAGAGCTTCTCTTGTGGTATCACTTTTGGTGCACCTCCATCAGCACAGCTGCTGGGCACCAGCCAAGCCCCGGACTGTTTAATATGACAGCATGATGCAGCCATTTATCACACGACTGTGAGGTAAAAAATACCATAAAGAGTGCAGCAGTAAATCAACAGACAGTTTTAGGGGTGGTCAGTGAGGGGACTCTCTCTGGAAAGATGGTCAGGGGTCAGACGGTACAGGACTCTGGAATCCTGGACTAATCAAATTATCATGACCAAATGTAACAGCTTGTACTGTTGATGTGAATGTGTTGTGTGTAATTCTTCTGCTATGCAAGAATTGGCATTATAAGACACATATTATGGCTTTATGCAGAGGTTGAAAGTTAATTTCCATGTTGTAAATTCGTACCCTTGACTTTAGGAGATATAGCACCAGCTGTTCATGTTTGTAAACACACACTTTTTCTGGAGTAAGTCTGTTTCACAGTGCATCATAAAGCTCCCAACAACCATTTAGTTTTTCATTTCTGCCCAAAACATTTTCATAATGTCCAAGATTGGCTGTTTGCTCTTTGGAATGAGTTGATTTTGTGACTCTTCCAACACTAATCACATTATGGCGGGTCTTTATTTTTCTGTCGTTTGCAATCAGAGTCTCTCCGCAGTGTGGGACAGCTCTCCTCGACAAATACGGTAATTCACATTGTGAGGGTCAGCCCAAGACATTAACAGCAACAGAGATGTTCCATACCAAGGTCAGGCCATAGCTGTTCTCAAATTTGTTGGAATACTGTGATTATTCAACAAAAAACTGACAATTTTGGTTATTTCTAATCAATCATTTGAATAAATTAAAGTGTAAAGTACTTACTGAAGTAACAGAGCTGAAACAGAGGGGGAGTTTTGGCAAGAACCTTACGATACGATACACATTCCGATACTTGGGTCGTGATACAATTAGAACTACGACATCACAATAGTGTGTCATAAAGTGATATTCGATTAAAAACAGCTTTTCTATTTTGTTGCAGTTAAAACAAAGAAAATCAGATGCAGTGTTTCATAGATACACTTAACTTAAAGTGCATCAACATTAAACTAATGCTGCAAAGAAACAATTTAGGAAAGATGTGGTCAGTTGGTGAAATTGATAAACGCTATGACTATGATTATTATTTTATGAGTCTACTAAACTTTAAATATTAAACTTAATTTGATTTTGACTTAAGAACAGAGAGAAAACACTGATGTTAATGCTACCAAAACCCATATCATCAAGTTTAGGGATAAAATACTTTGAATATACTTTGATACTATATTTATTATACACTATATGTGCAACATACAACTGAGTAGCTCCTCAGCGCCGCCTACCACAGAGGAGGTGTGGATGACATATTGTACTTCCAACTCACCTAGAGTATGATTTTTTATTTTAACAAATACATTGATATTAAGTGTTGAAATATCAATATTTTATCACAGGTCAAAGTATCGTGATATAATGCCATATGAGTATTTTTTCACACTTCTAGAAAACAAGGGTTCAGCATCCCTAGGCTCGTTTATTTTATTTATTTTTTAATTTTTTAATTTTTGTAGTGATTGTGATTGTGATGATTACTGCTGCTATGGAAAAAAAAAAACTTGTTTATTCATTTATTTACTATAAAGAGTGGTCCAGTATCAAGCAGTACAGTTAGGTACGGGTCAACTGGTAAAGCCTGATCCTGTTTGCGTTTCCTCAGCCAACTGTGCTCTTCTCAGTGGCGTGCAGTCGAATGTCGAGAAGAGCACGTCAACTTCATAATAGTGTGACAGCATAGTAGCGCCACACAGTGTACCCATAGACTGTATAAAACATGGATTTTGTCTCCCCGATGTCTGTTTCTGAAACGGTAAATGAAACACATCGGCTATAGCGGCCATATTGGTAGTGGCAGGGGCTTCTTGTACAGCTATAGGGCACCTGTCGGTCATGTGACCTGAGCTATGCCTTTGATTGGGGGAGCTTGTGATCTTAATATCCTCTGTACTGCGGACAGGAGACGTTTTTTGAACCAGGCTGTAAATAGATTAATTTCTGCTTTTTTGGCTTAGTGTGTATGTGACTTCCAGTACTTCTGGAGCCAGCTTCAAGTGGACACTCGAGAAACAACAGATTTTAGCCCTTCCGCATTGACTTATATTCCTAGATTGCCACTTGAGTGTACCCCACAAATAAATTTGACAAAGAAGAAAAACACAACAAAGTTTTGTTTCAAGAGCAGTTTCACACTGTTTTGTGAGGCCATTTTTTAAACAAAAAGAAAATTATCTTCACCGAGTGGGCTGGAGATTTATACAAGGCAGGTCATGTCGAGGACCTCATACTTGTGGTTTTAAGCTGAAGTGCCAAGTTCCAGTCCTGTGAACTGGTTTTGAATTGACAGATTGAAACTAGGGCTACAAATTTTTTCAAAGTTGTTTTTCAGAATACACAGAAATGTAAACCTGGACTGTGATTTTATTGTCATCTACCAGTTACTGCTTGTCCTGTCAAGAAATGGTTGTTTTAAGAGAGAGACAACTGTTCACACTCACATCCACTGGGAAATGAAAGTAAGCAATTAACCTTAAAAGCACAGACTGTGGGAAAAAAAAATACTCAAACTCCAAAACCAAGAACTTACAATTTGTGAGGCACCAGCACTAACCACTTCACCACCGTGCCTCTACTTAAGTCTCAGCAGTTTCTTTTTGGTTGTTTTAATGTTGCTGGAAAGACTGTTATATATTGTCCCAATGTGTTTGAATGCAGCTCTAACACAGCGATAATGATCAGAGTCTCTGCTTTTTTTTCAGTCTATTGCAACTATAGGCTAAACACAAATATTCACAGATACACTATAAAAAAGATTAGGCATTGGGTTTCAATTTGCCTGAGCAAATGTCCATGACAACAGGGAAAGCAAATTGATGCAGTCTTATTTATAACCATAATCCATCTTAAGATGCTCTGACTCATCATTCCCCAAATGATGGGTCAGGACCTGCAGGGAGGGTCAGTAAACAGATGCTTGGCAGATATATCTCTGATCTATGATTATGGCTCCAGATATTGTGCTGTTTATAAGAGGTGAGTCAAAGATTCCTGAGACAAATCACATTTAAACCAGCAGAGAGGGGGACACTGTGGATGTAGCTCAGCCCTAAAGGAAAGTGGACACAAAATAAGTTTGGTTTGACATTATCTGTGACCTGTGGACACACTCCAACTGTGTCAAATGGTGTGTATTTTTGGAGGCAGCTTTTTTTTCTGGGCTTGGTTGACTCATTTTGCTTGCACTGGCCTGGATGATGCCCATGATTCAGATTAGTTAAATGCCTGTGGATTTAAGGAGCTTAGAGGGGCTTTATTTTATTTTAACCACAGCTTAGTTAAACATATTCATACAGGTGGAAACAAAAAGAATATACATATTATAAATATATGGTTCTTACTACATATAATTTGAAAAACAATCAATTCTTAATATAATCCATCTGTGTGTCATCAGAAGAAGAACATATGTCTTTGGGATTACTTTGGAATACATATGTACTGACATGGCTAAGCCAAGCCAAGCCCCGCTCCACACACTTACAGCAACAATGAATTTTCAGCAGCAGGCGCTGTAGCAGGTGTCACAGAAGGAGTTTTTTTACAGGATAATATCAATGATTTTTGGCCACAGAAAGATCACATAACATCTAGAAGTCACCAAAAAGGTCCAGACTACGCCTTGGAGGGATTTATTAATCATTTTATTGTTGAGTAGGTTGATAAACATCTTCAGTCACAAGCTAACGTTTTTGAGTCCCAGTGCAAACAAATAATAAAAAAATAAATATCACAGCCTTTTTACCATCTTTACCATGAGTTTGTCTCTTATAGTTTGGTGCTACAGTAATTGAATCACATTGAATCATTCAGCATAGCGTTACCAACCTTTATTATCTCGGCTACTATGGGTAAGTTAAGCCCCGTCAGTTAAAGTTAGTTTTACTAGCGTCCTTTAGACTACAGCTAACAATTATTAGCAATAACCAAAGTACAAAAACTTGAACAAAATAGGCCAATGAACTCCCTATCAAACAAAGTGATATGATGATACAGCTGGGAGCTAACGTTAAATCCCAAACCGTCTGTCAGACTGCATTGGTGGATCTAGCATTTGAGATAACTTTATATTTTGTTACAGTAGAGTGACGATATGTTGCCTGAAATACAATTATGACTTACCCAGGAACAGATGTAGACATTTAGCACAACTTTATCCAAAGGAGACACTTTTCTCGGTTGAGATGTAGCTTAGAAAAGGGATACTTTGTGTTGAAGTTGCAGGTCCTTCATGAACACTGTTTACCATTTTCAAACTTAGAATCCCAGAAAATTTTCATAAAAGTGAATTTCTGCAATGCATTTCAGTGGACATCCAGGCAGAGAATGTCTGAGTGCATGGGAATGACTATACGTAATGTGATTGGCTCAGCACATCTGTGGGCAGGACTTAGCTGCTTTCTTTTTTGTGTTGACTTTCTGGCAGAGCTGCACTTTTACATTCTGCATCACAAGTTTTTCATTGTGACATCTTTTCCAGATATTTGTGATGAAATTAGTTCATAGATGTTAAATAAAGCTCTAAAGATAAGACTGATACAGCATTCATTCTGTATAGTGATACAGCAACTGGGCCACAACAGGCCCAGTTTGGGTTAATTCTGCTCTCTCATTTGTTTAATAGGTTAAAGTGAAGTATCTTCTATCAAGGCTTGATAACTACAGAGCACTGTTGCGCAAGAGAGATCTGAGTTTATGGAAACATTTACTAATACAGATCAATGAAGGTCACAGACTGATAAATCTCTGTTGGAGCATGAAGCTGTGTCGTGCTTTGATTGTCAAGTGGACAAGTTTATCAGTACTCGAGAGACAAATGCTGCAAGCTGCACACGCACGTATGCATGCACGGGTGTATTGATCACACAGCAGAAGACTGGACAGGTGCACGTTGTCAAACAGCTGCAGGAGAGGCGTCATGCCCAGAATATAAAAGCTGTCATTAAACACTGCAATGACAAGACCTCGCTCTACGCCTGAAGTATTTAACACTGCGGTGTCACAGTAATGAGCCAGATCAGAAAATCAGTCTGTGGGCTTGACACCTCTGCAGCAACTTGAGGGCAGTTAGTCCACCCTTCTTCTGAGATTTCTCTGATGAATATTAGGAAATAAAGAGCTGAACAAAGTGAGACACAGGAAGTAGCATTATACAGTGAGGAATTCAGGGCAGGGCAGAAGCAAATACTGAAGAGTGGTAGTTGTGTTATTAATATCATATATACTTTGGGTCTGAATGCAGATTTAGTGGTCCAAAAAAGAGATCTACCAGATGGACAATAAAATCTACACATACAAAAAAAAAAGCTTTCCAAATCACTATTTGGAAAAAGAGGCTGACTAGCTTTCAGTAGATCCACCTTTTCTATTCATAGAAAGCTCTTACTCTGAAAAAAAGGCCTTTTTTTTTCGTCTCTCTGTTGGGAACCCCTCCATAATACTGTCATCACTTTGAGTGACAAACTGAGCCTGCCAGCTACAAAAACAAGCACTTTCACTAGATGTACTTTGATCAGGCACATTTGCCCAAAGGGATTACAGTCTTGCTGCACTGCAATGGATGATTCATCATTTAGACCCTGAAGTATGTAAAAAGTAAGACTTAAAACACTGGAATATCCCTTTAACCCTGCAAAGGAGTGGGTCTAAAACAAGGATTTAGAAAAGGTCTCATTTAAACAAACCAATCACAGCTGACAAGTTGCCCAAAGGAAAACGTGGGGTTAGGATTTCCTGGAGGAAAGACATGCAGCACAGAATAAGAAAGTAAACTGGAAGCTATAAATAAAAGAAACAATGTGTGAGATTACACTATATATAATACTCTCCACCAGGTGTGTTATTCTCATCACCACATCTGCAAAGGCAATACATACTGAGTAAGAAGTGTCAGTGTGAGCAGAAAATTCAATTCACCTTATCGACATTATTCAACTTACAGCGGCAGATAACAGGCTGAGCGAGCAGCTCTAGATATTTGCATTATTACCTGTTCACTTTATCAAAACGTCCACGCCTCAGTAATGTGAATAAAGCACGGGAAAGGAAATTATGCGCCGCTGTGATAACGCCTGAGCGGTTATTTTGAATGCAGACCTCTTGAATGAAAGCTAATTCTGAAGAAGAAAAGCTTCCACCATATGTCACCCACTAGAGGGGGATAAGCACATCTTAAATGTTTGTTAGTCAAACAACAGCACAGACAGAAAACACAAAGTCTGCCACTGAAAGACTTCCAAATGTTGTCTCACATTGAGTCTAATTAAATCGAATCTCTAAGTGGACTATTTCTCACATCATCAACATTATTTTCAGTTTCATTGCTTTTGTTGTTTCCTAACTTTGAAGGAAGCTTTGAGAACACTTTAGCTCTCAGTCTGTCACTGGGAGATAAAGCAGCATTGTGTGCTTAAATACACATGTTCAGGGGACAAGATTGTTTAAACAGCACTCTATGAAAGTCTCAAACAATGTTAAGTCAAAGAGGTGGTTTGGGCTTTTTTCTATCTTGTACATTGTTGTGTAGAAATGTTCGATTTCAACACTTAACCTGAGCAAAGTTTCATTCTCTGAATGCCTTGTTCAAAAAGCAAAGCAACCAAACTAAAAAGAGTAGATCTATGCATCTACAAGGTCTGTTCGACTTATTCTGTCATCATAATAAAGGGAACACTTGAGAAACATGTTTAGAGGTATCAGTATCGGTATTTATGTCACTGTTTCAGAGTAATAACTCAAACCAACAGGAAGTTCAGCTGAAGAATGACTTGTTTGTAGCCGAGTTCCTTCTGTTTAATCTGATGTGCAACATGACTATATTTATAGGTGCTAAGATCTTTGTGTTATGTCTTTTGTTGCAGAGCGACCTCAAAGTTAGACAGTAGCTGAAATAAAGTGTTCAGACAGAGGCTGGATGAGGGGTTTCAGAGACAGAGACAGCCACCTGTAACAAGTAGAGTTAGATGAGCCTAACATCATGTGACACAGAGCTATCAGAGAGACTATATTAAGCATGATGATGATAACAATAACCCTCTTTTAGGCAAGATTTTAAGTCAACATACCAACTTTTAACCCTTTCAAAAAAAGAAAGACAGAGAAGAAAAAAGAGATTATTAGTGATGATAATGGTAATTTCTGTTGACTGAGTTTTTGTACAATTTTCTTTAATTTTCTTTTAACATATTTTTTTCCTCATGGCTGATACTGGAGCAAAAAAAAAAAATTAACAAATAAAATAAAAAAACAAAACAAAAAAGAAGTTTTCAGTTAAAGTATTGTTTTAGATTGAAAAACTCTAAAACCAGAGCGTTGCCAGCTAAATGAGCAGAAGGACTATGACTCTAATTTAATGTGTTTGAGAGTTCAAGTGTATGCTTATCAAAGAAATTTGGACATTTTTTTAAAGGGGCTGTGAGGAGTTTAAATGATCTTGAAAAAGTCTCCCTTCTAGATATATGCTTGACCGTAATCCACACTTCAAAATGAGATTATCAACGCCAATATAGCTGGTTACAGGTTATTTTAAATTGCTACTTCTTCACTTTGAGTTGGGGTCGTCCAGGACCGGATTGATTTACTGCACGTCTAGGTCTCTATGACAACACCACGCCAGCTGACGAGGTTTGGTAGAGAGAAGAGATAAAACACAGAGATGTGTTTTTTTCTCTGCTGAAAACGATTTCTGTGACTAATTTTGTAGTGATTGTGGACACTGGAGCCTAACTGTCAGACAGAAAAAGGACAGAAGAGCAGAAGGAAGGCAAACGGGAGAGTGATACACTCTAATCGGCTAATTAGCCTTTAGCTTGGGCTGTATCACTCTATAACACGGGAGCTAAACTATTTCTGATAATGTTCATTCCAACCCACAGTCAGCAGTTATTCTGCAGTGGTCTGTTCAAACTTGAGAGTCTATCAATAAAATGAAGATTGAGGTTACAGGTTTTACTATTATTATTGTTGTTTTTGTTAATTTAGTATTGGCCTCCAGGATCTGAATCTGTCAGTATAAGATGTTCCTTGTCATGTATGTTTTTCTGTCCTTTTTATTCTTGATAGTTAACTCAATAAATGTTGTGTAATTCAGTGTTACAGTATAAAAAATGAGAATCTTGCATCAGATCATATCACACAGGAGGAGTTTTCCTCTTAATTGATTTCATCACCGACGTGGTTCATGCTGACTTCAGTTTGTAGCAGCATCATGATGCAAACATCAATAGGATGTTCCTTATATCTGCCTCAAAACGCTCCAGAGCCAAACAGACAGTGCCGTGATAATTCAGGATAAATGTTCCCACTCTGTCGTGAAATCTCCCAAACCAACCATCCACAGCCACTTTTGATCCCCGACATCAGAGCAGTGCCTTCAGCGGTTGTATACACAGATACGTTTTTGGAGGATTTAGGCAAAGACAGATGAAAAGCTTCTTTCCTTTATGTCGCGGTGCTGTGTACAGTTTGAGCTGACTTTTTAAATTTAAAGGGTCAGTGCCAAGCACATCTACGGAGCCAATCTGCAATTCAGCTGCGTCACAAAGCTGCCACCACTGTCCACAATCTAAACATCAGATAAGGTGTATTGGAAGCTCCTGTAATCCTAAGTGCTTTTTTCTTGTTATTTCCTCGCCTTGGCATTAGAAGGCATGTTGACAATACAAAGCCGTGCCACAGAGTTATTGATGACTCATTCCCTGTTTGGTGTAATTCTGTATCCAGTCTTTGACCTTCATATATCTGCCTCAGCTCTTTCCTCGCCTTGATTAAACACGTGGAAGGTCGAAGCTTTTGAGCATTTTGACCACGTACGTTTCTCCCTGTCGAAGGCATTAACCCTAAAGTAGACTGCTGCTGTCGCTGCTGAAACATGGCTAATGTCATTGAGAGGAATGTGGCGAATGCCCTCTCCCAGCAGGGGGGCAATCAATTTTTAAAAAGATTGATGAGACACTTCCTGGAGAATCACATGTAGGACACAGCACATGGCCTTTATTTAGCACGTGGATGGGGAAATGATCACAGGATGAGTGGAGGAGGTAAACGAAGCATCACAGTGCAGGTGTTGTCTAGTTTCTAATGCTTCCACGCTGTTACATAGATCTCTGCAGAGTCCCACACAGCCACGCTGAGCCCGTGCACTATCCAAATCTCTTGATAAGTTTATACACTACAATCAAGCTGTAGGCCATGACGCCTGGCAGGGATTACCAAGGGATTACAATATATTCACCCCACTGGGATTCCATCACATGGTGGATCAGATCACTGTGGCAGGGGACCAGTGTGCTGCTCTCCCTCAGGGCCACTAACACAACTGTGACAGATTTGACAAAGAGCCTAAGTCCGTCTGACAGCTCAACACAAACCAGCGACTGGTTACAACATGACTGCTAAAACGACTCTACAGGGTTTGACATCGACGAGGTTTCTCCTCCATTACCTTCAGCGGGGCAGAAAGCAAAGCAATTAGAGGGTTTTGGAAGAAATTAAGAGAGTCTGGCTGAGAGGTGCTGGTTCCTGTCCAGTCCATTAGTGATGCAATGCAGCACAAAACGCTTTGATTTTCTTCAAAGGCTGACTCGAGGATTTGAATGCCTTTGTAAATACAGACTTTGCTGTTTGCATAATTGAAATGTCAAAACCAGAGAAGAACAATTTCCCAAACAGCTTACAAATCATAATAATGAGACTATGCATGTCAATTAATTGTAGCCAAAAACCATGCATGCAGAACTTTGGCAGATTATGTCTGAATGCTTTAGGCTGCTGAAAAAATTAAGCAACAGCATCAAAAGTAATGTCACGAGAGGAAAATGATAAATCCTCTTGTTCTCCATTTGTTGCATTAAACACTGGACACCATCTGTTGGTTTGGACAGAATAATACAACAGCAGCAGGGTGGCAGCTGCCACCCTAAGACGCAACAGCCTGGCCACAGCCTCATGCTGCACGCTGACACACTCTAAAAATACAACCCTGGCCTCAGTTAATGGGCTCTTACGCTGTCTTGGTTATGGCAGGCTGACCAGCACACTGAGCAGAGATGAGGCTAAAACGTCATTAATCAAAATAAGCCGTCACTAAACAAACTGTGTTTTGGTCGCCTGCCCAGCAGTGGCATCTGAGTACTCTCATACTTTTCTAATATGTGAATACCTTCCCTCTCTGTCCCCTCCCTTCAGGCAGTAGGTGACTGAGATGGGCGTTCGTCTAGGCTGCTTGAGCGACTCCCCGTGGTGGCCGCCGCCGCTGCTTCTACTGCTGCTTCTGTTCTGCGCCCTCCCCGGCTGCTCAGGAAGGCCGTTTGGGAACCCGATGCCCTCCGTGAACGTAGCGGTGGTGTTCAGCGGCTCAGCCTACCAGACGGAGATTAAAGGGAGGTTAAGTCGGGAGAACTTCATGGACCTTCCTCTGGAGGTGAACCCCATCACAGTGCTGGTCAACAACACCAACCCGCGCGCACTGCTCACCCGGATCTGCGACACCCTCTCCACCAACCGCGTCCATGGCGTGGTGTTTGAAGACAATGTTGGCTCAGAGGCCGTGGCACAGATCTTGGACTTCATTTCCACTCAGACGGCTGTGCCTATTGTGGGCATCAGTGGAGGATCGGCTGTAGTCTTGCCGTACAAGGTCAGTGGCCTCAGTTGTCTTTGCCTTTGATAGATTTTACTCATGTCATATCAAAGTTCAAATTCTCCTCTTCATCATTATTTACAGCTCTCCTCAGACACTTGTGAAATGTCAACACGGCAGCATGCATTAAAGTGAAAAACAAACATGAAAATATCGACCTTTTTGTCAAAGAAATTTGTTTTCAGGCCAGAAACCACCGTTGGCTGCTTTGCAATCCTCAAAATTGCCAGATTCCAGTGACAAGAACAAGAAATGCTTTGCAGAAGGCCTCTGGTTTCTGCTCGTGTTGGGATAATTCAAAGCAGGATCAAGTTGACGATGTGTGCTGTTTGACACTGAAACCATAAACACCTGACAGTGGTGAAACAAGAAATACTGGACTCCCTCTTTGACTCCTAATAAATTCAGAGAAACAACATTTCAGGCATTCAAGCTGCATCGTGCTTGATCATAAAATGTGAGCCTGGTGAGTCAGAGGCAAGAACTCTGAGAGGTGCACTTTGGGTAAATAATGCCTCTAAGGAGCCTGATTAAATCTTCAGATCATTTTATCGATATCATTCACAGTCAGCGTCTGAACAGAAAGTAATACACAGGAGAAATGACAGTGTGAATACAGATTATCTGCTCCTGGAGCACCAGAGATTGGCTGTAAATCAGGGTAATTCTCCTAATGTTATGGGCTGAATGACAGGCTCACTGTCGAGCTCCAAAAGGAGCAAGCCAAGAGCTTTTTATCTTTTGAGCCTGTCATTCCTGTTTGCTGTCAGTTCAGAGTTTCAGGAGTCACAGACGGGATCTGAAGCTTGCAGAAAGATCAGTCTGAGCACATTAGCAAAAACTTGCAGAGTATTGTGTCATACAAGCAGGGACAGTGATACATCAGTGAAAGAGCAGGCTCCCAAGTTTCTGCTCTGATTTGAATCAGGACAGCGGTGTCATCAGGGAATCTATGAAGGAGCCTTCAGCTTTATCAGACCCTCAGATTTTTCATGCTTACCCTCTGGCAGGAAGTAGAAAAGTGTGAAAACAGAGCCATGAGGCTGAGGGACAGCCTCTTCTTTTTAGACCAACAGAAAAATTAAATGGTCCACCTCATTTATTGGTGGAGGTGGAGCAAACGTATCTATTTTATATCCTGTGTGGCTTCTTCATATACACTGCTTAGTCATCACTTTAAGACTTAGTATACTGACTGCCACTTCTCCACTTCAACTACCTGGGACATCAATGAGGTAAAAGAAAATTAGAAAATGGCGTAAAAGAAACTTCAAAATGCCATTAAATATCGGGTTAATACACAAAATTACAAGAAGGAAAATCAAGATCTGATATTTTCTTCATCCAAACAAAAGTCTTACAGTGAGACCAGGAGACCAAGACCAATATGATTACTGTTTAAAGCAGTCAACCTTCAAAAGTTTGTTGTTTCTCTTGCTTTTTTTCGTAATATTTGCAGGGCCTGCAAGCGGAACTGCAATTGGGGTTGCCAAATTTCAAAGTTGGAAACTTTCCATGACAAGTTTCGTAAATTTTTGGGAATTGATATTAATTAAATTTACTTTGTCATAAACATGTGTCAATACACTGCCCGGCCAAAAAAAAAAACGTTGCCACTAAAAAAAAGGTCACACACTCTAATATTCATTGGACAGGCACATGTTCGATGTGGCATTGTTTCAATACACTTCTGCAATGTCCCAAGATTTATTTCCATCCAGTTTGCATTAATTTTTCACCAAGATCTTTCATTGGTGATGGTAGAGTGCAAAGCCTTCTCCAGCACATCCCAAAGATTCTCAATAGGGTTAAGGTCTGGACTCTGTGGGGGGCAATCCATGTGTGAAAAATGATGTCTCATGCTCCCTGAACCACTCTTTCACAATCTGAGCCCAATGAATCCTGGCATCGTCATCTTGGAAAATGGCCGTGCCATCAGGGAAGAAAAACTCCACTGATGGTTATTCAGTATCTTCAGGTAGTCAGCTGACCTCATTCTTTGAGCACAGGCTGTTGCTGAACCTAGACCTGACCAACTGCAGCAACCCCAGATCATAGCACTGCCCCCACAGGCTTGGACAGGAGGCACTAGGCATGATGGGTGATCACTTCATCGGCCTCTCTTCTTACCCTGATGGCCCATAACTCTGGAACAGGGTCAATCTGGACCCATCAGACCACATGACCTTCTTCCATTGCTCCAGAGTCCAATCTCCCTGGCAAATTGAAGCCTTTTTTTTTCAGGTTTGCCTCGCTGATTGTTTTTTTGTTTGATCGTTTGTTTTTACCAGGCAGTGAACATTTTAGTTTGTTATAAGCAGGCATGGATGCAAACATTTGTAATTCAGTATTTTTCAATGACATTATTAATGGACTATTAGGATTTTGCCAGAGGGGGCTGTGAACTGAGCTGCTGTTGGATGTTTCCCTGAAACCTTTATAGAACAACTTAATTCCTTCAGCCAAAAACAGTTTAAGCCATCCAGTAAGTGATTTAAAACTAGAGAGGATGGTGAGGTGGAAACGTATTCTTTGGCCCCCGGATGGTGCTTTGCAGGAAATTACTAAACGTGTAACTCAGAGGTAAACAATGAGACTCACCTATGTGGATCAGGAGTCTGTTGTGATGTTGAAAGATTAAATGAGCAGCTACGGCCAAAATAATTAAAAACCTGTTTGTTGACCCTGGAGATATCACCACAATAACCATCATATCATACATCAGTGCCATGTAGTGTTGACTTATAGATTTTGTTTGCACCATTTGTCTCCAGGTGTCAAAGTCGGCACACTTTCACTGAAGTTAGACAGATGGTTTGATCTGTCTTTACATTATTTAATTAATCTGTTCAAGCAGATCTGGCAGCAAAGTGAGTGATATTCACAACTCTTAGTGCAACGGATCTAATCAATTATCAAAATGTTTGCAGATTAATATGTCAGACGCAGAAATCGCATCAGGCCACATGCGCTGTAATTTGAGTATCAGATACATCAGTAATAATCAGCAATAGAAAGATGGACCGGAAGGATTTGTCATTTTAAGGAGGCATTGCTGCAGGAAAAAAAACTGAATGGGAAAGAGCTACAGTTGCAATGGCTGCAAAAGAAAAAATAAACATTAAAGTAAAATCAGGCTCATAGTTGTTGCTATTCACTGCAGATCCATTTTGCTTTGTAAGAGCCTCGATGCTGTTACCTCTCAGATAAGGTAAACGGCTCAGGGGATGCTTGTGACACATAAAAACCATCAAACTGCTTTTAGAGGTGAAGCTGCAGGATTTAGGAGCAATGATCCATCTACAAGGGCATCACCATTCACTAAAAAAAGGCTCAGCCACACAGACCCACAGTAATCCCTCTAGGACGACTTTTTATTGGTGACATTTTACGGCAGAAGACGACAGCTCAGCCTCAAAAACAACATAACATGTTGGGAATACGGGGAAAGTTGACTGTATAGGTTTCTCTCTAGGAAATTTCCACAGAAAGACAGTCTGTGAGTAGATGTGCTGAAGAGGAGTCTTCTTCTCTTTTTTTTTTTTGCACTTTTTGTGAAGACAAGAGGACACTCGCTCGACTTTGATCGTCCCCAAAGTTCCTGTGATTTGTAGCCGGCTCGCCTGTCAGCTTCACTCATTCCAGAAAACATGCAGGGGGATATCACCATCAGCATGGCTCCTCGGGGTAATAAAGAAGATGTCATTCAGACGTTAATGCTCCCCGCAGCTCATTTACACTCTGACTATTGGAACGTGAGGACAGTAACAGCAACTCAATCATCATAAATTTCCCAATAAACACATGTTATAAGAAATGAGCGTAATTACAAAGGCTGACAGCCATTAAAATGAATGACTGCTCTTCATCAGTAATTAGCCAGTGAGGGAAGTTAAGAGCATGCATATATTCTGTGAAGTGAACACGTTAAAAGTGTCGTATAGGACAGTAAGGGCATGTATAATTAATATGGTAGACCCAGCTGGAAACAGAAGTAATCTCAGACTACACACAGGTCCCAAAAGACCTCCCTCCATCGCTCCATGATAAAGCTTTTTTTTAATTTCACAATTTCTAAACATGAAACAAATCTTCCCTGAGTGTTTTTTGTGTTTTTGCTTCTTTGGCTTGTACTGTTTTTGTTGTTTTATGTTGTGTTGCATTTGTTGATGTCTCCAAAAGCTAAAATTTCACAATTGTTGATTGTAAACACTGATGAAGTAGAGTACAGCATGATGTTAAAACCCAAATCCAGAACACAAAAACCAGCCTGTTGAGAATTTTGAGTGAAGCAAGGTGCATCTGTCTTTTTTTTGTATGTGGGGCTCTGTTGAAGGAAATTAACTTTAATGGGTTAAAATCTGCATCAAGCTAGAAGTTTCCAGCCACTCACTCTTCCAAATAAAGAAATCTAATAACATTGTTCACCATTTAAACGACATGAATGCAAAACTGGGATGTTTAACCCTTGGGTTTCAAAACTTTTCAGCCCTTGACCCCAAAACTGTGATGCCAGAGACCACCTGCCGTAGAAATACTAGACCAATCCAAAACACACAAACATATTTTAAAAAAGTACCAAGATACTTAATTTAGCTGATAAGTAGAAAACTTGTCTACCTTTGTACACACACTGCCGTGTTTCCTAAATTAATCTGCCTCCATTGATACTATCGTTATCCAGGCTTGGTCTCCTCAGTAGTCTTCAACAAAGAAATGTGGAAAACCGATTAAATGTGTTGTGTTAGCATGGTTTTGTATCAAGTTTAAACCTTCTTTCTGTTTATATCTTGAAAATAAAGCATGAAACATGCAGTTGTGAATAGTATTTGATTTTGGAAAGTTGCAACCCCCACTTTGAGCAGGCAGGCAAGTGTACTTATATAGCACATTATAGCAGGGCAATTCAAAGTGCTTTACAGAGATACAAATCAGCAAAACATATTAAAAAAAAACAATTAAAAGGCAGATTAAAACAATTAAATACAAAAAAAATAGAAAAAATTAAGGTTAAAATAGATTTTAAGATGTACGAATAAAATCACAGTGCAGAGTTATGCAGTTTTAAAAAAAAGTATAGAAATAATTTGTTAAAAATCTCTAAGAAAAGGCAGCCGTAAAAAGGTGTGTCTTTGACTTGGATTTAACGGAGCTGAGAGTTTTAGCAAACCTGATGTTTTTTGCAGTAAGATATTTGGAGCATAAGAGCTAAAAGCTGCTTCTCCATGTTTGGTTCTGCCTCTCAGGACTAAAACAGACCTGTACCAGATGACCAGAGCGGCTTGATGCTTCATACTGGATTAGAAGATCATTGACATATTTTGGCCCTAATCCATTCATTGCTTTGTAAACCAGCAGGAGTGTTTTAAAGTCTACCCTCTGACAAACAGGGAGCCGGTGTAGAGACCTCAGAACTGGACTGATGTGATCTACTTTCTTGGTCTTAGGAGCCATTTACACGATAACAGCTTTAGGGTGAAATGCAAAAGTTTTGTTGCGTTTTGTTGCGGAGCTTGGTGAGGACTCAAGCAGCGGCGTCCTGAACCAGCTGCAGCTGTCTGACTGATTTTTTAGGGAGTCCTGTCAAGACACTGAGACAGTCATCAAGCCTACTAAAGATGAATGCACGGAGCAGTCCTTTAATCCTCCACACATTCTTTAAGTGATAATAGGCTGTCTTTGTAACTGTCTCAATGTGTTTGTTAGTGTTCAGGTCTGAGGGTTAGGATCTGCCCACTGACTTTAAATCGCTCTTTTGGTACTTCAGTTTTGACCAAAATACATTTATTTCCAAGCCAGTCGTGTCTGTGAAGTATACAACTTTATCCTGCTCTTTGTTCTTTACAAATATTCAGAAGTTGTAAATGTATTAAGGTGCAAATGACAGCTTTTTACCCGATACCCATAGATGATTTTGTCCAACCCTCTCTTCAATAAACAGGAACAGCTCCCGTCGCTTGATTTATGGGACTCTATCAAGGGTAGTCAACAAAGCAAAGGAGCTCATTCATTTTTCATTTATATTACTGAAAGCCCACTTTGATCTTTCTGAAAGTGACAGCCCTGAAAGAGGTGATAAACCAATCCCTGTTCCCGTGACATTTTAGTTTGTTGATTGAGAGCAGTCGAGGAGCCATTATCCTCTTTGTTTTTCAAAAAGGAATGAAACGAGATGCTAAAGTTGAGATGGTGATAAATTAATGTTAAGATAAAAACCAAGGTAAGCATGTAGAGACTCAGAACTCATTCAAGCTAGCAGCCATACATCAACTTCAGGTGGAAAAGAAATCAAAGCTCTGTACTTCACTGCCGTCAGCAGATCAATGGGTTCCCGTAGATCTGTTTAACGTACAAACAGTTGGTAAATCAATCGCTGTGGTTATGGCTGAAACTAATGACTGGAATGTTTGCAAAGCACAGAGAAAGCCGAGCCTGTACCCAAGTTACAAGCTAAAATATGGTGTATTCTTTGCAAATACAGAGACACAGAGTCCTCCACGGGGATACATCACTTATCACCGCTTTCAAGAAGGATGTGTTGAGCTTTGAACAAAGATTTACAAGCCTTTTATAATCTGCTGCCATCAACATTTGCCACTGAAACATCCTACTAAAAGAGAGACAAATGACAGATTCAAAGGTTTTCTTCACACCACACTGCGCCTGTCATGCTTCCTTCTTCAGTCAGCCTTGTTATATCAATCATGCAATATTGGCACCCATCGACTTCTGACCATAATGAAGCCTTGAGGAGACACCCTATGGCTTTTCGAGGGGTTTTTGTTTTCATGCATTGCTCCAGTTGACAGCAGGACTAGCAACTTGAGAAGCAAAAGAGATTGGGTGTTGAGAAATAGGAGACATTAAAGTAGAACATGAGTGGATGAAACTGGAACCAGAAAATCCCTAGATCCATTATTTGCTCCTGTATTCACAAAGCTGAACACTACTGAAGCAGGAGATGCTCACACTTTAATAAAAAAAACTTTTGACTTTCAACAAAAAGACATCCAGTGATGTCTTTCAAAAGTATTTTCACACTCAAGGGGGTTGTTGTAGTTCCTAAATCCCTCAACAGACGTTGAGTATCATAAATGTTCCCTCATTACGCTTTTATCTTAATATCCTGACCTGAAAGTGAAGGCATCTGCTGGAGTGTGCACTGAGCCGTGCGACAGATCACATCCTCTGAGGTAAGAAGCTGTAAGTGAGCTCAAATCTGAGTCTGACACAAGCAGACCCTGATTGTCTGAGCGAGAACATGAGCCCGGGGCTCTCTCTCAGAACTGGAGCAGCTCCTTTTTTCTCCTGTTTGCTTTTACAAACCTCGGCTCACTTGCCTCCACCTGCTGCATCTTAAAACCAGCAGCACAGTAATGGTGTCACCTGTCGAGAGTCAGACAGGGGAAGTGCAGACACACAGAGCAAGTCAAGGGGAGAAAGACAAGACAGTTAACATAGTTACAGGCTGTGTGACGGAGCAGGTTGACGGAGCAACCACAGGTTTAACAAACTAGCTGATTTTATCTGTCACATCCAGCGAATCTGAAAAAATACCCTCCAAGTCTCACCAGTCATCCAATCTCAGTTGCAGTTTTTGTAAAAAAAAAAAGAAGAAGGGAAGAATCTAGAAACAGATCCTGACATCACCGCTACTTAATCCTGCACTGAAAAGCTCCAACGCTGAGTTTCAGTGTGACACAGAATCTGGGTACAGACTGTTTGTTTACCTCCCTTGCTCTTTATACCTCCTGACCTGACTCAGGATGCAACAATTAACAGGGTGAATCCAGCATGGTGTGCAGTGGTTAGCGCTGTCGCCTCACAGCAAGAAGGCTCCTGGTTAAATGGAGTTGGTCTGGGGTTATATATAAACATGTCAGTTGAATGGCACAGCAGGGGAAGTTTGGCTTCATACGTAAAGTAAATGAATGAAGGCAGCGAAGCAGCATGAAGTCTGTGGAAGAGAAAATAGTCCGCTCAGGGGTCTTTAAACGTTGCCTCCTCTCATCTGTTTGGATGAAACGCGCGTCATTGCTGTTCAAACCACCACTGACACATTCACCAGAAAACAGGGTCACTCTTTGAAGTGAAACACAGGAGGCATAGAGCATCTAACGCCAGGAATACGCCAGATGTGTCTTTGGTCAGGCTCCGCTTCATTGCGCGTTCACTGTGTGCGTCAACTCACCCCAGCTGCGTGTTCAGTCCAACACGTAGCAGCACCGGTCAGACAGCTGGGGTCACTCCATCGATGAGCTTCTTTTCATTCATTTTGGGCCATAAAACGTCAAACCTGTTAACTCCTGCTCTGGCTCTGCTCATTATGTCTGTTTGTTGTTGTAGTCAAAATAAACACAATCTTCTTTGGACGTGGTTTGTTTTATTTTGAAAGTCACTGGCTCTTTTTAGGGGGTTTACGAGCACAACTTCTGGCCCCGCTCAATCAGCCTTATGGTAAATTGATGCCTCACAGTTCAGACATCTGGCAAAAATAGGATTGTTGCATATGTGCTGCTACCTGCCGGAGCAGGGACGCAGCTGGACCACAACAGAAAAGATCCAGAAAGAGTTGACACATTGACTTGAACATCAAATCCATCTGATGTGGTGCCATGATGGGGCGGAGCTGGATCAGAGGTAAATCTGGTGCATTTAGGCTGTAACACTTTGGACTCCTCATATTTAACGTTGTTGCTGTATCGTTTAACGGTGCAGCGTGTTGCTTGTGTCTCCACCCAAAACTAAGCCACAATTGGCAACTTCTGTCTCCTGTTCGTCATGATCACACCTGGTTCCTCTGTGCTCCATCATGGCACCAGATCTGACAGGTGTCATTTTAAGTCGGCTGCATGTCGGAGTCTTTTAGAGCAAATAAAAAGACTTCTATTTCCGCCTGATGCTGGAGCAATGACTCATCAATTTGCACAGAGCACATTAAGCTGGACAGGAAGCCGCGATACTTTATTAAAACATCCTGTTAACTCTTAAAAAGATGCTCAGTATCTTTATGACAAAAAAATACCAAGATGATGAACCGAGCAGGACCAGAAGGAACAGGTTTGAGGTTTTGCAGACCAAAATGATTGAAGAGAGGCTCGCCTTTGGGTGCAAAGCGCGGGAACTCCTCCATCTTGTAGCTGTTTGCAGTGCTGCTACATGCCGGACTGAACACAAGTCGACAGATGAGGGGACCCATAGTCATCGCAACACTTTACTTCCTTAGTTGTCGTTGTTCGCTGCCTCCTTCTCATGATGTATGATGTGTGCACTAAGGACCTAAGTGAGCACAAAACTGAAGGTTGTTAATGGAACCAATTCTTATCTGAAACTGATTATGAATTTCTAACTGTGAATGGACAATGCTTCTTAACTGTGATTTTTTTTTTTAATTTATCCTTTTTAAAGATGCTATGGGGAGGAGCTGTTTTAATTGCACTCCCTCACCACCTTCTGGCTTTGTGTCTCCACACTCTGTTGTAAATTACTTTTAGTGGGGCGTGTGTTTGTTTTGGAATTAAATGGAGATCAGATCAAAAAAAAAAATTTGTTCAGGAAATTTTTTTACTGGATACAACACGCTGAGGTAAGGGACTTATTAGTACAGTTATGTAGTGCTACGGTTTGAAACGTGACATCAAGCCGGCTATACGTAGTGACACAGCAGCCCGGTGCTCCAACATATCTGTAGGCTAATGTGGCAACAAGTGAACACTGACAGTTTGTAAGTAGTTTAGTAGCCGTTTGTATTTAGCGCAGCTGGCAGTGCAGTGCTCTAAGACGTTTGGTTAGCTATGTCCTGCTAGTCATCTACCAAGCAGAGCTAACTTAGCCTCACTCTTCATTTTATTGATAGACTCTCAAGTTTGAACAGACCACTGCAGAATAACTGCTAACTGTGGGTTGGAATGAACACTATCACAAAAAGTTTAGCTCCTGTGTTATAGAGTGATTCAGCCCATGCTTATGCTAATTAGCCTTTAGCTCGGGCTGTATCACTCTCCCACTTAGCTTTATTCTGCCCTTCTTTCCTTTTTATGTCCGCCAGTCAGGCTCCAGTGTCCACCATCACTACAAAATTAGTCAAAGAAAATATTTTTAGCAGAGAAAACACAGATCTCTGTGTTTTATCTCCTCTCACTACTTAACTTTGTCAGCCGGCGTGGTGTTGACATAACGTACTGTAAATCAATCCGGTCCTGGTCTACCCGAGCTGGAAGCTAAGAAGTAACAATTTAAAGTAACCTGTAACCAGCAATATTGGCGCTGAAAATCTCATTTTTAAGTGTGGATTACGATCAGGCATATATCTAGAAGGGAGACTTTTTAAAGATCACTGTCAAACTCCTCACAGCCACCTTAAGCTGCAAAAACAGCATGATTTCCAAACTCTTATCAGTCAGAAGCAGAAATAACTCCCATGCTTTCATTCGCATACTGCTCCAGTCTGTTTTTCCACACCTTACATACAGTGTAGTAGTTTTACTGAAGTGGAAAATGTCCCGGGAGCTTTGTGTCCATTCCTGGTTGCTGAGCAGGATCTGTGTGACGTCAGCAGCACAAGAAGGTGGTGCCAGGGCATGCCCTGCTGCGCAGCGGAGGCAGACATATGTCGCAGCAAAGAGCCGTGGCCAGAAGTCACTCCAGAAAGGCTGCAGCTCAGTCATGTGACAGAGGGCACCGTACACCCCTCACCCGTACAGCTAATTCTCCTCCACTGTCACGACGCACTGACTGAAAAACATGATGTTACTGCAGCTTCGCTCCTGATTTCATCTTGTTCCCGTCACATTTTGGACGATTCCCAGATTTATGAATAGAGTCGCACCTGAGTCATTGAGATAACCTTCAGGTGGACAGTCAGACTGTTGTGTGTTGGTTCTGTGAGTTAAAAGCAAGTGTCAGTTTCAGTGTCATAGCTGCAGCACTGATGTAAACATCTGCTGTGGAGATAATCACCGGTTTACACTCATCTTGAACTGGACCAGAGTGAAAGCATCTTCAATCTAATCTGGTTGGCTCTCAGTCAGTCAGTCAGTCAGTCAACTATAAACTGCAACTGCTCACAGCACTCCTGGGAAAATGCTTCAAAAGGAAGGGTTGAAAAAAGGAAGCCTGACTCTTCAGTCCCTGTATCTGTTTGTAAAGCAGCGTGCGTTTGGTATATTTAACCCCTGTGAATGTAATCTCAGCCTTGAGAAGCTAAGCTTTCAACTCAATGGTTGTAATCTTCTTTGGGACTGTTGACTATTTCTATGAGCTTCTGTGGACAACATTGAGAAACTCCAGCTTACTGCCTGCTCGAGTCGTGGTCCCATTTTCAAACACCCTAGGTTCTAATCTGACATGTCGTATTTATAGTTTGGGGGGATATGATCAGATTTTATTGTCAGATGATGGAGATTTGGGAAGCGGTGGAGATTTCTCCAATCTCTTTAGTATCCCAGCTGTTCTGTATCTACGTCATTAGGATTTAGAGGATTTCTCTGTGTCTCACTTTATTACTGCGGAGGAATACCTTGGCATTCAGTATTTAGCTCAATGAAGGTCCAAAAATCAACTTCAAGGGAATCTTTTATTTTAGGGTGAAGTTTCAGCTCATAACTCTATTGTAATAACCTAGAAAGCAGATGAAAAAGACAAGCTGCTTAAATTTTTCGCATCAAAAGTGGGATAATTTGAAAAATAAGTTAGTTGCATTTTTACATTTTATATTTATACTCATTATCTCGACAGTGAAAATATGAGAACAAAGTTTTCTTTTTGGAGTGATGCCGAGCTTTTGCATCACCTCTAAGAGACCATGTGGACCAAGGGGTGTGAATAGTTTTTACCCTTAGCTGCTGTCTGCATTTGACTCTGACTGAGGACACAGTTCTTTGTGCAGAATTCATTCCACATTCTGTGTAACCGTCTGTGACTGTTGGTTTGATTTCATACCCTGCAAACATATGCCTTGGCTCCGACTGTACATGCTCTGCACACCGACTTCAGCCTTTGAGCTGCAGCCGAGCCTGTGGTAATGCCCCAGGCTCATTTGGACTGCGTATCAGTCTGCTCAGCGCTAATTGAGCTGTTGAGATTGGAGTTTGCAGGAGGCTTTACTCTGACTATACCCTCAGGCTAGTTCCCATGTTCAAAGCATACACACACACACACACACACACACACACACACACACACACACACACACACACACACACACACACACACACTCTGACACCTCAGTACCTGTTGGGGAATGAAGCGATTGAGGCTTGTTGCAGATGCAGGAAGGCAGCAGCACGAGCAGAAATAAGGGCAATAACTCTGACAGATTAGCTGTGGGACAGTGAGGGGAAGGAGAAAATGAGTAGATTTATACCATCTTCACACGCTTCTCCGTGACTAACCTGCATAAATCCCTGCACACAGTATGGATGTATGCAGGCAGCCGCCTGGACCCCACTGCAGTCTAATCCATCTCAGTCCACAGCCCGTCCCTGATCCTGAGCTATGAATGATTTCTAGTAAAGATGCAGATAACTTAACACCAGGAAGGAATAGTGTTGGTAAGACCAAATAACTATGAGCTTTGGGTTTTGATTGAATGAACCAGATATTTAACAGAAAGTTGCCAAGTTAGCCATTAAAAAACAACAACAACAACAACTGAAACAGCTTAAATACTTGAAGTGTTTGATCATTTTGGCCACAACTGTGGTCCCAATCCTGCATAGGGTTGCAAAGGGGTGGAAAATTTCCCTGAATGTCAGAATGATTTCCTGAAAATTTCCATGGGAGTTTTAGCTGAGGAATATTGGGAATTTTCAGGATTTTGTTGCCGTCAGTGTGAACGAGTTCTCTAAAAATTCCCAGGAAATTTCAAAAGTTTTTTTTTTTTTCTTGTTTTCAACTTGAAGGAGGTTTTCCAAAATGATTTTAGTTAAAAAAAAAAAAAAAAAAAAAAAAACATGATTGATTATAAATTCACATTTGGCCATCATCAGTCACTACTTCAGTAGCCTACAGCATTTCCATCAAGACCACATTTCTGTATTCCAGTCCAGAAAAGTCCAGAAGATCTGTGTCAGGCATATTTGCATGTATGTTTGCCTATATTTATGGCTACACTCATTGCAGTTAGACTCAGGAAAAAATTCTCCAAATATCAATTTACAACTTAATTTTCAATATTTATTTGTATAAGACCAGGTAAATGCAGTTGATATAAAGTCCTTAAAAGTTCCTGTTTATTTAAAAAAAAATCGTACTAATAGTTTTTAACTTCGAAAATTCTCACCGAAAAAAATTTACAGTCATTTTTGGACGTTTTACTTTGGTCTCCTGAGGGTGCAGACTGTTTCTCCAGACAATGCCATTCCCCGACTACTGAACAATCATTCATGATGTCCACAGTACCTCTGTGTAAGATCTACCCACTGTGCCATAAGACTTTTAAAATCTTTGTCCATGCCTTGAAACAGCATCCTCCAGTTACAAAGTCAAGTCTATGAACTGAGCTATCCTCCCTACTACCGCCACTGTGGCCATTTTAGGCATTCTTATTGTTTTTATACTGCCTCTCATTTATAGCAGAACTGTAGCCCCAGTCTCAGAAGGTGGCATACTGCTTCATTTTCCAGTAGCTTCATTTTATTTTCTCAGCTGCAGATAGTAGGGATGGGTATCGAATAGGGTACCAACCAAAATCTGTAAAAAGTGCCGTGTACCAATTCACGGAAAATTAAAAGGTACCATGTTTGGGTACCTAAATGCATCCTTGTGACTGTGAGGGAGTGGAAGAGTAGGCGATTTCCATGCTGAACATGAACACAGCATTGCAAGGTTAAATATTGAAGAATGAATATGTTAAATTCAAAAATTGTATATTTTTTAACACATAAACACAAAAAAGTACAGAAAATTGGTCCTGTTGAGTACCGGTGCTAATTGCCAGGTACCAGGCATCAGCACCAAATCATTTCAAATGTGAAAGGTACCCATCCCTAGCAGATACAAAGGGGTTATATGTTTCCAGGAAATGTAAACAAACAAAACGCAGCATCTATTCAAAGCCAATGTTTAAAATTAGACTATTTCCAAAATGATGGTGAAAGGACCTCTTTAACATCTCTCTGTGGGTGGGGAGGTACTGTGGACGTCATAGGTGGATGTTGATTAGACACAGGAAAAAAGACGGTGTCTGGAGGAACAGTCCCAATCCTGCTGCAGAGGATGGCTTTCAAAATGTCTTTTTATGAAACTATACAAACAACTCTGTGATTTGCTTTGAAAAAAATCTTAAGAATATTTTTTCTAATTCTGATTTTCAAAATATTCTGCGTTAATTTTGCAAAATAATGAAAGACTTCAGGTTTTTGCGCTATCATCATTGATACATTTTTTGAGTTGAGTTGACTTGAAGCTAGGGTTGTACTGCTCCTCAGAACCTTTAAAGATAGAGCCAAACTTCAAGAATCCTTATGAGGACAGAAGAGTTAACGTTATAAGGATACAAGAGGAGAAGTCTGAGAAAACAAGAGCAGTGATGAGAGACACAAGCCGACAGAACAAAAGGAATGTTTTCGGGGGCGTGAGCGCGGTTACAGTCAGAAACACAAAGTCAGAGGATTTAACCATGACGTCTGAAACTGTGAGAAGCTCATACATCACAAGAGCACTGAACTTCTCCCAAGGACAGCAGGGAGACAGGCTGAATAAGATCACAGGCATGTATGCCGTCTCTGGGTACCTGACCCCTTCAAATCCTCCGCTCTGAGGGGGCCAGCAGATCAGCATGGTGGAGTGTTTTCTCCAGAGAGGGGAGGACGAGGGGGGCGAGGAAGAGAGTCCAAAGTGAGATTTCAACCCACATCACATACGGAAAATGATTTTAAAGTCATTTTAAGATAAATAATGTTCACCATTAAAGCTCTGAAAGAACAATAAACCTTTATTAGCACATCACGGCCTAATTACTTCACACACAGCTTCACATTGATGTGGAGCTCCTCCAGTGATTCACCGTTAGACAATGATGTTTGTTTTGCAGAGCGGCATGGCACAGTAAAGACAAAGAGGGGTAATTGGAATGTGCCGGAGAATAAATAATCTCTGATGAAACTAATGGCTTCATACGCAGAGGAGCACCAATCTATCACTGTCACCTTGATTATGATTATGAGCTGGAGTAAAAACCACAAAGAGACGACGTCTCATCCCCCCTCTTATCTCTTTGCTGTTTTTATACTTTTAAGAGCTTTTTGCGTTCAAAATTTACAGTACAACACAACAAGAGGCTACAAAGTCTCCCTTCCCTCCTCTTCATCTTTTTCTAACAGTTAAATGGAGAAGCATCCCGGTTCCTCTCTCTCAAGGTCACATTTGCAGAAAAGACAGATGTAAAACAGAGCAGGCGCCAGCCACGCTGATAGCGCTATCCCTCTGAATTTGCAAGTACGGATGACGGCAGTTGTTTGCGCGGCAAAAAGTGAGACGTGTGAGTCTAAGTGATGAATGAGCTCGAAAGCCCCCCCCCCAGAAGAGCCAAGGGAGCAGGAGCACTTAGCTTCTGTCAGAGCTGCACCACACAGCCTATGAGGGATTTATCTGTGTTGTACTGGATGTGTTGTTAGTGAACGATTAGTTCAAAACGAACGAATCATCAGGGTGAACCAACTGTACTGAATCACTTACTGAAAAGATTCATTTGTCAGCTTCAGCTTCTGACTGGACAAACGGGTTGGAGTTGGTTGGGAGCATTGTGTCACTCTAGCCTACCTCTACATCTCCCTGTCATGTCTCCAAATCTGAGGAAGTAGCAAATGTTATTATTAAACATTAGGTGTTGCGAAATGTATGTGCTTTTTATAGCTGCTTTCGGTTTGCAAATGACTTATATATAAAACTTTTATACTCCCTCTATGTATGGAAATGTCCGTCCTTTTCAAACGTTGTTACCGTCACTGCTCATATACTTCTATACGTCCTTTACGTTAGCATTGCAGTTAACCAATACGTCCACCAGGGGGCAGCCCAGAGTCAAAAGTTTATGACGATGAAACGCAAAAAAACATGGCGACTGCAGAGGAGGTCTTGCTAATATAACTGTTGCATAAAGGACAAAAACTGAGGCACCCCACGGTTTCCAGTGGTACTGCTCCGTTTGGTCCGTATCTGTAAGCTTCATAGAAACATGCAGAAATACAGACGAAATGAACACAGAGCATGGACAGAAGTCTCTGTCCATACCTGTATGTAACATTGAGCATAAATGGGCCTTTAACATCTATTAAAATCGATCTCAACAGATCATGTTTTGCTCAGCTCAGTGTCTGTGACTGACGCGGAGGACTGGCAGTATCGCACTTTTAGACAGTCAGTGTGTGTAATGAACAAATTCCTCTCAGTTCAGTAAACATAGTGAACGGGAGCTCCGACACAAATCACTCACTGACCGAGTGGAAAGGTTTGTTCACTCACTGAATGAACTAAACAACCTCAGTCCAATGCAGTCTTACACTTTCATCATCAGTCATTCACTGAATAAACATATGAAATGGAAGCTCCATCCCCGAGTCTCTCGCTGTCAGTCATTCAGTGAGTGATCTGTGGACTGAATGTAGTAAACAGAACAGTCCGGTAAAATAAATGTGATTGTTTAAGCAGCTTACTGTTTGCAAACTGTAGCGTTATACGTCCGAATTCTCAGCTAACCGGCTGTTCTCATTCGGATCGCAGAACTTAACATTCGGCCATATTTTCGCTTGTTAAATTCTGATTCGCAGGCAGAGCTGGGAATACGTACTGAATGATTCGGTGAAAGAATCTTTTGATTAAAACATTTTACTAAAGTGATTCTAATGATTGTGTACACTGAAAAAACTGTTTTTTTTCCCGGCATTACTGAGGTTTGATTAAGTGCAGAGTCCATCCTGCAAAATTAAGATGTCGAGTTAAGACTTTTATGCTGACCCATCTGTGTTTTCCTCCAGGGTGTAGGTTCCAACTTTCTCCAGCTGGGCTCCTCCATCGAGCAGCAGATCAACGGCATGTTCAAAGTGATGGAAGAGTACAACTGGGACAGCTTTGTGGTCATCACCAGCCTCTACCCGGGCTACGAAACCTACGTGGATTACATCAAGTCTTTCACAGACACCAGCTACTTCATGTGGGATCTGCAGGACATCCTGACCTTTGACATGTCAGCCGACGGCATGAATGACATCAGAGCGCGGAGGCTGCTGCAGCAGATTGATGCCCAGGTGCTCTTAGTGTACTGCTCCCACGAAGAGGCTCAGTACCTCTTCAGCATGGCGACCGAGGCCGGATTAGTAGGGCCAGGTTACATCTGGATTATCCCCAGCCTGGCAGTGGGGAACCCGGACATCCCCCCGCCTGACAGCTTCCCTGTGGGGCTGATCAGCATCATCACGGATCGCTGGAGGATGAGTTTGAGGAAGAGGGTGAGAGACGGGGTGGCCATTGTGGTGAAAGGTGTGCAGAGCTTCAGGAAACAGAGAGGCTTTGTTCCTGAGGGCCACAGTGACTGTCACAATCCAGTTAAACCCATCATCTCGAACGACACGCTGTTCAGGTGAGCCAGTGTGGGGGAGCAGAGAAAAACTTTGCATTCACCTGTTGTCCACAAAATTCTGGCACCTAAGGGCCAGACCAGGGCGACAACTATTCAGCTATTTCATATCGCTGCTTTTCTGGCAACTAGGACATGAACAAATTTGTTGTTGATGATTTGTTTGTCCTTTTCTTTGCAAATGCTTGTTAACTGGCAGGTTTCCTCATCCCTAATATTCATTCAAAAGCACCCACACACATGCACGGCGAGTTGTTATCCAGGCTCATATTTAGAAAAAACAGCCCCCAGGGACCCCAGACTGAGTTACAGGGTGGAAGCGCTCCCTGTGGAAGAGGAACTTTGCTTGGGCTTAATGTTAATGATGCTGATGGTAAAAACTGAAAACAGACTCCTCCTTAAGTCGGTCTCATGTTTACTCTGTGGTGTCTCATTAGACGTGCTAAAGAACGCACGGTGGATAATTTGTTTGAGATGGGACCCCAGAGTGTTATTAAATCTCAGTTTATGTGACTTAAAGAAACAAAAAGGACAAACAAAAGGACTGAGTCATTCAGATGTATCCCTGAGCGGCCTCATCTTCAGGGCAAATGAGTCAAATCAAAGCAAAGCTCTGATTTTCATCATGTCTGGAAACATTTACAAAGAAGAATAACGTTGCTGTTTTTGTCTGTGAAGACTGGAAAAAACAGTTTTCCACATATTCAAAGTTTCCAACGAATCTTCAGATTCCTTAACAACAAACACTGTAGATCATAGAGGGTAAATATGCCTCATTTTGTTTGTGTGCATAAGTTGTGGAAAATGCAAATATTCAAGCAGGCGTATTGTGATTTAATTGTCTCAGAGTGTTGGCTTAAAGAGAGTGACTATGCAAAGAGTTATAAAAAAAAAAAACACTCTTAAACTTAAATTAATTTAAGCATCTTAGAGGTGATTTCCTTTTGATCTGTTGTTTCACATTTGTTTCTGACACTTACGGCCCAAATCTGGTTCCTGGTCTGGCTCCGCTACGTCACAGCATAATATCAGATAAATTTTCTATTCAATTAATGTGTCAACTCAGACTGCATCCCTGCTCCGGCAGGTTGCAGCAGATACGGCACAATTCTATTTTTGTCTGATGCCGGGGCTGTGACGCATTGGCTAACCTCAGGGAAAATCAAGCGGGACGGAAAGTCGAGCACAGTAACTACCTGAACCGCCTGTTGACTCGAAAAAAAAAAAAAGTCAAAATCAAATCGTATTCAACTTGAGTACAAAAAAACCCCCAACATCATGGGTGATATTGTCATTCCCGTGGTGTCCCAAAGCCCATAAAGCAGCCTGGGTTGCTTCCAACCTGGGGCCCCTTTCCTGGATGTCATTCCTTCTCTTCTCTCACAGTTTCCTGCTTTTCTACCTATCGTCTACAAATAAAAGTGTAAAAGTCTGAAATTAGAAGCTCAGAGAGCACAGACATCCGCCAAGCATATTGTTATCCTCACACAACACTTGTCCTAGCAGTCCTACTTTAATGTTATACTTCCTTTCAGCAGACTGTCTGCTGCAATTTGGTGTTAGTTGCAGGTTTGTACAATAATTTGTTTCCTGACCCAGCATATATTTCATATTCTGGATCTCAGTATCCAAAATATTGGCAGGATCTGGGTCGTACTTTTACATCTGTCAGAAATTATGGAGACCTTGTCTTGTATTGTTTTGCAAAGCAATCTCACTGTTTGTCATGGAGTTATATACATATACATATACACATATGGTGAAAGCGGCCCTATCTCACAATGATAAAGAATCCTTAAAAAAAATTCCTGGATCCAAACAATGATCCAGATCACCTCCAAAATTAAATCACTTCTTCCTTACCCATCTTGAACATTTCCCGAAAATTTCATCAAGATCTGTTTGTTAAAACATATAACCTCCTTGGGGGAGGTAAAAAATACCTTAAAAAGAGAAAAGATGTCAGATGACAAAATTCAGTCCAGCATTGTAAAAATAATCTGCTAGTTGAGTTTCCTAAACATTATCCCTGTGAGTGTGTAAAAGTGTTTGAACAGCCAGTGCCGCTATGACTTATATCAGTGGAGTTTTTATTTATTTATTTCTTAGGTCTGACCTATCCTTGTTTTGAACAAGCAGGGATCAAAGTGGGAATAACTGTTGTCTTTAATGACTGATAAATCACATCCACACACAGCAACAGCTCTCACTTCCCGGCCAAAAGAGGTTAAGAGCCGTTTATTTATTCATGACTTCCCATCTGTTTGGTGTTTTGAAGAACATTTTACGGCGCCTGTCACTTCGCCAAACTGTGTCCCGTGCTCGCTGCCATCTACCTCCCCCTCTGCTCGGGGCTATATCCTGCAGACTGTCAGCAAGCGAGTGTGAAGGTGGGACTTCTCCTAATTTAAGCACGCCCAAAAGAGCCATCAGTGTCACAGAACATGGAGCAAAGGCACTTTTTTTTCTAGCCAGAACAAAAAGTGCTCCAGCTTTAGGTTTTGGCCGACATAAAGGAAGGCCATCAGGAGGATGGATGAGTTGTGTGCAAATATCTGTGTTACACTGAGACAACTTTTGCTTTTCAAAAGCCCAAAATGATCAGTGAAAAAGAGGAGATCTGGAACGTTATCTCCGGCTTTGATTCTGTGAAACCCCTCCTTTTAGACTTTCTAAAGCCAGCAGGCATGATTTAAGCAGCAGCAGCAGCTCCTTTTCAGAACAATGAAGGTCAGGCTGACAGAACAGAGCACTTTCTATTAACTTTATAGTCCACTATCTCTCCTCTTTCTCCACTTCAAACATTAACATCCCCCTCGGTTCTCAGACTGGGCCGCTTCTGATTGGAGATCTTTTCAAACAAGCTTTGATAATGAGTCAGCTCACCTGTTAATGGGATTATTGCAGATTATCAGATTAAATAGGCTTTTCACACAGACAGAGCTGAAGGCTATTCTCCTCCCTGTAGGCTTTCATCACCTCGGCTGGTATGACAGCTGAGGTGAAAGAGCAGCTCCGCAGGTTTAATAAAACAGGATGTGAGGAATGAAATGGAGGAATGAAAGGAGACAGGGAAGTGTTTTCTGTCCCTGTTGTGTCGTGTTTTTAGAAAACGATGGAACTGATGGTATGTTCCTGTTTGAGACATTTGTTCCAGTTTAAAACAGGTCTTGTGATCTGTCTGAAACATGAATGCTTTTTGCACAAATATCTACATAAATATGCACACATAAAGCAGGCCCCACATTTTCTTTAGTCATGACCTCGTCTAGCAGCCCCCAGAGTGTGGAGGCTAAAGAGCGTCTGCAAAGTTTTTGTCGCCCACCTCCTGGGAAAACGCAGCTTTAACAAGGAGAGTCCAGTTCTATACGAAAGACAAGAGAGAAGAAATGTCTCTCAAATTCTGATGTAACGCTCAAGATGTGCTGTAGAAGCTGCAGCTGCAACACTTAAACATTTGCTTCCTGTGCTTCAGGTACAGATTCTATGTAATGTGTGTCATGTACAGGCACAGCTTCTTCTGAAGTGCTTGCTTTTTGAGGTGTTTTTCCACCTTTTCATTCCTCTGCACTCTGCAACAATTAGACAGCCAGTATTAAGGTCATGTCCACACGCAGCCGGGTGTTTGGTAAACACAAAACTGCAGCTTTAAGTCACTGAAACAATGTTTTCTAAAAACTTCAGCCGAAGTAAAGATTTTGGAAAACTCTGGTTTTGTGGTTTCCTGCAGATGCTAGAGAGCAGAGTTTTTGGTTCTCCAACATCACAGCTGAATGACGGGTTTCTTTCCGATTGGATGACGGGTTTTATGTCAAAAAGGCACTGCTCATTATGTGTTTGGCATGATTTGAACCACTCTCACCTGTGGATTTGCCTGCTGCATGTGTACGAAAGTATTTTTAAAAACTAATGGGGAGATATTCGTTTTTGAAAATACCTGGCTAGGTGTGTACAAGGCCTTAGTGAAAATTTTTTAAACCATGTTAGCAAGACAGTTTAGATGCTGAGAGGTAAAAATAAGGGACTTTTAACGAACACCAAACAAGCTAAAAGATCAACAAGTGAATAACAAGACTAAAAGTCCAGCTACTTTTAAGGCTTTTCTGGCAGATTGAAAACTGTAGCATCATTAATACAACACATACGATATAG
Organism: Halichoeres trimaculatus; assembly: GCF_033239565.1. Lineage (NCBI taxonomy): Eukaryota > Metazoa > Chordata > Actinopteri > Labriformes > Labridae > Halichoeres > Halichoeres trimaculatus. The sequence goes on along the minus strand of NW_027437198.1, from coordinate 11,490,607 downwards.
CAGTGTTGTAAACAGTGTAAACAACTTCTTCTACTCTAGTTTAGTGTTGTGGTAGATGTGCATTGGCCATACAATGTCCCCTGCAGTTGGAAACAAACGCCTCGTGGAGCGTTGAAAAGATAAGTGTTGTTTTCTCTTAAAGTGGCTGTTGGCAGGCACATCCAGTCAATTTCTGCACTTACTTAGACCAGAAGGCTAACAGTTCAACCCAAGACACACTTAGGACCACCCCTTATTTGAATGAACAACTTTTGTGTTCACATTGTCAGCAGCATTGCAAATAAATAAATAAATAGATAGATAAATATATAAAAGGGCAGAATTCTTTTATTTAAATAATTGATATTCAATTCTATTTAAAGATTTATTTTTCTATTTATTTTTGTTTTTTATTTTTTTATTTTTACTTTTATTTATTCATTTTTTTACTTCCATTTACTCATATCTTTTTGTATTTAATTTTAAGATTTATTTCTTATTTTTGTTTTTATTTTTACTTTTATTGATTTTTAATTTTGACAGTTTTGGTCTTCCATAATTTGGATCTGCATCTTGGAGGTTTAACGCAAATCCATTTAAGATAAACAGGCACAGGCCTGTGAAAACCCTGATTTTCAAAGTAAAAGACTTTGCAAACAGAGTTTAAAATCACTAATGGATGTTTTGTTCTCCAGCATTCAACAAAACCTCGAAAGTCTTTATCCATACATGAATGCATTTCATTTAGTATGTTAAATATCTCTGAATCTCTGCAATTTCACTTATCACTCATCCTTGTGTTTCCCCAGTATTCAGGCTTTCTACATCCACTTGTACTTTTATGCAAGATTAAGTATCCTTAAATTTATTCGTATAGCCTATTGGAAGAGCAGGAGCACCACTCAGAGTCAGATGGAGGAATGATTCTTGGCATGATTCAGTGCATTGTCATGGTCACTTTCACTCTGTCCCCACATTACCTGCCTCTAATTAGCTGTTTGATCTAATAAACACCAAAGGAAAAAAGACCCAAACAGTCTCAGGAAGGAAAATAGAAGGAAATATGAGCAGGAAAGGTTTCCACTGACAGAATTTGTGATCCGATAAGTCCAGTTTACAAGGATGCAGTGTCGATTGTTTTTCATCACAAAAAGTTGCAGAATTGTTGGTCATATGAACTGACAATCTCTTTCTATGTTTCCTGGCAGGCACATGTTGAACGTAACCTGGGAACACAACGACTTCTCCTTCAACAGTAACGGCTACCTGGTGAATCCCGCCATGATAGTTATCACGCTGGACCGAGAGAGGCAGTGGGACAAGGTGAGCTTTTATAAAACAAAATCAACAGTAAAATAAATCTCTGTGTTACTGTGGCTGCACGGACAAAAGTTATGACTATTTTACCAGGTTACTGATGGGTTGAGAAAACCCCAGCACTGTCTGCAGTTACAGGTTCGTACAGTGACGACTTTGTCCTCACACTTGCTGCAGAGTGATTTCATACCTCACTGCTCTCTTTGTAAAGACTGCGGTTTGAAGTCAGAGCTCCACTGATATCAATGGACTTCTTAATAAAGGGATCATAGTCTAATTACACACACACACACACACACACACACACAGTAACTTCTACCAGTGTCTTCAAAAGGTATCAAAACAAAACCCACGCACCCTTTCATCAGGTGAGCGTAATGCTTCATCGGCTCAGTCAGAAATTGGAAGAAAACAATCCTCGGGGGCGAATGTGTGTGGACACCAGAGTGAAGGAAGATCATTTCCTCCTCTGGTTCATCAGGAGATGTTTGGTTAAAAAACACTTGTGTTTTAAAGTTAATC